>NC_092415.1:77658930-78303930 GCF_040894005.1 Engystomops pustulosus | reverse complement strand
ATTACATCATTGTGATATTTTGACCCTTAAAGAGTACCTGGCAGGGTGATTTGGGACACTTAATCAGCTTGTGGCTGGTGGTTTAGTGTCTTTACTACTGATCAGACACAGGAAAAAGTTGCTACAGCAATGCACAACTAATGTGTCTTCTACTCATGGTACAGAACATCATTCTATCTTCTCCCCACTGTGACTTACTGCTGCACAATTTGCCTCCACAATGCTTTGGCTGCTTGCTATTGAAGCATCTTCACACTGCACCCCTGAAAATGCCACAGTCACCTACACTATAGTGTCTCCTGCATAACAACATGCCTCATAATGTGCTCTTAAATAATAAATACCCCTCACACCAAAAAATGACCCCCACAATGTAACCATGAATATATAATAATATAATAATTTTTGTAACAAAAACGTTATTAGCAATAAATAACACGTTACTATTATTCTGTACAATAGTACGATTGTGGCAATAAAAACTATATATATATATATATATATATATATATATATATATATATATATATATATATATATTTATATATATATATATATATATATATATATATATATATATATATATATATATATATACTATTGTGTCAGGTGTGTATACAATCATCAATTGCAACCAATTACAACAGAGCTTTCATTTTTCAAAGCCATTATGAGAAGTGAATTATGTGCTGAGATTGGTTCCTCCATCGAGTTTCGATTTGCAGTGGTTTTGGTACTATTTACTCCAAATGGTGACACAACCTTATCTTGGATTGCTTTGGAGGAGAACACAACATGGTAGAATTTGTTCTGTATTTGAAAGCACGTTATCTGTAAAGGCTATGTTAAAAAGTAGGACAGTGATAATCTGTAAATTCCTTACCACTTGCCGCTCTGATCACACTGTGTAAAAGTAATTTAAATTCAGATGAGATATAAATACCAAACAAAGCAGAGAGCAAAGACAGAGTAAACATCACCCCGAGGGACTTTTGATCTAAATGAGTCATACAGAGCAAATAAGAGGTAATGGAAGTGTGCAAGTGCATAGCATTCCAGCAGAAGTAAATACACTCGGTGAGGCTGGGAGAGCACTCATCACTGTTTACAATGACTTTGCAGCAAATAGGGCTTTCAGGTGAAACTGCCATATCCATTGTGGCCACTTATCAGATTCAGACCAGCTTCAACTTGAACAAGGAGAAGAGAGTTTCAACCTATTATCACAGAGCTGACAGTTTAGAGGAATTAAATGTGGCCCTTAGCCAGCAAACATGAGGGAATTCAGAGGGCCATTTTTTGAAAACTGGGTCATTTATAATTGGCCTGAATAGGTTATTGTCTTAAAGGGCATTGGTAATAGTTAGCTGCACAATCTGTGCCTGGGCTCCCATTCAGGGGATATAGATCTGATGCCATAGATCTGTTTTGCCCGATCTCTGCTCTTGATTGCTACAGCCAGATATGTCACAGAAAAATGCTAATGGTCATCTGAAAATGGTCAAGGTCTTTGTTTCCAGTTGTCCAATATGACTAGTGTAGTAGAGCTTTTTTGTTGACTGTTTCTGACAATATAATTTTTCCTACTTAGGCCCAGGGCCGCCACTAGGAATTTTGGGGCCCCTGACTGGAAGATTTTTACACTTCCCCCACCGGTGTCCATTCCCACATTGATATATAACGTTAGAATCACTATTTTTTTTTTACCAAAACATTTTTGAGCCATGACAAGCTAGACTCTGCACATGTCCCCTCAGTATATAGATAGCCCCACCAGTCCACAGTCAGCCCCCCCAGTTCACAGCAGATGTCCCCTTTTAATTAAATGTCCACCCTAGATGACCCCCTTTAGTGAAATGTCCTGTCAGATGCCCCTTTAATGAAATGTTCAGCCCAGATGCCCCTTTAATGAAATGTCCTGTCAGATGCCCCCTTTAATGAAACGTCCACCCTAGATGCCCCCTTTAATGAAATGTCCTGCCAGATTCCCCCTTAATGAAATGTCCACCACAGATGCCCCCTTTAATGAAATGTCCACCACAGATGCCCCCTTTAATGAAATGTCCTCCCAGATGCCCCCTTTAATGAAATGTCCTGCCAGATGCCCCCTTAATGAAATGTCCAGTCAGTCGTCCCCTTCAATGCAATGTCCTGCCAGACATCCCCTTTAATGAAATGTCCTGCCAGACGCCACCCTTAATGAAATGTCCTACCAGACGCCACCCTTTAATGAAATGTCTTGCCAGATGCCCCCCTTAATAAAATGTCTGGCCAGATGCACACCTTTAGTGAAATGTCCTGCCAGATGCCCCCTCTTAATTAAATGTCCTGCCAGACGCACTTCCAGACTTCCTAGTGAATGGGCCCGCATCATAGTGATGCGCCTGGGTTGCAAGAGCAGAAGCCGGAAGGTGAGTATAGATTTTTTATTTATTTTGTTTTCCCCGGCAATGGGGGATTTAGTGGGTACTGAAGGTATCCCCCTTTTGATAGGAAAATGAGGGGGCCCTTAAACACAGTCTCTCTAGACCCCCCGATGATGGCGGCCCTGCTTAGGTAACATGCACACGACCGTACAGCCACTGGCAATGGCCAGCACAGCGATACAGTGCTACACATGTGCGGCAACATACCACTCTGTACATGGGGAAAAGATAGGACATGTCTTTCCCCGTGTTATGGGCCATGTGTAATGCATTGCAATGGAGAGGGGTCACCACCTGGGCATATGTTTATGTGCATGAGGCCTTACTGTAATTACCGATCCCCAACTTTATATTTCCTCATGCCTATAAAGGTAAGATCAAACACTCATGTTATTTAACCCATTAGCACTCTGCGCCGTAGCTGTACTGCGCTGAGACGACGCCAGTTCAGCTCTGCACAGCAGCCGAACCATCATTGGGGGTCGCGGGATTTCACCGGTAATCTACCACTGACATCCCCAGCTAACACCCGCGGTCGGAGTGGGCTCCGATCACGGGTGTTTAACCCGTTAAATGCCGCGGTCAACGCAACCACGGCATTTAACGTGCCTTCCGGGGGTCATTTACCACACGATCGGCGCCCCCGCGCCGTTTTCGGGGGTGCCGATCACTGCTATGGCATCTCTGGCGTCCGATCAGGACCCCAGAGAAGCCTACAGGCAGTGCCTATAAGATGGCATCTGTGACATCATCTTAAAGGCAAATTGTCAGCCTATGCATCTGCAGCCTTGTCAGCCTATGCAAATTGTCAGCCTATGCATGAGTGTTGCAGAGTATTATCATGAAAAGCAATCAGATGATTGCTTGTTCATGTCCTATGGTGGATCAAGTAAAAAATGTAAAAAAAGATGTTTTTCAATAAAAAATAACTTTATAAATCGCTAAAAATGCCCATAAGCCCCAAAACATATAAAGAGACATATAACGCTCAAAAAAGTCTAAATCATAACACAAACCCCACATATATAGTATCATCGCGTCTGTAACAATCCATAGAATAAAACTAAATAACTATTGAACCCATATGATGAATGCCGTAAAAAAAAAAAACTTTAAAAACCTGCCAAAAATTATGATTTTTACCTATTATATCCCACTAAAAATGCAATAAAAAGTGATCAACAAAACATATGTACTCCAGAATGATACTGTTGCAAAGAACAACATGTCACGCAAAAAACAAGCTATCAACCAGCTCTGTAGCCAAAAACGTAACAATGTCATGCCACTTGGAAGACGGCGATGCAAAAATGATAGATTTTTCCCCACATTAGGGTTTTTTTGGCAAATTTAGTAAAACATAAGAAAAAATATTCATGTCTGGTATCCCCATAATCGTATCGACCCATAGAATAAAGATAACAGGATTATTAGGCTATACAAAGAACACCAAAAAAAAAAGTAAAAAATCCAGTACAGAATTGATGCTTTTCTACTCATGACCTCAAAAAAAGTTCCTAAATTTTCAACAATAGGTGATACCAACCCCAAAATAGTCACACTGGAAAAAGCATCTCATCCCGCAAAAAAATGCCATCACATGGCCCAAATAACGGAAAAGCGAAAATTTTATAGCCTACAAAAGGAGGCAACGAGAAAACTAAAATCCTGGCAGCTGCAGGGCTCCTTCCTTTCTGCGCCTCGCTGTGCCCCCATAAAACAAGTCACGGCCACATGTTGAGGGTTTCTGTACTTAGGAGAAATTGTAGAACAAATTTTATGGTGGGTTTTCTCTTTTTATTTTTTTGGAAATGTGCAAATTTTAGGGTTAAATGAACGTATAACCGACAAAATTTGACCATTCTAAATTTCACCGCCATTTTGATTCAATTACTATGAAGATCTCAAGGGGTTAACAATCATCGTAAATGCTGTTTCTGATAGCTTGAGGGGTGCAGATTTGAAAATGGGTTGGTTATATAGGGTGGTTTTAATGCTAAATATGTAAAATTTTATTTCAAACAATATTTATCCCCAAAATAGTCAATTCTGAAAATACGGAAAAGCGCTATTCGATTTGTAAGCCACGTAACGTCAAAATAAATTATCCAGACATTTAAAAAATTATGAAAAAGTAAAGTAGACATATGGGAAATGTTATTCGGCAAGTTATTTAGGTGGTAAATCGATCTGCCTGAAAACGCTGTGATTTCGAATTACGAAAATGGAAAATTTTTCTAAAAATTCATCATTTTTTTTTTGTAAATAAACGCAAAACTTATCAGCCAAAATATACCACTGAAATAAAGTACAACGTGTGGGGAAAAAACTATCTCAGAATCGCTTTGATAAGTAACAGTGTTCAAAAGTTGTAACCATATAAAGAGACGCAGGTCAGAATCCAAAAATGGGACTGAGCCTTAAGCTACAAAATGGCTGCATCCTTAAGGGGTTAAAGGAAACCTACCATAAAAGTCAAGCATGATAAACCAGGGACACTTACTCATAGACCCAGGTGCCATTACTGTGGTATTCTTCTTATATTTGTTATCCATGGCCTTCTTCTTTCTAAAATCAACTTTTAAAATTATGCTGAGCCATACAAGCTCTGGAAGAGCGTTACATTGCTGCAGATTCACAAATTGTTACACTGTGCAAGAGCACTCCCACTTCTCACTGTGTGCTAAAACTTCCCCTACTGCAGTTAGTTTAGATCAGGCAGATGGAGGAGGAGGAGGAGAAAGGGGGGAAGAGGTGGAGGGGGAGACAGTGTAACAAGAAGTTGGACATGAATAACAAATATAAGAAGATTACCACTGCCAAGTGTCCCTGGTTTATCCATGCTTGATCTCATTTTAAAAAGTTTCACCACTGATCAATGGAAATATTTATTCTCCCTCATGGCTTGGTTAGGAGAAACTTAGTGGGATGTACTAAAACATGTCACAGTGTATTATGGAGTTCACTAAGAACTGATGCAGGTAGGTGGTGAGAACTATTATATGCTACATCTATCTACCAAAAAATGAGGCAGCACTCCAAATTCAAAAGTAAAGACAGGAAGGGTTTAATCCAAAACCAGCAACGTTTCGGTGTGTTACCACCTTTCTCAAGCCTATTATATGTTACAGATATTCCAGTGTACAGGTTGGGGTTGTTATTAGTTACCGGTACTTTATCCTTTTTCAAGCATTCATCAGCTTTTCAAACCTATTAAGTAACTGGTGCAACAGGAAGGGTTTAATCCAAAACCAGCAACGTTTCGGTGTGTTACCACCTTTCTCAAGCCTATTATATGTTACAGATATTCCAGTGTACAGGTTGGGGTTGTTATTAGTTATCGGTACTTTATCCTTTTTCAAGCATTCATCAGCTTTTCAAACCTATTAAGTAACTGGTGCAACAAACCAAGGAAAACAATGTCTAAAAACCACAGTACAGAGCTATTCTGCATACTTCACTGGGGGGCAAAATAGCCTTGTATGCGTGACCTTCTGGAAACAGGGTTCTTGGATTTGCATAGGTTTCTCAAATATCCTGAAATCAGTTTGTGTTGAGCAATTGCACCACTTTTTGCTTTCACCAGTTTTGATAAGTCTCCAAGCAATCCAGTGTCGATGAGCTTGAGGTCCAGTAAAGTATGCCAGAGCTTGCAATCTAATTAACATGACAGTGTGAGTTAGGGACGTAAAGAGGAACAGCCAGAATGTAATGATTTAGTGGAAAAATCAATCATAACTAGGGAGAAACACAGCTAATGTACATTGAACAGATGGACACAAATCAAAGTGCGGAGTAGATGGTATATACTGAACTGATTACTAGGGGAAGCTGGAGGAGTCATACAGGGATAGTTGTTCCATCAGCCATGGTTACGTTACAGAGAATATGAGTAACCCAAAGCCCCGTCAGTTGGCTGAAGTCCTCATTTCAGAGAAAGTGATCTCTAAGTGCACGTGTAGTTATTTACTGCTGAAACATACAGCAGCGCGCTTATTGCATAATGTGCTATCGAATGTATGGCTCAAGGGCAATTAAAGCTTCTAGTTCTGTGATTGAATGTTCTATAACATTACAGATTCACTGCCATAACCTCACTTGGGACACTAACTGGCTTTTAACCACTTTAATCCTGACTCTAATAGGCATTGCTAATTGTGTTACATTTGCAAATGTAGATGCCCTGAGGGAGGGTCATATGAAGGTAATCCAATTCTAGCAGTGCCTTATTGCAAAAAATAGATTCATGCTGATTCATTTGGCATTTCTGAAAAGCATATAAACTCTGGGGAAATTGTACATTATTACTATTTTATTCTTAAATAGTGCTGACCATGTACGTTATACTTTTTAGACTGTGTATTGCTGTATAATAGAGGAGACTGGAATACAGAATGATGATCATATCATATCCTGGTGGATCTTATCTAAGTAGTGTTGTGGGAAGCTTGCTTATATGGCATGAGCTCATACACATGAACTGGGAATCTTTCTGCATTATACCAGAATGAAGTCATTAGGAAATTCCCGAGCCCTGAAGTATGTCATGTTCAACTTCTAAAAAGTGCTGAAGTTTTGCTTATGATTATGATAGTAGGAGCAGTGCTGGAATCCAAAAGAAGCAGCTAAACATGATTTGTTATATTTTTTAAATATAGTTTTGGTTATATGGTTACAATATCCATATTTTAAAGGAAATTTTTACTTTATATCGATTGATCTGTTCACCCGATAAATATTTGTCTTTTTCTACACTTCCATGACGCCTTGAGCAAAGAATATTGTGCTATCATAGAAGTCACTTCCATTGATTAAATTAATTAGAGAAAAGTCATGGGGAGGATCCTATGTAATCAGAATCTCTTGTTGTCTCTGAATGTAAATCATCAGATACCGGGGCAGATTTCCTAATATTGTCTATATGTTTAACAGTTGTAATAAGCTGAGTTTTTCATTGAATGGAAAGTTACAGTATATGAAGTATAGACTGAGCATTAAATGCGTGCAGTGCAATTTTGCAATACTGTGACGCTTTGGCCATATGTCCTTCATGAAATCAATGCTGTGTAACTCTGTTCAGGTAGTGGTTGTGGTGCTAGGTAAGGTGTGGCTACACTCTCCAAGATTTGCACTCTGGAATATGTAGAAGTGGACTGAAGTTTTGACATATGTGGTGGTGAAGGGACACAGTCTTAAGCTTCTCCTCAATCTATTTTCATATATTAGACATATTTCTATTGCTCTTCAGAATCCTCTCAGATAAAATCATCTATAGAACTAAAGTTGCAGTATGATCAGTTCTCACTGCAGCTCCCAAATCTGTCATAATTTGAGCGAGGTCAAATCAACCCTTAGAAAAAACAAAAGAAAACTAGAAATACTCACCGCTACTCCTCTTGATTTTGATCCCGGCACTGTTCTTTTCACACGCTAGGATCACCTATAAAAGAAAGTTAAAATTGGCCGCCCCAGAGCGCAGGGACAAGATGTCCAGCACTCTGGGTTGCTAATTATGCATACCACCGAACCTCCCTCTTCCATGCTGGGTGATCTAGGTATGTCAAGACACATTGCCGAGATCAACATCAAGAGGAGCGGAGGTGAGTATTTCTAGGGTTTTTTTGTTTGCTATGGTTGATTTCCTTGAAGGGATTATGGACAATGTTTAATAAATTTGCTGGAGTACAACCTTATTGTAACATAAGCTTATTCACATGCTTTGTAAGGAACTTACTGAGAAGATCCTATTAGTTTTATACCAAAGTCATAGCAGTTAAAGCAGTTGACCATTATAACTTTGTTTTCTATCCCACCAATAATCTGTTGGTGCACCATGACACAACTGTATGCCATGGTGGCTGGGACATTACTGCAACAAAATGTGCAGTTACTACTTGGTGCTTACACAGGCTCAGGAGTTGACAGCAAGGCTTCTGCTCAAAGACCACAGATGGTGTTAACACTGATAGCGATCATTTAACCACTTAGACATTGCAGTCAGTACTAACCACAGCATCTAAAGACCTCAGTGTAACACCCTGGCCTAGTGAAAGCCCTCATGACTGCCAGCGTTAACCCCATATAAGATCCTACCCATAAAAAAATCCAGGAAAATGATCTCATTTCCAAAAAAGCTTAAAAGTATTGTCAACTAAAAAGAGACTTTACCAGGGTAAGTATAAGACCATAAAAGGATCATACATGTTATTTTAGTAGTCCGCAGCAGCCACTTCCTGTGACTTCCCATATCCGGTGTATGAATACAATACAATGCAACTTTATTTATTCATTAAGAACTTGATTTGTATATTACAGCAATATCATTTACATAAAAATCACAAGAGAGGGCAAGGGATTAACTACAATTTTACAAAACATACATTTAGTGATAAATTTAGTGAATGTCCATGCAAACAATAATGACTGCATGGCAATGCTTATATTGTCAGACTCGTTCTGACCTGTAGAATGAAGTTGACATGTTATTTATGTTGTACAGTAAATAGTACAATATTTAAAATTAAAAATTAAATGGCTGAATTAGGACCAGTTCACATTCATCAACTTTTTTGCATCAGTTATTGTCAGACAGAATAGGGCTAAACACACACATTCGTCTTTGTGTAGTCTACACTCCTGGTTTTGGCTCGCAATTACTCAGGAAAGCTTGTGAACTAGCCTTAGTATGTTATTTTATCATCCCTTGCAGAAAAACTTAATAAAATTCAGCCAAGGCAATCCATAAAACATGCCCTCACTGACATCTACAGAAATATTAAAAAGTTATGGACTTAACTTAACATTTAAAAGAAAAAAATGTTTTATTCTGAAGGCTAAAACTATTTGTGACCTGTAGAGAATAACACGTCTATGCTGTTTATTTGGATGAGTAAGAGGATATGACTGTGAAAGGCCAACCATTCATGAACCTTAAATTGTTACTGCAGACATTACCACACTCCCGTATGGTGCCATGACCCATTGCCGTCTATGGGAAACGTATATACGTCCCCCATATGGCTGTATCTAGATGCCAGGACCATACCTGAAAAGCATCTTCAAACATATTGCAATGTTAACCTATTTGTACCGAAAAGTAAATAGTTCTGTTGATTGCAATTATTAACACCTTCTTCTCTTCCCTTCTGTATTGATTTGTCTGGTAGACCAAGATGATGCATATCTTATTGATAAGTACTCTTGGGAGGACTTACATTCCAAAACACATGGCGGATTACTTGGACATTTGCTTTTTCAACCACAACCTGCTGAACCTGTTTAAAGAGTCAGTGGTTGCTGATATGTTTTATTATTTCTGTGATGTCTCCTTGGGACTTTACAATACAGGAAAGTAAAACACCTGTCTTCTGCTGGGGACCTACAAATGACTCCTGGAACTACAGGGGTATATTTGATTGCTATGATTCCATTACATATATTTAACCTCAAATGGATAACAAAGTTATCCCTAAATGAGTCTTTTCTAATTGGAATTTATTGGCTTACCTTTTGACAGTAAATGTTATAGATTGCCTAGATTTGTTCTTTAAAAGCCTAGGTGCCATATCCAATAATTGATCATTATAGAATTTACCCTGCAGCGGGATTAGAGCCCTCTTTCTGTCAGACCTCTTTATGTGTCACCTTTGCCACTTGAATTTAGATTTTTTTTAATCAAAAATGTGAAAGCTAAGATTCTTTTTCTAAAAAAGTACATATTTTAACCTTTTACTACCTCTGTGCCACTCATCTTTTATAATAAGTTTTGTAATTTTTTTTAAATTACGTTAATGCTAGCCATTTGACTAGGTATTACAGTGAAATTCTTTTAAAAAGCATCAGAAATTACAGAATTCTGTTTCCAGTGCAGAACTACATAGAAATGTAGAATTTTACAACACAAGAAGCAAAGAATAGAGCACAGAGACAATTAGAAAGTTGGGGTTCATACAATGGGCCATGGAGGGTGCTGTATGGAGCCCTTATAGAGCATTTATTCAAGTGATCAAAACCTTCAGTTTGACCTTTTATACAGACCCCTTAAAGATGCTCTGTGATAATGGAGATTCTTAAAGGCAAAGAGTTGAACAGTAACTATTGTCTGTTTCAGTCTGTCAAATGGCACACTGGTTGCAAGATCAACAGTTTCAACTATACAAAGTTTAAACTGTATGTACTCTAGTTTCTTACTCTGATGCCATTAAGTGTTATTGGTAATAGTTATAGTTGAGCAGATGCATGGACTGAGGAGCTGCTGTGGATATTGTGATGAATACCAATTATCAAGGCAAATAAGGAAACACAAGGCCTGCTACAAAGCAGATATATTATACCTATATCCAGACCTCATAAAAACTATCCAAAATAAATAAACAACAATTTTAAACAAGAAATATATTTTATTAATTGACATTACACAAAAAATTCTAAACATATGATCCCCGAGATTAAAAACCAGCCGATAAAAACAATCCCTGGTGGATATTGTGTTCTTGGACTTCACAAAGGCATTCAATACTGTCCCTCAAGGACTCCTAATGGGTAAAATGAGGTCTATTGGTTTAGCTGGAATAGTCTGCATTAGGATTGAAAACTAGCTGAAGGATCGTATCCAGAGAGTTATGGTCACTAGTCATAAGAATTCACAATTCACAATTTCCTCAGGGATCAATAAAGCTTTATTGTATTGTATTGTAAGAGTTGTTCTCCGAATTTGAATGCTGGCTCCCTTATTATTTAACATGTTTATTACATGACATGATTTAAGACATGATTCTTAGCACTGTGTTTAAAGATGACACCAAGCTGTGTAGTATTTTGTAACCTATTGATGGTGTACATAGGCGGCAAGCTGAATTGGATACACTGGGGGACATTTATCATATGCTGATACTTTGAGTGCCCCCCACCTCTCTGTCACCACCCTATACAAAAGAAACTTTGGCCATACCTGGCATTCAATTGTGCTATAGGTGAAATAGCAATGGCACTGCCTTGATCTGACCAAGCGGTAAGTGATGACTGGGGTGTCGGCAGGCACAGTCTGATATATATATAAAACAGAAGGTGGCATTTACCAGAGCTGTAAGTTCAAGAACCTTTATTGTGTACAGTGAGCATACAAGAGAACGCTGGTCAAATCACAAAAGAGGGCTTTTTGTGCACTTCTTCAGGCCAGTGACTAAAGCATTGTATAATTGTGCTATAACCAGCAGCAGTGAAGGCACAGCTGCCCCAGGCTGAGCTCCCCTTCTTACCCCTCCACACCCGCTTTTTGGTTCACATGCCCCTTAAGCCATTCCTGGATGCCCAATAAACCATGAGTTAGCCACCAAAAAGTGTCAGAGCTAGAGATGAGCGAACATGCTCGTCCGAGCTTGATGCTCGGTCGAGCATTAGGGTACTCGAAACTGCTCGTTACTCGGACGAATACTTCGCCCGCTCGAGAAAATGGCAGCTCCCGCCGTTTTGCTTTTTGGCGGCCAGAAACAGAGCCAATCACAAGCCAGGAGACTCTGCACTCCACCCAGCATGACGTGGTACCCTTACACGTCGATAGCAGTGGTTGGCTGGCCAGATCAGGTGACCCTGGGATAGACTAGCCGCTGGCCGCGCTGCTCGGATCATTCTGTCTCTGGATGCCGCTAGGGAGAGAGCTGCTGCTGGTCAGGGAAAGCGTTAGGGTGTTCTATTAGCTTACTGTTAGGCAGGAGTGATTCTCAAAGAACCCAACAGCCCTTCTTAGGGCTACAATAACGTTCTACTTTTTTTATTTTAATTTGCATCTTTTACCATTTTGTGAGGAATTAGCAGGGGGACTTGCTACCGTTGTGTTTAGCTCTTAGTGGCACACATATCCATAGCAAAGACCGAAGTGGGAAAATTCAGTAGGGGTTGGATTTCTATTAGGCAATAACTCAGTGTCATCTCATCTGGCATAGTAGTGTGCTTCCTTTGATACTTGGCTAGAAAATAGCCATAGGAGAATACAAACAGCTTCTTGAAGCCTACAGTAGCGTTCTATATATTTGATTTCTGGTTGATCTGCTGGTGGCTGTAGTTTCTGCAGTGCATGTACTTGCCAATTCTGAGCAATTTGTAGTGAGACTTGCGACCGCTGTGTTCTGCGCTTAGTGGCGCACATATCCATAGCAAAGGCCGAAGTGGCAAAATTCAGTAGGGGTTGGATTTCTATTAGGCAATAACTCAGTGTCATCTCATCTGGCATAGTAGTGTGCTTCCTTTGATACTTGGCTAGAAAATAGCCATAGGAGAATACAAACAGCTTCTTGAAGCCTACAGTAGCGTTCTATATATTTGATTTCTGGTTGATCTGCTGGTGGCTGTAGTTTCTGCAGTGCATGTACTTGCCAATTCTGAGCAATTTGTAGTGAGACTTGCGACCGCTGTGTTCTGCGCTTAGTGGCGCACATATCCATAGCAAAGGCCGAAGTGGCAAAATTCAGTAGGGGTTGGATTTCTATTAGGCAATAACTCAGTGTCATCTCATCTGGCATAGTAGTGTGCTTCCTTTGATACTTGGCTAGAAAATAGCCATAGGAGAATACAAACAGCTTCTTGAAGCCTACAGTAGCGTTCTATATATTTGATTTCTGGTTGATCTGCTGGTGGCTGTAGTTTCTGCAGTGCATGTACTTGCCAATTCTGAGCAATTTGTAGTGAGACTTGCGACCGCTGTGTTCTGCGCTTAGTGGCGCACATATCCATAGCAAAGGCCGAAGTGGCAAAATTCAGTAGGGGTTGGATTTCTATTAGGCAATAACTCAGTGTCATCTCATCTGGCATAGTAGTGTGCTTCCTTTGATACTTGGCTAGAAAATAGCCATAGGAGAATACAAACAGCTTCTTGAAGCCTACAGTAGCGTTCTATATATTTGATTTCTGGTTGATCTGCTGGTGGCTGTAGTTTCTGCAGTGCATGTACTTGCCAATTCTGAGCAATTTGTAGTGAGACTTGCGACCGCTGTGTTCTGCGCTTAGTGGCGCACATATCCATAGCAAAGGCCGAAGTGGCAAAATTCAGTAGGGGTTGGATTTCTATTAGGCAATAACTCAGTGTCATCTCATCTGGCATAGTAGTGTGCTTCCTTTGATACTTGGCTAGAAAATAGCCATAGCAATAGGATAGGATTGTTTGGTTTTAAAAACTCAAAAAAAAACAAAAAACACAAAAAAAAAAAAAACACACAAAAAAACACCAAAAAAAACAAAAAGAAGTAAAAAAAAAAAAAAAGTTATAACTCTCATTTTAAAAATGTTTAACCCGAGGGCTAGGGGTAGAGGACGAGGGCGGGGACGTGGGCGTCCAACTACTGCAGGGGTCAGAGGCCGTGGTCCTGGGCGGGGTGAGACACCACCTGCTGATGAGGGAGCAGGGGAACGCCGCAGAGCTACACTCCCTAGGTTCATGTCTGAAGTTACTGGGACTCGTGGTAGAGCACTGTTGAGGCCAGAACAGTGCGAACAGGTGATGTCGTGGATTGCTGACAATGCTTCGAGCAATTTGTCCACCACCAGTCAGTCTTCCACGCAGTCCACCCATGTCACCGAAATCCCCACTCCTCCAGCTCCTGCACCTCAGCCTCCTCCCCCCCAGTCTGCCCCCTCCCAGGAAAATTTGGCATTTGAACCGGCATACTCTGAGGAACTGTTTTCTGGACCCTTCCCACAGTCACAAACCACTTGTCCGGTTGCTGCTGAGCAATTTTCCGATGCCCAGGTTTTCCACCAGTCACAGTCTGTGGGTGATGATGACCTTCTTGACGTAGTGGAAGTGTGTAAAGAGGTGTCCGACGATGAGGAGACACGGTTGTCAGACAGTGGGGAAGTTGTTGTCAGGGCAGGAAGTCCGAGGGGGGAGCAGACTGAGGGATCGGAGGATGATGAGGTGACAGACCCAAGCTGGGTTGAGAGGCCGGGTGAACACAGTGCTTCTGAGACGGAGGAGAGTCCTCGACCTGAACAGGTTGGAAGAGGCAGTGGTGGGGCCAGACGGAGAGGCAGGGCCAGAGCTGGTGCATCAGCGCCACTGTCAACTAGTGAAGCTCCCGTGGTGAGGGCTCTTGCGGCGAGGGCTAGATCTTCAGAAGTGTGGAGGTTCTTTAAGGAAACACCGGATGACCGACGGACTGTGGTGTGCAACATTTGCCAAACCAGGCTCAGCAGGGGTTCCACCACTACTAGCTTAACTACCACCAGTATGCGCAGGCATATGAATGCTAAGCACCCCACTCAGTGGCAACAAGCCCGTTCACCTCCGGCCGTGCACACCACTGCTCCTTCCCCTGTGTCAGCTGCTAGTCAGCCCCCTGCCCAGGACCCTGGCACAAAAACCCCATCGTCGCCTCCACGATCCTCCACAGCATCCACCAGCGTTCAGCTCTCCATACCCCAGACGCTGGAGCGGAAACGCAAATATAGTGCAACCCACCCGCACGCCCAAGCCCTTAATGTGCACATCTCCAGATTGCTTAGCCTGGAGATGCTGCCCTATAGGCTAGTAGAGACCGAGGCCTTTCGCAACCTCATGGCGGCGGCCGCCCCTCGGTATTCGGTCCCCAGCCGCCACTACTTTTCCCGATGTGCCGTCCCAGCCCTGCACCAGCACGTGTCAGACAACATCATCCGTGCCCTGACCAACGCCGTTTCTGACAAGGTCCACCTGACCATGGACACGTGGACGAGTGCTGCCGGGCAGGGCCACTATATATCGCTGACGGCACATTGGGTTAACTTGGTGGAGGCTGGGACCGAGTCTGACCCTGGGGCTGCTCATATACTGCCGACGCCGAGGATTGCGGGGCCTACCTCGGTCCAGGTGTTTCAGGCCTACTATGCCTCCTCCTCCTCCCACCCCTCCTCCACCTCCTCCTCCGAACTACCATCCGTGGGCACGGCGCCATCAGTCGGTAGCTCTAGGCACAGCAGCAGTGCCGTCGCTAAGCGACAGCAGGCGGTGCTCAAACTGCTGAGCCTAGGCGACAAAAGGCACACCGCCCAAGAGCTATTACAGGGCATCACGGCGCAGACTGATCTGTGGCTGGCACCGCTGAACCTCAAGCCGGAAATGGTTGTGTGTGACAACGGCCGTAACCTGGTGGCGGCTCTGCAACTCGGCAGACTGACACATGTGCCATGCCTGGCCCATGTGTTAAATCTGATAGTGCAGCGTTTCCTCAAGACATACCCCAATCTGTCTGATTTGCTCACGAAGGTGCGCCGCATCTGTGCGCATTTCAGGAAGTCCAGCCCAGATGCTGCCACTCTCAGGGCAGCGCAGCGCCGCCTCCAACTGCCCGCTCACCGACTGTTGTGCGACGTGCCCACGAGGTGGAATTCAACACTGACCATGTTATCCAGAGTTTACCAGCAGCGCAGAGCGATTGTAGACTGCCAGATGTCAACTTCCACCAGAACTGGTAGTCAGGTCAGTCAGCTTCCTCAAGTCTACAATGAGGAGTGGACGTGGATGTCTGATATCTGTCAGGTGCTGAGTAACTTTGAGGAGTCAACACAGATGGTCAGTGGCGATGCCGCCATCATCAGCCTCACCATCCCGCTGCTTGGCCTGTTGAAAAACTCTCTGGTCAGCATGAAGTCGGAAGCTTTGCGCTCGTCACAAGAGACGGGGGAAGAATATTCCCTTGTTGATAGCCAAAGCACCCTGAGGTCTGTTTCTCAGCGCATATCGGAGGAGGTGGAGGTGGAGGAGGATGAGGAGGAAGAGGAGGAGAATGTTGGCGAGACACAAGAGGGGACCATTGTTGAGTCCTTCACTGTTCAGCGTGTATGGGCAGAAGAAGAGGAGTTGGAGGAGTTGGAGGAGGAGGAAATGGACAGTCAGGCCAGTGAGGGGAGTGAATTCTTACGCGTTGGTACTCTGGCGCATATGGCAGATTTCATGCTAGGCTGCCTATCCCGTGACCCTCGCGTTCAAAGAATTTATTCCAGCACCGATTACTGGGTGTTCACTCTCCTGGACCCACGGTACAAGCAAAATCTTCCCACTCTCATCCCTGGAGAGGAAAGGAGTGTGAGAATGCATGAATACCAGCAGGCCCTGGTGCACAAGCTGAAACAGTATTTCCCTTCTGACAGCGCTAGCGGCAGAGTGCGTAGTTCTGCGGGACAAGTAGCGAGGGAGAGTAGGCGAGCAGGCAGCTTGTCCAGCACTGGCAAGGGTACGCTTTACAAGGCTTTTGCCAGCTTTATGTCACCCCAGCAAGACACTGTCACCTGTCCCCAGTCTCGGCAGAGTAGGGCTGATCTTTACAGAAAGATGGTGAGGGAGTACGTAGCTGACCATACCATCGTCCTAAATGATCACACAGCTCCCTACAACTACTGGGTTTCAAAGCTGGACATGTGGCACAAACTGGCGCTGTACGCCTTGGAGGTTCTTGCCTGCCCTGCCGCTAGCGTCTTGTCCGAGCGGGTTTTCAGTGCAGCTGGTGGCATCATCACCGATAAGCGTACACGCCTGTCGACTGACAGCGCTGACAGGCTGACGCTTATTAAAATGAATAAAGGCTGGATTTCTCAGAATTTCCAATCTCCACCAGGTGAAGGAAGCTCAACCTGAATAATTGATCCACTCCTCCTCCTCCTCCTCATTTTCCTCCTTCTCCTCCTCTTTGTACAGTAAAGCAGAGGAAAATGGCTATTTTTTGACAGGGCCCACTGGCTCTTGCTATAGTACTTCATGCATTTAATTTTTCTGGAGGGCCACCTACCCGGTCCTCTGTTTGAAACAATTTTTGTGAGTGCCACATACAGGCACTCAATCTATTCCATTTTTCTGGAGGGCCACCTACCCGGTCCTCTGTTTTAAAAAATTTTTGGGACTGCCACATACAGGCACTCAATCTATTCCATTTTACTGGAGGGCCACCTACCTGCTCCTCTGGTTTGAAACATTTTTGGGACTGCCACATACAGGCACTCAATCTATTCCATTTTACTGCAGGGCCACCTACCTGCTCCTCTGGTTTGAACAATTTTTGGGACTGCCACATACAGGCACTCAATCTATTCCATTTTACTGCAGGGCCACCTACCTGCTCCTCTGGTTTGAACAATTTTTGGGACTGCCACATACAGGCACTCAATCTATTCCATTTTACTGGAGGGCCACCTACCTGCTCCTCTGGTTTGAAACATTTTTGGGACTGCCACATACAGGCACTCAATCTATTCCATTTTACTGCAGGGCCACCTACCTGCTCCTCTGGTTTGAACAATTTTTGGGACTGCCACATACAGGCACTCAATCTATTCCATTTTACTGCAGGGCCACCTACCTGCTCCTCTGGTTTGAACAATTTTTGGGACTGCCACATACAGGCACTCAATCTATTCCATTTTACTGCAGGGCCACCTACCTGCTCCTCTGGTTTGAACAATTTTTGGGACTGCCACATACAGGCACTCAATCTATTCCATTTTACTGCAGGGCCACCTACCTGCTCCTCTGGTTTGAACAATTTTTGGGACTGCCACATACAGGCACTCAATCTATTCCATTTTACTGCAGGGCCACCTACCTGCTCCTCTGGTTTGAACAATTTTTGGGACTGCCACATACAGGCACTCAATCTATTCCATTTTACTGGAGGGCCACCTACCTGCTCCTCTGGTTTGAAACATTTTTGGGACTGCCACATACAGGCACTCAATCTATCCCATTTTACTGGAGGGCCACCTACCTGCTCCTCTGGTTTGAAAAATGTTTGGGACTGCCACATACAGGCACTATCCAAATTAAATTGTCTCCATAGCAGCCTCCACACGTTGTCTCCATTGCTACCTCCAAAAGTCGTCCATATAGCTGCCTCCATACATCGTCCCTTTATCAAACGAGGTGTGTCAGGCAGAAATTTGGGTTGTTTTCATGGATTCCACATCAAAGTTGTTAACTTTGTCGCCACCCTGCTGTGTTATCCACAAAATATACTGGCAAACTTTTACCATTTAGGGATATTATTTCAGCGCTTCTTGCGCATCTGTTTACATTCCCCTCACCCGGCATATCCTAAACTTATAAGAACGCTACTACACTTGATCTTATACAAAAGGTTCTTAGAAGTGCTGTTTGGGGAGTAGCCTAGAGACAGGGGCTTGGATTGGCGAAAGCTCGCCTGGCAGCGGAACGCCAGCTCCATGCGCATCATGCGCTTCTTGCGCATCTGTTTACATTCCCCTCACCCGCCATATCCCAAACTTATAAGAACGCTACTACACTTAACTTGGTGCAGGCTGGGACCGAGTCTGACCCTGGGGCTGGTCATATACTGCCGACGCAGAGAATTGCGGGGCCTACCTCGGTCCAGGTCTCAAAGGCCTACTATACCTCCTCCCACCCCTCCTCCACCTCCTCCTCCTCCGAATTACCATCCGTGGGCATGGCGCCATCAGTCGGTAGCTCTAGGCACAGCAGCAGTGCCGTCGCTAAGCGACAGCAGGCGGTGCTGAAACTGCTGAGCCTAGGCGATAAAAGGCACACCGCCCAAGAGCTATTACAGGGCATTCCACATCAAAGTTGTTAACTTTGTCGCCACCCTGCTGTGTAATCCCCAAAATATACTTGCAAACTTTTACCATTTAGGGATATTATTTCAGCGCTTCTTGCGCATCTGTTTACATTCCCCTCACCCGCCATATCCTAAACTTATAAGAACGCTACTACACTTGATCTTATACAAAAGGTTCTTAGAAGTGCTGTTTGGGGAGTAGCCTATAGACAGGGGCTTGGATTGGCGAAAGCTCGCCTGGCAGCGGAGCGCCAGCTCCATGCCAAGATCCAACTAACATAGTTTTAACTGCAGCACCTTTAATCTACTACTAGTTCACTGCCTCCATACATGGTCCCCTTATCAAACGAGCTGTGTCAGGCAGAATTTTGGGTTGTTTTCATGGCTTCCATGTTAACTTTGTCGCCACCCTGCTGTGTAATCCACAAAATATACTGGCAAACTTTTATCATGTACCGATATTATTTGAGCGCTTCTTGCTCACCTCCTTTGGTTCCTCTCTGCCACCCATTGGTTTGAAGCCTGAGTCCATTTAGGGTATGTCGCCATGCCACTCTCTAGCCTGCCGCTGCTGCCGCTGCCTCTGCATGCCGTCCCCTATAGTGTCAGGGTCAATTATTGGATGTTTTAGATGCTATCTAGCTTCATTCTGTCACTCTGTCATGGCCATGCTGTTGGCCATAATTTTGGCATAATGGTGCGATTATGCAGCCTCAGAGGCATCCATGCATGCTGCCCCTGCTGTTTCCTGTCCATTTCCGTGGTGTTTCCATCCTTTTCTGAGGTTCCCAGGTGTTTGGCCAAGCTTCCCTGTGCAGAGCCTTGGTCCCCTTGAAAAATGCTCGAGTCTCCCATTGACTTCAATGGGGTTCGTTATTCGAGACGAGCACTCGAGCATCGGGAAAAGTTCGTCTCGAATAACGAGTACCCGAGCATTTTAGTGTTCGCTCATCTCTAGTCAGAGCCAAAGAAAAATTATTTTAGGCAAGAAGCCTTTTGAGGAAAGATTAATACAGTTATATTTATTGAGTCTTGGGAACAGATGACACAAAGGGCAGATGATTAATTTATGGTGGGTACGGAAAGTATTCAGACCCCTTAAAATTTCTTACACTTTTCTTCATTGCAGCCAATTGGTAAGAGCATTAGACGTTCTTTCTTTGTGCTCAATAATGTACACTCTGCACCCAATTTTTGTAGGGAGATGGGAGAAAGTTCCACAAAGTCAACTATCACTGCAGCCATCCTCCTATTAGGGCTTTATGTCAGAGTGTGCTGGCGGAAGCCTCTCCTCACTGCAAGACATAGGAAAACCGCATACAGTTTGCAACAAAAAACACAGGATTCTCCAACTATGAAAAATAAGATTCTCTGGTCTGATGAAATAAAGAGTGAACTTCTTGGTGTTAATTCATCACCTGCCAAATACAATCTCAATAGTGAAACATGGTGGTAGCAGCGGCATCATGCTAGAGAGGGGGGGGGGGGGGGGGAGCTGTCAGCTGCAGGGACAGGATGACCGGTTAAAATTGAAGGAAAAATGAATGTGGCCAAGTACAGAGATAGGATCAAAACCTCTTCCAGAGAGCTCTGGACCTTTAGACTGGATCTAAGGTTCACCTTCCAACAAGACCCAAAGCACACAGCTAAAATAAAGCAGTGGCTTCAGAACAACTCTGTGACCATCCTTGACTAGCTTAACCAGAGCCCTGATCTAAAGCGGCCTCACTATCTATTGGAGGTGTGAACTGAACTGTAGCTGGAACTCGAATGAACAGGAACACCAACTACAAATGCCTCTAATGGTCTTTTTGGTGACCAGGGGGATACGGAAAGGGATCAATATAGTTTTTCATGGAATGTCTCCAAATTCAAACAGAATGAACCAAACTGACTGGTAACCAGCAAGGTTATGTTTAACATTAGACTTTATCAGTAGTCTATTGAGCAGATTTTCAAAACTGAAGGCTTTACTTTGTGGGTGGCTTTGCATGTTTGTATCTTTCTGGCAGGGGGAGATAACTGAACACAATCATAATCCATTAGTATTGCTCTTCTGTGCACACAGGCGCTGACTGTTTATTTAGAGAGAGATGGACAGAGGAGATAGAAGTGTAAGGTAAATGCTTTATGGTGACAGAATGCAGATATATAATGTAGCACACTGAATTACTACTTGTCATCCCAAGAAAGATACCATACTGTGAATGTTATCTTTTACCTTTGAATGAGATAATGCAACAATTTGGAGCATAGAAATGGTTAATAAGTACACTCATTACACAGACTGTAACCAAAATAGAGAATTGTTTTCACAAAGGGTTAGAGTGCGAATGTCTGGGTATGACTGTGTTAAGTCTTTAAAGCCACTAGACAATACAACAGCACATAGGGCTTAAATGAGCTAGACACAATAAAAGATCATTATGTATTCATAATGTATTTATAGTCACACACAAATCCATCTTAAGGAGCCGCTTCTGTAAAAAAATAAATTGTTCATAGGGGGACATCTTTAACCAAGTTTGGAAAATTTATTATATTTGTATTTTATCTTTTTGTTGAAACAAGATCAAACAGTTCTAGAGAAATGAAAAGTAAACATCCAATAAGCAAATAAAATCCTGGAATATAGAGAAATATACAAAGTCTAGGACAGCGGGTGCCTCTTTAGATGTAATGAGGGGGTTAGTGGTAGGGGATGATTTGTTTGAAATACACCAGGTGGTGTTTTATCATACAGCTCCGATTACTGTCTGTGGCTCTGCTGGTGTGACATCATGTGATCATGGACCAATGGAAACGGGACAACCCCCTTAATCTCCTTGTGTAACCACTACAGGGGGAAAAGCATTTCCTGTATTCCACAGCCAGGGGTAACCTGATCTTTAACATCACTTATGATTGCCATAACCACAATCTCAATGCCCTAGTGACATATATTATGCCAACAACATACCCATGATGAGGATGACAATGACATACATTGACTATGCCCCTATGGTCATATCAGATGAGTGGATCTGAACCCAAACCCTGAACCCAAACTTTAACCCAAAGTTTTGGTTTGATGTTTGGGCTTACATTCATTAGTAGCACCAATAATATGTGTTCTTTCGAACCTGCCAAACCCGAACCACATTGGGTCCACTCATCCCTATCCTCATGTTAACCTCCTGTGGTAATTGGAATGCTATCTGTGTCCTAGCAATACAACTGGAAGAATAAATCATTAAATGTAGCTCACATTCTCCCAGAATCATTTCATGCAAATCAGTTTAGTTGTAGAGATTACGAAACTCTTTTATTGCATAAGAAGGCAAATTCAACGTTTGGAATTGTAGGTACAGTAACTAACCCCATGTCAGGGTAACAGAGACTAGAGTTTAACAACTAGATGAAATGTTGTACAATAGAAGGGTAACTCAAGTAATTATAGGTTGTTTTTCATTTTAGGGAAAATGTTTTTTTAAATGCATTCATTATACAGGCATGGTGGTGTAATAAACATCAGGTTATATATAGACATGAATTCATTTCTAAGAAGGAATGGTAAATAATGGTGCATGTGTTGGCTATGCACATCATCTATAGACTAATGAAGGCTTTATTTTATATAAGTGGCAGGTTTATTTTCTAATAATGTGGCCTGTTTAAATTCTAGGCTCTGTCATATGTTCATGGTAGCTATTAAGGTGCCAAGAATAGAACTTAATGAATCACCTTCGCATAAAAACTACAAAATTGGCATTAAAATGGCTGCTGCGTAAGAGAAAATGAATTAGTGTCTAGGTGTTCATGATTCAAATGACTTGAAGCAGAGTTTGCAACATAAATAATGAATAACTCAAATAAACATGGAAATATTCACCAGCAGAGTGCGGCAATAGAAATGCTTTGCGCTTGCTTTTTAAGAAACTTGTCTTATGGGAGCTGCAGAATTGTAGTGAAATGCTTTGTTTTGCGAAGAAAAAGTATTTAATTTTAAAATGTTGAAAATAAAGTTTATGATAATAAAACATATACTCTACTTGATTTGACAGATCATCTCAGGACAATGTTATGGCAACCTTCTGCCCATTACACCTGGCACATCCACCAGTCAGCTATATGAAGGGGCCTCGCCTTGTGCATGGCAGCATAGGGTAAGATATCGTTTTTCTCTCATTCAGGAGGAGGGTTCTGTAATTCCCGGGTCAGCTACTACTAAGTGGATGGTGTGCATGGTCACATAGATGATAAATGACACAATATTTGTGTGGCTCCTTCATAGGGATGTTGACATTTTTTGATAAACTTCTCACTATGAAATAATTAACATTAGTAGTGATGCCCACTTTAATGCTGCTCCCATGTCAATGATAAGATGCTATCCTTTCTGACTCTGTTTACCAGGCTTTAGCAATGTGTGTCAATCCATCAGTATTGACACTCCACCACTAACAATAGAGAATGATTACAGTGGTGTTGTATTTTGAAATTGATATTCATACATTTCTTCAGTTGGATGTTAATAAAAAAAATGACATGTAAGATAATTTCCTATGAATTTATCCGTTGTCCCTTAGATAAAAAAGTTAACTGTCCTTGGATACAACCACCGATGCTGGAGTGATTGAACAAAGAAACACATTTTTTACTTATATGAAATAGCCAGGAGTTACTATATGTCCTACAACCATCTGGTTTGTGAATGCTGAATCCAGGTGGTCAGGCAGTACTCAATACCACATGCATGGTCGAATCCAAGGACTATATTTATGGGAAATCATTTTATCGGCCATATTTTAGTAACATAAAATAAAAGAAATGCTTAGATGGCAGATGCATTAAATTAAATGTGAATGTCCCTTATTGTTAATTTAGACCTGTCACATTTTCTCAGAAAGCTGAGAAATGTCATTAGGGGAAATATTTTCTTTATATGGAAAGAGTTAATTACCTTCTTACCTGATAAGAGTTACCTTCTTATCAGAGGTAAGAGGACCTTAGAAGGATTTCAGAGTATGAAGCAGAAAAAAGGCACAGAGATGCTATTTAAAATATTGTTAGCATTTTGAATTATTTCAGATTATAATACTTTATTTTACATTACCTGGATCCCTGTCAACAGAGTGTGGCATGCCACTAGAAGGCTGGGGGTGCAGCTGAAGCAGTCTATGTGTGCCTGTGTCTTCTCATGCATCCTTCGTCTACTCCACACCATCCTCTTCCTTCCTCTGCTCAATGCACATGATAGTAAGTGGGGTGGGGTGAGGGAGTTGGATGACTGTGAAGGAGAGGAGATGGACACAGGCGCAGAAAGGCTGCAGCTGCCCCTTCCCCAGAACTCACCACACCAGGTATTGTGAAATAAACGATTATAAAGTACTGAAATGATTTGGAATGCTGAAAAAGGCATTTTTAAAATCAGCACGTGTATAGGCTATTGGAACCTGCCACCAGAGCAATGCTTGGCTTTGGTGAGCAAAAAGACACCCTGCTTTTTTCACAATTTGGAGTGCTGTACTTCTTTACTATATATATATATATATATATATATATATATATGTGTGTGTGTGTGTGTGTATGTATGTATGTATGTCCGAAATTGAGCCGAAATTTTCACCCCGCGCTTTCCAAAATCCACTTATTACCCACCATATACAGGAGCCATTGTGTGCTGCTGCTCATGTGTCAGTTGGAAGCTGAGCCGTGATTGGTTGCTGTTCTGCCACAGGTCATTAATATGAGCTCTGAGCTTTGATTGGTTACTTTAGGAAATGAGTATAAGACACTTCTGTGTGAGGTAAGCTGGATATCAGAAGTGTCTGAGGTAAAACTTTTCCAGTTGCCCTTGGAAACCAATCAGAGGTCAGCAGTAATTTTATAAACAACTGTAAAAAAAAACTTGAGCTCTGATTGGTTGCCATGGGCAACTAGAGCAGTTCTGCTCTCAGACACTTCTGATAAATCTCTTCTTAGACAAATTGACAGTCAGAGACACAGAAAGTCACTGGAATTAGAGTGCATGAGACCGACAGTCACTGGAATAAGAGGGCCTGAGACAGACAGTCACTCAATTGAGAGTGCCCAAGACAGTTACTGAAATGAGAGTTCCCGAGACAGAAAGCCGCTGGAATGAGAGTGCCCAAGACAGTGACTGGATTGAGAGTGCCTGAGACAGACAGTCACTTTATTGAGAGTGCCCAAGATAGACAGTCACTGTAATGAGAGTGGCCGAGACATGCAGTCACTGCAATAAGAGTGCCCGAGACAGACAGTCACTCAATGAGAGTGCCCAAGACAGACAGTGTGCCCGAGACATACAGTCACAGAAAGAGACTATCAGAGACAGTCACTGAAAAAGACTGCCACAGACAGTGCCAGTGACAGAGACATTCAGAGACAGTCTGAGACAGTCTATAGAGACATATCAAATATTTCTGTCAACCCATTCTATTTTGTTTCAGTGGATGGAAAAAAATGGTCCTTTGGTGTACAACAGCAGCATTTCTGACTTTCAGTAAGCACTCTGAGCAAAACAAGTAACATTACTGATGTGTAATGTATCTTTATTTCATGTGTTGTTTCTTGCACTAATAAAGGTCTGTTATTGGAAAATAAAGTTATTACTATAGAACACAACTTTTGATGAAGACAGAATTTCTATTTAATACACTTACACTACCAGGGTCCTTGAAAACATTGTAAAGAAATTAGATCTAGGTAGCAGGTAGATTATCTGTATAATTTGTCAATTTGGTATTGAGTATTTCAAAAAGTTCATGAAAGTAATTCAATATCTTTCTTTTTATATGTATTCTACAACCTGTGGAAGAAGAACTTTTATTTGCTTTACAGAAGAGGGAGAAAATCAGAAGACCATGCTGTGGAATTATGTAGTAAAAGGGTTTTGAGAGCACAGAAGAGATACAATTCTACCATACTTCAACATATATAAAATATTTGTACTGTCCTACAATGAAATCTGCGTGTATATATTGTTATACATAATCATTTCTTTATTATTAAATACTATTATTCAATGTGGTAATTTTTTCATCAGTTAGTGTCTTTCTTTTAAAAACATTACATAAAGCAGACAGCAAAGGGTCCTGGTACAAAAACATGATTTACAAAAAGCTTCCTTTCAAACAACCCTTCTCATTGCTCTCACAATCCACCAGTAATTTTAAAGGGGTTTTCCCACAAAAGAAAATTCTCACATTTCAATCCCCCAGTGATGTTAACACAATAAAGATCATTTTAACTTTACAATTTTACTCAGTTTTATTGCTGTTTTAGCTCCTATCACTCCCTTGTATGCTCAGTGGAAAATGGGTGTGGGCAGGACCTCTCTAAGCAGACACATTATGACCCATGTAGTTCTGTGGGGTGACAATGTGGTTAGATAATCAGGGTACAAGGTGTATATGCACTTTCATCTGGCTCCTGACATTGTACTAACACACTGACACATAGAAAGAGAGATTAGACAGATCAGAGATTCATGAGATTATTACACAGAGGCTGACAGACAGAGGCTGCAGACTTTTACACTGTTACACTGTGAGCTCTGCTACATCTCACAGATATGTGCCTACCTCCCCCTTCCCCCGGATCACTTATCTCCTTATAGTTTGTAGTTTGAAGCCTCTCTCTCTGCTCGCAATCTCCTGGCAGGATGTGAATCAGTGAGTGTCTCTGAGCTCTGTTCAGGGGGCATGGCTACAGGCACACAGCAGAGACAGGCAGAAATCTCATCTGCACAATCTTACACAGAAATCCAAGATGGGGGCCCAACTCTAAGTCAGAAGTTACAGGGTCATTTCTAAGGGCAACTTAAATTGTGATAAAGAGAAGTTGCACTTATATCTCTAAAATGCTGCATTTTTGTTAATAAAATAGAATTAGAGAATTTGTTATTTTGTTATTCTTCTTGGGAATTCCCCTTTAAAGCATAACATTCCCTAGTATAGTCCCATATACAGTATGTAATAGTAGGAAGATGCTTTAACATTGCATGTCTGTTCATATATACTGTGGGCTTCTTATACTACTTTTTGAGACTTTTTCGGGTGTCATTTATCTTTTCTCTGTGCTGTGTTGCTAGTTTGTGTCTGTCATTTTCCCTTCTGAGCACCTTTTCATTCATAATTTTGTCTTTTAGCTTGTGTTAAATTTTAGTTTCATCCCCCGGGGGCAATGACATGTCCTCAGTGTTTTCTTGTCAGGATGGTCTTAGACCCTCCAGGTGTAATTGCACAGTCCATTGTTGCACCCACATTTCTGTGCATTTTTCTGGTGCCAACTAAACCATCAAAGTAGACTAGTCATTCTGTATAAATTCGATGAATAAGCCTTGCATGGTTTAATACTGTCCTGTTGCAAAACCCCACATGACTTTTTGCAAGCAGGCCTTTCAATGACTCGCTTTAAGAAATTACTTTCTTCTTGCCGATCTTCCAAGAAGAAAGTAATGTATTCCACAATGACTATTGGTCATTGTGGAATACAAGACCAATAGTTTTTCTGTGGACAGATTGTCCCTCCTGACTTGAGGATCTCTGCAGCTTCTCCTGGGCAACTAGTGGACAACCATGTGTTGTTAGCTTAGCAAATGTGTCATACTCCTATGATGTAATACATATCGAATCAATTTACTAATTAGACGTCCTCTATAGATAATTGGACACATTGGAGTTTAGCAGAGACATTTACTTTGTAATACAGTTGGTATATTGCTTATGTGGATATTCATTCATAGATCAAAAATAAATATCAATTATTCCATAGTTTATCTTTTCTTACTTGGAACATTTTTTTTGTCTGGACCACATTTCTAAGAATGTATACATATTTTTTGTTTATGTATCAGTGAACATTTTTCTAGTGAAGTTATATAAATTATGTATGCTTTTTACCTAAATAACATAATTCTCATCCATGTGAAAGTTGAATTGTTTTACAATGGTCCTATGAGGCATAGGATGGACCGTATCCTACTTCTATCAATGTCACAATAAAATTGCTTTGACATCTTGGTGTATTCAGGTGAATAAAAAAATTGACTAAAATGCAAAGAGGCTTTAATGAAAATGTTACATATCATAAATTAAAGGATCAGCAAGGTCTCCTTAAGTGTTCACATAAAAGCTTGAATCCCCCCAAAAATAGCAATTCTATAACATATTATTATTATTATTCGTATTCATTTTATTTATAGAGCACCATTAATTCCATGGTGCTGTTCAATCAGTAAAGATTCACATACATTACATAAAAGCAAGAACAGATGCAAGTACAGAAAACAAAAACTCACGAGATCTGGAAACAGGTGGAAGCAGGACCCTGCCCATGAGGGCTCACAATCTATGTGGAAGGGTAGACGCAGACATGAGGTGAGGGAACAGAGCAGTGCAGTTATTGCGCATTACCGGATATCCTAAACAGATGAGATTTCATATTACGTTTGAAGGATTGGAAGGTGGATTACAGTTTGACACATTCTGGTAGAGAGTTCTACAGTATGGTAGATGCACGGGAGAAGTCCTGGATACAGTTGTGAGAAGAGCAGATGGTAGTAGCGTGAAGCTGAAGGTCCTGTGAGGATTAGAAATTACATGCGGCTGGTATTGGCTGATGAGTTCAAAGATATATGGAGGTTTAAGGAATTATGTATCGCTTCCTTCTGTGTCAACAACTTTCAATCATATCGGGTTCCTGAGGACACCAATACAGTAGAAAAAAAGTGGAGAAATTCAGTGTATCATTGTAGCTTCCCTCCAGAGTCTCCTGAACAGGAAGAATTGCTGGGCCTCGAGTAGGAATGCCAATGAAAATCTAGCAATACCAATGGGAGTATATAGGATGCCTCAGTAACTGAACATAACTAATTCAAAATTCCAATATAGCTTTATTTAATCGGCCATCAAAAAAACATACAGTTAAAAAACACACACATAAAAACCACAAAAGATATGGCGGTGGTCATAAATAATGCAGTACATGTTAAATACATCCAAAGTTGCAAACACCAATATATACACAATCAGGCTATAACCAATAGTATTACCCACCAGGGTGTAATGAACAGCCAACAATTGTAAAGGTAGTAAGTCTGACCACTGCCACAGCACCGCCACAGCACCGCGGTGGTTAGACTTACTACCTTTACAATTGTTGGCTGTTCATTACACCCTGGTGGGTAATACTATTGGTTATAGCCTGATTGTGTATATATTGGTGTTTGCAACTTTGGATGTATTTAACATGTACTGCATTATTTATGACCACCGCCACATCTTTTGTGGTTTTTATGTGTGTGTTTTTTAACTGTATGTTTTTTTGATGGCCGATTAAATAAAGCTATATTGGAATTTTGAATTAGTTATGTTCAGTTACTGAGGCATCCTATATACTCCCATTGGTATTGCTTGTTTATTTGTTAGTAGTAGGATGAGTACATAGGGGATTGGGATATCTTATGTTGGTATTCATCGCCAATGAAAATCTAGTTCTGTCCACACCCTCTAGCTCCTCCAGTAGTCAAAGCCAAGGATGTTTCTAAGATGTATTACTTTAAATAGCGCTGATAGTACATCCTGGGCTACCTCGGACTGAAGACTGCAGAAGAATGTGAGAGGCAAAATCTCTGGGGTGAAAGCCTGGGTGCACACAGAGAGGCCTCTGAGTGCCACCTCTGGCACCTGTGACATGGGTTCTCCTGTACTGCTTTAGACTATCGCAATTCTGCCTTACACAAAACTTTTGCAGCATTATTTACAAGGAGAAAATCACTGGGTTATATTGTGCTAGCTGTATGCCATACACAATGGGGTTCATTTATCTTTAGTCAGCTTTTTCTCAGTTTTGGTCTTGTTTCATTTATCTTAGCGTGTGATATATCAGGCATGTGTCTCTGATTATGCACCTGTTTTAAAAAAGTTGCCTATGCCTGCTCAGGACTGGAGTTTATCCGTGCCAAAATTGTGCCATTTTAGTGCTATTTCCACCACAAATGCAACTTTTTTAAACATCTGCATCTGGATTTTAAGTGTACATCAGGCACAACACATGAAACTTCTAGCATGGTTAACTTTTTTCAAGGCGAGGAAAATCTCACACATTTTGGCGCAAATATGCACATTTGCAAAAATAAGTTGCAAATATAAGAAAAAAAAAAGAAAAGCCTAAGATGAATGACCCCCTATATGCTTCCACAGCTCAGTTTAGATATTTGCTGGGATTTCTTTTTGTAGAAAGCAAAAAAAAATGTTCCTGTGGATAGTCCTAGCATATAATGAACAAAACAGATGCAACTTAACCCCACTGCTCCAGCTGGTGTCCATTATGGTGTTGGTCTGGTTACAGTCTACTGGCCTGAGACAGAAGAGATTGTCACTTGTAGATGTAGTACTATTGTTTTCAACTAACAGTTTACTACTAAAAGGTATTACACAAAGGGTAGTTCCCGGAAGCATAGTTCATTGGAATGGTTTTACCCAATGACTGTCTAATGTAAACATTTGCAGCAATAGAAATGACCATTTGCACAATTGCTGTTAAAATTATATAGATCTTCATGTGTCAACTCGAGAGAAATAGCACATTTTCACAAATGGTTCCAGAAATACATGTTATGGTTTAATAAAATAAAGTCTTAACTACCACGACTATCATTATGGGTGTCTGTTATTGGCCATTTTTCTACCCGCATCAAAAGACAACAATGCTGTCAAATCATGACTTGAGTGGCCAAGATGCAATTCCTTACTCATGCCATGGAATTTGCATCAATATGCGTCCATATTTCCCATTGCACTGCAAGGTGAGGAGCAAGGCAGACAAGGGCAGGGAGGCCGTAGGGAGCTCAGATATATTAAGAGATACACCAAAAAACTGGTGCAGTTTTTTGTCTTTGCACCACCTTATTTGTATACTACAAACCTTGGCTGCAGTCCAGTAGAAAACTTCTGCTCTTGGTGCTTAATAAGAGTGGTGGGAATAGTGTCCCTGAAAATTTTATTTATTTGCTGTACCTACTCGCATTCTCCTTATTATCCCTTTGTCAAATCACCTGAGTTAAATATTATTGGTAAATAATTAGAGAAGAGATTTAAAACCGTTCTCTTGATTTTGGACCATGTTGGGTAAGGCCACAAACTCTAGAAGTTTTTATTAAATGTTGGATACTTGTTTTCCATGGAGATTTTGGGAGAGGATCGACATAAAAGGAGGCCTGTGAGTTACATTGGGCTTACACGATAAGTTAGAATAGCTGGCATAGCGATTTGTTTTATTTTTTGATCTTGAAAAACAATGGAACAAAGGACAATGAATACATACATACATGACTCCTCTAGCCATACAATACTATTAGTGATGTTTTTTTCCTTAAATTTTTTTTCATGGTCTTATATAATGGAAAGGCTTAAATGCTTCCCTATGTTTTATATGTATTTAGGAAAAATCTGTAAGGAATTAGAGCATATTTATTTCTGGCAAAGCATGCTCACTTCACTGTTTACAATCACAAGAACATCAACGTGGTATTTTTACTGCACACAATCAACTCAACTCGTATGTCAAGTAAGGCTAATATTTTATTTCAGAAAAATGGTTCATTTCAGTCTAAAGCTAAAATATTACAGGAAACGGCAAACACCTGACATGTTTTCTGTCTCGGCAGTAACACTTCATCAGGAGAAAACAACATGTAACACATGGTAGTAATAAAGGCAGGGTAATTAGGTACACCTGGGATATATAGAATACTTTTATGAAACTGCATACAAAGACTCATATTTCTAGAAGCAGCTCCACTGCAAAATACACTTTGAATATGTTGTATGTGGGAAAATTAATTCTTTATTTCATTTAAAAGCTAATAATGTCCCTAAAGTTATTTTTGTGTATATGACTCCCCGGTAAAGTAAGCTGTTGTTTATTACTTCATCATTCTATTGGTCAACCACTTTCTTCTGCCAAGTTTTCTTGGCATTCAGTGTGGCACATGGGCATCGAAATTTCCTGTACACCAATCATCCTAATTATGATCATCCACTGAGTTCCAGGTTTACAAGTAGACTAGCTCAGTGCCTTTTTGTCTACCAATATAAACAAATGCTTAGCTTTGAATTACTCAAAAAAGTATAAATTACAGCACAAGAAAAGGCCCATTCTTATATTCTAGGTACTATATTTTCAGCTGTTTCGTTTATTACTCCAAAAACATTCTGGTTGGTTAATTAGATTGTGAGCCCCATTGGGGACAGGGACCGATTTAGCAAGCTCTGTGCAGCATTGCATTATCTGTGTGCACTATATAAATAAAGGAATTATTATTGTTTCAGAAAAGATCTACAAACGCTTAATTGTTTAGATGGTAGCAAAGACCATCAAACTATCAGAAGAGCCACACACTATTCCCTTATGGCTGATGTCAGGTGAAAAGAAGAGATAGACATGTTTGATTTCATGATGGCTGATTCTTTCCTCCCAGTGTCTGGAAGTAAGGGTGCAGTCACATTTTGCTACTGCATCGCAATCAGTTTTTAGGTGGTTTTAGGTGCAGTTTTGTTAATTTAACAGGTGAAAGACATGAACTGAACGGGTAAATATGATTTTAAAGGGTAAACCTGTTACATAAATATCTTTCACCAGTTTTATAAACATCGAAAATCGCCTCAAAGCTGATTGTGTTGCAGTTTTAACTGTGACGTGTGACTGCACCCTAAGAGTTCTCCTTATGGAGACTTTGCAATTCAGGCTGCCTTCATTGGTAGAGTCTCTGTTTGAAGAACTCTTAGGGCTCTTTCACATTGGTGCTGTTTTTCATGTCCATGGTTCAGTGAATTCCACGGACGCCTCACAAAGCCATTGATTTCTATGTGTGTTTTCACATTGGCTTGCATTATCACTGATCCATTGCCGTGGAAAAAATCATGGAACGTCCTATTATTTTCACAGATGCGGTTCACGGAAGGCAATAGAAGTCTATGTGTTCGCAAACCATGCTGATGAGGCTGAAAAACCAGGCGTCATGTTTTCAAAGCAATGTTAAACCTTCAGTTTTTTTTGCGGACACATAGACAAAACGGAAGAAAAGTGGAGACACGTCAGAAACAAAACACAATGGATGCGCAACTAATGCTGAATATCAATGCCATTGTGAAAGAACCCTTACTTCCTGACCCTAGTAAATAGTCTCTCACACAGCCAAACCAGTTCCCTACACTGTACTGAAGAGATACAAAGACATTGAACAGTGATGTCTACAGTTAGGAATGTGTTCCTTCTGGAATAGATATACTGGTTGGGCTTTAATCCCACATCATGTCATTAGGCTTCTTGAAAGTCAGGCTTCATGGCAAAGGGGCTGCCTTTCAAGCTAACAAAAAGTGGCATTGATTTCCTTATCCCATCCCAGAAAACATATTTGCATCTTCCAGGTTGAAAAATGTGGGGAAGACAGAAGAGTGAGCCAGGCCAAAAAGACAAGTGTAAAGGGGAGTGGGGGAAAATTGCTTTCTCCAGAATTAGCCACAGTAGCATTGTCCACCATGATGCTACTATAGACGTATCTAACCCTTCCTCTGATACTATTAAAAAGTTATTAAAAGCACTGATCTCTTTTCTACAGCTCCACAGCAAGCCATGCTGCAGTTTATAAACCTTTCCCCTCACTTGGTTCCAATCTCAGTCTTGGTCGGTCATCCTATTGGCTACTTATTACAGTTCTGACTTAATGGACCAAGCACCAGTCTATGATCTGTCCACAGTATTTATGTAATATGTATATTGCTGTATAATATACATACACATGTACCTGTGATGCCCAGTTCAGTTATTTTCTGTAGTTATTTTGAGCCAAAAACAGGATAGGTGGAACATACAGAACAGGTGAAAGTATTTCCATCATACCTTATTTCTGTATAGTCGCTGGAAAGACTTGCACTGGTTCTGTGTATTCAACCACAACTGAATCTGGCTCATGATAATTGATGCAAATAATTGAAGGCCTCACAGAAATGTGAACTGGACCCAATATGATTAGCATCTCAACACAGAATGGAGTTCCAAAAATCATGTTTGGCAGCAGATGAAGCATTCCAGTCTTTTAATCTAGGAACTTATGACCTCTGTGTTAGGCCTCTTGCACACAAACATATGATCAACCTGGATGTATCCCGGCCAAGCATACAACCACGTGCAAGAGAGAGGAGGGATAAGTGCTTCTCACCCCTCCCCACTCCATTGAAAGACTAGCGGCTGCACCATAAAATTAAAGCAAAATATAGGACACCCAGCTTGGTCTCAGTGCAGTGAAACAGCATGTTCTCACCTCACCATGATCGGGTGACATAACGTCTATGGGGGCTGTGATGCGGCCTCGTGCGTTCATGTGCAAGGCGCCAAATGCTGTACAGGCTCCGTGCACAGTATGACATGCACATTTACTACTGAAATATCTGTAAGTTAAAAATATTTTTATATTGTTCTCCTTGTGTTAGATGTACAAAACAGTCAATTACATAATAGCAGCTATGAGTTTTACAAATAATATCCAACACTTCATTATGTCTTTAAAAATTCTGTACATTGTTATTAACAAGCAGAGTGGTTGAGATTACGGGAGCCAAATACAGATAATTTTGGAGGCAAAGTTCCAGGCCGCAATGAGAAGATAAATGTTTTGAAAACAAGCAAACTGCTATCGGCGGTGCTGGATTCTTATCACTCTGTCTGTTGATATTACAGATATTTCATTACGAAGAATGCCGATACTGTAAATAGTGTCTCATTTACATGGATAGAACTGAATACTCAAAATTAACACTTTTTATGTTTAGCCACTTGTCTCTCAATGAGATTAGAGTCCAGATGGTAAATGTCTTGAAGATGTCAAGCCTACTTCAGAGCGACACAATAACTCACAGCAATCATCATTTGCACAAGTGATGTAAGCAGATTCTAATGACCGGTTCAAAAGTGTAGATTGCTCATGTAAATGAATGATCACAGTGTACACACAGGATGGGACACCAACTATGTGTGCTACATACCAGCCTAATTATGTGTTGACACATGTGACGTGCAATGAGAGAATGTTTGCACTAAAGTCAGACAATGGCTAGGTTAAGACCACCTTTTTACATAGGAAATTGTTATAAAAATGTAAAATTAAATCATTGCTATATTACTCAACCAATAATGTTTTTCTAGCTTTTTATGATTCCCGTCCAGAAAATGTTTCAGAAAGTGTGTTTCAGAAAGTTGCTACATATAAAACTCAACTTATATGGCCTCCACTATAGTTCCTAAGTAAATATTTATCATGAGCCCAGCGTATGATTGACCCAAAGCTGCATTTTTGAAGCGCAATACTTCAAGAGGCTGTGCAGGGGGCTGCACAGTTTTTGTCCTAGAAATAAACGCAGCTCGCAATTTATCAAATGTGAAAAGTTGCCGGCTGCAGTGAGTGCGCAGGCGCAGGGACAGTGACACCCCTTGCCCACCAACTTCTGGCCACGCCCTCCACTCTGCCTGCCGCACCCCCCTTCACGCCCCACTAGCAATAAGCTAGCATTTGTGATTATTTCAGGGATTTCACGCCACCAACGTGGCACAGAGGCCCTTATAAATATGCCCCATTATGTCCAATCCTCCAATCCCCAATCCCCTAACACTATCTGTTTAAGATAAGTCAATAGGTCTTCTTTTACATAATGTAGCTGCCTGGGCTTGAAGGTTTTAGTCAACCTTTTTTTGTATCAATCTATTTAATTTCAGAAAGACTCTTGTCAAGGTAGAGAAAATGATGCAGACCCCAACTCACCCACAACTCTTGTCACCTACCCAACAAGCCTTGCAAACCCTACTGGTAAGGGACTTCTGGTTGACAGTCACTATACAGACAGGAAAGATGAGCAAACACAGAGGGACAGACAACAGATAACAGACAGACAAAACCCGGGTCAAAACCAAGCTTAGGCAAAGAATTGAATCACTAGAGAGAGGTTGAGTAAATGTAACAGAGGTCAGATATACAGAAAAGCAAGTAATAACACAATACCACAGGGAACAGGCATGGAGAGACTAGTAGAGGCAGCATGGAGCAAAAGAACTGGGAAAATACATGCAGGATTTACTGGATATCGCCTCCAGCACATGACTGGATCATCCATCCATCACTCTAGTAACCCTTGCTGGACAGGGTTGGGCTGCAGAGAGCTGGGTGTGGCTTAATCAATCACAACATGGCAGAAACCTCGTTTCACACACACATAAAGCACAAAATAGAAGCAATGCCTTCTAAGCTCTTTTGTAGGATTTTTCCCTTTATAGACGCCAAATTTAAGAAACTTAATCTTATTATTACCCACAGTATATCCTAAGAGGGATTTGTCCCTACAGAATAAGGAGTCAATAATCAATAATAATAATAATAATCAGTTGTGTTGTTTGTCAAATTTAAGGTTAAAAAAGTGAAGCCACTTAAAATTCTGAAAATAATGCAGTTCATGGAGCAGGAGTAGCAGAATAAGGAAACTTCACACCTTGTTAACTCCGAGGCAAAGATTTGGAGGGACATGGTATACAGTACAGGAGTATTTCAGCCTTTGCTGTGAAGATCCATCAATTCTTCAGCAGCTCCTGTGAAAAATCTTGATGACATGATCTTACTGGTTGCACAGTCTTGTGAATTCTAATCTTGCCTACATCTTGACACGCTCCTGACATATGAATGCTGAGGTAATGTCCAGACATAGGTAATAACCCTTCATTTACCATTCTGGATATGGCTGTGATGTTTTTTAGGTATATCACATATTTTAGGTATACAACAAATTGACTTGGCATTAACAGGAATGAGTTGCCTTCTGAATGTGTTCTGAAACATTGCACCTCTTCTGCTAACCTTTCCGGCTGTCTTTGAAATCGTGAGGGGGAAAAAATGAAAGTGTACATGTGTTGTTTGGAGGCTAGACGGGTGCTGGTGGTGCACTAATGACCTGTGGAAGGCAGGGGATATAAGGCAACAAGAGAGCAACTACAGATGGCTGCTAACAAAAGAAATATATTAATGGCAAAGGAACAATAAGAGGAAACCATAACATTGAAAAGACATATGTGTTCTGCCTGCCCCGGGAGTCACATATATAACACGTAGCTTCAGGACTGGTTATTTTTGTCTACTTTACACATTATTTGATAGTATCCTGTCTAGGCCCATTGGGGTTAATAATTTAGAAAACTCATATAAACAATAAATGTGAAGAACATGTATCAAAAATGTTGTTTTTTTATTTACTAAAGAATTCTTATTATGGCTATGTAATGGAGACACACTGGAAAATAAGATCCCCAAGTTTCATACTGAGCATTTGTAATTATTATTTTCTTTATTGTGTAGGTGCTTAAAAACATTTCTGAGAATTTGTATAAACTACAACAGTATCAAGTTATTTGATAATTAATTGAAACTGTGGGGCTTATTTACTAAGGCTCCATGGCTGCACTTTCGACGGATTCTCCGACTTTTTGCGGATTTGCGCCACTGTGACAGATATTTAACTGGGGATTGTGTTGCGTGCAATTGGATTGTGGCGCAGCTCCGTCGGCTTTCATGCGTCAGAAATTGGGTGGCGGGGCGGCGGACGATCCAACTAATTCGGACTGAGCGCGAGATTTAACTTTCAAATTGTGTCAAAAGATCACTTACATACACCGGGAAGAAGGTGAACTCTTGTGGACCTAAGCAGGGAATTGACACATGCAGGATATTGGGAACACAATCTTAGTAAATTGTGGCAGAGTGCATACAGGTCGGACAATGTACTTTTGGGGAACTTGTCAGGTCGGGTATGTAAATGTGCCCCTGTATGTTTAAAGGTGTTAGTGTTGGTCCAAAACCCATCACCCTCGCAGGTCACCTGCTCTTAGTAACTCATAAACAAAGAATGAATCTGGAAGCTTACAGCTCCACTCCCAGTCTAGTGGACATGTCAGGTCACTGCAGACCAGCTAACATTTATTTAAATGCAAATATATTTATGAAAAAACAAAATGTAGTTCAGCTCACCAAACCCCTAAATGCTCACAGTCCCATGATAGTATCGCGTACACGGACACACCGCAGCCAACGGGTAGAAATGCCAAAACTTCTAAAATTTGTCTAGCGCAATCCAATAATCACTCAGGATTGTAGATAAAATAATTTCTTCTTTATTAGATCACAAGTTCTCCCATAAAAACAGCAACTAGTCACATGAAGTTAGCAGCACCAGTCCGGTCTACGCGTTTCAACGCAGTGCGTCTTAATCAGTACCTCAGTACCAGACTGGTACTGCTAACTGCATGTGACTAGTTGCTGTTTTTATGGGAGAACTTGTGATCTAATAAAGAAGAAATTATTTTATCTCCAATCCCGAGTGATTATTGGATTGCGCTGGACACATTTTTGAAATTTATTTAAATGGTGTCAAAGCTGCAGTGACTTTACTCAGCCATTACACTGAGCTGTCTGTTTCCTGTTCCCTGTTTATCAGTTGCTAAGAAGAACTGATCTGTGGAGGTGTTGGACACTCACCAATCTAACAAGTTTATGGATAGATGGATCTAATGCATCACTGCAGATGTCTCTTAGGCCCAGTGTCTGGCTAGACTAATGTTTAATAATACATGGTAGAATAGATACCACTATTAGGCCTTCTGGCTGCCACGGCTAAACATCAGCACCCCATGGCTGCGCAGTAGGTGGTTGTACGTTCCTTTACCATGCGTTTCGTGCATTCCTTTATCATGTGAATGTGGTATCATGATTGATCACAGCATCTAAGGGACAAATGTTCTAGAATATAAACTGTTTCTATCTTTGGCAGCACATGCCAGATGCCAGTTGTATTATATTGAAATGTTTATGCCTGGGCAGTTTTTGCAATTGCACTTTTTTAATGTTGTACTATTATACCACTAAGACCTCATGCGCATGACTGTACGCGGAGGCTATGAACTCCTCAGACAAACAGCGGCAAGCTCACGGCCTCCATAGAGACTGTGTCTAACCACACTAAACCAAGCAGCTGCACTGCAAATTATAGATCAGTTCCTATCCTGTTGCATTGTAGTGTGGACTCCTGGTTATGGGAGATGTGTAGGATTTGCATCCTTCCCATCTCTACCGGAAACCTCCCCAGTTGTAGCACACAGCCAAAGTGCTCTTTAATTATTTCAATTATCTAAATTTTAACATCATGGCTAACCATGTTATGGCTTACATAACATGGTTTATGTATCACTTAGTAACAGGAAAGCAAAGGAACAGGACAGAAAGTGTGGATTCCTGAAGTGGATCCCTGAAATTGATATATTAAGGGTGTAGAATGACTGGAGAGACATCCACCCTGTGGTAATAGACATGGTAACTGACGTTCACCCATTAAACTGTCTTAAAGGGAACCTGTCATCAATAAGAGGCACAATAAACCTTACTCACCCCGCCTCTGGGTCTCTGGTGAAAAGTGCAGTGCAGGCGTTCCAGTTTAAATATGCCTCCTCCCACCACTAAACTTATTTCCCAAATGATTTCTGTCTTCGTCTATGTTGTCTCCTAATGTCGTCGCGTGTCTCAGGCAATTGAGGTGTGTGGGAAATGGTGGGAAGATTTGCAGTTTCTGACACAGTGCTCATACAAATGAGAGGGACAGCATTCTGGTGTGGACAGGAAGTGGACAGGGTAAGGACTTACTGTCAGGCCAGCGCAAGATTTGAAGAGACACTGCACTTTCATTCAAAAGAAGGAGGGCAGTTCATTTGCAGCCTGGAGAAACTGTGTCTTTTCATTTGCATGTCAGAAAAACGTCAGTGTCCCAGTGGCAGATCCTTTTAGGTAATACAGACTTTTAACTTTCTACCAGCAGGTATTGGTATGAGGGGTACAATTCTGGACACAGGCCTTCTTTAAAGTAATCCAAAATGTATTAAGACTGTGCAGATTATAAGAAGATTATACACATTACTGTATTTGTGGACATAATGAGATTTCGCATGTGAACGGACATTGAGCGGTTATGCATATTATAATGGTCACGCTGGGATTATAGACATAATTGGAGATGATAAATTTATGGAGTTATTATACATATTATGAGTGACTAGTGTGTCCCATCATGTTGGCTACCCTCAACCTGTCTGGTTATTGATGTGATAGATTGGTAGTATTTGCATCCTCTTTCATTCATGGAAAAATACTGATTCTGACTATATTGATATTGAATTTTTGAATATTCAGTATCCATTTCTTATTCTTTTATTCCTGAACATTCCTTATTATATGACCTTAAATATGTCAGAAAATAGCAATTAGTCTTCTGTAACACAGATAACAAGTGGCTTGTGAACTAAGCAGATTATACGAACTAAAAATGCCTTCAAGGATTGACAGGAAGCACAGCGGAGGCCTCTGCTTGACTTATTAATAAGACAGAAGACAAGAATCCACTCTACTTCCCAGACAGTGCTATTAATATATATCGCAGAGGAAAATGGGATATTAATATCTGCCGATGACATAAAGCTGGAGATTTGTAGCTTCATTGTATAGTAGCCAGCTACTTGAAGATTCTCTTCCTATTGTTCCCATAGAATCAACGTAAAGGGGTAACATGTACATTTGTAGAGAATCTATAGTATTCTCTTAATGTACTATTTGCATTGTAAAAAAAGATTTCAGCTCAAAATAATGACATTTCATATACAGTGCTGACCTAATGAGAGCTATACTGTTGGAAACTTACATGCGTTTAGATGCCTCAGGCTGGGAAAACAACTGACCTCATAATGTCATAAACTATAGGTCCACAAATCTGAACCAGATTTTTCTGCACGTGAGTCATTCTGACTGTAGGTGTAAGGGAAAGTGGTTGAGAAATTATGAAATGACGTTTATCTGTATGTTCTCCCGAAGCATAATACAGACTATTTCACATTTTTTTAAGTATTTATAGTTCATTATATTGAGTGTAGTCTTTTTATCAAAGCTTCTATATGAAATATATGTTGATATATAAGTATGCCATCACAATTACTGGCACAACCTGCACCAGATTGCAAGGCAGAACTGCTACCAAAATATAGCTCTGGCCCACAATCCCCACAATAAAAATGCTTCCATATAACACAAAAATAGCACTATGCTATGCACTCTTCAGATTATCAAGTGCAGGGAAGCACTTTTATTGTTTTTCAGGGCTAGAAGTAGTAAACCCTACTTAACACTATAAAAGTGACAATTTAACTACTAATACTGCCATACTGTGACCATATACTGGTCCACTGTATTGTAGTTATCACACTACAGAATACAGTTCTACAAAGAGCAGTCTAAAACATGGTACATAACCCATAAACAAACTGTGACCTCTCCTCGCTGTCAGATGGGTGAGGAGATGAGATTGACTCTACAGTCAGGAGAGGTAGCCCACTGTAAGGGTTGCGGCTATAGTCAGGAGAGGTAGCCGGTAGTCTGTGGCCCCTCTGGACCACCGCAGGAGATGATGCGAGCTGCAACCTGGGACCTAAATCTAAGTGGCACCTGGTCTTCGCCAGAGCCCGCCGCAAAACGGGATGGTCTTACTGCAGCGGGGTGCCACCAGGTTGTTCCACAGGTACGACTAGCCCGCGGTAGCAGCCAAGGCAGGAGTTCAGGATATAGTCTGAGCCTTGAATGACAGCAGAAGTACGGTAGCAGGCAGGGAGACAGGAGCGTGGGAATGCTGGAGACACAGGAACGTATAAACGCTGGAGACACAGGAGCGTAGGAACGCTGGAGACACAGGAAAGTAGGAACGCAGGAGGGCTTTCTCTTCTACAGGAACAGCTTAGGGAAGCTTGTTTAGGGAACCATGGAAGCTCCTTGGAAAATCCGGCATGGAAGGAAGGGAGCTGCCGGGTTATAAAGCAACCAGGAAATGACCAGTGCCAATCAGGAGGGCGCTGGCCCTTTAAGTCCTGAAGAGCCAGCGTGCGCACACCCTAGGGACAGGGGATGCGCATGCCCTAATTGGTCCGTAAGCAGGCTTGTGGAAAGGCAAGTCCGGGCCGGGTTGGCGCCGCGCCACACAGGTGCATGGGTGCACCCGCGATCCGCAACATGGATCGCGGGTGCGCCCATGACACTGGGATTCTGGTAAAAACTTGTATTCCCTAGGAACAAAACTTAAACATCTTTTTCAGAACTCTCCACTGTTCCATCCATTTCTATATTTCTGCCCCCAAAACTGTTTTGCAAAATTGACTTTTGGTGTTAACAGTCTTCTTATCTATTGGCTATGTGATATAATATCTTGACAACGGAAATACTTAGACCATGTCATTAATACAGTCATAAATTTCCATGAATGATAAAGGAATGTAGCAACATTCCTTTAACAAGTGTAAATTTATGGTAAATGCAATTTGGTTAATGCAAAATTATTTATTACTCTAGTGACTTGCAGGCTTATTACATAGATCTAGAACAAAAAACAAGTTCGTGACACTGATGCTGTACAGAATCAAGTGTATTGTCAAGGTACCAGAACCAAAAATCAAATATACTGAATGGGACCGAGGTTATTTCATAGAGACTAAGGAAGGTTTGTACGCCGGAAACACAACAGCTGGAAAGCCTACTTGTATTATTCATTTTTTAAGAAGATATAATGAAGCATTGAAGTTTTTAATCTGGTGCCGGGATCCATCACATTTTTAAAATATTTATTTAATTGGTGTCCAAACAACTTATCCCATTACATGGGTTGTAGATGTGATCGGATCATTCAGCTGACCGGAGGAGGATTCCTAGGGTGAGGTGTAAAGGAATCTTTTTTTGCTGCATAGGTTTATTACATAGAAATTGTACATTACAAGAACAAGATTGCTAGATAAATGGTGCCAAAACAGACTTTACTACACAGGTCCAGTAGCAGAGTTGGCTACATAAACTCAGTACCAGCACCAAGCCTACTACATAGATATGCTACCAGAGAAAAGCCTTTTTTTATTGTTATAGTACCAGAGCCAAGCCTACAACATAGATAATATACCAGAATCTACTGTCTTGGTTGTACCAAGCATCCATATGTTATGAGTAGAGAGACAGCTCTGGTAGCAGTTCAGTTCGAAACAGTAACAAAACAATAAAATTCAACATTCCCAATCCCTTTCTTCCAGGATATTGTCAGTTATATAAAAAAAGATTAAGAACACACTTAGATGTTCTTAACACACACACTTAGAATAGATAGGAAGTTCTAATCTTTGGAGCAAGAACATGGCCACCATTGGGGTGGGAGGGGATACTTTTACTTCTGTTAGTTTTATAATGCAAAGGTAGTCACAGTATTCTGCCCTGATTACCATGGCAGCAGAAGCAGATCTTTCTCCTATATGCACTGCCATGTTATGATGCAAGTGGCTTTAGGATTTTACATGTCATTGCATTATGTTCACCTAGCATGAGATCTGGTTCTTATGTCTGTCCCCCTATAGTGTCAGGCAAAACACAGGAGCTGCTGGTTCCCTGCTCTGACTTTAGTAGGCCTGTAACCTGTTGGATGGACACCTAGGAAGGCACCCTGATCATATTTGCTATCGATATACAGTGGGGCACAGTATTAACAGACAGTAAGACTGAATAGGTGATAATGGCATTGAACTGTGGTGCTGTTGGTGTGCCGAGGATAAAGAGGCCAGCAGTGAAAATTTTTACCATGAGGCACTGTGACTATGGGCTAGTGAGACTACTGGGACTATGGACTGCCATGGGCCACTCTGACTTGGCTACTGTGGAGGCCCAGTGACTATTGGTTTCTAGGGGCACTGCAGCTATTGGCTACTGGAGCACTGCGATTTTTCTCCGATGGGTATGTTGTCTATTGGCTACTGTTGGGGCCCTCTGATTATTGGCTAATGGGGTAGCACTATAACTAGTGCTACTGTAAAGATACTGTGACTATTTTACTACTGTGGGGGCACTGTCATTTGGCTGCTGTAAGGCATTCAGACTATTGGGTACTGTGGGGACCTGTGAATTTGGGCTAATGTGGTGGCACTGTAACTATTATGTACTGTAAGGGCACTGTGACTATAGGTAATTGTACGGGGACTGTGGCTAATGGCTACTATGGGTGAACTGTGACTATTGACTACTGTGGAGTACATTGGGACTATTGGCTACTGTAAGAGCACTGTGACTGTTGGCTACTGTGGGACACTGTGACAACTATTGGCTCCTCAGCCATGGTCAGAACCCTAATCTAAACCCAATAGAAAATGGGTGGAAAATCATTAGTCACAGAGTTTTGGCCAGGAAACCCACAACAGTCACAGAACTTTGGAACAGACTGGAAGATGAGTGAATTAAAATCCCACCAGAGCAGTGTGAGAGACTTGTAATATCAGCTGCAGATGTGCTGAAGTTCTTCAAAGCAAAAGTCTGTACACTTTCAACTGATTGGTGTGGTACCCTTCAGTATCGGCCATCTTAGAGCTCACTCCACCTACTTTAGAAAGCCTATAAAGTTTTGTGAATCATGAAAGAAAACTATTTGACCAATGACATTGAGCTTGTCGTATTCATTTATTTATTGAATTATGGGTCATTTTATCAGACATCATACCAATACAATTACCAGTAAAACTACAGTACAAAATTACTTTTGGTAAATGTATATCTTCATGTAATAACAAGGTGGCGATACACATTAGTCTAAAGTTCAAAATGAACAATTTAATCCAAAATGATCAAAAAATATAACAAATGATTGTTTGATCTGAATAATTTCAGATCTCCATTAAGTGAATAAAATGTTCTCAATGATTAAAATTTTTGTTTATGAGAAAATGTTTCTAGATAGTCGTCCAACCTTCAATTGAAGTTATACTAATTACAACCATTAGTTCAATAATTATCCTGCATCTGTCCAATATGTATTGTTCCAAAGCGAGAGAACAACTTTATTTGAAAACTCTAGTGTTAGATTAACATACGAAACACAACTGACATTTTTCTGTCTGCAGTTTTCAGGTCCACAGGTTGTTCTCAGCTTTACCATAAACCTGAGCGTTATCGGTTCACCTTTACATTTTTAACAATGCCATTAGTTGAATTGATTTTCTAGTTGGTCGTGGTAGTTGTGTCTGCCAGAGATAAAATAGATCAAGCTTCACTATGTGAAAAGACCTTCTGTCCTTACTGGTATTTTTTTAATTTAACCCAAGGGTCAAATGCCTTTTGGAAAACTAAAGATCCTTATTTTGCAAAGGTAATAATAATGAACCTTTTTATTTTTTGTGTTGACGTGTGAAAACGGTTGTTGTCTAGAATAATTACATGTCAACTCTTGTTGTTTTAGGTTTGGCATGTATTGTCAGATTGTCATGTTTGCCTTTCCAACCTGAAAGCTTTAAGTTGTGTTCAGCAATCCAGTCATAAATGTATGCTATTTGTTTATGTATTATTACTATCATTACTATTGCTACCTTATAAGCACAGGCTTGTCTCAAAGTAAAAGAAAGAGTAAACCAGTCCTCTAACACCTCAGTTACTCACTAGGGGAGAACAAAAGAATCAGCCAGGTATATCTAACCTGACAGCCTTAATTTTCTGTCCAAGATAAGAAACCCCAAATTATTTGACTGCCGTTTATATTGTGTGATTCATGTGATCAAATAATAGGATTATTACAGGCAACAAACAAGGGTGTGGGTGTCTTTTCTTAATAGAACATCATGAGAATAGCAAAAGGTCATCATTTCTTAATTCCTAGTGACTAACTTAATCTTTACATTCTTTATGAGTCTCTTTTTGGCACACAAATGTCATGTAGACAATGATTCTTCTAAACATCATCAGTTATAATGAATGATTATCCGAAATACATAGGATGGATTCAGTTTATTTTTTTTCTTTTACTAATCTTCTAGATATAATATGAAAGTTACATCAATGTTGGACTTTCTCTGGTTTATACCCAGCCCTGTTACTTACACCAGCAAAGCAAACTATATGTAGAAATTCAGCAATTTTAGTTTTTAGCAATTTTGTATGAGTATATGATTAATAAATACAAGCACTGGACATCATACGGAATTTGATGGCGCTATATAAATAAAGATTATTATTATTATATAGATGCGGTATCTTACATTAGGACGTATGGATTTACTTTAATACTCTCCCAGGCCAGTTTGACTTCTTAGTCTATGCAGAATGATTAAGTGATCTCTGATCTTGTGACTCTAACTTGTACTTTAGAGGTCAGCGAATTCTCGAGGAATGCAGTGCATTTCTATGGTAACCCTTTGATCTCATCACATGTTTAGCAAATGAGATCCTTCAATACTTGTCTTTTAACATAACCATAATTACTCAGTGACAAGACATTTAGCCTGATAGAACTGTCTATTTAACCTACCATTCATTTAACACTTAGTACTATGGAGTTGGAAAATGCTTCTGAAAAATATGCATAGAGCATGTTTTTTTTTTTAATTTTAAGGCAATCATAAGACATTATTCCTATAGCAGAATTTTGGCCAGTATTTTATAAAAAATAGTATTTTAAACCTGTTTATTTTTAGCAATTATGTCTTGTCGCAAGCAAGCTGTCGGTTACAAAGGTTACATGCTGTAACTAGTGATCAGTTATGTGTCTGGTTATTAACACAGAAGCAGAAGAGTGGTAAGAGCAGAGATCTGCAGAGGCTAAGGCAGTGAGCAGCTGAGGATTGGTAAGTATTGTTGAGGAGATTAGTAACTTATGAATTCTGTTATTGATTTATAACATTCTGAGTTTTTCTTATTCCAATGGCTGGACCGCTCTAGGGATGAATTTTGAACCTAGGACCTCAGTGCTAACTCCTGAGAAACAAATCAGCCTGGTTCACATTGATTTTGATGATGTTTTGCAGTCCACAACTCCTATATGAGGGGTCTGAGTAGTTCCACACAGACTAGAAGCAGTATGATTTTTTTTTCATTGAATACATGTTTTGCCTGGACACAGTCTTTTTCTAATACATTATTTTCACATTTTTGTAGCAATTCAATTCTCAAATATTCCAATTTAAGATTTTCCTTTAAATTCACATAAACATCACAAGGGTGAACCATGATTCGCTTGCCCCCAGCATATGTGACCCAGGTCTCTGTAGCTGAAGTTGTTAAAAGAAACAGACCCTGAAGTTTATCTCCTTTACAATTCCACCTACAGCATTTGTAAAAAAAAACACTGTGCACACCTGGGACTATGTTTGGAGGTTAGATGATTTGCTGATGGCACAAACTATGTAGTGTTTAACTTTTCAAGTGGAAGGTCAGTCCTGCTACACTTAGCTCTCCTGACCAGACTCACTAAAATAAACATTTCCTTGTCTGAGAAATATTTTACCAAATACATTTACTATGGACAAATCAGTCAAGCTGTGTAAAGTTCTCGAGGAGTAAAGATAAACAGACAAGCCCATGTCATGTTAGAATAGGCTCAAAGGTTCCTCAGACCTTCTCATTGCAATATGATTTAGGCCACTGTGTCCCATGCGCAATGTAATGATTAGAGATGGGTGAATTTGTTGAAATTCAGTTTGACCAGGCTTTTAGAAAAAATTTGATTCGACCCGAATCAAATCATGATGAATCACGTTAAAAAAACAAGTATTTCCTGGCTGCATAGAGCCTGTAGGGTGTTGTAGAACATTGTGCCATGCTTAAATATGCATAGGGAGCATGGTTTGGTCTTCAAACAATACTGTGTTTTAGTATGACACGCAAATGACAGCCGCCGCTCTTAGAATCGCTTCACTCTTCAATTCCATGTGTACTTACAGAGGCCAACTTCACCAAATAAGTGAAGCGCGAACACAGCCTGCAGACTGCGAATGCAGTCTGTGCCAGCTCGAAAGAACTGAGCTGAGGGCCAAGATGCCATTATAACATCAAAGAGTGCACTCTTTTTACACTGACATCAGATGATTCCATAGATTACGACTGAACCTGTTCTGTTAAATGCGGATACATGTAGAAACCCCCCAAAAGAGTGCAGAGGCTGTCGACAGTAATTTTGCATTGATGTCACTGATCATTTTGCCCTTCATTTCATACGTCTGTGTCCACTTTCAATCAGTCAATAATCCATCATCAGTATTGCTAAAACCAAAAACAAACAGGAGTGGATCCAAAACAGAGATGACCAGTAAATGGGATATTTGCATGTCCTCTGTGTTCTGTATCCACTCCTGCTTTTGGCAATCAATCCTCAGGCTTTTCATTCCTTCTGACAGATGAAATGAAGGGGAAAACTAAACATAGTGGCAACGTCATAGAGGGGTGGAGGGAGAAAACAGCATTATGGAAATCATAGGGTGTTTCAGGGAGACAGTGGTCAGTTGGCAGTAGCATGAGTAGTCCGCAGAGTGGCACAATGACAAATAATGTAGCTGGTGGAAACATGGTAGGCCACAGAGTGGCACAATGATAGAGTGTGGAGGTTGCAGCAACCTGGTAGGCCACAGAGTGGCACAATGACAGTGTGGAGGTGGCAGCAACATGGCAGACCACAGAGTTTCAAAATTAGTGTGGAGGTGGCAGCAGCAGGAGGTCAGAAAGTGGCACAATGACAGAGTGGAGGTGGCGGCAACATGGTAGGCCACAGAGTGGCACAATGTCAGAGGGTGGAGGTGGCAGCAGCAGCAGGAGGTCAGAAAGTGGCACAATGACAAAGTGGAGGTGGCGGCAACATGTTAAGACACAGAGTGGCATCATAAATTACAGTTTTCCTGAAAAAATCATGTCTTTGCCAAAATAGAACTGCAAAGGGGACACCAGCAGCAGCATAAAGTCAAAGGTGTGGAGGCGGTGGCAAAATGGTAGGCAACAGAGTGGCACAATGATAGAGTGTGGAGGTGGTGTCAGAAGAAGCAGCAACCCACAGGTGGCAGCAACATGGTAAGCCACAGAGAGGCACAATGATAGAGTGTGGAGGTGGCATCAGCAGATGCAGCAGCAGGAGCCCACAGAGTGGCACAATGACAAAGTTTGGAGGGGGAAGCAACCTGGTAGGCCATACAGTGGCACAATAATAGAGCGTGGAGGTGGCGTCAGTGGCAGCAGCAGCAGGAGCCCACAGAGTGGAACAATGATAGAGTGTGGCGGTGGCAGCAACCTGGTAAGCCACAGAGTGGCACAATGATAGAGTGTGGAGATGGTGGCAGCAGCATTAGCCCACAGAGTGGCACAATGATAGAGTGTGGAGGTTGTGGCAACATGGTGAGCCACAGAGTGGCACAATGATAGAGTGTAGAGGTGGCGGCAGCAGCAACAAGAGCCCACAAAGTGTCACAGTGACAACGTGTGGAGGTGGCAGCAACATGGAAAGCCACAGAGTGGCACAATAATAGAGTGTCGAGTGTCCACATTCTAGCCTCCACTGCCCACCAACCTATTTAATGTTTAAGGGAATGGGACAACAGGAGAGCCCACTGACCCCATGGGGGCCTCCACAAAAGACCCTCCAAAGGAAGATAGTAAGACAAAAAAAGAAATATAAAAATTAGAAAAATATAAAGGAGCGGAAAGGAGAAGGAGAGGAGGGTTAGTAAAGAAAGGGATGGGAGAAGTAGGATCAGGTGTGGGGGATCCAGGGCGTTAGGGTGAGGGGGAGGGGAGAACCCCTTCAAGATCTCAAAGATTTTATCTATATACAGCAGATTGCTGAAAGAGAAGCCATGGTTGCCATCTTATGAAACTTAGCATATGTGCTGTAGAGCAATGAGGTAAGGTCCTCCATATGCATGATGTTATTTACCTTGTTGATCCACAATGCTATTGTTGGAGAGGTTGTCTTCTTCTGAGAATACAAGACCTCGCAGCAATAATTAAAAACCATAACAGAGAGCATTTGTATGTTGTCACTGAGATAGTGGAGGATGTCCAACCTTATCCAGTCTCCACAGAACCCCAGTCATTATAATGTTAAAACTTTAATTTAAAAAATTTGAAAAAGAAAATAAACACACTTTCAACCAAGAAAGGCAAGGGAAGGGGCTGACCATAATGCGTCAGTTTATGATATAAAACCCCCCCTCCAATGCACTAGATTTATAAGTAGGCACCGACGCTGGCTACAGTGCCAGACAATTCTACGCCAGGTCTTTCCTGGCATTGAATTACATTATAATTGTCACTAGAACAGGCCCTGCACCTGCCAACACTGCCTCCCACCATGTCCTGCTTCATGCATCTCTACGCTCATTTGGTGTGAAAGTGGCATAAGGGGGAAAAAATTGCTTGGCGGTGCACAAGGAACGGCAATTATTTCAAGGTTTTAAGTTTTGTGACCGAAGTCAGTAAAAAATGTTTCTTATTATTTTGGGACCATTTTTGTTTTTTGTTTTTTTAAAAGATTCTTCATTGAAAATAAGGTTCTTTTTGCCTGATGAAAGGTTCCAAAAGCCTCTGCCATACTGATTTTCTTTAAAAAATTTTGTGATGTTACCAGGCTCCCAGCCAGCAGAGTCAAGCAAGTCTATGCTGGGACCCCATATCTTTGCTGCATCCTCTCATTGTCCATGCTCATAATCCTCCCCTGACTCTCCCCTGTTCACTCCTCCCTTTTACATCATCTCACCACCACAAGAGAGCACAGGGGTCTGAGCATGGAAGAGGAAAGAATATAGTAAGGAGATGAGGACTCGATCCATTGAAGCTGCCCCTCTCTCCCAGGACTTGCTTAACCCCTCAGAACCAGGCGAAAAATTACCTTCTAGATGACAGGTTCCTTTTAACTCTATTCAGACTGCCAGCTGACTTTATCCATCAGCGGACACAGGTCTAGAGTCTGCAGCAATGTCTTTAGTCAAGTGCAGATTTCTACTGTTCTCGCACGTTCAGGACCAGCTGAAGGAGCGCGATGCACGATGCTGCCGCCTGCTCTACAGACTCAGTGGACACATGACCATCGGGCCTAAAGCAGTTAACCCGAGCTGCTGGGAGTAATCAGACCCAGTACAGCTCTGATTAATATCAGCAGTAAGAGGTGTTCATTCCCCCTGTAACTTATAGATGCCTAAAACTTGGAAAAGAAAAAAAAATGTAAAAGAAAAAAAAAACAGAAAATTCACCCCAGGGGTCCTTTATGACCTAATGGGGGACATATGTAGTAAAAACACACATACACAAAAAATATGAAAAAAAATACATTTGTATTTCCCCATATAAAAAGAACCCTGCTATACTACAAAAACATCACCATAGTCGCCCCGTTTGTCAGAGACAATGCATATTGTATATCAAAATGACCAAAATAAAATAGGGATTTCATTAATAATGTTAATTTTGAGTTAATTTTAAAATTAAAAAAATATGTAGTATAAATTCCGAAAAAGCCTTTTTTCCACTTTTAACCCCAAATATCGATAAAAAAAAATGTTTCAACTTTTATTACGTTTTAGCTAGCTCTATGTGTCCTGGAAAAAAAAAACACTAAAAAAAATTTAAAGGTAGCACACAAAAAAAAGCTATGGCTCTTAAACCGAGGCATGCAAAAATTCTCTATAAATTGCCGGACACTAGAGCCTTTTCAGGTCGCATTAATCAAGGGGTTAGAAATGTCAGCAAAACACAAAAACCAAATGCTAAAATATTAATTGCGTACAAATATTCTTGTAGATTATAAGAAATTCAAGGTGTTTTGTGTTTAAAATGCGTAAAAATGACTGTAAAGGATAATTTGGGTAAAAAATAGTTTATACATAGAGCCCACTAAGTTTTTCAACTGGGAAATAGAGAAAATGTTAATTAGACAATTAATGTGTTAATTAGATTTTGTGGATATATGCTATGTACATCTGAAGCCTTGCCTGTAAAGATCATTGCTCAGAAAAAAAGATTCAGTGGCCAAGTTTACTGTCAGTACCTTCCAAACTGTTTTCGCACTGAATCGTAGTTCAGCTTGTTTTATACCTCCTATATTAAAAATTAAAATCTATAAGAAGGATTGTAAAATTCCAGCCTGGAGTACGCTGTACATATCTTATTTACACTGCATATCATTGTAGGGAATATTATATAAAGAGTAGACATTTTTACATTAATGTTTTATGGGAGCTGTTGGGTGATATGCACTGCCTGTAGAATATGTGAATATTTTTTCAGCTTAATAAAAAAAAGAACACTTCCGAAACTGTACACATTCCTCCAAAAGAGTCCAAAAAAATGTAAATGTTATTTTTGTTGGCAAACTTGTGTGTCAGGGTCAAAATGTTAACTGCTTAAATCAAATATGATTTACATATCTCTGTAATATTTGCATAGACATTCCAACGAACACCGCAACTGCCACTTGAGATGGCAATTTTCATTCCTCGGTCCTGCAAGTATGTTCACTCCAGATGAAGAAACAAAACTACTTCACAGGCAGGGACGTTACCTTTTATTAAAATTTCAACATAAATATCTTTATGTATATTACACACACACACACACACACATATATATATATATATATGTCTGGGTACTTCATTTTGCTCTAGATGTCTTCTGTAGGGCCAAAAGTAGTATCTGAGATATTATTTCTGAAAAATTTAGTAAGCCTATATACATGATGTAAAGAAAAATTACACTTTTCATGCCTTCTTCACAAGAAAATTGCTATACAATATATGATAAATGGCCCCATGTATGTAAAGGCAGTTTATCTCTAAATACTTTACATTCAGAGCCATCTGGGAGAGTTTTTGTATTAGGACTTTCACATTTTCTAGCGAATGTTGACTTCAGCCCACAAAATGCATTTGATGCTAAACCTTTATTTCTAGTAGTAGCATCTACCCCCAGAATGAAGAGTTGTAAACCAAGTACACGGGCATACTGGTGTGTGTACCCTTTGGAAGTGTCTGCTCTTCTTTAAGCTTACTATGCCTTTATGTTTAAGAAAAAATAACTTAAAACATTATGCAAATGAACCTGAGGGGCTCAAAGCTGCATTAAAACCAATATAGCCCAGAGGCCAGGCTCATTTTCATACTTTTTAAAGCTTTTTTTGGTAAAAAAACAGAGCATAAGAAGCTAAAAGATTGTGCCAGAGGGGACACACCAGTATATCAGTGTGCTTGGTTTATAATCTTTCATTTGGTGGTAGACGTCCTTTAAATGGCTTGTACCTCCACAGACATTTATCTCTAACCCACAGGATAGGGTTTAAGTGCCAATGGGGAATCCAATTGGGTGAACAACGATCCCTGAGTCCATGCATGACCGATGGACCATTCCCTTCCATGTATTCACTATCTAAAAAACCCCAGTGAAGTGAATGGCGTCAAACATGCCCACTGGTACATTTCATTTACTGGGCAGATTAGGGATACTTTTGGTCACCCACTCTCTTCAACCATAAGGGAGAACAGCTTTATGACATTTTTACACAGAATTTAGGCTAGACTATAGACCCACTTTTACTTTTTTTACTTAATTAACTTTTAGTTGATCAAGAAAATAAGTTAGACCTTACCCTATCTATACCTACAATTCTATCAAATACTAATTTATTATATTGTACCAACCTATCACTTGTTCACTTTACTTCCTTTCATACATGAAAGATAATACGTAAATTTTACTTACTTTCCGACACATCAATGGATCTAGAGGCAGATGCTTTTTGTGATTTATTAATATTTATTTTGCTTAGATATACTGTACCTTTGGTTGTACTGAGAAAGTAAGATTGTGTGGACAGTCTTCATTGTTTTATTACACTCACCGGCCACTTTATTAGGTACACCATGCTAGTAACGGGCTGGACCCCCTTTTGCCTTCAGAACTGCCTCAATTCTTCATGGCATAGATTCAACAAGGTGCTGGAAGCATTCCTCAGAGATTTTGGTCCATATTGACATGATGGCATCACACAGTTGCCGCAGATTTGTCGGCTGCACATCCATCATGCGAAACTCCCATTCCACCACATCCCAAAGATGCTCTATTGGATTGAGATCTGGTGACTGTGGAGGCCATTTGAGTACAGTGAACTCATTGTCATGTTCAAGAAACCAGTCTGAGATGATTCCAGCTTTATGACATGGCGCATTATCCTGCTGAAAGTAGCCATCAGATGTTGGGTACATTGTGGTCATAAAGGGATGGACATGGTCAGCAACAATACTCAGGTAGGCTGTGGCGTTGCAATGATGCTCAATTGGTACCAAGGGGCCCAAAGAGTGCCAAGAAAGTATTCCCCACACCATGACACCACCACCACCAGCCTGAACAAGGCAGGATGGATCCATGCTTTCATGTTGTTGACACCAAATTCTGACCCTACCATCCGAATTTCGCAGCAGAAATCGAAACTCATCAGACCAGTCAACGTTTTTCCAATCTTCTACTGTCCAATTTCGATGAGCTTGTGCAAATTGTAGCCTCAGTTTCCTGTTCTTAGCTGAAAGGAGTGGCACCGGTGTGGTCTTCTGCTGCTGTAGCCCATCTGCCTCAAAGTTCGACGTACTGTGCATTCAGAGATGCTCTTCTGCCTACCTTGGTGGCGATTTGAGTCACTGTTGCCTTTCTATCAGCTCGAACCAGTCTGCCCATTCTCCTCTGACCTCTGGCATCAACAAGGCATTTCCGCCCACAGAACTGCCGCTCACTGGATGTTTTTTCTTTTTTGGACCATTCTCTGTAAACCCTAGAGATGGTTGTGGTTGCCAGCACCGATCAAAGGGTTAACACCCGCAACCTGTTCTAGAACCGAATGCGGGTGTTAACAACAGGCACTTGCTCCATTATGGAGCAAGCACCCGGTGAGTATGAGGAGGGCACACTCCCCCATGCGCAACAAGATGTAAGGGTACGTCTTATTGCGCTATGGGGTTAAAAATGTTGGGTTGTCATAAGAACCAGGATTAAGGTTTAACTGGAGACACCTTTGATAACTGTTACAGCTCTTTATTGTAGTCCAAAGCTAAAGTTCAGTAAATTACCAACATCCAAAGGTCCGTTTGTAACTAGGGGTGTTCTTAAGTAGGGGACCGCCTGTATTAAATATTTTAACCGTGAACCCTTAAAATGATCCATCAGACTTAATATTCTACATCCAGCCTATAAGTCTAACTTTAAGTTTGGGATCAAAAACTCCAGCGTCCGAATTGACATCTCTCCTCTATTTAGCTCTATGCTCCTAGCCACCATTTTCCATATCCCTAAATAATGTTGTATAATGTTGGGGGTATACTCAGCAGAAACAGGGAATCCCCCAAATATATTGCCTCCATTATTAATCTAATGGAGCTTCATGGAATAAAAGTCTCTTCTATTCTAATCCATTTATGTTCTACTGTCAGATTCCAACATTCTCTTGACTTTAATTTAAACTCATTTAGATTTTTCTTAACTGTTTCATTTATAGCAGAGTGCAATGAGATATCCAAATAGTTTATTCCCTCTGCCCACTATATTACACATTCTGGAGGCATACTGTGGAGGATATACCAATTTAGAGAGCCAACGATTTCTTCATCTAAGGATAATCTTAGAAAATTGCATCAAAGTTTGTATATCATTAGACAAAGATTTTTGCAGAGTCATAATAATAGTAATAATAATAATAATAATCCCTGCTATTACACTATCACAAGTGTAATATCAAGGACACACAAAACTGAACCAAAGCACTTGTATCTAATTATCTAACTGATAAAAGTGAAGTAGGTCACCCTCTCAGGCTACATGCACACTTACACTGTGGAGAAACAGGCTCCAAACTTGGTGAAGTCAGCTTGGTGGAAATGGGAGTAGCCAGTGACTGAATGGGCAGTTTGATTGTGGTGCACTGCACACTAGACCTCAATGGTGACAGTGAGCTAATTGCCAATGTTGCAGCTGCTATAATAATAATTCCTTTATTTATATAGCGCACCCAGATTACGCAGTGCTGCACAGAGCTTGCCAGATCAGTCCCTGTTCCCATGAGGCTCACAATCTAATCATCCTACCAGTATGTTTTTGAGTGTGGAAGGAAACCCACGCAAACACAGAGAACATACAAACTCTTTGCAGATGTTGACCTGGATGGGACTCAAACCCAGGACCCCAGCACTGCAAGGCTGTAGTGAGCCACCATGCTGCCCAAATACTTACATGCGATGTGAAGCCTGGGTGCACATCTTCATTGAATCCCAGTGCAGATACTGAGAACAACAAACTAAGGTAAGTACATTTTTCTTTTATTGTGGGCATAGCGGGAAAATAAAGGGTAATATGGGACATTGACTAACAGGCCAAAATGATTTGTGGTTGATTTGGTGTCCCAAATCATCCTGATAAGTTTCCTTCAAATTTACTGGATAGGGCTGCAGTATTTGATAAATTTTTTAGGATCACCTTGTTGAAAATTATCTAAAATTCTATTATTAATTATATTCTTTTTAATGGGTTATTAAGGGATTTAGGATAAATACACAGAATTACAAAAAAAAAAATTCTGTGATGACTGCACTTTCTAAGAAAAAAACAGGTATGGGTCTTAAAATGAAAGAAAGAATAAAAAGACTGATTCTGCTTCTCTTTCAATGAATTTACCATAGATATATCTCAATGCTGATCAATATAAACAGGATACACCTGCGTGTAACACCATACCTACTGCATGTCTCAAAGGAAAGTGTAACTGTTTAAAAGGAGCAACTTGAGAAGACCCTTAAAAAATTTAACTATGCTTTGAGTGGTTGCTGCAGACAACAAACTTGTTCTTTTAGTCTATTTTGATTAATCTGCACCATTGTATTCACATTTATTATTTTTATTGATTTGTTGTTATTATTTGCCTAAAACTTTTCAACCAGATTTCACTTTGTCTTTAAGGAGCTTAATGTGAAATTAATAAGAAAAAAACATTCCTTTCAGTATAAAGCAAGTTATACACATTAAATAACCTGATGAAGAACTTGCACTATACATAGGTGTTATAGTGTATGTAGGGTGCAATTTATAATTCATTTATTGATCTCTGAGAATAATAAATTATTTTTTAAATTATATTGTTTTCAAATTATATATATCCTGATGGCGCCTTAAGAACTGGGTCTAGTGCAGAGATCCACATTGCATAGAAAGATATGACATGGAACTAGAGTGCCCTTCTTAATGAGTCAGTACTTGGCTAGTGAAATTGACACAAATCTAGGTATCAATAGCAAAAGTTGTAAGTGGGCAGTTGCTGGCAGTCTGATATGGATTTCAATTGCATGTTCTAAAAGACGAATAAATTAATTGTAATTTGCAGTGTACATACATTATTAAATCTTTGTGTTGGCTGAGCTCACAATATATTTGGATAGTTTTTGCTACCCTCCAAAGCCTGGGTGTATTTATGTTCATATTTTATTAAATGAAACCTACCATGAGGATTCTACTATCAGAAGTATGTGTGATTGTAGATTCCTCCTGCCTGCTCTAGGTATGGAAAGAGTTAATCTCTAGCCTTATTTCCTTATCTATGTGTTCCACATAAATTGCTCGCTACTGGAGAATGAGAGAGCAGAAAAGGCACTGAGAAATTGTTTCACTCAATGAGGTAATATTACAAGGTTTACTATGCACTTAATGAAAAATGCTTTGGCGGTTTATTGATGCTCTAAGAAAACTTTTCAGTTCTACTGTCTGTAGGTCCTGGCTAAGTGAGAATTTTTAGTTAATGTTTAGCATAAATTCAGAGTTTCTATCAATGATACATATAAATCAAATACACACTTACTCATACAGTGCGATTATAGAAAAAAATGTGTTCTGCAGTCTCTTTAACAAGTAGTTTAACATCTTCTTCCAGAGCCACTTGAGATGGGACCATAATGCTGCTAAGTGTGGCAGAGTGAAGATGACTTTTAATGCCATTATGTATTTATACTACTTCAAATATGTTAATGGCCTCATTTACACATCCTTGTAGCTCCAGTTCAGCAGATCTATTCTCATGTATAGGAAAATTCTCCATTGTGCTACAACATCATCAGAAAAGTTGTGCAGCACAATGAATATCGTAAACGCATATAAATTGCCATGCGTTAATGTGTCTAATCTCTTATCTTATTTTGCTTTTCCAGGAATTCTAAACTTAAATACATATGTGGATAAAGTAGGAGGTGACTAGTGTTTTAAAACTTATACATAATGTGAGAACAATATCCAGCAGCGAATCAGAGGATAGAATTAGAGAATAGAGGAAGAGATAAGCGAGCTTAATGGGAGATGGGCATTAGACCACCATAGACTGCTTGAAGCACTGCAGATAAAATGTACTCACAGAGCACAAAAGCAGCGAACTCTATAGATAAAGGTATTCTTTTTGAGATACTGCTTTGCCATTAACCTCAAAGCATGTCTGGTAATTTGCATATTTTTCATGGTCATCTGTCTGATAACAATTTAAATGCAGCAAATAGAAAAAATAATCAAAAAGGTTGAAATAAGTCCTTATATAATACATGTATCAACATAAGCAGAATATGGTATTTAACAAAGAAACAAATGTCTGATGGCATCTGGTGACAATCTCCCGTAGAGGCTCTAGACTGTCCTGTTACTGTAAACTGTGTACCTCCTCTTAGTTGTACCCTGGTTAAATAATCCGATGTCTGTTGAGTTTCTTGAGAAACAAATATATTTATCATCTTTTAATATCATAGTCTGTATCTGAAAGGCACGTTATCATTGTCTGGGTAAGTAATGCCAGCTCCGATCTGCTCACTAAATGACCAGTCCTTCCTTTGTTGTCCAAGAAAGTAACAGGAGCCAGTACTTTCAAAAAACAGAACTATCAGCAAGCTAGGAATTTCAGCGTGAGATAGGATATGCAATATAATCTCTCCGGATGGACCACCCTGGGGCAAACAGATTACAGTCAATTGCTGCTATGTTGGTGGCACAGCTAACTTTTCCGAAGGTTCAGATATGAATCAGTATAGGTCTATTTCAAGCTGTCTTTTTCACAGCTATGCCCTTTCCTTTGAGTCAAATCATTAAGGGATTTGGTTTCTTAAAATATCTGAGTGCTCTAATATGCAGCTACCATCTGTAATAAAACGTGGACATTCTAGCACTGATAAAACACAAATATAACTAACTATAAAATTACAATATTATAGAAATGTAATTATATTCACCATATCAAATGCCATGTATACCTATACAACTAATCAGTCAATCTTGTAGCAGCAACTCAATCACAAAATCATGAAGACATGGTTCTGTGGTTCCATTGTAAGTCAGGATGGAACAGAAATGTGATCTAAGGGACGTGGACCATGGAGTGATTGCTGGTGCCAGGCAGGATGGTTTGAACATATTGGAAAAGTAGCTGTCTCTACAGTTAACAGAAAGCAATCCATTGAAAACACCATAAAAACCCTGCAAATAAATGTATGTGATGTGTTAATGGAGAGATTGTGATATTTGATCAACCAGACAAATCAACTTTGCTGCACAACCCTTATGATAGGTGTAGTATAACAGTAGAAAGCTCTACTGGCTGACAAGTACAAAGCTGGAAATCTTATGCAAACATAATTTTACTATAATTGTCTCTCCTCCCCTGGAATCAGACATACAGGAGTATATAGTCATCATCTGCCTGACAAGGTCACAGTACCTAATACTATACATATTTGCACATTTCACTATATTACAGGATGACTTCAATAAATGTACAGGTTAACGAACATTTGCCTCATAAACAAGCTTAAGCAGGTATTGATGTCTCAAATATTGGCATAGCCATAGTGGTAGTTAGGGCATTAGATCTGAACCTCTCCCACTTTCACATCTATACATGGATCTGGTCTTTGCTGTAGAGATATCCCAAGGATAGCAATATGTTCAGAGGAAAACAAATGGTCAGGGTCAGACAGAAGCTAGGATAGGCAGGGTACAAGCAATGTCAGGTATCAGGCAAAGTGTCAAGGCAGGCCAAATGTGCACACAGAAGATAAGAGATTGGCAATGCAGTGAGAGAATGAGCCAAGGACTTAACGCATGTATTCAACAGGAACAGGACAGCAGGACTAGTAGAACTAGGAACCTTTGGTCAGTTGATGGTGAATTGGCTATGCTGGGCTTTATAGCCCCAGGTGAGCACTGATGAGCTATAACACACATATGAAGATGAGAGATCTAGAACTCCTGTGGAGGAGGAGGCAAGAAGCCTGACTCTAGACACAGAGGAGTTGATGTAAGTAGAGGGCAGGGGCTTCAGGGATGTTGCTGACACTGTCATAAGATCTTTCAGATCCTCTCAGGCTTGTGGTTCTTTGAGCTACAGAACTAAATTTAGGGGACATAGACATAGTTGGAAAGGACAGCAGCAGATTAAGATCTATTTCAAGTTTCTTGAGCTTCCTGCATGGTAATAGGTATTTGTAATTTTTATAATCATAACTGGCTGCAAGATCAGACAACAAAGCAATTGTCTGTAGTCTGTTACCATGGAGATACCTAGGTCTGTATAGAAATTGTAGCAAAAAAAAAATTACTTTAATAATAAACACCATTTCCCTTACCTCATTTTTTCAAATGTGCTTTAGAAAATTTGAGTCCACAAATTAAAAATAAGAATCATTGTATCATAATTTCTTCTTTTGCCAACAGGGCATGCTAATGCTGTGTGACAAGGTTGTAGGCACAGTGTAGTGTAGATAAAGGAACCTGAAGTTGGCCTTCAACTTTGCATTATGTTCTTATTTCATCAGTGTCATTATTGCAGAATTTTGCTTTACAATGAGGAGACCCATTCATTTTATATAGACATATTGTACCATACACTCCGTAAACGTGCTCTGATAGAGGCCCTCTAAGGACATGAAGCTTGTCAATGTGATGTGGTAACCCTCCATCTGTTAATTTTAACAGAAATATAATATTTAGCATTTTGTCAGTCTTTGAAGTGGCTTTGCTCTATGAGCCAAGGATACTAAAAGCATTTGCATTCAATTGTTTTCATGAGTGTTTGTTTTTCTTCTAAGAGTCCTTGAAACTGAAGGCTGTGGTGGTTCTCTATTCTTGAGGATTAACTGCAGGGTGCTATTTTAAATACTAAATTTACAGATGTAAAATTAAAGATATCGCTGTAATTGTGTGCTGTGATTTTTAGACTGTTCCACAATGAAATAATAGTTGTTGTGTTTCAAAGTTAGCAAAATGTATTACTGAATTTTACCAGTCAAGATGGTCACAGAGTGTTGTATCTTGATTGATAAGAAACTATAGAATGATATCACTACACGGACATGGTGGGGGAGATTACATATAGATGCGCACCAGATTCTTGCCATTTCTTGTTCAGATTTTTTCCTATTTTAAGTTGTAGCCTTTTAACATTTTTTAATCTATTGGATGGTAGTTGAACTCAACTCTTAACCACATACAAACATTCCCTGCCTACTAAAAAAATAGCTCACATGGATTTACCTAACTTATTTATATAAAGAATGTCATTTGAAGTTTTCCCTAAGGCCTGGTGCCCACAAATCAGTTTGTTTTGACAAAAGTGTGGGCCTGTATGTTTCCTTCTGGAAACAACCTACAACTGCTGTACTTACCTGCTATATTGAGAGCAGTTCAGCAGTTATGGGTGCGGTCTAGTAAGTCCTCACCATTCTTAAAATTGCCTTTGCACAAAAGGCCTAAGATAACATTCAAGCTTTCATTTTTTACATGGCTTTCTTTGTTAAAGAGGACCTGTCACCTGTAAAAACATTAATAGGAGCTACTAACTAAAAGTGCTAAAACAGACCCAGCAGTGTTACACTGATAGCGTTATCGGAAACCTCCAATAACGCTAGCAAACACTGCTGCGATGTACACTAGAAATCTCAGACCACGCTGTAAGCAGGTCCGGTGTATTCATGAGGGGGGGATTAGTGCACATCGTCGCACTGTCTGCTAGCGTTATTGGAGGTTGTAACACTGCTGCTTCTGTTTTAGCTCTAGGAGCTGCATCCTTTAGTAAGCAGCTCCTAGTGCTGTTTTTATAGGTGACAGGTCCTCTTTAAGGATGTTATACAAAATTTTAAATGATGAGTAGATGAATTTAGAAATAGTTAGTGTCTTGCAGGACGGGCGTAGACAATGTTGACCACAATACAAGACAAATTAACATTCAGTTTGATATAACGCAGCTACCACCCAAAAAGTTGCGCAAGACCTCAAAAAAGTTGAATGTGCTAAAAAATGTAAAAACCTGCACATGAATTTAAAAAATTATCCAATGCCGTTTTTTCAACTTCTTCTTACAATGTTCTTGTAGTCTTCCTCTCTAAGTTGGTCTTCACCTATATTAATGGGTTTGCACCACCGGTATGTGATTGCTGCTACCTTTGTTGCACACCTGTCCTAAAGATCTGCTATTTATTTCATGCTGTAGGGGGTACAGTTTCTCATTAGCCAGTGGGCTGTATATATATGATGTGTGTAATATATTTATATCATTACATAAGTATGAGTATACATATAGTTGTAGTTACACATACAATTTTTCTTTAAGCTACCGGTACTGTGAAATCTCTCCCTTCATACTTAGCTTCATGGGGCTACTGTATTCAAAATAACACAGCTGGCTCTTATTATCTTTAGAAGTTAGTGAATGGCTTCCAGGGTTTTATTGAAATTTTGGTCTGGATTGTGAAAAGTGTAAACTGCCGCTCACTCTGCCTCTCTCGTGTCTGTGGGTATCTTCCGCAAAAGAAAGAACTGTTTATTGTTCTTACTGGGTGAGTTCTCTTCATTGAATTTTATATACCATGTAAATCATATTTATGTTAGATCACTTTCCGCCATATGGAATTTCCCTGGCAGAACTTATCCAATAGTTGGTAGCAACTACGCCTCTAGACTTGACCGATACATTCCTATAAAAGTCCTGGAATTATTGGTAGTATTGATTATTTCACTTAGGAAAGCAGATCTGTCATAACATTATATTATAGAATTTTATCCCTCCTCAGCTTTAATATTAACTATTCAGTGATCAGAACCTTTACAACAATTCTGTTTGGCCAGCCTTTCAATGACTCAATTATATTAGAGGCAGATTTACTTACCTGGTCCTGTCGCGATCCAGCGGCGCGTTCTCCGACGAGGATTCGGGTCTTCCGGCGATTCACTAAGGTCGTGCGCCCGATGTCCAAGAGGTGTCGCTGCTGCGCCGAGGTCCGCCGAGGTCCGCCAGAGTTCACCATCCTATTCCTGGTGCATGTAGATGTGTGTCAAGCGACACATTTTTTTTTTTTTAAATACCATGTTTTTTCTGGATCCGTTGGGTTTTCCGACAGCCACGCCCCCGATTTCTGTTGCATGCAAGTTGGCGCCGATGCGCCACAATCCGATCACATGCGCCAAAAACCCGGGGCAATTCGGGAAATATTCGGGACACCTGACGGAATCACTGTCCAGCAGACCCTTAGTAAATGAGCCCCAATGACTTCAACTTCTAAAAGAGAAGTCTAAAGTAAGAACAAGCAGGATCCAGAAGAGAAGTTTCTTTCCAGTTTTACATGCTGTTACTATTGCTTTATGCTTTTTACTTTGATTCATTAGTTATTATATCTACTAGATCAAAATCAAATAGAGAAAGATAGAATGAATACATGTTGATTATCATTGGCATAATACTCTTTTTGATGAAAAAGTCTCATTTAAGTAAAATAAATATTTTTGTTTTTGTAATTTAGAATATACAATTTTCCAATAAACTTTCTGTATCAATTCCTCATGGTTTTCTAGTCTTTGGTTGCTGTTATTTAATAAGAATCTTCATCTTTTATTTACAGTGGATAGAGATCTGTCCATGGTGATGTAATGTCACACAGAAGCACTGCTCTGGGTTTGCAGCCAGATCTTGTGCAGTGAGCTCTGCAGATTTTTGTGGCCGATAACTTTAAAAAAAAAGCATTAGCAAAGCGAGTGTATGAGCTTGGCAGCGAGTGTGCACTGATCCCAAGTGTGTGCAGTGTCATAAGTGTGACTTAGGTTTAAGGGAAGGAGTACGTTTTGGATCCTGCAACAAATAGATAAGTGCATCTACATTTTTATTTCCTGATATTCATTGTGTGTTTTTTTATTGCAACCAAGTAGATCTAAAGGTATTTTACTTGCATAATCTGTATATTGTGTGGGGGGTATAGGGAGGCATTCACCTTGCTTATCTAGACAGTATAGTCACAGGTGCTGCCTAATTAATAGTGGGGTGTGGCTATCTAATTAGCAGCCTTTATATACTTCTGTGGTCAGTTTGTTTGGTGGTTTGCAGCCAGATCTTGTGCAGTGAGCTCTGCAGATTTTTGTGGCCGATAACTTTAAAAAAAAAGCATTAGCAAAGCGAGTGTATGAGCTTGGCAGCGAGTGTGCACTGATCCCAAGTGTGTGCAGTGTCATAAGTGTGACTTAGGTTTAAGGGAAGGAGTACGTTTTGGATCCTGCAACAAATAGATAAGTGCATCTACATTTTTATTTCCTGATATTCATTGTGTGTTTTTTTATTGCAACCAAGTAGATCTAAAGGTATTTTACTTGCATAATCTGTATATTGTGTGGGGGGTATAGGGAGGCATTCACCTTGCTTATCTAGACAGTATAGTCACAGGTGCTGCCTAATTAATAGTGGGGTGTGGCTATCTAATTAGCAGCCTTTATATACTTCTGTGGTCAGTTTGTTTGGTGGTTTGCAGCCAGATCTTGTGCAGTGAGCTCTGCAGATTTTTGTGGCCGATAACTTTAAAAAAAAAGCATTAGCAAAGCGAGTGTATGAGCTTGGCAGCGAGTGTGCACTGATCCCAAGTGTGTGCAGTGTCATAAGTGTGACTTAGGTTTAAGGGAAGGAGTACGTTTTGGATCCTGCAACAAATAGATAAGTGCATCTACATTTTTATTTCCTGATATTCATTGTGTGTTTTTTTATTGCAACCAAGTAGATCTAAAGGTATTTTACTTGCATAATCTGTATATTGTGTGGGGGGTATAGGGAGGCATTCACCTTGCTTATCTAGACAGTATAGTCACAGGTGCTGCCTAATTAATAGTGGGGTGTGGCTATCTAATTAGCAGCCTTTATATACTTCTGTGGTCAGTTTGTTTGGTGGTTTGCAGCCAGATCTTGTGCAGTGAGCTCTGCAGATTTTTGTGGCCGATAACTTTAAAAAAAAAGCATTAGCAAAGCGAGTGTATGAGCTTGGCAGCGAGTGTGCACTGATCCCAAGTGTGTGCAGTGTCATAAGTGTGACTTAGGTTTAAGGGACTTAAGTTTGAGGGGCTTTAGCAGGTAACTTCTGTGTTTTGTGTTACTTTGACTGTAAATTCTTTCTGTGCATATTTATATTGTAATCCCCATTAGAATTATGGACTCCATAAGTGGCATTGCTACACGGTGTACATCCTGTGCCATGTATGCTTTCCTTGAACAGCCGTTCGAGGGGGAATACTGCTGTGTGGGGTGTGTGAAAATTGCTCATCTGGAAGCCCAGATTCTGGATCTAAATGAGCAAGTTTCAAGGCTGCGGGCAATTGATAATATGGAACGAAGTTTGCTGCTCCTGGAGCACAAACTCTCTGGGGAAGATGGTTGTGGGGAGGGAAGTATGGAGGTGCAGAATGAGGGGGCAGCTAGTTGGGTAACATGTAGAAGGCGGGGTAGAGGGAAGAGTTGTAGAGAGTCTAGTCCTGATCTGGTGCACCCCAATAAGTTTGCCAGGCTGGTGGATGAGGGGGATATCAGCTCTGGGGTAGCAATGCTGCAGAAAGACATGGCCGCTAGCAACCAGGGGAATGTCTGCTCCAGTAAGAAGGGTAATGGGAGCACAGGCAAGGTCAGACAGGTGCTGGTAGTGGGAGATTCCATTATTAGGGGAACACACAGGGCAATCTGTCACAAAGACCGTGCATACCGAACAGTGTGTTGTTTGCCGGGTGCTCGGGTTCGGCATGTTGCGGATCGGGTTGACGGATTACTGGGAGGGGCTGGTGAGGAACCAGTGGTCATGGTCCACATTGGCACTAATGACAAAGTAACAGGTAGGTGGAAGGTCTTTAAAAATGATTTCAGAAATTTAGGCCATAAGCTCAGGGCAAGGACCTCAAAGGTAATTTTCTCCGAAATACTGCCTGTACCACGTGCCACACCAGAAAGGCAGCGGGAGATCAAGGAGGTAAATAAGTGGCTCAAAAGTTGGTGTAGGAAGGAGGGGTTTGGGTTCATGGAGAACTGGGATGACTTTTCTGTGGGCTACAGGCTCTACAGTAGGGATGGGCTGCACCTCAATGGGGAGGGGGCCGCTGTTTTAGGGGAAAAAATGGCTAGAAGGTTGGAGGAGTGTTTAAACTAGAGACCTGGGGGGAGGGCAATTACACTTGTGCAGGGCAAATAGACGGTGTACATAGAGAGCTGGGAAGGGTCATAGTCCATGGGGGAGGAAGGGGGGCTGGAATGAGATTGGGGAATAAGGACAAAAGGAATACGGACAGGGAAAACCATATAAAGTGTATGTACACAAATGCCAGAAGCCTCACAAACAAAATGGAGGAACTGGAACTCTTGATGTTGGAACGGAAATATGATATAGTGGGTATCAGCGAGACATGGCTGGACAGTAGCTATGACTGGGCTGTTACTATAGATGGTTATAGTCTTTTTAGAAAGGATCGTATAAATAAAAAAGGGGGAGGGGTTTGTTTATATGTGAATTCTTGCCTCAAGCCCGTCCTGCGAGATGACATCGGTAACGCAAATGTGGAGTCCCTATGGGTGGAGATAAGAGGAGGGAAAAATAAAAATAAAATATTAATAGGGGTTTGTTATAAGGCTCCAAATATAATGGAGGCAGCAGAGGAAATGCTGATAAGTGAAATGGATGCGGCTTCAAAGCATGGTGAAGTACTTATCATGGGGGACTTCAATTACCCAGATATTGACTGGGGGGCAGAAACCTGCAGGTCCTTCAAAGGTAGCAGGTTCTTGTCAACAACAAAAGACAATTACCTGTCGCAACTAGTCCTGGAGCCAACAAGAGGGGGGGCACTGCTGGACCTTATCCTTACCAACAGACCTGATAGGGTATCAAAACTACAGGTTGGGGGGAACCTGGGGAATAGTGATCATAACATCATTGATTTTGTATTACGCTTTACTAAGAGCGTTAGTGAAGGGGCAACCAACACTCTAAACTTCAGGAGGGCAAATTTTCAGCAACTAAGGGAAGACCTTAAAGGCATAGACTGGGATAATGCTCTCAAGGACAAAAGCCCCCCCCAAAAATGGGACTTTTTCTCATATATTCTGAAAAAGTCCTGTGAGAAACACATACCTTATGGGAAAAAGCATAAAAGGAACAAGAAAAACCCTATGTGGCTAACTAGTCTTGTAAGGAAAGCAATAAGCGAGAAAGATAAAGCGTTTAAGGTGCTAAAACGTGAAGGTAGCGATGAGGCATTACAGGATTATAGAGAGAAAAATAAATCCTGTAAAAAGCAGATAAAGGCCGCAAAAATAGAGACTGAGAGAAATATTGCCAGGGAGAGCAAAAATAATCCCAAATTATTTTTCAAGTATATAAATGATAAGAAACTAAAAACAGAGAGTGTGGGTCCCCTTAGAAATAACATGGGGGTCATGGTGGAAGGAGACGAGGAAAGGGCCAATCTACTGAATGTCGCCTTCTCAACTGTCTTTACCCAGGAAAATCCCCTGGTGGAAGACACAATGAGGAATAATGTTAATTCTTTTTATAATGTCAACAGTTTAACCCAGGAAGAGGTACGGCGCCGCCTCGCAACCACTAAGATAGATAAATCACCGGGGCCAGATGGCATACACCCCCGGGTTCTGCATGAATTATGTACGGTGATAGACAGACCGTTATTTTTAATATTTGAAGATTCACTGAGGACTGGTTATGTTCCACAGGAATGGCGCATAGCAAATGTGGTACCAATATACAAAAAAGGATCAAATAGCGATCCTGGAAACTACAGACCCGTAAGTCTAACTGCTGTGGTGGGGAAAATATTTGAGGGGTTTATTAGAGATGCTATCCTGGAGTATCTCACTGTGCACAACCTTATAACCCAGCGTCAGCATGGGTTTATGAGAGATCGGTCCTGTCAGACTAATCTGATTGGTTTCTACGAGGAGGTAAGTTCAAGACTGGATCTGGGGGACGCTGTGGATGTTGTATATCTGGACTTCTCAAAGGCATTTGACACCGTGCCACATAAAAGGTTGGTATATAAAATGAGACTGCTGGGAATAGGAGAAAATCTGTGTATCTGGGTAAGTAATTGGCTTAGTGATAGAAAACAGAGGGTGGTCATTAATGGCACATTCTCAGATTGGGTTGATGTTACCAGTGGAGTGCCACAGGGGTCAGTATTGGGGCCACTTCTTTTTAATATTTTTATTAATGACCTTGTAGTGGGTTTACACAGTCAAGTTTCAATATTTGCAGATGATACTAAGCTGTGTAAAGTAATAAATACTGAGGTCGATAGTTTAGCATTACAGAGGGATTTGTGGAAGCTTGAGGGATGGGCAGAGAAATGGTTGATGAGGTTTAATGTAGATAAATGTAAAGTTATGCACTTGGGCCATGGAAACAAAAAGTATAATTATGTTCTAAACGGTCAATTACTTAGTAAAACTGAAGCTGAAAAGGACTTGGGCGTATTGGTGGATGGTAAACTTAATTTTAGTGACCAGAGCCAGGCGGCTGCTGCTAAAGCAAATAAAATAATGGGATGTATCAAGAGAGGAATAGATTCTCATGATAAAGACATAGTTTTGCCCTTATACAAATCCCTGGTCAGACCACACATGGAATATTGTGTACAGTTTTGGGCACCAGTGTATAAAAAGGATATAATAGAGCTGGAACGGGTGCAGAGGAGAGCAACCAGGATTATTAGGGGAATGGGGGGATTAGAATACACTGACAGATTACAAAATTTGGGATTATTCAGTTTAGAAAAAAGACGACTGAGGGGAGACCTCATTACAATGTACAAATACCTGAACGGACAGTACAAGGATCTCTCCAAAGATCTTTTTATACCTAGGCCTGTGACCAGGACAAGGGGGCATCCTCTACGCCTAGAGGAGAGGCGATTTTACCATCACCATAGACAAAGGTTCTTTACTGTAAGAGCAGTGAGACTATGGAACTCTCTGCCGCAGGAGGTTGTTATGGCCGACTCTATGTACATGTTCAAGAGAGGCCTGGATGACTTTCTGGAGAGAAAAAATATCACGGGTTATGGGGATAAAACATTTATTTAATTCTTGAAGGTTGGACTTGATGGACTTGCGTCTCCTTCCAGCCTTATATACTATGATACTATGATACTATGATAACACACAGCACTGATGACTCTCTGTGATACTAACGAGCCGTGCACCTGTGTGACATTGAAGGACCATGGAAAGATCTCTATCCACTGGAAGTAAACAATGAAGCTAGCTGTTGAATGAAAGCAAGCAGAAAATCACAAGCAATTTATACTTAAAGCATATTGTAAAATTGCATAACTTTTCATCATGCAAACAATAACATTTATTTGTTATTTGTTAACGGAGCACACCTTTAAGCCAGTCATAAACTTGAAGTCGTTTCCAAGGAGTATTAGTTTTAGGCAAAAGCAAGTTCCCCTCACTTCTTAGCTGTTTTTGACATCAAGTTATATATCACATATCCTGACTCTCAGCTCACTTATTGAGACATGAAGGGGTGTAAACAAAGACACTGCATACATAACCTAGTGTTTGAAGAACTGGTGTAAGTCTTGTCAGTGTGGGTCATGCCTCCTATAATATACTATGGGGCAGGATGGTGGTTTAGTGGTTAGCATTACAGCCTTACAGTGCTGGAGACCTGGGTTCAAGTTTGTATGTTCTCTCCATGTTTGTGTGGGTTTCCTCTGGGTTTAGAAAACATACTGGTAGGGTGATTAGATTGTGAGCCCCATTGGGGACAGGAACCGATTTGGTAAACTCTGTGCAGCGCTGCATAATCTGAGTGCGCTATATAAATAAAGAATTATTATTATGTAGACATGTTCCAATCTAAACTTCCCTTCCTTGGTTGAACTTGATGTACATATGTCGTTTTTCAACCATATTTACTATGAACTAAGCCTTAGTCTCTGAAAATCCTTAACCTAACAAACAATTTGTATTAATCCTGGTAATTTTACCTCCTTAGCTTTCAGCTAAGAGCTCCAGCTTCACATGAACAAGCACACTGGGTTGAGCATGCAATAATATTGCCATATACATATCTTTCACCATGCCTGGTACACTCCCATTAACATTACATGGTCACTTAAAATCCGCTGCTTCATCTGAAATTGTTCAAATGTTTGTGAAATCGCAGGAGACACATAAAGTGCTTGTAACCTCATCCTTTAGAGCTATCATGCGGCACTCCTGAATAGTGTCATATTATTCTCAGCTGGAATTAACGCTTCTAGGAGAAAACACCTCTGTTTTCACATGTTTAGCATATATCATATGTGACCTCTACAAGAAACGAGAGGCATACGGACTCCCATGCACCTCTATGGCTGCCAGAGGACACCACTGCTCAATACATAGTTGGTAACACTGCTTCCATGTAATAAAGTGAAATCAAATTTTTGGTCTTTTTTTGATGAAGATCTGTGGGTACATCTGTGAATATATCCAGGAAGGCTTAGAATATCTAACCAGAGCTCTCAAAAATGAAGTTTACAATGTGAAAGAGACATTTTGTACTTTCCCTCAGGCAACAGAATGACTGTGGATGTAATAACCATTCCCACATCGCATTGAGCTATATTATCAATATGTGTGAATTGGGAACGCTTTACCATGTGGTTTGCTCATCTGAAAACCATCACTTAGAGTCTGGAGGTTACATCCATTTCTCATTTGTCCCTGGTATAAAGCCTCACACCTTTTAAGGCTAATGGGGATTTGTGAAGGCCAAACATAGTGAATGTTGATGACTAAGATTTTCCATAATATATGATTTAATCTTTATCCTGGGGCTGGGACTCTTCTTAAAATGTTTTTTTTTAAATTGGAGAGCTGGCTTCAATCATAGTGTTACCAAAACTGCTTTACTGGAAGAATGTAGTATTTGTGATTTAGTACTTTACTAATATAAATGCAATATATGAAGTGCAGTATAATCTGCAGCATGTTATAGAGCAGGAGGAGGAGATTGACGTATTGCTTTGTGGGAATATATTCAGTTGAATAGCCACCCCTTCTCTTAAAGGGGCTGTCCACTTTCAACAAATATTTGATATGGTTTGTGTGCAGTAATGTTATCCAATTTGCCAATATATTTTCTGTATCAATGCCTCACGGTTACCTGGATTTCTGGTTGCTGTCCTTCTATAGAAAGCTTCTATGTTTACTCCACCGGATAGAAATATGTCCAAGGTCGTGTGGTGGACATGCAGGTCATAGTCACAGAGAGTAATCAGAGCTGTGTGATAGTAACATTGCATGAACTTCTATGTCCATCACATGATCATGGATATATTTCTATCCACTGAAAGTTAACATAGAAACTTTCTATAGAAAAACTTAAGCAGAGTTCTAGAAAACCCTACGGTATTGATACAGACAGTATGTTGGCAAATTGGATAACTTTTCCTTACACAAAACCTATCAATTATTTGCTGAAAGAGGACACTCCCTTTAAACATGCTGCCTACTCTAGAAACTGCATTTTCAGAATGACAATGTTTTTTATATTTCTTAGTACATGCTCATATTAACTATAAAATTAGAACTAGACACTTTTTAGATGGTACATAGAACATGAATTGTTGGGTACACTGTAAAGTTATCTTTACACCCCCCACATTGTTTCAAATCTAACACCCAGGTCCTGTACATAGTAAATGTTCAGTCAGTTCCAGACAACTTTGGCTGCCAGGAAGTTAGTTTCTTTGGTTATTTGATGGACGACCTTAATGTTATTTATATAGGAAACTGAATTCCTGTGTTTGCATCGACTACTGTGTCCGATGAGGCGTCTGATTGATTGCTGAGTGATGAGTGGACCCACACTGAAAATCTGTGTGGGTCCAGGTTCCGAACCCCCATCAGTAACACCCGTGATTGGTTTTGGCAAGAATCATCAGTGTTTAAATTAATTGAAATTTTGTTGCCGCCCACACGGTGACACTTCTTACATGGCTCTAACATGCAGTTAGGGGCTGCACAACACCACTAGTCCCATGATAAAGATAAAAGACGGAAGAGAGTGGATAACTCACAAATACGTCATGTACATTCCCTATGTGCAAAAGAACAAAATTTCTGCTACTTTAAAGGTTGTCTAAACATCAATTATGATAGATAAATCCTTAGTATAGATCATTAGCATCAGTTCTAATAACTTCATGCAGAATAGAATAGTCTCGATACAGCTCACCCAGTCCATATGGCAAACAATACCTATATGTATGCGTGGATCCCACCGTGCCACGGACTTTCATGTAACCAAAGAAGCTAGGCAAAGACTAAGGGAAATTGTACGGCAGAAATGCGGCAGATGTGTTTTCCTCTGTGCCCATTATGAAATTTTAAATAAATGCCAGTGTTATTTAATGTATTTTGGCTCTAATAACCAGAAGCACAACTGGCAACTGGCAATTTTATCTACTGGAACTTGCAGAAAACAGCTGGTTTTGCTTGGCAAAGCTGTCAGCAGCTACACTTTCTCCCTAATAGGAAATAAAGACAGTATTGCTCATCACTATACAATTCCTTGAATTGACAAGTACTCAATGTATCATTGTGTACCATCAAGTGGGTGACTTAAAGGGAATGTGTCAACAAATACTGACTTCTTGCTTAAATCTTATTTGATGTCAAATATAATTTTTGGTGGTTTCTTTTAATTTATCTTTTTTTGCAGAAAAAAAAGGATCTTAACCCCAGAAGATTTCACAATGGCAACTAAGGAAAACCCCTTTCTATTCTGTACACTTTTCAGCAATCATCTTTCTATTACAGACAGGATTACACTGAAAAGTAAAACCTCTCTTATAGGATTCCCATTTACATCGGCTACATATCTACTCCCCTTTTCTACACATTTACCTTAAGACAGGTCAAAGACTAGAGAAACTATTAACAGAGGTTAATATACACTCACCAGCCACTTTATTAGGTACACCATGCTAGTAACGGGTTGGACCCCCTTTTGCCTTCAGATCTGCCTCAATTCTTCGTGGCATAGATTCAACAAGGTGCTGGAAGCATTCCTCAGAGATTTTGGTCCATATTGACATGATGGCATCACACAGTTGCCGCAGATTTGTCGGCTGCACATCTATGATGCGAATCTCCTGTTCCACCACATCCCAAAGATGCTCTATTGGATTGAGATCTGGTGACTGTGGAGGCCATTTGAGTACAGTGAACTCATTGTCATGTACAAGAAACCAGTCTGAGATGATTCCAGCTTTATGACATGGCGCATTATCCTGCTGAAAGTAGCCATCAGATGTTGGGTACATTGTGGTCATAAAGGGATGGACATGGTCAGCAACAATACTCAGGTAGGCTGTGGCATTGCAATGATGCTCAATTGGTACCAAGGTGCCCAAAGAGTGGCAAGAAAATATTCTCCACACCATGACACCACCACCACCAGCCTGAACCGTTGATACAAGGCAGGATGGATCCATGCTTTCATGTTGTTGACGCCAAATTCTGACCCTACCATCCGAATGTGGCAGCAGAAATCGAGACTCATCAGACCAGGCAACGTTTTTCCAATCTTCTACTGTCCAATTTCGATGAGCTTGTGCAAATTGTAGCCTCAGTTACCTGTTCTTAGCTGAAAGGAGTGGCACCCGGTGTGGTCTTCTGCTGCTGCAGCCCATCTGCCTCAAAGTTCGACGTACTGTGCATTCAGAGATGCTCTTCTGCCTACCTTGGTTGTAACGGGTGGCGATTTGAGTCACTGTTGCCTTTCTATCAGCTGGAACCAGTCTGCCCATTCTCCTCTGACCTCTGGCATCAACAAGGCATTTCCGCCCACAGAACTGCCGCTCACTGGATGTTTTTTCTTTTTCGGACCATTCTCTGTAAACCCTAGAGATGGTTGTGCATGAAAATCCCAGTAGATCAGCAGTTTCTGAAATACTCAGACCAGCCTTTCTGGCACCAACAACCATGCCACGTTCAAAGGCACTCAAATCACCTTTCTTCCCCATACTGATGCTCGGTTTGAACTGCAGGAGATTGTCTTGACCATGTCTACATGCCTAAATGATTTGGATGATTAGAAATTAAGTGTTAACGAGCAGTTGGACAGGTGTACCTAATAAAGTGGCCGGTGAGTGTATATAGGCAGTCCACTACCTAAGAACATCCGACTTACAAACAACCCCCAGTGACAAACGGATGGTGATAATTTACGGTGTTTTCAATGCGGCTTTATTAATAATCTTTGTTGGATTGACAACCCAAAATGTTTAAAATCCCATTGTCAGAAGGATAAAAATATAATTTGTCTTGAGTTACACCTACAGAATATACATGTTCAAGTTCAACTTAAAAACAAACCTACAAAACCTATATACATAAGCTGGGGAATCCATGTATTTCATAGACATTGTTGCCTATGACTGCTGTAAAGCATGAATTTAATGCAATTCAAACAAAATGGCTAAATAAAAAACGACAATGAAAATGTAAAAAATAATAATTTAGTGGTTTAAAATGGTAAAAATAACTGTGTAAAAAAGTTACACTTTCACTTTAAAATAATTTCAGTTAATTTTTCTTATTTTTTTACAGTTGGTTTCCACATGTGGAAATATATTAGGTGCAGTATTTGCTTAGTTTTCATATTGAATATAAGTTAAAGTGAACTCTCGATCACTTCACTTCAAACAGTTTTACTTCCATAAATACTAACCTCTCCAAAGCATACTGTGTGAACAGCACGTGGAGAACTGACATTTTCAGAAACTTTAAACACTGTTTTTATTTGAATTTCATGGTTGTTACGTAAACATAGAGATTCTTTTAAACTCTCTCCCCTTTCTTAAAGGCTTTGATCATAGCAAATTAAAGGAAATTTCGAAGAGCTGAAACACATTATTAATTGTACATTTTTAAAGTGGTTTCACCTTAAATTATACTTTGTTTTTTTAATGTCCAGTAAGTGTTTTCTGCTTGTTTAAATATAATGCCACATGATTTTGAGAGCTAAATGATTTAAATAAGAAATTGTAATTAAGTGGATGTGAAGTTCTTATGTGGATGTTGTATATGTATGTGTAGCTATGTATATGTGTATGTACGATACATATGTATCATGAAGAATTGTGGCACCATTATATTGATATATTACCTGCCGGTTGAATGACCTCTCCTATGACGCCTGGTCTTTCTTCTACTATCAAGGGAAATTGTCCACCTCATAGACCAGGAGATTATAGCTAGTTGTTCCCAGGGAAATGCTGCCTCATGATCCCCCTTCACTGTGGGACTCTGACCGCAAAAAATTATTTTTGTACCTCCAAACAGATCACCACTTAAACACTGGCAATGCATGCTCTAATTACCTTACTACCATATGGGCTGGTGGGGGAACATTACTTGAAGTGACATACTAGTGTTTTTCACAGAACGAGTATAAAGTGTCTGGGGTCTCTGGAGATTTTTACTGAGGCAACTCAAACTTAAAGGACACCTGTCATCAGGTCTGTGTCACTTGTCCTGTCACTACTACCTGTTGGAGCAGCTCACAAGGAACCCATCCCAGTCTTTATCTAGTAATTTCATACATTAATCATTGCAAAATCATTGTTTCTTTATTATGTAAATGAGGTTGGTCACATGGTCAGAGGCAATGATGTCACCCCTGTTACCCCTCCCCTCTCCTCACCCTGCTCATGTCTGTGTGTAATGTATAGTAAAGCATTGCTAGTGCTGCATCTGCTGACATGCTTCATCCTCCTAATACACAGAGACACAGAAATCAGCTACACAAGTGCCTGACATGTTCTGCTATAACATGGCTGCATCCTGGAGCTGTTGTATCTTTCCTATACACATACACATGCACACACAGGCTGCCTGGAGCTGTTGTATCTTTCACATACACACACAGGCTGCAGGGGGCGTCAGCAGCAGGGAGCACATCATTATACAGCCTCACACCATTATACAGGCTGTCAGTCAAGCACTGGGGGTGTGGCTGTACCTCTCACTCATGAATAAGGTGGACAGCTTGAATATGCTAATGCTTCATTGGACATTTCACAGGTCATTTGCATACAGCTTTAGGACCTCATTGCTTAGGTTTACAGACATGTAGAGGCACAATGAATGGATATAGGCAATGCTCTCTAATGGCAGTTTATGAAAATATATTTAGTTTAGGGGGGTTATTTTGCCTGTCGGGTTCTCTTTAAGTGATAATAGATGAATGTTGGCCAGATCCACGGGTATCAGTGGGATCAGTTGACCAACTAACTTGAATGGAGGATCCTCAACTGACCAGTGACAGATTTTAGCTTGGGATAAGCTTGGGACTGTAAAATTACTATTTTAAGCACTGAAGCATTCCACAGTTTCTTATAAGTACATTTACAGTAGTGCAGCCCAAGCACTAAATGATTAAGTTAAATCTTTGCGTCTGGACAGATATCCTTCTACCAGCTACTAAGGCCTTTGCCTTTGATCCTGTTTAGTCCACTTGTCACAACAGAGAGAGGCTCACATCCTCTCATTTCATATTTTATGCACTTCTTCTGGACAGAGGAATGTTGATCCCTAATTAACTAGTCAGACAAAGATACCATATAATCCATGTTACCTCTAAGCACTGAAGATGTATTATTGCCTTTAACATTCCTAAACAGAACAGAAACACTTTTATGCACCAGTGTCTTTTAACCTGGCTGTCTAAGAAGAAGCTCAGTACAATGTGTGTCTTCATTATGTGGCTCACTCCTCCTCAAAAACAACAATAGTTTTCTTATAAACTTTGGACTAAAATAAAATGGACAGTGTGTCACTATTGTTATAATGCATACAAACACCTTTTTTTACTTATAAGATGCAAAGAGATTGAAAGGAATCCAAGCCTAACTAAAATGTGTTAAGAAGATGCTCTAGAAAATTCTTCTTATGTCCAGTTTCAAACTTGGTATCCACATATACATAGCTTTTCCTATGTATTTGGCATCTATTATTTTACAGGCTAGGTATTTCTACTCCACCATAAACATGTACTTTGAGTTTGGATTTGTTTTAACAAGGAGAGTGAAATGGATAGGTCTTGTCAAAAATATTTACTATTAGAGTCAGAAGAATGTGTATTTTGGGATGTAATATTTTTTCTCACATAGCCTTAAATATCAATATCAGATTGGTCTGGTCTGACATTTATCATCCATGAGGATCAGCAACTTAGGTTCTAACTTCTACTTTTAATGAGATTTGCCTCGTGGAATGTTCGCATCCTAGTCCCATACAAGCAAATGGAGATGAGCTGCAGTTCTAGACTCAGCCAGTACATACAAAGTGCTGTTCCTGGGGAGCTGTGTAAAGATGGCAACACATCCAACTGCGTAGCTGGGTGTAGGACCCAGCATGATCTGATAAGAATTAGTGTTAAATACATTTATCTCAGAATACCTCTTTATGTAATGGGTGACATTGTAGGATAATACACTAGAGGAAGATGTGTTAATACAGAAGTTGTGGTGACCATTAGAAGTCAAAGCTCTAAATTGTCATCTTATATTATCTGCCAGAAGTCATCTCAACAACAAGCCTTTATAAATTAAATACAGCTTCAATGCATAAGAGGTTAGTTACCCAAAACACAAACTGTGTCCATATGTTTGCTTAACTCATTTACAAGACATAAATATGTTTTTTCAGAAGACCAGGGAAAAAAAAGATTACAAATCCTAAATATTTTCTCATTGTCATAAAGATGCAAAACATTCTCATGATAATAAGAACCAAGAAAACTATTCATAAAACATGTTTTTTTTTTAATCCACAGAGCTCCTACAACGAACTACAGCAAAGTCTTGCTAGAAGCAATAATTTTTTACTTCTATAAATAATAAATGACTTATCAGATGTATTTGGTTGCAGCAGGGAATCTTGTAGTAAATTTTCCTAGGTCTGGAAAGAATATTTTAATATTAAATGCAGCTGAATTAAACAAATGGCCAGTTAAAATATAGTTATGAATAGAACATTGCAGATGAGTCACAATGAAAATAAAATTGGAGATCAAGACTTGAAATGTGTTTAGTATGGGAACAAAGTTTTTGTGATTTGGTAGGACTGGTGCTTCTATTAGCATCTGCAGTAAATGGGAGACATATGGAAGGCCTCAAGCACTTCAATTTGAGCCCTATCATGGCTCTGAACAGTTGCTATACAGTCTATACAAAGACTATACACAGAAAGAGGGAAACTGTCCTAAAACTAAACCTACCAGACTTTCCCTACCTACATTTTCAAAATCACCCTAGGTGGTGGCCTTAACTGGATGAAAGTCTCTGCTTACCTCTGAGTGATGCCTACATGGTGCCCTTAAGTGGCAGTCTCTGTAAGGAAAACTCCTACTTCCCGACCTTAGTCACAAGCCTCTCAGCCTTGGCGCATCCTAAACTGGACCGTTGATGCAAACAAAGATTTTGCAGGTTACTTGAAGGAAGGAATACTAAGGACTTCCTATGGCCTTCTTGACCAGTTGGATCCTTCTTTATAAGTTGAAAAAGTTTGAACAAGACACCAATTTTTCAATAATTTAACAAAGAGCCATGGCAAACTGAATGTTTAATGTATTGTCATTTCCAAAACTGTCCCATTTTGAAGATCTGTTATGTGGTCATATAAAGGGCTGCCATCAAAGACCCAAACAGACATAGTTTGTCTTTGCCATACAATACACTTTTAATCCTATTTTATATCACACTCATAAATATAAACTTTTTTGGGCAAAAGACAAACCCCCCTACAAAAAAAAACTGTTTTTATTTCAAAGTCATTTTATGTTATCATGTTCATTAAATTTAGACTTGGGTCTTTAACACTGTGTGTGAATAAGATTACACGTGGTATGAGCTACATTATGCACCAGGCAGTTACTCAGTACTGTTTAGAAAAGGCAGAAGTGGCATCAAGTAATTAACAGGTGATCATCTACTTCATCAGGTACTGAACTTCATGTTATCTTCTCCCAGCCGTGACTTGTCACTGCAGAGTTTTTCACCATATGTCTTCAGCAACACATAGCACATTTGAACCCTCCATCCATAAAAATACCACAATCACAGTAAAGAGTATACATATCAAGTCCACTAGATAAAAAGTGCTAATAATATATTCACAATAATAGTGGCCACAAATGTGTATCCCACGTATATATCAAAACTATCCCTAACAAAAACTGTGACCAATGAACTCTGTATATAAAATCAACTGTGGCCACCTGAATTATATCTACATCCCCTGATTATATTATTATTCAGCATCCATTAATGATGAAAATATTCTTGACCCAATAAGTTAATATGAAAGTATAGTTACCTAATTTAATAAATTACACCTAGTGTTATAAGTTTCTTGTATTATTTAGATTAATTGCATAAACTGCCCTGTGAATATTGTAAACAGCACCCCCTTGTAAACAGTTCTCCTAAATCATATACAGTCCCTCCTAATTAATTGCTATATGGCATCCCCCTAAACCTAGGTTATCATTGTTGCCTGTGTTGTCCATTACTCCCATCCTTAAATTTCTGTATTGCAAACCCTCCCAAAGTAATTAGTATGCCAATATATAATTTAATTTCTACATAGCCACCGGCCAACTTAATTCATATACAGTGTCACCTTAATCTTACCTACTATATTCTGGTTTATTTTATTTATTTACAATGCCTTCATATTAATAAGTATTAATATAATCCCCAGCTTAATTACTTTATTTACAGTGGTCCACTTGTTCATTTATTTCTGCATAGTCCCAGTCTTATTAACGTAGGTAACATTCAGTGAAACACCCAATTAATACAGTGGTGTGTGGCCAGTCAACATCTCATCTACATTTTTGGGATGACTTCCTTGGGGTCTCTTGGCTGATTCTCTTCTCCTGGTCTTCAGCTGAATGGTGATAAATACCAACAGAAAACATATGAGATCACAAGTCATACTACAAGTACCAAAAATAAATTCAAAATATACACCATTATTAATTCATATAGACAATCAAAAATTGGACATTAAAAACATACACATTAAAACCACAAAAACAAACAGCATGGTGGTGGTCAATCCATTAACCATAGTAAAAAGTACCACGTTATAATAGTATACAACATCAATACATAAGTATGAAAGTAAGGGCTATACCGGGCACAGAAAATATAAACTCTATCTCAAGTCAGACACAGTGTCAAAGTAATATACCTGTGCCTCAGATCAGATTAGCCCCAGACCACCACCACAGCAGAATGGTGCCACAGCTGAATGGTGCACCTAATACAATGTCATCATTGCACTACGTGTGTCATAGAGTCCTGGAAAATTTGTGGGTCCCTGTTCATACCTGTGAATAAGTTGCCTATCATATGTTTGCGATGTGGTGTAGTAGTAGTATAGGGTTACTATCACATAAATTAAGACTCCCCAAGAGTGACTAAGTGTACTACATAGATATGAAACCAAAACCAAGATTACTACATAGATATGTTACCGGAACCAAGCTTACTGCATACATACAGCATAAAAAACTAGCTTACTATATAGATATGGTACCAGAAAAAAAGATTACAACATAGATAAAGTACCAGATCCAAGATAACTACATAGATGTAATACCAGAACCAAGGTTGCTAAATAGATATGTTACCAGAAACAAGTTTACTACATAGAAACAGCACCAAAACCTAAGCTTACTACATAGATAGATGGCCAGAAAAAAAGCAGGGTGAGGCATACAGCCTTAGAATGCATCTGATTTATCTGTGTCTGATGCTAGATGATAAGACTGATGTGGTGTAAAATTGTCTCCATGTAGTTCCCCTCGTAGGAGTAGATAGAGCGTTACAGCACAGAGGGAGATGCTGCAGCATTGTGAGCTCATGGCTAATGCCTCATACTTGACAATATTACTTTCTTATACTAGTCACCATGTGCAGAATCTTCCATTTGTATCTGTAGATTAAGCGACTCAAACATTTTTGCAACTTCTTAGCAGAAACATACTACTTTTCTGCTGCCCCCATAGAGATCACTATTGTTCAGAAGACAACATAGTCACAGCGCCCCCACAACCAATAAACCAACAGTGTCCCTACAAACAGGAAACATAGTAAAATGCCCCCACAGAAGTCAGTTTAGACAAATAGCACCCAACAGTCACAGGGCACACCACAAAAACCAACAGTTACAGTGTTCCTGTAGAAGCCAAGTCACAGTACCCCCCACAGTATCCAGGTTACACATAAAGACATCCGCTGGTGCCAGGTTCGGCTTCAGCTACAACAAATCTCCAGGTACAGCTGGACACGATAATCACACATCTGTAGGTGCTATATAAATAAAGAATTATTATTATTATTATTATCGCCTATAGTGCATCTACTACATCTCACAGGCTCCTGTGCTCTGCTGAAAATTGGTACAATCAATCAAGGAGGAGGGAAAGCTGGGACTCTGGGGCTTTTTTCTGGCTGGCCCTTCGAGTATTCCCTCCCCCCCCCCTCTTTCCTAGCCTGGCGTGCAGAGCAGAGATGCTCAGTTAGTCTCCTAATCAGTTGTATCTTTTCTCTTGTATGTTTTAAAGACTAATCCTTTCAAGTGATACCTGTGCCTAATTCCAGTGACATCACACTTTCTTGCCTCTAATGTTGGCTGCCATGAGTCCTTTTCCTTAAATAGTAGCAGAGGTACCGCACTCTACTGGAATATGTGGTGCTCAAGAAAATTGGGATTCTCGGTCCACTTCATATAAGGTAGAAGAATTTTCGGCACACACAATGGGTTTTTCTTTGCTTAATTAATTTTTATTTGTAGTGAAAAAAATTCATAGATCAGCCTTCACCATGAAGTAGTTTTGTATCATAACATCTTTTTTCAAAACATAAGTAGATCAATAATTAGTACGACGTTTCGGTCATCTCGACCTTTGTCAAGTATGATCTTAGTCTGAAAGATTAATAATAAACAAGAAATTAGGAAGGGTCGTTGCATAGTTCTATATATGATATACATAATCTTATCTATAGTTTATACAAAGGATATATATAATGTTATTAACGCTAAATGCATGGCAAATATCATAGAGAAAGTACAAAACAATAAACATAAGTTTAAATTTATCTGGATGAAATAACATTTTTATGCACAAAATTGGAAGTCACATAATTGTAATTCATGGAAAGAGAAAAAAAGAAAAATTCCTTCCAGACAGATATATCGAAAAGAATCCAGATAAAGTGGTTGTTAGAAATAATTGGAGCTGGGTGGAAGCTATGCGTGTCAGAGTGAAGGGGAATATCAGGTTATAGGGAGGTAGATGAAAGTAGCAAAAGCATCACATTAGTAAAAGTACAATTTGACATAGGCAGCATGTAGGGGTCAAGAAAAATCTGTTATAAAAGACTTACTTTGTAGTGGAGGTATATGGAGTTGAGGTGAGGCAGAAGCACTAGTTGCATGTGGGCACGTTATTTATATACTGACTTGGCGTCGTCCAAAGTCAGATGCGCATGACCGGAAGGGAGACAGGTTGCTATGGAGAAAGGGAATGCTAATTGTGGCGCATCAAATAGGCGCAGCTGCGCATGATCGAAAGATTAGTGTCGCAATGTGTCAGGGAGGCGCAAGAAGCGAAACACTATGTGTGGCGCCTCGTGTAAATATTACTGCGCATGTTTAAGAAGTTATAGTATGAGAGTCGTGACAAATTAGAGGCACTTATATCGTAAATGATCTAGATTACAGAAAGATCAACATATAGTCTTAAACATAGCAACAAATTTCGATAAAAATCGCAGATTAATGGATATATATAAGAAGATTGATATTCTACCATCCGGATTGAAGTAGTGGGGAAGAAACATATTTCAATATTTCTATTTTTTCTGAAAAGAGAAAAGTATATTATTTAAACACATATCATATATAGATTCTAGAAATATACATTTTATGTAAATGTCCGATCATAGGCTCGATTCTAGCCTAATGGCTCAATGGTTTGCAATGTATGAATCCAATATGTATTGGAATTTTTCTTTTTTTCTTTTTCCATGAATTACAATTATGTGACTTCCAATTTTGTGCATAAAAATGTTATTTCATCCAGATAAATTTAAACTTATGTTTATTGTTTTGTACTTTCTCTATGATATTTGCCATGCATTTAGCGTTAATAACATTATATATATCCTTTGTATAAACTATAGATAAGATTATGTATATCATATATAGAACTATGCAACGACCCTTCCTAATTTCTTGTTTATTATTAATCTTTCAGACTAAGATTATACTTGACAAAGGTCGAGAAGACCGAAACGTCGTACTAATTATTGATCTACTTATGTTTTGAAAAAAGATGTTATAATACAAAACTACTTCATGGTGAAGGCTGATCTATGAATTTTTTTCACTACAAATAAAAATTAATTAAGCAAAGAAAAACCCATTGTGTGTGCCGAAAATTCTTCTACCTTATATGAGTCCTTTTCCTGTCCCACATCTCTGTATATGGACATATGTATTTGGTTATGTTGTTATCCAAAAAAATTAAGTAAGTTTGCAACAAATTATATGAGAAAACACATCTTGTCTTTTAAAACAGGACAACTATTACATGATCCAATATATCAGAATATAAGATGCAGCAACAGACTGCTGATAGTTTTGTAGTAGAAACCTTTGTTGTATTGACTGCAGAAAAACAGCATTAAATCTAAGTGAAAAGAGAAAATTGATAATGTCACATAAAAACAAATGATTGAAAACATATTTCTACTCTTTCATGTAGGAAAACAACACCCTCGTAAGTCAGTCTTCCAGACATCACTGCTAAAATAAAGATAAATATGATTTTTAGGTAACATAAATGGGTGATAAATCACATTTTCTCCCAGACACTCGTGGGAAGAAAATCTGCATTGTGAGAAATATCTTTTTTTAGAGGTTACAGAGCAGTCTAATACAACTGGTAGTTCGTGTACCTTGTGACCATGAAGTTGTGGTGTTCTAGAAACTTCATCAACTGATGGACATCAATATGACATTAATCTCCTCTTCTCCTCTAAAATAATGCTCTTTCTATCACTGTTCAGGTAGTGTGAAACTTTCTTGTATTGTTTGTATCTTTCCAATAAAGAGACACTTAACCCCAGTGTCGGTGAGTGCCACTTCTCTTTCAAGACTATTTGGCATTTCTTCTGCTTGGCCCTGGTGGTTGGGCTCCAAACTGCTCTACTGCTAAAACCACTGGATCCTCATGGAGAAGGTAGCACTGGTACTGATATTTTTCCTGCATTTATTTTCACTGGTGTTTGCAGATTAGATGTTGGTTGTAGTAAAATATTTTTGTATCGCCCTATTCTTATAACTTGATTTGTGTGATTGGTACAACACACTGCACAAGGCCAGTCCTCACTCCTGGCTCCATTCGTTGTGTTGTACCAGTTTGACTGCAGACCTAAATAGTTTAGGTCATCTAATAACAAATTGAGGATAATCCCTCAAATGAAAATGCATAAGAGTTGCCTAAAGGATGTCATTCAAGACCCCATATAATTTTCCTTTAAGTATTGTACTTTTACTATATTATTCATCACTGTTAATGAATATCCTGTTGTCCCAATAATATCCAATATATCAAATGCGTACAAAAGGACATATGAGAATACTGTAGGCTTGATAAGACAATGGGGCAGATGCATTATCGGCATCTTTCGTTCTTTTGGGCACAGAATTGTTGCAGATCATTTATAATGGGGCTCATTTACTAAGGGTCCACGGAACACATTTTCGTCAGGCTGCAATTACTTACAGCCGTGTACCATTTAAATACACCGGGCTGTGCTTTTAAGAGACTCCGATGCCGACAGTCGTGCTTGCGCCAGAATTAGTAAATCCCCCCCATTGTTTGTTTTCACAACAAGAACAATGGGGGCATTTATCATGTCTTGTACACCAGATTCCTGGCATACAAGGCATAAAAAAGTTGCACTTCCTCTCTGACACCCTTATACCAACCTCCGAGCAAGTAGACGTGACAGGGTGAGGCATTGGGCAGTTACAATAGCCAGCATATGAATACTGGCACATCTGGAGCTGGAGCTACTTAGTGGGGCAGATTTACTTATCCGGTCCATTCGCGATCCAGCGGCGCGTTCTCTGCGGTGGATTCGGGTCCGGCCGGGATTCACTAAGGTAGTTCCTCTGATGTCCCCCAGGTGGCGCTGCTGCGCTGGAGTCCGCTGAGGCTGAAGTGCACTGAAGTTCACCGGCTTATTCCTGATGAGTAAGCGCGAGTCCCGCGACACTTTTTTGTTTTCAATGCAGTGGTTTTTCCGAATCCGTCGGGTTTTCGTTCGACCACGCACCCCGAATCCGATCGCGCGTGCCAAATCCCAGGGCAATACAGGGAAAAATCTACGCAAATCGGAAATATTCGGGTAACACGTTGGGAAAATGCGAATCAGGCCCTAAGTAAATGACCCCCAATATGTCTGGTGCATGATGCACCAGCCCTTGATAAATTCCCCCCATTGTCTCTGACCCTTTACAAAGTGACATCTGTGTAAGTCTCTGGTTAGACCTGTTTAGACCAAATCTTACCTGGTAGAAATGTCAACTATTGTCTCCGCCAGTTTACCGTTGGAGACCATAATAATTGGAATAATTGGAACGCCGGGTAGCGGCGAGTCCAAGTTCTCTGCCCCATCACTCTCAAAGTGCTGGGCGGGCCAGAAAGAAATATCTGAACTAGATGGGAAGACCGATTTGTCTTCTCCACAAAAAAGCATAATAAATCTACCTCCAAAATGTCTTCCTGCTGGAAATAGCTGCTGCACCTGGCTAGACACAATGTATTCGGTCTGCTCTCCTTCCTCTACTTACTACTGAGTAATGGTACATTATGGACAGTGTTTAAAATTCCCAAATGCCGCCCTGTGTGAGATTAGCATCATTTTATAGACAATTATGTTGGCTAACCCATACGGAAATTTGACTTGCAACTATTTCATCTGTAAAAATGAGATCATCTTCAATGGTGTTGCTTTCAAGCTCTTTATGCATATTTATGCCATTCTTTGCTACTAAAGATGTAAAAACAATGCTTTCTTTCTGAAGGCATATACAGAACCAAGGTTTGGCTTTCACATGGTGCTGGTTTTTGGAATTATTGAGAATAAATATATTCCTGGCAAAGAATACGTAGCAACAGAAATTTTGTCCAAGCATAAAAGTTAATAAAGCCAATAGTACAATACAGATAGAGAACTTGAAGTCATTTTGTTCTTGATGATCTGGTCAGGCCACCTTTTATCATGTCTGCAGGCAATGAAAGCAGGACACAGGGAGCATAGATCCTTCTTGACCCCGAGTCTTAGCTCTGGGCTCATTGTGTCCTCTGCAGGAGCAGAGACATGAGTAAGTACTATGTATGTCTATATATCAGGGCTGGTGACAAGATTTAGGCAGCTTTTGTAAAGTGTTTCATAAAGAGGGATTTTGGAATGATTGTTCTCTTTCTAATAACATTTCCTGGCCCGTACTAGATTTAACAAACTGTGAAAAATATAAACAACCTATCATATTGACAAACTTTTTAATAATTCTATCCTGAGTCTGGATATAACTGCACAGCAATTCACAAGGGAAATGGAGAGAATTGAATTAAACTAAAATGGTTTTTGTTGATGTTGCTGTCGGTTATTAGTTCAAGAAATATTTTGTGCATTCAAAATTAAATATTTTGTTTTATATAGAATAGATTATTTTTAAACTGTTACTATTTCCATTGTCTAATCAGAAATGTAATCAGATGTTTTCTTTGAACGGTCTCTTTTTGTTTGAAGGTTCCCTGAAAATATAAGCTGATTGTACTGTATCCTTCTTCTAGGATCCAACTACATCAACAATTCCACAACATGGAAAATATAACATTGCTCAGTCCCCATTCAAGTCACTAGACTTTCAGTGTAATATATGAATATGATAGCCCACATTTATTAAATTGTTTGAACCTGATTTCAGTTGTACTTGCACTAGAATTAACGTGCAAACTGTTTGCACATGTATTTAGAAAGTGTCTGCGCCAGTTTTGTGTTGCAGCTGCAATGGGTCCGACAATACAAAAAAAATGTTCACCGAAAGGGGTGTGTTACTGCTTAATTGGAGTTTTCCACCACATTTGTTACTAATGTGCACCAAAATTCTGCAGCATGAACAAAGTGCAACAAAAAAACATATGGTCCACGCTCCCAGAATAGTGCAGGGGCACCAGAGTGATGAAGACCGTACAGATGTTATGATGAATCTGGCGCACTCTGTACACTCCATAGGCAAACTGCACATAGTACAGACTGCACTAGTTTTGATAAATGTGGGCCATTCGGTCTGACAGAGAGAAAGAGGCAAAAAGAAAGATATACTGTTTGTAGCTGTTTTGGCATCAAATTATTATTACCAATGACTTTACTGGCAATAACAATAATTGAATGTAAATGAATGTATACTAGAGATGAGCGAGTATACTCGTCCGAGTATTTCCCGAGTTGCTCGGACGAGTATTTCCCCTGCTCGAGATCGAGCATTTAATTTAAAAAACACAGTGAAGAACAATGAAGAATAGAATGAAAACAGTGAACACAGGATCATTTAAGTGAAAAACACAGTGAAAAACACAGTGAAGAATAGATTACAGATGTTCGGCACATCTGCTTACTTGTCGGGAGATACGCGCGGAACGGTGCGAACAAAATAGCATGTGAAGAATACATTGAAGAACACGGTGAGCAGGACAGAGACACCAGGGAGCAGCACAGAGACACTGGGGAGCAGCACAGAGACACCGGGGAGCAGCACAGAGACACCGGGGAGCAGCACAGAGACACCGGGGAGCAGCACAGAGACACCCGGGCAACGGCAGGCACGGAGACTTCGGGCAGCGGCAGGCACGGAGACATCGGGCAGCGGCAGGCACGGAGACACTGGGGCAGCGGCAGGCACGGAGACACTGGGGCAGCGGCAGGCACGGAGACATCGCAGGCACGGAGACATCGGGCAGCGGCAGGCACGGAGACATCGGGCAGCGGCAGGCATGGAGACATCGGGCAGCGGCAGGCACGGAGACATCGGGCAGCGGCAGGCACGGAGACACTGGGGCAGCGGCAGGCACGGAGAAATCGGGCAGCGGCAGGCACGGAGACATCAGCAGCAGCAGGCACGGAGACATCGGGCAGCGGCAGGCACGGAGACATCGGGCAGCGGCAGGCACGGAGACATCGGGCAGCGGCAGGCAAGGAGACACTGGGGCAGCGGCAGGCACGGAGACACTGGGGCAGCGGCAGGCATGGAGACACTGGGGCAGCGGCACGCACGGAGGCACTGGGGAGCGGCACGCACGGAGGCACCAGGACAGCGGCACGCACGGAGGCACCGGGGCAGCGGCATGCACGGAGGCACCGGGGCAGCGGCACGCACGGAGACATTGGGGTAGCGGCACAGAGACATCGGGAAGGGCAGAGAGACAGAGAGATCGGGGAGACTTCAGTGGAAGAAGAGGAGCGGATCACGGGACAGCGTATCTCCCGACAAGTAAGCAGATGTGCCGAACATCTGCAATCTATTCTTCACTGTGTTCTTTACTGTGTTTTTCACTTAAATGATCCTGTGTTCACTGTTTTTATTCTATTCTTTTTCAGTTAATTAACACATTTTATTCCCGAACCATGGTCCCTTTGAAAAATGCTCGAGTCTCCCATTGACTTCAATGGGGCTCGTTATTCGAGACGAGCACTCGAGCATCTGGAAAAGTTCATCTCGAATAACGAGCACCCGAGCATTTTAGTGCTCGCTCATCTCTAATGTATACTGTATTACAAAAGTTAACTGATTCTGTAATTAAAACACATCAAGAAAACTGAAATACATTTTTATTGGTTATAAGAGGATGGCATTGGTATTTTAGGTCCTGGCATGTACATATGTGGGGTATAAAAGAAATGACTGTAAGCAGTAAAATTAAGACAATATTTAAAAGGATATCCATAACACAGACTAAACAAATGCAAGATGTAGAGGTTGCTTGGTTGGGGAAGCAACTGGTCAACAATTTCATTGCTTAGTATAGGGTATTATTGAGCTCCCCAGGAAATCAATTAGAACAATTCATGTCTGCTCAATTCAGAATACTGTGCTCATTATGGCTTGTCTTAAAATCTCAGCCTATGACTTATTAATCTTTTATATACATCATGTTGTCCATAGCATTGTAATTTCTCTAGGTAACCAGGTTGGGAAAATTTTTAGACATTTATTATTAAAAAATAATACATTTTTTGAAAGATATACGGTACTGTGACTGTGTTCATATACGGTAAGTCATGGAGGCATACAAGTTCTATATGCCATGCAACTGGATAATTTCCTAAAGATGACAGCTCAGCCAATAGATTTTACCACCCATACGTTAACAGAGTTGGTGCCCTAGCTGGTCCCTAAAATGCTTTATTAGAGATAAATTTTCGCAGGCAAAGGAAATAATACAATATTGGAAACTTTCATGAGAAACATTTACTGTTTGTGAGTCTGCTCCTGGAAAAAGAAGGTACTAAGTCCTGCCTTAAAAGGCAACACATGTCGCTGAGATGTTGGTGATACCCTTATATCACTACTAGGGGTAACTGACTGTTCTATATGATGCTTCCCAAGGTTATTACATCAGCAATTTGAACAGTGAAAATCATAGAAAAAAACACAGATAAAAGTTGGATCCCAAAGAAAAAAAAGTTTTCTCTCTTGATGATGAAGGTCCAGTCTATGTCAGTGAAGGTTTCCTGTGTGCAATACCTCTTCAAACAAAAGGTGGCGTACTGGCCGGACAAGTAATGGGTAGTGAAACCAAATTTCCTTCTGCTAAGCACCAGGAAATGGTCCAAGCAAGGTCAGGGGAGATGATGGTTGGCGGATTTGTCAAGTCAAGTGTGTGATTCAACCACTTCTAAAACTATTTTCATATCTAACTTTTTTGCAGCAATCCAAAATGTCTACCGGGATATTAGTGTTATTATTATTATTAGAGATGAGCGAGCACTAAAATTCTCAGGTACTCGTTATTCGAGACGAACTTTTCCCGATGCTCGAGTGCTCGTCTCGAATAACGAGCCCCATTGAAGTCAATGGGAGACTCGAGCATTTTTCAAGGGGACCAAGGCTCTGCACAGGGAAGCTTGGCCAAACACCTGGGAACCTCAGAAAAGGATGGAAACACCACGGAAATGGACAGGAAACAGCAGGGGCAGCATGCATGGATGCCTCTGAGGCTGCTTAATCGCACCATTATGCCAAAATTATGGGCAACAGCATGGCCATGACAGAGTGACAGAATGAAGCTAGATAGCATGTAAAACATCCAATAATTGACCCTGACACTATAGGGGACGGCATGCAGAGGCAGCGGCAGCAGCGGCAGGCTAGAGAGTGGCATGGCGACATACCCTAAATGGACTCAGGCTTCAAACCAATGGGTGGCAGAGAGGAACCAAAGGAGGTGAGCAAGAAGCGCTCAAATAATATCGGTACATGATAAAAGTTTGCCAGTATATTTTGTGGATTACACAGCAGGGTGGCGACAAAGTTAACATTGAAGCCATGAAAACAACCCAAAATTCTGCCTGACACAGCTCGTTTGATAAGGGGACCATGTATGGAGGCAGTGAACTAGTAGTAGATTAAAGGTGCTGCAGTTAAAACTATGTTAGTTGGATCTTGGCATGGAGCTGGCGCTCCGCTGCCAGGCGAGCTTTCGCCAATCCAAGCCCCTGTCTCTAGGCTACTCCCCAAACAGCACTTCTAAGAACCTTTTGTATAAGATCAAGTGTAGTAGCGTTCTTATAAGTTTAGGATATGGCGGGTGAGGGGAATGTAAACAGATGCGCAAGAAGCGCTGAAATAATATTGGTAAATGATAAAAGTTTGCCAGTATATTTTGTGGATTACACAGCAGGGTGGCGACAAAGTTAACAAGTTTGTTGTGGAAGCCATGAAAACAACCCAAAATTCTGCCTGACACAGCTCGTTTGATAAGGGGACCATGTATGCCTACAGTTCATGCCAGTCGCTGCACTGGCTGCCAGTCTCCTTTCGAATACAGTTTAAAATAATAACCCTCATCCATAAAGCTCTGTATAATGCTGCACCCCCCTACCTCTCCTCTCTTATCTCAGTCTATCGCACAACCCGTGCTCTTAGATCCGCCAGTGATCTTAGATTAACCTCTACCCTAGTGGGGACCTCCCACTCGCGTCTCCAAGACTTCTCTAGAGCTGCACCAATTCTATGGAATGCTCTGCCCCGGACTATCAGACTAATACCTAACCCCCAAAGTTTCAAACGTGCTCTTAAAACCCATTTCTTTAGGCAAGCCTATAACACTCATTAACTGCATGAAGTTTTAACTCTTCTACTAACCCGTCCTGTTTCGTCCTCCCATCTGTTATCCAGCAACCAACAGGCACCAGACTTCTCTGCAGTCCCATTCACCCTGGACCTGGTATATAAGATGACGGCTGAGTGGTTCAAGCGACAGCAATTCCATTTATTATATTTTGTTCTATTCCCTAAGAAGAATGGCTTGACCATTAAATATTCTTTTACCTCGTGTTACCCCATCATCTTCATAAACCGTAAGCTCTGGCGAGCAGGGACCTCACTCCTGTTGTTCCATACAAATGTTGTGCTCTGTTACATTACATTTGTATTTGTTTCCTATGATTTGTAAAGCGCTACGGAATATGATGGCGCTATATAAATAAAGATTATTATTATTATTATTATGGAGGCAGTGAACTAGTAGTAGATTAAAGGTGCTGCAGTTAAAACTATGTTAGTTGGATCTTGGGATGGAGCTGGCGGTCCGCTTCCAGGCGAGCTTTCGCCAATCCAAGCCCCTGTCTCTAGGCTACTCCCCAAACAGCACTTCTAAGAACCTTTTGTATAAGATCAAGTGTAGTAGCGTTCTTATAAGTTTGGGATATGGAGGTTGAGGGGAATGTAAACAGATGCGCAAGAAGCGCTGAAATAATATCGGTAAATGATAAAAGTTTGCCAGTATATTTTGTGGATTACACAGCAGGGTGGCGACAAAGTTAACAAGTTTGATGTGGAATGCCCTGTAATAGCTCTTGGGCGGTGTGCCTTTTATCGCCTAGGCTCAGCAGTTTGAGCACCGCCTGCTGTCGCTTAGCGACGGCACTGCTGCTGTGCCTAGAGCTACCGACTGATGGCGCCATGGCCATGGATGGTAATTCGGAGGAGGAGGAGGTGGAGGAGGGGTGGGAGGAGGAGGAGGTATAGTAGGCCTTTGAGACCTGGACCGAGGTAGGCCCCGCAATCCTCTGCATCGGCAGTATATGACCAGCCCCAGGGTCAGACTCGGTCCCAGCCTGCACCAACTTAAGTGTAGTAGCGTTCTTATAAGTTTGGGATATGGCGGCTGAGGGGAATGTAAACAGATGCGCAAGAAGCGCTGAAATAATATCCCTAAATGGTAAAAGTTTGCCAGTATATTTTGTGGATAACACAGCAGGGTGGCGACAAAGTTAACAACTTTGATGTGGAATCCATGAAAACAACCCAAATTTCTGCCTGACACACCTCGTTTGATAAGGGGACGATGTATGGAGGCAGCTATATGGACGACTTTGGAGGTAGCAATGGAGACAACGTGTGGAGGCTGCTATGGAGACAATTTAATTTGGATAGTGCCTGTATGTGGCAGTCCAAAAAAGTTTTCAAACCAGAGGAGCAGGTAGGTGGCCCTCCAGAAAAATGAAATAGATTGAGTGCCTGTATGTGGCAGTCCAAAAAAGTTTTCAAACCAGAGGAGCAGGTAGGTGGCCCTCCAGAAAAATGAAATAGATTGAGTGCCTGTATGTGGCAGTCCAAAAAAGTTTTCAAACCAGAGGAGCAGGTAGGTGACCCTCCAGAAAAATGGAATCGATTGAGTGCCTGTATGTGGCAGTCCAAAAAAGTTTTCAAACCAGAGGAGCAGGTAGGTGGCCCTCCAGAAAAATGAAATGTTGTCTGACACGTGCTGGTGCAGGGCTGGGACGGCACATCGGGAAAAGTAGTGGCGGCTGGGGACCGAATACCGAGGGGCGGCCGCCGCCATGAGGTTGCGAAAGGCCTCGGTCTCTACTAGCCTATAGGGCAGCATCTCCAGGCTAAGCAATCTGGAGATGTGGACATTAAGGGCTTGGGCGTGCGGGTGGGTTGCACTATATTTCCGTTTCCGCTCCAGCGTCTGGGGTATGGAGAGCTGAACGCTGGTGGATGCTGTGGAGGATCGTGGAGGCGACGATGGGGTTTTTGTGCCAGGGTCCTGGGCAGGGGGCTGACTATCAGCTGACACAGGGGAAGGAGCAGTGGTGTGCACGGCCGGAGGTGAACGGGCTTGGTGCCACTGAGTGGGGTGTTTAGCATTCATATGCCTGCGCATACTGGTAGTAGTTAAGCTAGTAGTGGTGGAACCCCTGCTGATCCTGGTTTGGCAAAGGTTGCACACCACAGTCCGTCGGTCATCCGGTGTTTCCTTAAAGAACCTCCAGACTTCTGAAAATCTAGCCCTCGCCGCGGGAGCCCTCGCCACGGGAGCTTCACTACGTGACACATTTGGCGCTGATGCACCTGCTCTGGCCCTGCCTCTCCGTCTGGCCCCACCACTGCCTCTTCCAACCTGTTCTGGTCGAGGACTCTCCTCCGTCTCAGAAGCACTGTGTTCACCCGGCCTCTCAACCCAGCTTGGGTCTGTCACCTCATCATCTTCCGATCCCTCAGTCTGCTCCCCCCTCGGACTTCCTGCCCTGACAACAACTTCACCACTGTCTGACAACCGTGTCTCCTCATCGTCGGACACCTCTTTACACACTTCTTCCACTACGTCAAGAAAGTCATCATCAACCACAGACTGCGACTGGTGGAAAACCTGGGCATCGGAAAATTGCTCAGCAGCAACCGGACAAGTGGTTTGTGACTGTGGGAAGGATCCAGAAAACAGTTCCTCAGAGTATGCCGGTTCAAATGCCAAATTTTCATGGGAGGGGGCAGACTGGGGGGGAGGAGGCTGAGGTGCAGGAGCTGGAGGAGTGCCGATTTCGGTGACATGGGTGGACTGCGTGGAAGACTGACTGGTGGACAAATTGCTCGAAGCATTGTCGGCAATCCACGACATCACCTGTTCGCACTGTTCTGGCCTCAACAGTGCTCTACCACGAGTCCCAGTAACTTCAGACATGAACCTAGGGAGTGTAGCTCTGCGGCGTTCCCCTGCTCCCTCATCAGCAGGTGGTGTCTCACCCCGCCCAGGACCACGGCCTCTGACCCCTGCAGTAGTTGGACGCCCACGTCCCCGCCCTCTTGAAAATGAAAGTTATAACTTTAATTTTTTTTTTACTTTTTTTGGTGTTTTTTGGTGTTTTTTTTTTTTTGTGTTTTTTAGTTTTTAAAACCAAACAATGCTATCCTATTGCTATGGCTATTTTCTAGCCAAGTATGAAAGCACACTGCTATGCCAGATGAGATGACGCTGAGTTATGAAAAAATAAACGTAAAATAAAAAGTAAATGGCAGACTGTGCCTAATTGAAATCCAACCCCTAATAAATTATCCCACTTCGGTCTTTGCGATGGATATGTGCGTCACTAAGCGCTAAACACAGCGGTCGCAAGTCTCACTACAAATTCCTCACAATTTGCTAGTAGATGCACTGCAGCAAGGACAGCCACCAGCAGATCAACCAGAAATAAAATATATATAACGCTATTGTAGGCGTAAGTAAGCCGTTTGGATTCTCCTTTGGCTATTTTCTAGCCAAGTATGAAAGCACACTGATGAGATGACACTGAGTTATGAAAAAATAAACGTAAAATAAAAAGAAACTGGCAGACTGTGCCTAATTGAAATCCAACCCCTAATAAATTTTCCCACTTCGGTCTTTGCGATGGATATGTGCGTCACTAAGCGCTAAACACAGCGGTCGCAAGTCTCACTACAAATTCCTCACAATTTGCTAGTAGATGCACTGCAGCAAGGACAGCCACCAGCAGATCAACCAGAAATAAAATATATATATAACGCTATTGTAGGCGTAAGTAAGCCGTTTGGATTCTCCTTTGGCTATTTTCTAGCCAAGTATGAAAGCACACTGCTATGCCAGATGAGATGACGCTGAGTTATGAAAAAATAAACGTAAAATAAAAAGAAACTGGCAGACTGTGCCTAATTGAAATCCAACCCCTAATAAATTGTCCCACTTCGGTCTTTGCAATGGATATGTGCGTCACTAAGCGCTAAACACAAAGGTCGCAAGTCTCACTACAAATTCCTCACAATTTGGTAGTAGATGCACTGCAGCAAGGACAGCCACCAGCAGATCAACCAGAAATAAAATATATAACGCTATTGTAGGCGTAAGTAAGCCGTTTGGATTCTTCTATGGCTATTTTCTAGCCAAGTATGAAAGCACACTGCTATGCCAGATGAGATGACGCTGAGTTATGAAAAAATAAACGTAAAATAAAAAGTAAATGGCAGACTGTGCCTAATTGAAATCAAACCCCTAATAAATTTTCCCACTTTGGTGTTTGAGGTGGATATGTGTGTCACTAAGAGCTAAACACAACTGTAGCAAGTCCCCCTGCAAATACCTCAAAATATGGTACTAGCTGCAAATAAAAAAAAAAAAGTATAACGTTATTGTAGCCCTAAGAAGGGCTGTTGGGTTCTTGTAGAATCACTCCTGCCTAACAGTAAGCTAATAGAACAGCCTAACGCTTTCCCTGACCAGCAGCAGCTCTCTCCCTAGCAGCATCCAGACACAGAATGATCCGAGCAGCGCGGGCAGCGGCTAGTCTATCCCAGGGTCACCTGATCTGGCCAGCCAACCACTGCTATCGACATGTAAGGGTACCACGTCATGCTGGGTGGAGTGCAGAGTCTCCTGGCTTGTGATTGGCTCTGTTTCTGGCCGCCAAAAAGCAAAACGGCGGGAGCTGCCATTTTCTCGAGCGGGCGAAGTATTCGTCCGAGCAACGAGCAGTTTCGAGTACGCTAATGCTCGAACGAGCATCAAGCTCGGACGAATATGTTCGCTCATCTCTAATTATTATTAATATTATTATTGCTAGAGATATAGTGACTAGACTTGCTCCTATCTTAATATTGATACATCTTCCTCAGTATCTATGTTAAGATGAAAGCATTGCTGATGCGTTATATAGGCAATATAACAAGAATAACTGTGGATCTGTAATGGATATATGTTGTTAGCTGTGCAGTCTCCTACAAACAGTTTCGGCACACATGGAGTCAAACATGTTTCTTTCATTAGAAAGGGTCCGGCATGCATCGTTGTATTAAACTTTAAGACTGCTGTGATATACTTCTATTCCCTGCAGCTGTTCTCTTGCATTTTATGAGGGGATTTAGAAATAGGCTGGCTCAAGCAGTTGGTCTAGACAGTGTTGATTTTGTTCTGATGAAATATGAGAGCTCATCTTTCAGCCTATCCTTTTATATTTGTGAAAGCTACCAGTATGGTTCATTTTGGGGCAAATGTTTTCTAGTCAGGCACAGTTTTGTGGGACTTGAGATTTGTAGATTACTTTATGATTTTAATTTCCTTTGAAGTGGGTTTGCGGTAAAAACTTTTCATGCCTTTTTTCATGTTTGCTAGTTTGGAGACTGGGAGAAAATCAAGCTTTACAATGTCATCATTGCCTTTCTTTAGAGGTAATCAGCAGTAGATCAGCGCACGTCTTACATCTGGAATCCGTAATGTCTGTTTAAAGAAACAGCCATTTTATAGTATATACACGGCTGAACAGGAGATAAAGCTGGGGGACTGACAAAATACTCAACTGCTTTGTGATCCCTTATGTCTATTCTTCTAAGAATTTGTAAAATAAATGGAGAATCATCATACGATCAGAATGAAAGGATGTTTCTATTATAGCAAACAAATAGAGTAAATTTTTTCACTGCCTGAAAAATAGATTATCATGATTTCCACTATTTGAATGGGAATATAAAAAAAAACAATGTCTGGAAGAAAAATTCTGATGAATTGTGACAGAGTTCACCGGTAGGAACATTCTACCAAACTGTCCTTAGTCACTGAACATAGTTATGCAGTCAAAACGGTTTACCTATTAATAGAGAAAGGGGCAGCCCGGTCATGCACGACCAGCTGCTATGCTCATAACAGGGTGCAAAGAAGGGTCCAACGGTAGTATATCGGACCCCCCAACCCACCTTCTCGTGATTGATGGGGGTCTCCTCACTGAGACTAGCTTGTTTCATGGGAAAACCCCTTAAAAAGGGTTTAAAAATGAAAACAAATGATCCTGTACACAGGAAGGGAAGTGATCTTAACCATAGGGATACCCAACAATCATGAGAACAGATGTCACTTGTTCACCTAGGTGAGTGGGCCAACATTCACTCAGGCAAGCTGTTGCTTCATTCATTTCGATTAATACTGCAGGTGACAACAACAGCTTATACTTGGCTTTTTACTACAGTCTTATAGATATTATTGAAATAGATGTGAGCTTGCATGACTGTTGTTCCATTTATGAGGGAACAGACAAAGGGACCGGGGAACCCCCATCGATCTACTTACTTATACAGTATCCTGTGGTTGGGAAGCCCCTTAATCCATCAGATTGTAGACTCTCAAAAGAGAATTTTATTGGACACCATATGTGCTTTATGTGTGTTACAATACTAGAGTGAAGGAAGAATGAACGTATACAGTTGTTCTAAGAAAATTGTTATGATAAATAATGGAGTCAGTTATCTGGTGTAGATGATGGCAGAAATCTACAATTGCTTCTCCAACCAGAGTAGATTTCATTGTAGATGAATGGTCTGCTCGAGTCATATGTCAAATTTATGCCATTAATTAGGTGCCACCTATTGAGGAATCAGAAAATGCTGGTCTTGATAACTCCCACCCAATTAATTTTAATAACTAACACATTGGCAGCTGTAAATATATCCTTTTGCTGTATGTATTCGGTTCCTATGTTGCTCCTTGGTAAAAGACAATAAACCATTTCTATTTAATAATTCTGTGGTCATGTTCATGTACATTACTATTATTTGATAGAGAAAATGATGGAAGATTCTCTGTCATGGTACAACCATTGTAGGATTGAAGGCGGCTAAGTAAAACAGCTGCTGATCTGAATAGACAGATGTTTCCACCTCCCTTCTCCCTTTTGACAGCAAGGAGGACAGAAGAAGAATGTTGCTGTTTTCTGTACTAATTTTTTACAGTGCTGTACATGCGGTATGTGGGTATTGTAGTATAAAGTACTAGTACTAGAAAGTACTTACAAGTCATGTCAAAAAAACTTCCCCCTGATCTATTGTTAAACATACTGTACATATCCATATAAAAGGGTATACTTACTCATATGACAACCCAAGCAATTGCTTGGGGCCCTAGAGAGCAGGGGCCCACAATACTGATGTCAATACTGTTTAATGCTATATAAAACCAGTCAGCAACAGAATTATTGCTCTCCTATGTATTAGAGGAGTCCCCAAGCTTTTCTCTGGGTCTCAGAAATACCAAATGCACCCCTGTCAATAGCTTTCATTATGATTCTGAAATCAGAACATTGGAATTTGTAACGAGCTAACAAAAACCTCTGTTCTGTTAATTAGGAAAATGTCAAGGGTTAATCTGAAAAATATCACTTTGTGCTGAGAGACTCTACTATAGCCAGTGCTCGAGGAATGTTTCGACCATTTCCCCTGGCCCTACAATAAAGCTTACAGGTATTTTTGGAATGTTTACATTGCTAAAAGTGTTTAACCCTTTCACGACCCGTGACGTAATAGCACGTCACGGGTCGGCCGCGGGTGCATGGAGAGGGCTCACGCGCTGAGCCCTCTCCATAGCCGGTAAGTCTTTGCTGCATATTGCAGCAAAGGCTTACCGGTAACACCCGCGATCGGTGCTAGCACCGATCGCGGGTGTTTTCACCTCGATCGCCGCCGGCAATGCTGCCGGCGGCTTCAAAAGCATGGCGGCGCGTGGGCGCCGCCATCTTTTCGAGGATCGCCGCTCCCCGTGACGTCATCGGGGAGCGGCGATCCGTCGCCATGGTAACCTCGGGTCTCGCGAAGACCCGAGGCTACTTCTGGTTAACCCATGCATTACAATGTGCTATCAGCACATTGTAATGTATGAGGAGTAGAATCCCCATATACTGCCATACTGTAGTATGGCAGTATATGATAGGATCGTGCAGACCCCCTAGGGTTAAAGTACCCTAGGGAGTCTGAAAAGTACTAAAAATAAAAATAAAAAAAAGTTAAAAAAAAAAAAATTATAATAAAAAACCCTAAAAACTCAAATCACCCCCCTTTCACTAGAACTGATATAAATATAAATAAACAGTAAAAATCATAAACACATTAGGTATCGCCGCGTCCGAAAATGCCCGATCTATCAAAATATGATAACGGTTTTTCACTGCGTTTAATCCCGTAACGGAAAATCGCGCCCAAATTCGAAAATGGCACTTTTTTTGTCATTTAAAAAATTTTTAAAATTCTATAAAAAGTGATCACAAGGTCGTACAGTCCTAAAATTGATAAGAATGTAAACGTCATCAAAATCCGCAAAAAACAACACCACCCACAGCTCCGTACACCAAAGTATAAAAAAGTTATTAGCGCCAGAAGATGGCAAAATCCCCAAAAAAAATTTTGTACAGGAGGTTTTAATTTTTTTAAATGTATGAAAACATTATAAAACCTATACAAATTTGGTATCCCCGTAATCGTACCGACCCAAAGAATAAAGTAGACATGTCATTTGGGGCGCACAGTGAAATCCGTAAGATCCAAGCCCACAAGAAGGCGGCACAAATGCGTTTTTTTACCAATTTCACTGCATTTGGAATTTTTTTCCCGCTTCCTAGTACACGGCATGGAATATTCAATACCATCTCTATGAAGTGCAATTTGTTACGCAGAAAATAAGCTGTCACACAGCTCTGTACATGGAAAAATAAAAAAGTTATGGATTTTTGATCATGGGGAGTAAAAAATGAAAATGAAAAAACAAAAAAGGGCCAGGTCCTGAAAGGGTTAATGAGGATAACATGTCTCACTGATATGTATTCCAATATACTATGGCCTTCACTGCAGAGCATGATTCCAGCTCCTGGATCTTATGCAATCCTTGTGTCCATAGCCAAAGTTCAGTATAATAACATATTTGGAGAGAATAAGGAAAATCTAAACTGTATCTGGTATAGTAAGTAAATCAAGCTGCAAATGCGGCACTGCTGCAAGTCTTAGAAGTATGTAGAAGATAAGCAGCGTATGCTTTCACTTAATATAATTCAATTGAATCCATTTACTTTTAAAATAAACATTTTGTGACATTGTTCATGAAGAAATATAAACTTTTAGGTTTTTAGCTAAACTTGTGATTCAATATTTGATATTTTAAAAACTGGGCGATGTAAAGATTTCCAGGGAAACCAGAAGTTTCAGAAATGCAGAATCCAGTATATGGGTGGAATCACACTAAGTAAAAAGATCTGGCTCTATAGTCAGCTATAACCTAGTCATATATTTTAATATACTTTTTATGTTACAACACTTTTATGCCTCAAAATCTTTATATGATGTTATCATGTCTTGTGGGCATCCTAGGAACATAGGGCATCACTTGTACTGACCTCAGTAATGGAAGTTCCTAGTATCCTTCAACCGGGCTGTTAGATTTTACAAAAGGAAATTATTCCTTAGGATACTGGTCTTATGGTCCCAGCATCCTCGCCTGCTTTTAGGGACAAGTAATTTCAAAGCAGGGACACATTCTCATAATTTTGATGTTTCCATATCTTTACCACTACAAGTTGCATGTGATTGCTTTCTTTTTTCATGCCAAGGGGTAGATTATCTTTTATCATCTTGTATTACATTGAACTATCATATTTTTAATATGATGGCAGTTACACACATCTTTACTATGGTAACAAAGCAGGACAGTGTGTTACATCATCACTGGGAGCAGAGCATAAGAGGGAGGAGCTATTACCTAGAACTGAAAGATCATGGGTGTTTTAGTTGTAGATGGTGGCCATCTTGGAGATAACTCCGTCTACTTTGGAAAGCCCATAACATTTTGTGAATCATTAAAGCTCACTATTTAAGCTCAGTTCTGTGATTAATGACATTGAGTTTTGCTGTATTCATTTATTTATAGCATTAAGGTCTTTTGTATCATATTTCATATTCCTGGAATACCCATTTAAATATAATTTAGAAATAATTGGTGGAATTTATCATTGGACACTCTTCTTATGACAGTTCAATGTCTGTCTTTGGAGCTTTGCTGCCATCAGATTCATTAAATGGGCTTTGGCCCCTGATAAATCTACTGGCAGTGTCTTATGCTATGTGAGTTGTTCGCATCAGTTGCATAAGAAGTCACAAAATTCTATGTAAAGTCACAGCAAATAGACCATGGTGAGCCAAAACTTATAATGTACCCTGACAGTGGTAAATCAAGTGACTTCTTGTTGGGCTCTACCCGGTATATAAACAAAAACAAGTACAGGTGCAGCCTGGCAAATAGTGTTATTTCACAAGCAATGACTTCCACAAAGAAGTTGGGCTTGTAGGGTTAGCTTGTGAGCTACAGAAACAGACAGTTTAAGAAGTAGGCATGAACGGATTTGCTTTCTCTTCAATTCCCCCTTCCATCTTTAATGGCCTGTATCTGAAGCAATCTGAATTCTTTAATAAGCCTTCTGTTGAAAAGGGCCAAACCCAATTGGCAGAATCCAAGATGGAAGAAACCCAATGAAGAACCAAAATTGGTTGAGGAACTGATGTGCTTAGTATATTTTAATGCCATCCTTTTTGTCATACTTCATATTTTTTAAATGCTTTATAAATGTGTCATAATTTTCTATTTGGTGTATAGAACCTAGTATAGAATTGGCATATCTGGTGTGAAACTATCCAGAAGCCATGGCAATTCAATTCTCAAGTGTCACATGACTAATTTTGTTTTAATAATAATAATTCTTTATTTATTTCTCACCTACAGATTACACAGCGCTGTACAAAGCTTGCCAAATTTGTCCCTGTCCCCATGAGGATCACAATGTAATCACAATGTAATCTACCTACCAGTATGTTTTGTGGATTGTGGGAGGAAAGTGTCACAAACATGGAGACAACTCTTTGCAGATGTTGACCTGGGTGGGATTTGAACCCAGCGCAAGAAGTAGTGCTACCCACTCAGCCACCGTGCTTTTCCTGCATTAGGATAGTGGTGCAGATAAAAAGGTAAAGTGGTGCTACATGGTCTGGGTCAACAATGATTCAAATTGAGGATTTGATGTAAACTGAATGTTTATGAGTAACATGGATGTTGTTAGAGACCATTAGGATAGAGTGAATTTTTCTGGCAGCTCCACTTCTCTCCAGAACTGGCCTGAAGAAGACACCATTCTGTCCTTCAAATGCATAGCTATTTTGCTAATAAGCATTTTCTTTACATCACTGGATTGGCTCCGCACTTTGATTAATAAATGTGGACCATTAATGAGCCAGACCATGTAGGGTAGTGTATCACTTTACCTATTTTTCTCCAGCATTATCCTTTGCATTTGGATGACTCTGTATTGCCCAACCAAGGGAAACTGCACCAAACACAAAGGTCTTCACATCTATTTCTACCTTCCTAGTTTAACTGTTCAAAGTAGGTGAGCAATTTTAAACCAGCACTGCATGAAGAATCACCAATATTTATTATGTGATCTGCACCATGGGGCATGGTTGTTTTTTATTTCATAAGATCTTTTCCTGCATTGTTTTTTTAATGTCAGGTCCTAATTTACAATGTTTAATATGAACTCAGCAGATGGTATGACTTCATGAACCTCAAGTGGGGGGAAAATTCACACTTTTAGCCAATATACTCCTGTTATTGACAAGCTAATATTTAACAATGAACTACCTACCTTGCCTCTGTTTCAGTGGCGCTAATGAAAAGGGTCTCTCAGCCTGTGATTGTTGTACCACAATGGAGGTCATGTGGGATACTCTCTCACTTCATGTAATCCCTGGACCTGTGCGTCCAGGGGATGTTTGAAGGAAACAGTATTAAGCTGGAATGTCACACGATGGGGGGGGATTTACTAATTGTGGCGCAAGCACATCTGTTGGCATCGGAGATTAGTCTCCGCAATGCACAGCCCGATGTATTTAAGTGGGGCAAGGCTGTTAGTAATTAATAGGTAGACAGAACTGATCAGTCGGGCGCCATAAAAATGCCAACATCAATGAGATGTGCGCCAAAATCTTACATGGACTGCGTCTTAATTTTGCTATCTGACCAATTTTTTCCTGGTCTATCGTGCGCCAAAAATTGCGCCTAAAAATGCTGACAAAATACACATAAATGTGGAGGATAATGTGGAAACGTTAGGCCATGCCCACTTGCACCTAAAAAAGACGGAGGTGTCGGGATAGTCGGAAACATCTGTTCTTCCTGGTGCAAACTCATTATAAATGATCCGCAACAGTTATGCGCCAAAAAACTATTAAAATCCCTGGGTTTTTTTGGCGCAGATGCGATAATACATGTGCCCCAATGTATGTGAAATGATTGGAAATATTGTAATATTTAATTTTTTTAATAACCTCAAATTATGGTTTAAATTTGCTTTGGACTGCAAGTTTTTGTCTGGCAAAAGACATAAGCCAATCTGTATGTAATGATTTCAGCGGCTTACAGCAATGAAATGCAGAAGGTTAGACATGTCGGATGTGTTTTCTCTCTCTAACTGAATAAAGTTGATTAGTAGATAAACACAGAGATGCTCCTCTCAGATGTAATATAGACAATGAAGGCGACAGAAGCCAATTCTTTTATAATCTAGCTCTTGACCCCTTGTGTCAGATCTTTTTTGTTACCAAAACATAGGATTTAAAAATAGAACACGCTGTGTTTGTATTAAATAGCAAAAATAGCAATTATTACAATAGCAGAAAATTGCTTAAATGTCCATTTCAAGATTGGAAGATGAATTCACAAACTTTCAAATGCTTATATAAAAGTTACATAAAATCTTAAACAGTAGTAAAATATTGTTGACTGTCCTTTGGATTCTTTTGAAAAGTTGTACAATAATGCAGGGGTTTAACAATAACATTATGTATATTGTTTCATGATTACTCAGTTTTTTATCCTATCTATAAATGCCCATAAAATCCATTCTTTTCCTAACAGGGAAAAATCTAGTAAAATTTAATGAAACAATATCTTAAAGGGAATTTGTCTACCTGAAGACACTGCTATATTACATACTACCCACACATGCCATCCACACCATTTCCAGCTACTTTTTCCATGCCAATGTCAGCCAGACATTCCTGGCCATAAAATGGCTCTAGATGGAGGGTCATGTGATCTCTATCGGTCCATGAGCAATCTCCCTGCCAGGACCTTGATCTACAGCCATTTTATGGACAGGAATGTTTTGGCTGATGAGGTAAAATACATGAGACTTCACTTTAAGTATCAAGAAAGAACTTTTAATAGATATATATTGGTAAGTTACCTAATATTCTACCCCCATACATTACAAAAAACTTGAGGTAGAGTGGGTAACCCCTTGATATTCAAATTAGAATGAAGTGCTTTTGGGGCATTGGTAGATAACCTCAGGCCTCGGTCTCTGCAGCAATAACAATGCCCCCAGCTGCACCTTCTCTCATTTTTGCCCCTTCATCTACATCACTCATAGGTCCTTGTTTTAATTTAAAGTTTGGGTATGGAAGGAGCAGCTGGACAACACCAAATGTATATTTGGCATGTGTGGGTATAGCCCTATGTAAAATATCATTTAGTTAGGGAAGATAAATCTTTGGGGTGTGGCCATTCCTTCCGATCCTCTTAGACACTTGCTGTACATTAATGTGTTTCAGCAGGGAAAAGGACAAATATACGTCACTAATGACAGCGTGTTTCCCAGGAGCACCAAAAATTGGCCATGTTTAAATTCATCTTTTCAGAAACATTTGCTGTCAGGTGACTGTTTGGACAACAGGTTGTATATAAGATGATTAGCTGATCTAGAGGAAATACACTCACTGGCCACTTTATTAGGTACACCTGTCCAACTGCTCGTTAACACTTAATTTCTAATCAGCCAATCACATGGCGGCAACTCAGTGCATTTAGGCATGTAGACATGGTCAAGACAATCTCCTGCAGTTCAAAGGTGAAGAAAGGGGATTTGAGTGCCTTTGAACGTGGCATGGTTGTTGGTGCCAGAAGGGCTGGTCTGAGTATTTCAGAAACTGCTGATCTACTGGGATTTTCATGCACAACCATCTCTAGGGTTTACAGAGAATGGTCCGAAAAAGAAAAAAAACATCCAGTGAGCGGCAGTTCTGTGGGAGGATGCCTTGTTGATACCAGAGGTCAGAGGAGAATGGGCAGACTGGTTCGAGCTCATAGAAAGGCAACAGTGACTCAAATCGCCACCCGTTACAACCAAGGTAGGCAGAAGAGCATCTCTGAACGCACAGTACGTCGAACTTTGAGGCAGATGGGCTAAAGCAGCAGAAGACCACACCGGGTGCCACTCCTTTCAGCTAAGAACAGGAAACTGAGGCTACAATTTGCACAAGCTCATCGAAATTGGACAGTAGAAGATTGGAAAACCGTTGCCTGGTCTGATGAGTCTCGATTTCTGCTGCGACATTTGGATGGTAGGGTCAGAATTTGGCGTCAACAACATGAAAGCATGGATCCATCCTGCCTTGTATCAACGGTTCAGGCTGGTGGTGGTGGTGTCATGGTGTGGAGAATATTTTCTTGCCACTCTTTGGGCACCTTGGTACCAATTGAGCATCATTGCAACGCCACAGCCTACCTGAGTATTGTTGCTGACCAAGTCCATCCCTTTATGACCACAATGTACCCAACATCTGATGGCTACTTTCAGCAGGATAATGCGCCATGTCATAAAGCTGGAATCATCTCAGACTGGTTTCTTGAACATGACAATGAGTTCACTGTACTCAAATGGCCTCCACAGTCACCAGATCTCAATCCAATAGAGCATCTTTGGGATGTGGTGGAACGGGAGATTCGCATCCTGGATGTGCAGCCGACAAATCTGCGGCAACTGTATGATGCCATCATGTCAATATGAACCAAAATCTCTGAGGAATGCTTCCAGCACCTTGTTGAATCTATGCCACGAAGAATTGAGGCAGTTCTGAAGGCAAAAGGGGGTCCAACCCGTTACTAGCATGGTGTACCTAATAAAGTGGCCGGTGAGTGTATATAGGTGAATTAAGGTGAATAGCCAAGTGCATGGAGTCTTTTTTGAGTCCCTACTGTTCTACACAACATAAATTCTCATAGAAGTAAATCTATAAGTATATCATTACATGTATTTGTTATAATACAAGGTCATGGAATTACTGTTAGATAATACTAGTATTAGGGAAATTGCATTAAAGATATTATATTAGTATGTAGTTTGACATTGTATTGATTAATTTTGGTAGATGTTTCACTTGAATGGATTGAAATGCAGTGAGGTACTCATTCTGCTTGAGGAGATCACACTACTCGAGCACATTGATCTAACTAAGGACAAGTCATCGGTGTTTGGATCTCGCAACAGAGAAAGTCGACATATTTAATGAGAGTCTACCCACAGTTTTAACCATGCAAAGCTAGAGGGCTTCTTTGCTATACCTTTGTATTTTTAGTCTAAGCAGGACTGTGAAAAATACTTTTGCTGCATATTGCAGCAAACGCCCACCAGTAACAGCCAGTGGCACTTTGTAATACATTATAAATAAATTCCCCATATACTGCCATACTGTACGCAGAAAACGCAGAAGTCATCACACAGTGCTTTTTATGGAAAATTAGATTTTTGAAGGTGAGGAGTTAAAAATAGAAATGCAAAGATGAAAGGGCCTAGTTTGTAAGGGGTTAAACTAACAGCTCCCAACTAGGAACCACCTCAATTGATTCTTTAGTAAAACTCTGGTGCTTCACTGGAAAACCTATTCTGCTTATTTTAGAACAAAAAATCGTATACAAGACATCCAAATAGTCACAATTTTTGGCATAACGTGGTTGTGCAACAGCTTTCTAACTTTTTGACATTGCTGCCAACTTGCTAGTTTTGAAAAGTGGTATGAAACCAAGAAGTTGCAAGAGAAGATTCAAATTTTGGCACACAGTATCCTTCATAATAATCATAGATCATCTAGCACTAGTGGACTAGATGATTAAGATCAGCACACAAAGCCCCAGTGTAAGAAATTGGCCCCAGTTTTCTGAATTTCCCAGCTGTGAAAAAAAGGAATGATAAAAATGTTGGAAATCTTCAAGTTAAAGGTATAGATAAATAGTAAGGGCAACACAGGGCTGTTTATGATATGTTTGGAAGCCAAAGTAAAGAGAATGCTATAGGGAGGAAACTATGCTATAGTTAAAGAAACTAGCCAAATTTTCTAAATGATTTAAAGGTCGTTTAAAAATATTCTGAAGATTAAGCAAAGATGTTTTTGTGTTCAGTCATTTAAAATGGTTTCTACAACAAATATTTAGTAAGTTTACTTGAAAAAAGTTTACCCTTTAACATTTCCATGTGTGTTACTCAATACATCACAGTCCATCTGCACAGGAAATATTTAGCACCATTTGCTCCAAAAATATAATAAAATTTAATTGCAGGGGCATTCTAGCAACACATTCATTTAAAATCATTAAGCATACACCTACCAAAACATTCAGAGGCAATGTACCACGTATTCTAACTACTAACACACAAGTCTGAAATTCTAGAAGTAAATCCACTTTTCTTACATACAATTTCTGTTATTGAGCGCTTGGTGATCTTTAACATTTGTGCTCTGCATATATAATATACTGTCACTGTGATCCCGGAGGAGATAGAATGTCTTATAGGTTTCACCTTATGTACGTTCAGTTTGGAAGCTACCTGTGTTTCAGCATTTACAAATCCATACTGACAAGCTCTCCCGGAGACTGTATGGGTAATGGTTATTTCCATGGATGAAAAGAAAGTTTAAAAAGTTTAAAAAGAAAGTTTAAAAATATAAATAAAATGTTAGCATCATCATGATCCCTTAGACATAATGCTATAGTTTCCTGCTTTCATTGGTTTATAGCAATTGAATTTGATTTCATTGATGCTCCCAAAAGTAACCAGAAAGTATTTAAGAACAGACGGTCCTTGGCTTAAAGAGGACCTGTCACCTATAAAAAAGGCACTAGGAGCTGCCTACTAAAGTAAGCAGCATATAGTGCTACAACAGATGTAGTACACCACTAACATTATTGGAACCACCTCATAACGCTAGCAAACACTGCTGTGTAACACTGCTAAAAATGGGGTAGCGCTAGGAGCTGGTTACTTGTGCCCTTTTTAAGGGTGACAGGTCCTCTTTAAAGGAAAAAGAATCTACTATCAGAAGTTGACCTAATGGTAGATTCTTCCTGCCTGCCTCTGCCCTAATCTGTAATTTAATAACCCTAAAACCTAGCCTAATTTGTTAAAAAACTTTATTTTAGTAATATGTAAATTTACTGCAGAGACTACTGAGGCGTGTACTAGCCTGGTCCGTCACTAGGAGCTAAGGCTACTCCATGCCCTAGTAGCCTCTGCAGTTAGTTTACATATTACTAAAATAGCGTTTTTAGGTTAGGTTCCAGGATTATTACGTTTCAGATAAGGACAGAGGCAGGCAGGATGAATCTACCATCAGATCTACTTCAGATGGTAAATTCCTTATGGTAAGATTGCAGATAATCCGCACTCACAAGGAATTCCCAAGGTCTTTTCCATGTATTAGCTTTATTGACCTTTTTGATATATAAGATGTTCTCTATAATCATTCTATATGATATGTACTGTATTGTTATTCTATATGTCACTCCACAGTTGATGTGTGATATATATCAGGTATAGATGTATTTTCGGTATTTGCCAACACATCGTGTGGAGGTTCTAAATATGCTGCAATCAGCGAAGTGCCAACCATTACAAGATGAAAAGAGTTGTAGTAGATGGGATGGGGAATTTCCTCTTTAAGGTCTTGGCGATAGTCTTAAATTGTATTGGCGTACTAGGATACAGAAGAACAGTGCAATAGTAGTTTTGCTGTACAAGTTTGCCTCATTCGTTGACTGTAGCCACTGTAGATTAAATGTTACTAAGCAGTTTGCGGTCTTAACTGTTTCTGAGTGATATTACCATCCAAAAGGCTGACAAAAGCAAACAGTCTAGAGGTTGATGATTAAAAGTGATGATGGATTACTTTCACAATGCCCTTTCCCCTTCTGGGTCCAATGAGAATAGGAAAATGTCACCTTCTGCAGAATTGCCAACGTTATACATCTGATATCTTCAACAATACAAATACTGATTCAGAGTTTAAATTAAATGAATAGTAGCGCTAGATTAGAATCAGAAAGTCCTTTGGTTTTGTTCATATTCCTCTAGCTGTGAAAATTGAGGTTTCTTCTAATTTTAAGTAATATTTTAGGTGCCAGCTTCCATTTACATTACAATACATTATAATAAAATTTTAACTGCTTTAGGGATTTATAAAATATTTAAAATATTACAGCCGACCAAAATGTCCAAGAGTCTAGACTTTCCAAATTTAATGTATTCATAGTCCTAAAATAAAATGATCACTTAATGTATAATTACTAAACATGCTACATGCCAAAAACTGCATAACTATGTTAAGAAGAATGTAATGCAATCAGGACATATACGTATAAAGGATCTCAATATTCCTAAGAGACAAAATTAATATGAATCATGGTTTGTTAGTTAATGTATTTGTTACCCCAAACTTTAGCAAGAATTTGAAAACCCCAAGATGCATTTCAATAATAACAGTTTATATTCCGTGCATATCATTGGATTTGGTTACTCGAGTTAGTCAATGACATTTAGTGGACTTTTTTATGTGATGCTATGGTAAGCTTGATGGGAAATGTTTAGGCTACACTTAATGACAGAAGGGGAGCTGAGCCTTGCATTGCTTATTAAATAGCATGGAACTTCATTCACTTCTTTTTCAATGGAAACCTCTTAGCATATGCTAGAAAAATTAAAAAAAAATAAAAAATTTTAATTGGACCATGTTGAAGGGTTAGTACGATATAAAATATAACATTGTTTACCTCTCACTATATCAGTGTTCATAATAGGAACATTTATGAATAACAGACCAAATATACAGTGATTTTTTTCTTCCAACAATGGAAAACTCATGTGGTGAATACTGTAATGTCCAATCAATCCACAAGTAGGTAGTATTTCAGCTCAGCACCATCAAAGTGAAACACGCTAAACTGCTATAACTCACATAATGGGGAGATTCATTATGGCTTCTTCAGTAGTTCTCTGGGAGAAATCACATGAATCTCCCCATCTCGACAGTTTTATAGTTCTCCAACCTGCATGCCATTTTGAGAGTGTTGTGTAAGTGAGCAGATGGGGAGCATGGCGGGCATAGGGGGTGAACATTTGGCCCCGTCACATTTACTATAGTTCAAGAGGTCAGTATTAATGAATTCCCCCCACTGTGTACACCGGTGTGTAGGCCTGCTCTCTGGAAACTTGAGGTTATATTTTGTTTCCCCTCTTTTATGTAAGCCAATACTATAAGGTGACAGAACACTAGTTGGATTTATTGGAATGGTGCCTCCCATCTAGTGGCTGGCCATTTAGCAGAACTCTGACGGGTCTGATGTGCACATTTTTGCACCAAATAGTCCATATTGTGTCATTTGTGCCCTAAAATGGCACAATTATGAACATGCAACTTTTGGGGCAAGAAAACATGCATATCAGTCCCCCAGAGTCCTGATAAATCTCCCCCACTATACTTTTTATTTAAATTTACCAGGCATATTTAAAACAGAATAGCTCCCTCATCACAAATTAATAACTGATGAAACCCCTAATCACGGACAGCAGACATGTCTGACTGGCACTCATAGAATGACAGAGCACACAGGCTTAAAGTTGTTTCTCACAGCTATTAGCACTAGGCACTTGGTGGTGATAGTGCTTTACCCAGCATTCTTCCATCTTAAAGGGAATGCTCTTACCCTTCAATACATCCTACCCCCCACAGTGGGAAACTTTTTGAAAGTTGCCTGGCAGTTGTAATTAACAGACCAGCCATGTGACCCCCACCTCCTCTAGCCATGGCCTTTCCATTGCATAGGTTTGCAATTTGACCACATAAGGAAGGGAGTTCTCAGAATATCATTTTGTTTTTCCTTCTGTCTGCTTTGCATCTCTACCCCTACTGCATGCCCACCATCATGAACAAAGCAAGACCATACACCAATGAAAGGAAGTGCTTGTGTGAAGGCCACAGAAGCAGATAAAACCAACATGGCAAGTGGACAGCGTTTGAAAACAAATTTGGAAAAACCCATTAATATTTTTGCATGAACCATACAGATCAAACATTTGGCTTTTATGATTATTTTGTGCTATAAGACATGTAACTATATTGTAGCTATATTGTACTTGGTACATTGTAGTGGAACAACTCTAAAGTCTAATGTGTAAATTCAGGATTTCCCCCATTCATTAGCCATGACAATTTTACATCCATGAGAAGCATCGTAGAAATATAATGTTCCTGTCAGCATAGACAGTCACTAGCAAAAATATTTGTTCCAATTTCTACTGGTCATCTCCCACTCTGCTGAATGTTATTTACTTTTACCATGACTGCTTCTAAGACTCAAGTAAATTGCAGAGATGAAATGGCTAAGTTGCTTTAAGGTTGAGAATACAGACCCTTGAAAGAGTTATGGCCGTTTATGATTGTTTGGCCTGGCTTCTTGTCAGGCAGCTATTAACCTCGGAATAACATTGCCTGAAAGAGAATGTGCTCTTTTTAGAAAGCTCCTCATTAATTTAATTTGTTAAAGAAAAAACAACATAAAAACCATAAAATGTGAGGCTTGTATGCTTCTTCATGATGCATAAAAATTCTGGAATGTTGGGATGTGTTTGGAAACCTCATGAGTGTAACCTTCCATTAGCTCTTCTTGACTCCATGTTAAAAGGTAAAAGGGCTATATATCACTCAGAGGGCAGAGAGTGCATTTGTTATATAAGCGAATAAAAAATAACACAATGCAAATTCCATTGAAAATGAAAAAGCACCACATTTTACAATGCAGACCTGGTGCTTTAAAATTCAGCATAAACACTGACTTACATAATTCTGCCATTATGTTATGTTATGTTGTATAAGATTCTACACAGCAAAGTTATTGGAAAGTCTGATGGCAGCACATCTGTCCAATGAAGTCATTTTAGGTTGCAGCTGATATATACATATTAAGTTATATACATTACATATGATTAAAATATTACCTTAATGATTCATCATAATTAAACACTTGATTATGACATAATTTGCCAGAGTAAAAATACACAGTGTTGTAGCAACCACTAGAGTAGAAGTACCCAAAAAAATGTAATATAGTGGGGGTCATTTATCTTTATTTTTCTTCCTGTTTTTTTTCTGTCTTTTTTTAGACATTTTTTGGCGCTTTGCAAATGTTTGCGACTTTTGGGGGACATTTTGAAATGTCCGCCGGACATTTCTTTTTTTTTTATCAGTAAAACACATTTATCTTCTATTCCAGACATTCTAAATGTCACAAATGACATTTATCATTTCAAATTGTCGAAAATGTGCAACATTTTGCCATACTTAAGGAAAACTTTGAAAATGGAAAGAAATGACTTGAGACATTTGTGCGTCATTTTTGTGACATTTGTAACAAATGTGAAATTGATAAATTACCAAAGAAGAAGAAGACGAAAAAGAGACAAACAAAAACTAGCCAAAACATACAGAGATAAGATAAATGGCCCCAAAGTGGTTACTATTTTAGCACATCAAGATACTGCAGAGTTTACAGCCTTAAGGTTTCTAGGTAATTTAGCTGACAGGACGAATCTCAGAAAGTACCTCCCAACCATATCAAAGATAGACAACAGTAGTTAAAGGAAACCTACCACTTGAAGTGGCAGGTTTCCGATGGCAATACCGAGCAACAGCTCAGGGTGAGCTGGTGCCGGAGCTCATTTTAGTTAGTGTTTTAAACCGCGGTATCGCGGTTTAAAACACTTTTTAAACTTTATAGCCGGCGCAGGCAGGTACGCGCTCGGCGCTTACCGTGCGCGCGGCTACATAGGAAGTGAATGAGAGCCGCGCGCATGGTAAGCGCCGAGCGCGTACCTCCATGCGCCGGCTATAAAGTTTAAAAAGTGTTTTAAACCGCGATACCGCGGTTTAAAACACTAACTAAAATAAGCTCCGGCACCAGCTCACCGTGAGCTGGTGCTCGGTATTGCCATCGGAAACCTGCCACTACAAGTGGTAGGTTTCCTTTAAAGTTAATACAGTGACAATCCCTACACCCTATATTCTAATATATACAGTGCTTCCCCCCACCAATTTATTATAACATGGAGCGCCCCCTCCTGAATGCAAAGAAAATGCTGTAAAATACATATTGGCCCATATAAAAACAGTGCAAACTGCACTATGGGGGATATTTATCATACGCTGGCGCTCATGCACCAGCGTATGATCGCCCCGCCGCTGCAAATTCGCAACCCGATACATCAAGAGGCTTCTGCCTCTTGATTTATCGGGCTGCCAGCAGCGCAGCGTTTAACCAGCCTGGCGTAGAAAAAAACGCACTCCCGTCCGGCCGCGCTAGCTAGCATTTGCGATTATTTCAGGGCCTCTGCGCCACTGGCGGTGTGCAAAGGTCCTGATAAATATGCCCCTATGTGTAGTGTTCAGACGGTGTCAGATTCCTGATTTGTGGTGTCCGTTCTTCGTGAATCTGAAGCCCTCTGCACTGCTTCAACACAAGGGGCGGATTTAACAATGTGTCTCAGGTCCCGCCAGTCTCTAGCTGGAAAACACTTGTCTTTTGCTGCTCCAGATTTATCACTCTGATGATGAATTCTGGTGCGGTATAAGGATGTGGGTTCCTACTTTAAATTTACTTTTAGTTGATCTAAACTGTGCGTGAGAATTTTGGGCGCACGGACAATTTCCTGCAAACAGCGCCCCTTTCTCATGAGGCCACACCCATTTTCCCAATAGTCACACCCCTTATTCGGACAAGTCAGAAAACTGACAGATAATGGTCTAAAATCCTTGATAACTGTGGTGCAAGGCATTTTAGACAGTGTTTTGGCACAAAATCACCAGGTGTGTTGATAAATCCCCCTCACAGGGTCGTGTGTGACACATATGAGGCACTGACACCTCTTAAATACCTGTGCAAGCAGTTTGCACTGAAAAGAATCTGCAAAGTCTGACGGAAAACTGACGCATGGCTCCTAGTTAATGTGGGCCAATGTTCTCCCTCCAATATATTCCCATTTAGGGTCTTAACTTCAAAATCATTAAAATATATTGGGGGCATTTATTATTGGCTTTGCATCATTTTTTTGTAGTCACATTTTTTGGTTGTTTCTGCGCCATATTTATTTAATGTCGGTGCTATAATTTAACTTGTTTTCAACAATGCCTTTTATGCTCAAATTGGGCATGGGTCTTCAATCCGATCATTTTTGCAGCAGTTTCTTGTTGCTTCTTATGCACAAAATTAGACCAACTTCTGAATGAGTTTCATAAAGCCAGCCTAGATTTAGCAAAGTCAGGAATAAAACTTCACTATAGGAAGTTTTGCCATCTTTATTGAATAAAAGGTTCAAAAATGGAAAAGAAGACCATTAGGACATGGCCAGCTAGATTGCAGGCCTGCTCACAGGGTTGATCTGTCCATTTTATAGAACTGTACCTTGAATGGTGATGTCATATTGTGACCGTAGAAGGTTCTGTTTGCTCCCTTTGAGCTTATTATCATATGAGATACTGTTGCTCCAAAATACTATATGTACTGGAAAATTCGACATTTGTTCACATTCATTTTGAATAAAATATGTTTTATGTGGGGATGTAAAATATAGCCCCATAACTAGATCTCAAAATCAAGACCACATGCATGAGATCTATGAGCAGCATTGAATTAATGGTTATCATTGGCCCTTATTAATAAGACTCATCTGCTAAAAAAGATACCTAATTAACATGGCTAGGGTCTACTTCATACAGGGAGTCCATGTTGTAAAGCATTTCTTCACTGTCAGGGGACACTTATGTCTGGAAGAGGGGCTACCTGAGTGTGGAGGGTTGCTACATGTATGGGGGGGAGGAGGGGGTCTACCCATGTGAGGAGAAGGGGGCTGCCTGTTTGAAGAAGATGTGGCTGCCTATGTGAGGAGGGGTAGGCTTAGGAGTGCTAACTGTGTGATAAGATGTCATCTGTCAGATGGGGTCGGGGGGCTATTCTGAAACTCACTTTATATATTGCCCTATCCCCTGTACATAGTTCCTGAGGTTCTGACACTACCAAGTACAAGAATCCCTATAGAGCATAATCACCCAGGGGGTAGAGGAAATCAATAATAACCATAATACCATCAAAAATAGGGTTAGTTTTCTTGTACATTTGGCCATTATGGAACCTATTCTTGCCTCTGATTTTATAAAAACTTTAACATTTTTCTTTCTCTCAACATCAGTCTGTACAAATCCGATTCCAGGATCATGGGGGGACATTAATCATAGTGGGTCTCAGGTTCGTCTATATTTGCGCCTGGTTTGTTCTTTTTTTTGGTTTGCGATCTATGATGGATCTAGTTCTGCCTTAGTAAATGCACTTTGGATTTGTCTCATGTCCGATTCATTTGCGCCAAATTTGTCTCAAATTGTTAGATCTTAATGAAAGGAGACTGAGAAAATGTGACAGAACGTTCAGGGCTTCATCTCTGCACAAAAAAACTATCATTGTGATGTAACTGCAGGGACTAAAAGTTACACATATGTAAAAAAAAATGAAATGAGTCTTTTCCTTTTTTATTATAATGTACAGTAAATGGAGACTGATAATATTCTCAGATCTGTACAATAAGACAATAATCACTCACAGAGATGATCCAATAGAAAATGGTGAAGTCGTTACTGGAGAAATTTTACATTTTAAAACTTCTCCAAAGTATTTTCCATGTTGCATAGAGGGAATTTTTCATTTTGGAACCTAAAATTTATGTTTTTAGTAATGTAAAGGGATTTCTTTTTGGAAGTGCACCTGCTCAGAGTAGGTGCATTTTTGTGCCTATTTTGCGCCACTTTAGGCGCAAATTTGTGATAGATCCCATGCAAACATCTGTATAGCAGGCTCTCACTATGTCAGATAAGGCGCACTCAAAACCACTAAGTGCCGAACTTTGCGCCAAATTGACGAGATGTGTCAGATTTTTGCGCTAAAAACCACTCGAAACTTTCTAACAGACTATGATTAATGTCCCCTATGGAGTTTTCTATAAGAGGACACTGCTGCGAGATGGCTACTATACAATGTAAAGTTCCTATGAGCAGATCTTCATGTAATGCAAATGCCATTAAAACCATGTACAATGCCACAAATAGTTAATTTTAGGATATCTCTGTAATAACTGTTCATATAAAGAAAACAGATCAATCGCTTCCACGTTACAGTAAACGCTCTTTTATTATTTATGTTTTGGTCTATTTGCTTGTATAAATGACTTAATCACATACATTATAATACGATATTGCCTTGTAATGTATCCTGTAAGCACCCAAGATGGCTTGTATATCATGTGTAATGTTGTGTTTGTATAGTAGAATCTACTGTAATTTGTCAGATCAGGATTGATTTTCAGTTAGTACATACAACATAAACAAACATGATATACTGTGATCAACAGCTAAACGCTACTTTGGATGAAAAAGCTCATTCAATTTTTAGCTTGACTGTAAGATTAAATGTTAGAGCCTTCAATATTGTCTTAAGAAGGGGCAGTTTTTAATATTATTTCCCCTTATAGTGACAATTTAAATTCCTAATTGCTATTTTATAGGAAGCCTATTTACTTGTGTTCTAGCAGTGTAATAGTAGGCTGAGTTACCTGCATATAACGCACATAGAGAAACACTTAGGCCCCTTTCACACTTGCGTTCTTCACGCGCGTGTTCTGCACATTCTTTTGACGCATAGAACTTGCATTGCACTCTGACCCATTGTAATCAATGGGGTTTTTTCAAACTTGAATTCTTTTTAACGCGCGTTTAAATGTCGGCATGCTCTACTTTTGCAAGTCTTGCACGTGAAAAACATACCATACAAGTCTATGGAGATGCATCAAAAACACATTATTGCCTTCTGAGACACATACAAGTCCAATGCAAGTGCAGTGCGCTTTTCACTGATCAATTTATATCATGTTTAGTCCATCGACTAATCCCAAATATTTGGGTGAACACCTGAATTCACGAAACCTTATAGTAACAGGGCTGGTGTCATAAACCACTACTATAAATTGATCGTAAAACAAGAATTTTATTAATATACACTAAAAACACATAAAAACACACCAAAAATTTGAGTTTAAAAATGTTCATTTGTCATCAGAACCAGGATTAACAATAAAGCTTAATTGCAGACACCTTTAATATCTGTTATATCTGTTATCCAAAAAAAAAAAAAATTTGAACTGCATTTTTACATTACTGTCTAAAAATTTACTTATTTTTTAACCTAAAATTTTTTCAAAGTGGTGAAGTTAGACAAGTCAGTGCTGTCTAGCATTTGCGACTTTTTTGTGACTTTTTAAAAAGTCCCAGTTGGCGAATTTATCTAACTATAGTCTAAACAGCTGGATTTGTTAGATATATACATCGAATCCACTGAAAAACAGTGCATCACAAGTTGTGGTGCAAATGTGGAAAAGTCGCAAAAAAGGGCACCTTTGAAGAAAGGTAGTGATAAATCTACTCCATAGTGCTCTAATCACGCTGATGGTAGATTTCCTATAACGATAATCACAAGTGTAAAGCAGTAACCCCTTAGCGCTCTGCGCCGTAGCTGTACTACATTGAGTCCCGCGAATAGCGCTCAGCGCAGTACAGCTACTGCGCAGAGACGATGCCGATTCAGCGCTGCATAGCAGCCGAACCGGCATCGTTAGCCGCGGGATTTCGATGGTAATCTACAGTTGACATCCCCGGCTAACACCCGCGGTCGGAGTGGGCTCCGATCGCGGGCGTTTAACCCGTTAAATGCCGCGGTCAACGCGACCGCGGCATTTAACATGCCTTCCGGGGGTCTTTACCCCACGATCGGCCCGCTGCGCCGTTTTCGGGGGGGGCTGATCGCTGTTTTGGCACCTCTGGGGTCCGATCGGGACCCCAGAGAAGCCTGAAGGCGGTGCCTTTAAGATGGCGTCTGTGACGTCATCTTAAAGGCAAAGTGTCAGCCTATGCATCTGCATAGGCTGGCACTGATAATACCCTGCAATACATGAGTATTGCAGAGTATTATAATGAACAAGCAATCAGATGATTGCTTGTTCATATCCCATGGTGGATCAAGTTAAAAATGTAAAAAAAAAATGTTTTTCAATAAAAAATAACTTTATAAATCACTAAAAATGCCCAAAAGCCCCAAAACATATAAAGAGACATATAACACTCAAAAAAGTCTAAATCATAACACAAACCCCACATATATAGTATCACCGAGTCTGTAACAATCCATAAAATAAAACGAAATAACTATTGAACCCATATGATGAACGCTGTAAAAAAAAACCCGTTAAAAATCCGCCCAAAATTATGATTTTTACCTATTATATCCCACTAAAAATGCAATAAAAAGTGATCAACAAAACATATGTACTCCAGAATGATACTGCTGCATAGAACAACAAGCCATCAACCAGCTCTGTAGCCAAAAACATAACAATGTTATGCCACTTGGAAGACGGCGATGCAAAAATGATAGATTTTTCCCCACATTAGGGTTTTATTTGGCAAATTTAGTAAAACATAAGAAAAAATATTCATGTTTGGTATCCCCGTAATCGTATCGGCCCATAGAATAAAGATAACAGGATTATAAGGATATACGGTGAACACGAAAAAAAAAAAAGTAAAGAATCCAGTACAGAATTGATGCTTTTCTACTCATGACCTCAAAAAAGGTTCCTAAATTTTCAACAATAGGTGATACCAACCCCAAAATGGTAACACTGGAAAAAGCATCTCGTCCCGCAAAAAAAATGCTGTCACATGGCCCAAATAACGGAAAAGCGAAAATGTTATAGCCTTCAAAAGGGGGCAACCAGAAAACTAAAATCCTGGCAGCTGCAGGGTGCTCCTTCCCTTCTGCGCCTCGCTGTGCCCCCATAACACAAGTAATGTCCACATGTGGGGGGTCGCTGCACTCAGGAGAAATTGTAGAACAAACTTTATGGTGGGTTTTCTCTTTTTATCTTTTGGAAATGTGTAAATTTTAGGGCTAAATGAACGTATAACCGACAAAATTTGACCATTCTAAATGAAGATCTCAAGGGATTAACAATCTTTGTAAATGCTTTTTCTGATAGTTTGTGGGGTGCAGATTTGAAAATGGGTTGGTTATATAGGGGGTTTTTGATGCTAAATATGTAAAATTTAATTTCAAACAGTATTTATCCCCAAAATAGTCAATTCTGAAAATACGGAAAATCGCTATTTGATTTGTAGGCCGCGTGACGTCAAAATAAATTATCCAAACATTTCAAAAATTATGAAAATGTAAAGTAGACAAATGGGAAATGTTATTCGGCAAGTTATTTAGGTGGTAAATCGATCTGCCTGAAAACGCGGTGATTTTGAATTTCGAAAATGGCAAATTTTTCTAAAAATTCATAATTTTTTTCCTTTTTTTGTAAATAAACGCAAAACTTATCAGCCAAAATTTACCACTAAAATGAAGTACAACATGTGGGGAAAAAACAATCTCAGAAACGCTTTGATAAGTAAAAGTGTTCAAAAGTTATAACCATATAAAGAGACGCAGGTCAGAATCCAAAAAATGGGACTGAGCCTTAAGCTGTGAAATGGCTGCGTCCTTAAGGGGTTAATTTTTTTATAATAAGATTAAAAGAAAGAAGCTTGGAAACCATATAAACAGATATTTGACTGTGCCCTACATTTCCGCTATATTGAAGTTCAGTGTTAGCTGTGTCATGTTTTTAGTGTCCAAAATAAATCTTCCATAAACATTTAGTCTGGAAGTTTTGTATCCAGATTAAAGTATTTTGGCTCTAAAGTAAAAATAGGCTCCTGTGTGAAGATCAGCAGGTCAACAGTCTAATTGCTATATTTTTGTTTCTCCCGAGGAAATAAGATCATATCCAATAAAAGCAATCAAGTGCTGTGGTTTACTATCCTTCACTTCAAAAGATGTGAAGCCACCACAAAAGAAACCGTCAGGTAAAACATACAAGTCACATCATGATGAAAAAATCGCAAAGGCTCCGCACAGCCGTTTCTCATAGAGCTGTGATAAGTCTTATCAAAAACTTCCAAGAATGTCCAGGCTTTATGTACAGCATTTTTACAGGATGACAGAAAGACTTCATCTGTATAAAGTTAGGGAAATCCGTCTTCTTTTATTTTCTTCTACTTTTATTTTAAAAAATACAGTATGTTTAATAGATATAAAAGATAAGCAAGCGAGAAAGCAAATGATATCTTTACAGTGAAAATGTGAAAATTGAAATTTAGTAACGTTGACTGCTGTCTCCTTTTAGCACTGGGTTTCTGGGTTAAAATGTGGCAAAGTACATGTAGAGTTTAGGCAAAGTTCTCTCTTCAGTGGAAAAAATATTGCAGGAGACTGCTTCTATTTTCTACTATTCATAACAAAGTGTATTTAAAGGTAACCTTCCATACATTGAAGTCAATGGGGTACATGATGTATCAAACTTCTGGCGTCTTTAATTTTTGAGACTTTTCATGGTTCTTGTGCTCATTTGCCAATTTTTTTTGCGCTTAAAACTATCTTCTTTCAAAGTTCGCCTTTCCCGTAGTGTTGCCTAAGTTATCACCTTAATCCAGATGCGAAAATTGCAATTTTTTAAAAAAAAGGTCACAAAAAAAGTTGCTAATTTTTGCGGAAATCTTCTGACAATTAACAGCTGGGATAAGTATTAGGTTACTTGCCAGAATGGTTTAATTCCACAGCCATTGAGCAAGCTCATCAATTGCAGTGTGTGCCATTCTGATATACATACTGTTTAATGAACTGCCTTGAAATTGACCTACCGGTAATAAGTCCTTCCATTTACCCTTCAATGTTTTTAGTCTCCATTACACGCTCTCGTAAACGCAGAGTGTAACCCAGGGTGTTGGTTTTCACGTTAAGTGATTTCCACAGATACTTCACAAATCCATTGATTTCTACGGTTGTTTTGACATGGGCTTGTATTTTCACTGATCCGTTGTCCGTGGAAAAAATTATGAAACCTGTCCTATTTTTGTCATGGATGTGGTTCATAGAAGACAATAGAAGCCTAAGGGTCCGCAAAAAAAAACGATGAAACATCTGTTTTTTTTCATTGATGAGGCCGAAAAACCAGGTGTAATGTTTTCAAAGCAATGTTGGACCTTTGGTTTTTTTTGCAGGCACAGAGACAAAATGTAAAAGAAACAGAGACGCAACAGAGTCAAAACGCAGTGGATGCGCTACTGTAGCTGAGTAGCAAAAGCAATATGAAAGAACTCTTAGACTAACAGGCACATGTGCCATTTAACACAAAAAGAATCTACCTAAGACAAATTAGACTAAGAAACTAGACAAAAAATGAACTGGAAAACTAGAAAGAGAAAATATAAATCTCTTGATATATCATGAGAATCTTGATACATCTCATAATTGTATTTGCCTGAATTTGCCTGGCTCTGGCCACTAAAATTAAGTTTTCCATATCGTTCTGTTGCAGTTTTACAAAGTAATTGACTATTTAAAACATTAGTGTACTTTTTGTTTACAAGTCTCAAGTGCATAACCTTTTCTAGACCCATTCTTCCACCTTCCACAAATCCCCCTGTAATATTATACTATTTAGTATTTGAATCATCTGCAAATATTGAAACCCTATTGTTTATGCTCTCTATGAGATCATTAATAAAAATATTAAAAAAACACTTGAATTGTAAATGTTTAAAATCACTGTATTGCATTATAGATTAAATCACACATCCTGTCTGTGGATGATGCTCACACTTGCATCTAAACTACCACGGACACAGTTGCAATTGGACCCATAAGCCAGAAGGAGCCACACACAAGTTGCTCAACAACACTTAATCTCCTTTGCCTTTTTGAAATTTAAGCATTGTAAATCCTTCAACTTTACGCTCGGAGACGTATGACACAAGCTGAGTTTCCAGATGTGTTCCCCACCTAAGGAGTTTATTAAACTTTTATTTCAAAAGTAGGACATTGTATAGTTATGTAACTGAGGCTGTATAGAAATAGGTAGCTGAAACAGTTAGAAACTGCAACATATCTTTGCCCATAGCTGGCATCTGTACAATATAGAGGTGTCTGCCATACCTAGAGCAGAGCTGAGTACAGAAATGTGGGAGAGTACAATACAAAGTACATGTAAAACATTAGATACAAAAGTAATTGTTTTATAACGGACAAGATGCATCTTTAAACTCACAAGCTCACATAATTCAACAATGTGCCCAAATTTAGAACTGTCTTACATTGTGTTAAGTGTCACATCAATCAAATGCCTTGCGGAAAGGAGGAAATATACATTACTGGTTCTTTGAGACCTTTCTGTGTTCCTTTACTTGACAGTGAGACCTGACAACATTTTTCCACTCTGTAATAGTCTGAAGAGAAACTATAGAATGAGTAAGGCTACATGCACACCTCACATAGTTCCATTGCGCTGAAAACAATGGATCCGATGCCCACATTTGTCTAACATGTGTCCTGTTTTTCTCAGGTTTTTTCCCCTATATGAACACAAATATGGTCCATTTTATCCAAGAGAGTAACAAATTAGGGGGAGGTAACAATGTATCTCAGGTTCTTCCAGTCTTTAGCTGGAAAACAATTTTCTTTCTCTGCACCTTATGAAGATTATCAGTTCCTACATTGGACCTACTATTAGTTGGTCTAAACTGTGCACCAGAATTTCGGGCGTACAGACAAATTCCTACAAGCCACACCCCTTACCCACAAAGGCACGCTCCTTTTCCCAAGGTCATAATGATTATCCTTACTAGAAGGACCTATTTCTTGTAATGGGCTGAGATTTTAAGGTGTTACCTTATCATCACTGCGCCTGCAGAGTTTATACAGTAGCAAATCAAAAGTACAGTATAATCATTTACACCACTTAAAACTCAGTTTCATGTTTAAGAGGACCTTCCACTACCTCCCTTGAACTATAAGGCTTTTTAGGCGCTCTACTGACAGATAGGTGGTCCTTGGCTATGGCAGACAGTCTGACTCCAATCTACCGTAACAGAGGAGATTTGAAAATATTCAAATTGCTTGATCAATGTGGCACATGCAGTGTTAATGTTAACTTTTTTGTTTAAAACTTGCACAAAAGTCATAGAGGAGAATTTATTTTTTTTGGTGCAGGGTGGTGCTTAATTAATCGGATCAATAGGTGGATTAATGAATTGGCACACAGACTGAAAGGTTTAGAAGTCCCTAGATCAGCTCTTAACTGCTCTCTTTTCACGCTACAAATTGTGCCGAAAAATCTTTTGGAAAAATAGACGCACAAGAAAACTGGTGGGTTCACAAGCGACACCAAAATTTTGCACCCAAAAATAGAAAAGTCGAGATTGTCTGAAAACACCAATGTTGTGGCGCCGACACTTCATAAATTCAGGTGCAAGAGGTGCACAAAGGGAACAAAAAACACCGCCAGTTTTCTATTTGAAAGGCCACAATAAATTACCCCCATAAAGTACAAATTTGGCACAACTAATTCCTGAAGTTTTCCTATGCCAGGAGGGGACTGGAGTGAAATTTGCACCCACAATTTGTGTCTTTTTGAAAAGGCATACTTCTTAAATCAGTCTACCACATCTGGATTCACATTGAGTTGTCTGAAGTGAGGAATGGCGTGGGTTGACAAAAAGTATGAAAATAAGGTGTAAATTTGCCACAAATGAGAAGTAGTGCTATTTTTATTAATTTACAAGACAGAAAGCTGATGTTACTGCAATGGTACATCCTCTCACAGTGTATATTATTGTGTTGGTTGGTTTTGTGATTTTCAATCACTTCTTTGGGAAAGAAATAATAATTTGCTCATATTTGTAATCGACTTAATCTATCATTGAGTTTTCATTATTTTTGCTATGAAGACTGTAGTTCACTACTTCATCCAAATTGTAATTGTACATTTTGGAGAACAGTTCTACAATTAGTATGTGTAGGCAAAACTATGAGGACCAAGGCTCAAAATAAATGTCTCTGCTGTATGCAAGAGATGCAAACATAATTGTATTATTAGGTTATTCCCAAGTGATGTGTGGACATGTCAGTCTGCGACTTTTGCAGCCATTCCCTGGAGGTAGTAGTCACATGTTGACACCACCATGGTCAGCCATAGCTGTGGCCTGTGATTTTCTGCAGTGGTCACAGGTGTCACAAGCTGTTGTGGTCACACATATCCAGATGTAGCTGTTGGAGCCCAGCAAACCAAAGGAAACATGATACATAATGCTTATTGTTCTAGAACAGTGTAAGCTCCTTGTAAAAAAAAAAAACAGTGTAAATTAAAAAAGGTAAAAAAAAAGTGACCTGTGATAAACTACACCACAAGATTTTATACATTTCAGCAAATGAAGGGTTAATACATATAATAGTTTTACAGTACAATAATCAAATTGGCAGTCACAATGACACGACTCTAAACGGCAGAAGAGTCTCCACATTACTGACATATGTTCAGATAACTCGCTTTTACAGTAAATTAGCTGCCTTAACAGCTCCTACAGTGTTACACGGCTATCTTTTATGTCCAATATGAGCTGGGTAGCATCCAAACCTTGGATCGGTAATTTGATGAGATTTTGCATGGTCCTTTAACTGTTGAAGTTGCTTTTATTTGCTCTAGGAATGAATCGTTTTTTTTTTTGCTAGCTGTATAAAAGGTCCACACACAACGGAAATGTTCACCTCAAGAATTTCAGACCTAGATAATGATAATTTCATTGATCAACTCCAGATAAATGGCTGTTCCCAGAAATAAATATGGATGGGAACACTCTTGCTCACAGAATTTACTTTAGCCTCTGCAGTTAATAGCTGAGTTTTACACCAAGCAGGACCTGGCATGGTAATAATAATTCCTTTATTTATATAGCACCCACAGATTACGTAGCGCTGCACAGAGCTTGCCAAATCAGTCTCCGTCCCCATTGGGGCTCACAATCTAATCAACCTACCAGTATGTTTTTGAGTGTGGGAAGAAACCTGAGGACCTGGAGGAAACCCATACAAACAGGGACAGAACATACAAACTCTTTGCAGATGTTGACCTGGATGGGACCTGAACCCCGGACACAAGCGCTGCAAAGCTGTAGTGCTAACCATTGAGCCATTGTGCTGTCTGATATACAATTAATTTGAGCTCCGGATTTACTAGGAGGCTGGATGTGCCTAGCCTTGATAAAAGCCCCCCTAATGCTTTTAGACAGCGCACATGTTAGTTTTCATTAGGTGAAAAGGGTTTATTTATTTTTAGCCTAGGATACCTTTTGAAGTGTCCCTTTATACAACTTAAGATGGATACTGGATGGATACTGGATGGATTCTACTAGTTCTTCAGAATCCCCTGGGGAGCCAGGGCGAGGTGAAAATAAACAAGATAAAAATCCTTAAGCTGTTCCACCCCCTTCCTGTGGGTCCTTTTCTCTTTTATACACTCCTGGAATAGAAGTGCTAGATATCCCAGGGCCACTGCAACTAATCAGTGACTTTGGTGGTCATGGGACTAGAGATGGTAAATTCAAGGCTGAACAAAATCTATGACACTTATGCTCTGATCAGGAGTATATAAAAAAGAACTCCATTGGAAATGTTTTATCTTTCACCTGCCCTGCCCCTTCTGGGGTATTCTAAAGAGTCAGGAGAACTCAGTTCTTTGTATTCACTTTCACCCTTTTTTTCTTATAGTTCTATCCAGGATAATGTAGACTTACTTTGACATTGCATATAAAGTAAACTCTGCATTTGGTGTGTATTTCATTGATTTGTTGACTTATTAGAACTATTGACTACACTTTTTTATACATACCAAGGCAAACTAGGGATGATCCCTATGAACTCTTGTTGGATCAATTTAACTGATTGCATTTGTTTTTAGTGCATTACTTTCCTATAGGTATATTTATTTATGCATAGCTGCAGCATTAGTGGTTTTACATACATACACAGAGGTTTTATTCCTATGACCTAGGACATATCTGAGTCAAACGTATCTAGATTTGAAAAAATCTCCACTGATTATCTTCCACATGCACATCAATGTTTATTGCATATGAAAATACGTGATATGGCAAGCACAGGTATTATTTTATTGACAGATTTCCAATAGGGGACAATTTCTACACCTTGAGGGATCCGTTTCAGTGGAACTTACATATTTGGGAAATGTGGATGTAGGAAATAGCTATCTTAAATCCTCTGTTTACACTATTGGCTTTCTTTATTTCAGTAGTGTTGTGTGACTCTGATACTGCTCTTCAAAAGGAAGTGAAAGTAGAAGGTTGTGATTTTTTTAAATCTAGAAAAGACAATCAGGAAAGGCCGGAGAAAATGGCAATTCAGACAAAATATCTGCTCACCTGATAACCACCTTCTATCAATGGACATCATAAAAGCAAACAGCTGCTAACCAGGTAAACTCGGACAGCGGACAAACCCACCAAAAACAGGGATATTCCCACAAAAACAGGATTCTTAAATATACTCAGGATAACAAAATAACACATTCTTTAATTTACTGTAATCAACAAAAATACAGCATTTCGCAAATATAATTCCAACCTGTCTCTATCAGCTCTGGTGTTTACAATTTTGGTTGTCCCTGGATCCGACCGTAAATCTTCTAACTATGGTCGGATTCTTCTTATGAATAGCTTCTCTTATCTGCACATTGCAGTGCTCTCTGCCTCCTGCCTCTCCCCCCTGCATTACAAGACCAGCTCAGACACAATGCAGTGCTCTCTGCCTCCTGCCTCCCCCCCTGCACTACAAGACCAGCTCAGACACAGGCAGTTCCTGCCAATAAGCAGCAGCATGCAAAGGCTTACTATACAAACTACAGACAAGTTAAGGTCTTTATTCTAGGGGAGGGGGAGGCATAGCAGAGCTGACCGTGTATGTTATAGGTGAGATAACAGAGCAGACTGCTTGTTTTATAGATGAGATAATAGAGCTGGAGTGTGTCATTGTGTCTTATATCCATCTCGTCATTCTGATCTCTCTTCTCTCTTTTTTCTGTGTGTCAGATATTAGAAGAATTTTCAGAAGCAAAATAAAAGTGAAGATATACTCTGGACTCTGATAATCTAATTGTCAGCACACATCATCTCACAGCACTAGAGGAATCATGGTGTGTCTGCTTAGAGAGTCCCCACCCACACACTGGAATTTTACATGGACCATCACTGGATTATAGGTACTAAAACAGCAATAAAACTGATTAAAATTGTAAAGTAAGGAGGTTAAAATTATATAAACATCACTAGAGGATTAAAATGAGAGAACTTTCTTTCATGGGTTCCATCAATTGTGGTGCAGGATCAGTGTTTGTGGCACACAAATTTTGTGTTTTTTTTAAGAACTTGGTAGACCATCTATTTGTGTGCTAAAAAAAAAAAAAAAGTGTTGAGAACCTAGAACCGCATGGGATGACTAAGCTGTGCTCAAATTGATCTACAAAAAAAAAAAAAGACTTTAGTGTGGGAAAAGGAACAATATTGTGGCACTGACATTGCATAAATATGGCACACAAGACGTAGCAAGGGGAAAAAAAACTGTCAAAAAAATTTCCTAAAGTCTATAATGCATGCCCTCCTTTATATCTTTTTTGGAATGGCCATGCCTTGTACTGTAAGTTTCTAAGCTTGGAACTACTACATGGAACAGAATCTCAGAAATACCTTAAACAATAAAAGGGATGGCAAACTACAAATAAGTGGTGCAATAATATGGTAGTGAAGTAATGATCAAGAACTACTGTAAAAGTGTCCTGGCACCAAAAGCTTCCACAGGAACGGAACAACTTTATTAATCCCATACGAACTGGGTTTGTACATAACAGTTCCATGCCATTTTTAACGAAAAGTTACAAAAAAAGCAGTGTAAGTAAGTACATTGCATTTGGATAAGCCATCACATTTAGATAAACCTCCTTTACACAGTAGTACTGTCACTGTAAGTTACATTCTTAACTTGGATTTATTATGCTTAATAATAATTCCTTGATTTATATAGCGCACGCAGATTACGCAGTGCTCCACAGAGCCTGTCCCCGATGGGGCTAACAATCTCATTAACCTACCAGTATGTTTTGGAATGTGGGAGGAAACCATGCAAACATGGAGAGAACATGATGTTGCCTCCAAGACGTGAACCGAGGTCCCCAGCGCTGCAAGGCTGTCATGCTAACCACTAAGCCACCATGCTTGGATTTGTTTTTTTTTCTCTGTGCATGGTAGTTTTACTGATGGACTACCGAGATATCTATGAAATATTATTAACTGACACATTTTACATTGAACATACAGTCACATATGAGAGCATTTTATCATGATAATAGGAAAAGCTTGGTATAACTTTTAAGTTATTGATTTGACTCATTTTTATACAAAAAAGTATGTCAATCGCGTACTGGGCTCCTAAGGATAGCAAGAATTGAAATTTGAAGCTATAAGTTATATGTAATATTGAGTAGTTTTCACAAATCTTTATATCAATCTGTTTAGCTCTTTGTGCTCTATCACATGTATTCTACATGTTCATTATGGCAGATTCTGTTTTGATAAAATGGCTTTACAGATATAGCAGGGCTATTTAAGTTCACTGCCTTGTAACATATCTAGGATATTTGATTATTCTTGTAAAACCCATTTGGAAAGCATTTCTCTTGTCTAAAAATTGACACAACTTTGACTCCAGCCCACACACCATCTGATCAGCTGAATTACTTCAAAGGAGCAACACATTTCTCAGGCTTCTTGATCTCTCTTCTAGGGTCGGTTACATTGATGAAACCACCACAGAACTTGGCAGATCTCGTGTCTTAGTGATATCATTATTTGTGTTCTCATGCCTGCCTGTTTAAACAGCTTCACATATTTTGTATAAACCAAAAAGTTTTCTAAAAAAAAATCTGTGAAACTGTAATTAGTGTATATGACATCATTAACCGATTAACAGAATATTACCGAATAACATCATATATTATCAGTAGTATTCACCAGGTTTTTTAAGTTGCTGCACCATGTGAGCCATATTTATTATATATTGGCACCATAATTTAGCTTCTTTACTTATACTCACAATTTTTTTTTGTCCTTCGATTTTGGCACAGCTTTTTATTCCAGACACACTTCCTGCACTTCTAATTTTCCAATACATTTTTGGTGCAATAATTTTTGTGCATTATGAGACAAAAAGCAGGCCTCCCAACTTCTAAATACCTCTTATGGTTAAACACTAATTATGGTTTGTCACTTCAGATACTCATTTGTTCTTATTACAGCAAAAAAATTATGGCCTTGGACCACGACATAACATCACAGTGCAAATCACTGCTAAAATCAGGAGGCAAAAAAATCCCACCTAAAGCCAAAAATAATTCATGCCCTCCACTGTCTTTGATCTTAAACAATCATAAATGACTAATGAATTCTCTGAATGTTAAATCAGTGAAAGCAATGCTCCTTTCTGCCATATCTTTTTACTATATATAGGTAGAGTGGAGGACAATTATAGCATAAATGGATGATGCAGGTCAACATCCTACTTCCTAGGAAAAAACCCTAATTTTTTTCATTAATCCCATCTGTGTGTGCCCCCTAATCTCAAGGGTCCCAAGAAATTGCTTGGGTTGTGTAATGGGTAAACCTTCTCTCACCAATGTCCCAAAAGTCCTTTCCACAAGACCAGAATAGTTCCAATAGGTTCATCAGAATTTTGGACATAGAACTATGTGAATTTTGAATGTGTTCCAGCAAAGACTAATGTAGTCAGAAGGTGGTGAAATCATATCTCTATATGCTACACTACATTACTTTGTTTTTAAAAGTGTCCTGTGTTAAAAAAAAAAAATTGTCCTGGAATAAAAAAAGAAAAACAAATCTCCACGCTCCAATATAATGAATGCCACCGCCCCTTACTGAAGAGGCTAATGTTAACATCACGAACACAGCAGGAGAAAGCTGCATCTACCGGCTGTGGCCAGCGTAAGTGCAATGAGGCTAAAGCATGTTCCCGCAGTGGTCATGAGGTCCCCTCCAACCTCTGTATATATCGGTGGCACTTTGGCTGAATGAGAATGAGGAAAGGAGTGAGTATAAGCTGTTATTATTTTTACAGCCCCCCAACCATATATAAAAATATTTTATTCCCTGACAACCCAGCAATCAGGGGTCTAAATGCTAGTTTAAATCCAGTGATTAGAATTTGGTGCAGGAAATCCCACAAACTCAAGGAGTGAGTTTCTTGCTACTTCAATAGAAAGATACAAAGGACTGCGTAAAGGACCTTTAATAGTGTTGTCTAGAGATGAGCGAGCACTAAAATGCTCGGGTACTCGTTATTCGAGACGAACTTTTCCCGATGCTCGAGTGCTCGTTTCGAGTAACGAGCCCCATTGAAGTCAATGGGAGACTCGAGCATTTTTCAAGGGGACCAAGGCTCTGCACAGGGAAGCTTGGCCAAACACCTGGGAACCTCAGAAAAGGATGGAAACACCACGGAAATGGACAGGAAACAGCAGGGGCAGCATGCATGGATGCCTCTGAGGCTGCTTAAATGCACCATTATGCCAAAATTATGGGCAACAGCATGGCCATGACAGAGTGACAGAATGAAGCTAGATAGCATCTAAAACATCCAATAATTGACCCTGACACTATAGGGGACGGCATGCAGAGGCAGCGGCAGCAGCGGAAGGCTAGAGAGTGGCATGGCGACATACCCTAAATGGACTCAGGCTTCAAACCAATGGGTAGCAGAGAGGAACCAAAGGAGGTGAGCAAGAAGCGCTCAAATAATATCGGTACATGATAAAAGTTTGCCAGTATATTTTGTGGATTACACAGCAGGGTGGCGACAAAGTTAACATGAAAGCCATGAAAACAATCCAAAATTCAGCCTGACACAGCTCGTTTGATAAGGGGACGATGTATGGAGGCAGTGAACTAGTAGTAGATTAAAGGTGCTGCAGTTAAAACTATGTTAGTTGTTTCTTGGCATGGAGCTGGCGCTCCGCTGCCAGGCGAGCTTTCGCCAATCCAAGCCCCTGTCTCTAGGCTACTCCCCAAACAGCACTTCTAAGAACCTTTCGGATAAGATCAAGTGTAGTAGCGTTCTTATAAGTTTGGGATATGGCGGGTGAGGGGAATGTAAACATCTGCGCAAGAAGCGCTGAAATAATATCCGTAAATGAAAAAAGTTTTCCAGTATATTTTGTGGCTTACACAGCAGGGTGGCGACAAAGTTAACAAGTTTGATGTGGAATGCCCTGCAATAGCTCTTGGGCGGTGTGCCTTTTATCACCTAGGCTCAGCAGTTTGAGCACCGCCTGCTGTCGCTTAGCGACGGCACTGCTGCTGTGCCTAGAGCTACCAACTGATGGCGCCATGCCCACGGATGGTAATTCGGAGGAGGAGGAGGTGGAGGAGGGGTGGGAGGATTTGGAGGTATAGTAGGCCTTTGAGACCTGGACCGAGGTAGGCCCCGCAATCCTCTGCGTCGGCAGTATATGACCAGCCCCAGGGTCAGACTCGGTCCCAGCCTGCACCAAGTTAAGTGTAGTAGCGTTCTTATAAGTTTGGGATATGGCGGGTGAGGGGAATGTAAACAGATGCGCAAGAAGCGCTGAAATAATATCCGTAAATGGTAAAAGTTTGCCAGTATATTTTGTGGATTACACAGCAGGGTGGCGACAAAGTTAACAAGTTTGTTGTGGAAGCCATGAAAACAACCCAAAATTCTGCCTGACACAGCACGTTTGATAAGGCGGGCATGTATGGAGGCAGTGAACTAGTAGTAGATTAAAGGTGCTGCAGTTAAAACTATGTTAGTTGGTTCTTGGCATGGAGCTGCCGCTCCGCTGCCAGGCGAGCTTTCGCCAATCCAAGCCCCTGTCTCTAGGCTACTCCCCAAACAGCACTTCTAAGAACCTTTTGTATAAGATCAAGTGTAGTAGGTTCTTATAAGTTTGGGATATGGCGGGTGAGGGGAATGTAAACAGATGCGCAAGAAGCGCTGAAATAATATCCGTAAATGGTAAAAGTTTGGCAGTATATTTTGTGGATTACACAGCAGGGTGGCGACAAAGTTAACAAGTTTGTTGTGGAAGCCATGAAAACAACCCAAAATTCTGCCTGACACAGCACGTTTGATAAGGCGGGCATGTATGGAGGCAGTGAACTAGTAGTAGATTAAAGGTGCTGCAGTTAAAACTATGTTAGTTGGTTCTTGGCATGGAGCTGCCGCTCCGCTGCCAGGCGAGCTTTCGCCAATCCAAGCCCCTGTCTCTAGGCTACTCCCCAAACAGCACTTCTAAGAACCTTTTGTATAAGATCAAGTGTAGTAGGTTCTTATAAGTTTGGGATATGGCGGGTGAGGGGAATGTAAACAGATGCGCAAGAAGCGCTGAAATAATATCCGTAAATGGTAAAAGTTTGCCAGTATATTTTGTGGATTACACAGCAGGGTGGCGACAAAGTTAACAAGTTTGTTGTGGAAGCCATGAAAACAACCCAAAATTCTGCCTGACACAGCACGTTTGATAAGGCGGGCATGTATGGAGGCAGTGAACTAGTAGTAGATTAAAGGTGCTGCAGTTAAAACTATGTTAGTTGGTTCTTGGCATGGAGCTGCCGCTCCGCTGCCAGGCGAGCTTTCGCCAATCCAAGCCCCTGTCTCTAGGCTACTCCCCAAACAGCACTTCTAAGAACCTTTTGTATAAGATCAAGTGTAGTAGCGTTCTTATAAGTTTGGGATATGGCGGGTGAGGGGAATGTAAACAGATGCGCAAGAAGCGCTGAAATAATATCCGTAAATGGTAAAAGTTTGCCAGTGTATTTTGTGGATAACACAGCAGGGTGGCGACAAAGTTAACAACTTTGATGTGGAATCCATGAAAACAACCCAAATTTCGGCCTGACAAACCTCGTTTGATAAAGGGACGATGTATGGAGGCAGCTATATGGACGACTTTTGGAGGTAGCAATGGAGACAACGTGTGGAGGCTGCTATGGAGACAATTCAATTTGGATAGTGCCTGTATGTGGCAGTCCAAAAAATTTTTCAAACCAGAGGAGCAGGTAGGTGGCCCTCCAGAAAAATGGAATAGATTGAGTGCCTGTATGTGGCAGTCCAAAAAAGTTTTCAAACCAGAGGAGCAGGTAGGTGGCCCTCCAGAAAAATGGAATAGATTGAGTGCCTGTATGTGGCAGTCCAAAAAAGTTTTTAAACCAGAGGAGCAGGTAGGTGGCCCTCCAGAAAAATGGAATAGATTGAGTGCCTGTATGTGGCAGTCCAAAAAAGTTTTTAAACCAGAGGAGCAGGTAGGTGGCCCTCCAGAAAAATTGAATAGATTGAGTGCCTGTATGTGGCAGTCCAAAAAAGTTTTTAAACCAGAGGAGCAGGTAGGTGGCCCTCCAGAAAAATGGAATAGATTGAGTGCCTGTATGTGGCAGTCCAAAAAAGTTTTTAAACCAGAGGAGCAGGTAGGTGGCCCTCCAGAAAAATTGAATAGATTGAGTGCCTGTATGTGGCAGTCCAAAAAAGTTTTCAAACCAGAGGAGCAGGTAGGTGGCCCTCCAGAAAAATTGAATAGATTGAGTGCCTGTATGTGGCAGTCCAAAAAATTTTTCAAACCAGAGGAGCAGGTAGGTGGAGCTCCAGAAAAATTGAATAGATTGAGTGCCTGTATGTGGCACTCCCAAAAATTGTTTAAAACAGAGGACCGGGTCGGTGGCCCTCCAGAAAAATTAAATGCATAAAGTACTATAGGTAGAGCCAGTGGGCCCTGTCAAAAAATAGCCAGTTTCCTCTGCTTTACTGTACAAAGAGCAGGAGAAGGAGGAAAATGAGGAGGAGGAGGAGGAGGAGTGGATAAATTATTCAGGTTGAGCTTCCTTCACCTGCTGGAGATTGGAAATTAGGAGAAATCCATGCTTTATTCATCTTGATAAGCGTCAGCCTGTCAGCGCTGTCAGTCGACAGGCGTGTACGCTTATCGGTGATGATGCCACCAGCTGCACTGAAAACCCGCTCGGACAAGACGCTAGCGGCAGGGCAGGCAAGAACCTCCAAGGCGTACAGCGCCAGTTCGTGCCACATGTCCAGCTTTGAAACCCAGTAGTTGTAGGGAGCTGTGTGATCATGTAGGACGATGGTATGGTCAGCTACGTACTCCCTCACCATCTTTCTGTAAAGATCAGCCCTACTCTGCCGAGACTGGGGACAGGTGACAGTGTCTTGCTGGGGTGACATAAAGCTGGCAAAAGCCTTGTAAAGCGTACCCTTGCCAGTGCTGGACAAGCTGCCTGCTCGCCTACTCTCCCTTGCTACTTGTCCCGCAGAACTACGCACTCTGCCGCTAGCGCTGTCAGAAGGGAAATACTGTTTCAGCTTGTGCACCAGGGCCTGCTGGTATTCATGCATTCTCACACTCCAGGGATGAGAGTGGAAAGATTTTGCTTGTACCGTGGGTCCAGGAGAGTGAACACCCAGTAATCGGTGCTGGAATAAATTCTTTGAACGCGAGGGTCACGGGATAGGCAGCCTAGCATGAAATCTGCCATATGCGCCAGAGTACCAACGCGTAAGAATTCGCTCCCCTCACTGGCCTGACTGTCCATTTCCTCCTCCTCCAACTCCTCCAATTTCTCTTCTTCTGCCCATACACGCTCAACAGTGAAGGACTCAACAATGGTCCCCTCTTGTGTCTCGCCAACATTCTCCTCCTCTTCCTCCTCATCCTCCTCCACCTCCACCTCCTCCGATATGCGCTGAGAAACAGACCTAAGGGTGCTTTGGCTATCAACAAGGGAATCTTCTTCCCCCGTCTCTTGTGAGGAACGCAAAGCTTCCGACTTCATGCTGACCAGAGAGTTTTTCAACAGGCCAAGCAGCGGGATGGTGAGGCTGATGATGGCGGCATCGCCACTGACCATCTGTGTTGACTCCTCAAAGTTACTCAGCACCTGACAGATATCAGACATCCACGTCCACTCCTCATTGTAGACTTGAGGAAGCTGACTGACCTGACTACCAGTTCTGGTGGAAGTTGAAATCTGGCAGTCTACAATCGCTCGGCGCTGCTGGTAAACTCTGGATAACATGGTCAGTGTTGAATTCCACCTCGTGGGCACGTCGCACAACAGTCGGTGAGCGGGCAGTTGGAGGCGGCGCTGCGCTGCCCTGAGAGTGGCAGCATCTGTGCTGGACTTCCTGAAATGCGCACAGATGCGGCGCACCTTCGTGAGCAAATCAGACAGATAGGGGTATGTCTTGAGGAAACGCTGAACTATCAGATTTAACACATGGGCCAGGCATGGCACATGTGTCAGTCTGCCGAGTTGCAGAGCCGCCACCAGGTTACGGCCGTTGTCACACACAACCATGCCTGGCTTCAGGTTCAGCGGTGCCAGCCACAGATCAGTCTGCGCCGTGATGCCCTGTAATAGTTCTTGGGCGGTGTGCCTTTTATCGCCTAGGCTCAGCAGTTTCAGCACCGCCTGCTGTCGCTTAGCGACGGCACTGCTGCTGTGCCTAGAGCTACCGACTGATGGCGCCATGCCCACGGATGGTCGTTCGGAGGAGGAGGTGGAGGAGGGGTGGGAGGAGGAGGAGGCATAGTAGGCCTGAAACACCTGGACCGAGGTAGGCCCCGCAATCCTCGGCGTCGGCAGTATATGACCAGCCGCAGGGTCAGACTCGGTCCCAGCCTCCACCAAGTTAACCCAATGTGCCGTTAGCGATATATAGTGGCCCTGCCCGGCAGCACTCGTCCACGTGTCCGTGGTCAGGTGGACCTTGTCAGAAACGGCGTTGGTCAGGGCACGGATTATGTTGTCTGACACGTGCTGGTGCAGGGCTGGGACGGCACATCGGGAAAAGTAGTGGCGGCTGGGGACCGAATATCGAGGGGCGGCCGCCGCCATGAGGCTGCGAAAGGCCTCGGTCTCTACTAGCCTATAGGGCAGCATCTCCAGGCTTAGCAATCTGGAGATGTGCACATTAAGGGCTTGGGCGTGCGGGTGGGTTGCACTATATTTGCGTTTCCGCTCCAGCGTCTGGGGTATGGAGAGCTGAACGCTGGTGGATGCTGTGGAGGATCGTGGAGGCGACGATGGGGTTTTTGTGGCAGGGTCCTGGGCAGGGGGCTGACTATCAGCTGACACAGGGGAAGGAGCAGTGGTGTGCACGGCCGGAGGTGAACGCGCTTGTTGCCACTGAGTGGGGTGTTTAGCATTCATATGCCTGCGCATACTGGTGGTAGTTAAGCTAGTAGTGGTGGAACCCCTGCTGATCCTGGTTTGGCAAATGTGGCACACCACAGTCCGTCGGTCATCCGGTGTTTCCTTAAAGAACCTCCAGACTTCTGAAAATCTAGCCCTCGCCGCAGGAGCCCTCGCTACGGGAGCTTCACTAGTTGACACATTTGGCGCTGATGCACCAGCTCTGGCCCTGCCTCTCCGTCTAGCCCCACCACTGCCTCTTCCAACCTGTTCTGGTCGAGGACTCTCCTCCGTCTCAGAAGCACTGTGTTCACCCGGCCTCTCAACCCAGCTTGGGTCTGTCACCTCATCATCCTGCGATCCCTCAGTCTGCTCCCCCCTCGGACTTCCTGCCCTGACAACAACTTCCCCACTGTCTGACAACCGTGTCTCCTCATCGTCGGACACCTCTTTACACACTTCTTCCAGTACGTCAACAAGGTCATCATCACCCACAGACTGCGACTGGTGGAAAACCTGGGCATCGGAAAATTGCTCATCAGCAACCGGACAAGTGGTTTGTGACTGTGGGAATGGTCCAGAAAACAGTTCCTCAGAGTATGCCGGTTCAAATGGCAAATTTTGCTGGGAGGGGGCAGACTGGGGGGGAGGAGGCTGAGGTGCAGGAGCTGGAGGAGTGCCGATTTCGGTGACATGGGTGGACTGCGTGGAAGACTGACTGGTGGACAAATTGCTCGAAGCATTGTCGGCAATCCACGACATCACCTGTTCGCACTGTTCTGGCCTCAACAGTGCTCTACCATGAGTCCCAGTAACTTCAGACATGAACCTAGGGAGTCTAGCTCTGCGGCGTTCCCCTGCTCCCTCATAAGCAGGTGGTGTCTCACCCCGCCCAGGACCACGGCCTCTGACCCCTGCAGTAGTTGGACGCCCACGTCCCCGCCCTCGTCCTCTACCCCTAGCCCTCGGGTTAAACATTTTGAAAATGAGAGTTATAACTTGAATTTTTTTTTTAACTTTTTTTTTTTTTTTTTTTTTTTTTGTGTTTTTTAGTTTTTAAAACCAAACGATGCTATCCTATTGCTATGGCTATTTTATAGCCAAGTATGAAAGCACACTGCTATGCCAGATGAGATGACGCTGAGTTATGAAAAAAATAAACGTAAAATAAAAAAGGAAATGGCAGACTGTGCCTAATTGAAATACAACCCCGGGCCCTAATAAATTTTCCCACTTCGGTCTTTGCGATGGATATGTGCGTCACTAAAACACAGTGGTCGCAAGTCTGACTCCAAATTGCTCACAATTTACTAGTAGATGCACTGCAACAACTACAGCCACCAGCAGATCAACCAGAAATCAAATATATATAACGCTACTGTAGGCGTAATTAAGCCGTTTGTATTCTTCTATGGCTATTTTCTAGCCAAGTATTACAGCACACTACTATGCCAGATGAGATGACGCTGAGTTATGAAAAAAATAAACGTAAAATAAAAAAGGAAATGGCAGACTGTGCCTAATTGAAATACAACCCAGGGCCCTAATAAATTTTCCCACTTCGGTCTTTGCGATGGATATGTGCGTCACTAAAACACAGTGGTCGCAAGTCTGACTCCAAATTGCTCACAATTTACTAGTAGATGCACTGCAACAACTACAGCCACCAGCAGATCAACCAGAAATCAAATATATATAACGCTACTGTAGGCGTAATTAAGCCGTTTGTATTCTCCTATGGCTATTTTCTAGCCAAGTATTACAGCACACTACTATGCCAGATGAGATGACGCTGAGTTATGAAAAAAATAAACGTAAAATAAAAAAGGAAATGGCAGACTGTGCCTAATTGAAATACAACCCCGGGCCCTAATAAATTTTCCCACTTCGGTCTTTGCGATGGATATGTGCGTCACTAAAACACAGTGGTCGCAAGTCTGACTCCAAATTGCTCACAATTTACTAGTAGATGCACTGCAACAACTACAGCCACCAGCAGATCAACCAGAAATCAAATATATATAACGCTACTGTAGGCGTAATTAAGCCGTTTGTATTCTCCTATGGCTATTTTCTAGCCAAGTATTACAGCACACTACTATGCCAGATGAGATGACGCTGAGTTATGAAAAAAATAAACGTAAAATAAAAAAGGAAATGGCAGACTGTGCCTAATTGAAATACAACCCCGGGCCCTAATAAATTTTCCCACTTCGGTCTTTGCGATGGATATGTGCGTCACTAAAACACAGTGGTCGCAAGTCTGACTCCAAATTGCTCACAATTTACTAGTAGATGCACTGCAACAACTACAGCCACCAGCAGATCAACCAGAAATCAAATATATATAACGCTACTGTAGGCGTAATTAAGCCGTTTGTATTCTCCTATGGCTATTTTCTAGCCAAGTATTACAGCACACTACTATGCCAGATGAGATGACACTGAGTTATTAAAACAATAAACGTAAAATAAAAAGAAACTGGCAGACTGTGCCTAATTCTACTCAAACCCCTAATAAATTTTCCCACTTTGGTGTTTGAGGTGGATATGTGTGTCACTAAGAGCTAAACACAACGGTAGCAAGTCCCCCTGCTAATTCCTCACAATATGGTACTAGCTGCAAATAAAAAAAAAAAAAAATTATAACGTTATTGTAGCCCTAAGAAGGGCTGTTGGGTTCTTTTAGAATCACTCCTGCCTAACAGTAAGCTAATAGAACACCCTAACGCTTTCCCTGACCAGCAGCAGCTCTCTCCCTAGCGGCATCCAGACAGAGAATGATCCGAGCAGCGCGGGCAGCGGCTAGTCTATCCCAGGGTCACCTGATCTGGCCAGCCAACCACTGCTATCTACGTGTAAGGGTACCACGTCATGCTGGGTGGAGTGCAGAGTCTCCTGGCTTGTGATTGGCTCTGTTTCTGGCCGCCAAAAAGCAAAACGGCGGGAGCTGCCATTTTCTCGAGCGGGCGAAATACTCTTCCGAGCAACGAGCAGTTACGAGTACACTAATGCTCGATCGAGCATCAAGCTCGGACGAGTATGTTCGCTCATCTCTAGTGTTGTCCAAACATTAAAAAAACATGGCTGCATTATTACAAAAACAGCACCATATCTGGCCATGGTTTGTGCCAGTGTTGAAACTCATCTACATAGATGTCAGAGGTATTGGACCCTCTGTACCACCGTGGACAATGACGTAAGCCTACACTTGGGAGTGGAGTCTAAGTGGTACCCGGTTTTCACCAGAGCCACCGCAAAGCAGGTTGGACTTGTTGTGGCATGGTACCACCAGGTTGCTCCACAGACGCGCCTGTCAAGGCAGGCAGCAAAGGAGCGTAGTCAGGGGTGGAATCAATGTCATAGCTGGCATTCAGACACAAGCACACGGCATCAGGAACAAAGCTTTCTCAAAGGCTCTAGGCACAAAGATCCAGCGGGTTGTGCAGGAAGAGGCTATGTTATATGGGATTCTGGGAATGGCCAGCACCAATCAACGGTGCGCTGGACCTTTAAATCTTCGGGAGCTGGGAAGCTCTAGGAGATGGGGAAGCGCGCACATGACTGACGGAGCCGGAACAGGAACAGGTAAGTGCAGCCGCGGCCTCGCTGGAGCAAGGAGAGGGGCATGGGTGAGCCCTTGACAATAGAGCTGAATAAAGTTTGGTTGCAATATCATAAAATATCCATGGACAGGAGAAGAGCTGTTTTTATAAGAAAGCAACCATATTTTTCAACCTCCGGATGACCCTTTTAAGTGGATGTGAGCACCATAGCAATTTGTCTGGCACCACTACCTGTTATTTAATAAGAACTTAATGCTAATCTTATGCAAGGATTCAAAAGTGTTCAACTCTTCAAGTTGCTTAGAAAGAGAAATCAAACTTTCATCCATTTACTTTCTTCTATTTTACAAAGTTTTTATATCCATACCTTTGGAATATGGAACATATTACCAGTTTATTATTTTTGCAGCAGGTTTTTATTCTGATACAGTGGTATATTGCAGTTAAGGTATCAATTCCATATCACATATGTAGAATATCTAGCTGCTATGCATATACATTTCAAGTTGTATTTATTTACTTTATTCTGTGGTTCCGGTTTCCTGTCATTTGTTTCTACTTATTTTGAAAGAGGATTTTTGGCTTGAAATATCATACTGGAACTTAAGAAAAAGAAATAAAGAAACCATGCAGCGCTACCAGATTATGAGCTGCTATTTTAGGCTATAAATTCCAGTGAAAATTCCTATTATTCCCATATTTACATTTCTGTTATGTAATACACTGTAGAATAATATTTCATAATACTGTAAAAAAATGCAACCACTTGACATCATTGTAAAAAAAAAAATGAAAAAAGAACTTCCATTAAAAATATAAAGTAAAATGCTTTTTACTTCATGTTACACAAAGTTGGAAGGGTTTGCAGGGGTTTTAGTAACATATTAGTAGTATTAGTTAGCTAAAACCAGGAATGCATCCTGCAGAGAATAAGCATAATAAAAAGATTTGAAGACTTGTACATCTTCTTTATTTTAGATCACCCTCTCCATGCCTTGCTTTGCTACTACTGATGAAAATACGTTGCTTAAAATCACCAATGCAAACTGCTGATCAAATCTCAGATGTGTGAATAAGGCCTAAAGTAAAAAAAAAGATGAACCAAATTTCAAAATGTCACCTATAATATTACAGGGATGAGTCACAAGGTCAGAAACTCATATGAGGCACTTGCCATCTAATTTTGCAAGTTGAGATTGTACTGTATCTACCTGCACAACTTTAAAGGATGTGTACACATGAACATCTCTGTGACATTTATGATGGACATTTATGATGGCCTTTTAGTAGATGACACATATGGATGTGTTTGATCAGTAATAAACAGGGGCGTAACTTGAGGGGGTGCAGAGGTTGCGGTCACACCCAGGCCCAAGAGGTTTAGGGGGCCCTTATGGTGTCACTTTCTCATATGAGAAGACTATTACTTATAGTATATACCATACATTATAGTCGGGGGCCTGGCACAGACTTTGCACTGGGGCCCGTTAGCTTCTAGTTACGCCACTGGTAGTAAATTATAATATAGGTGGTTTGGGTGGCCCATGCCTACCCAAAGCACCCGCAAATATTTAGACCGAGAAGGACATTCACCTATGAAAACCTCATGCATCTGTTTATGCTCTCAATACACATGTGTAGAAGAGCCATTTCAGATTGAAAGCAGGCAGAAGAGATGCATTCATCATTGCTTGATTCTAGTACCATATATAGGAAGTGATTTCCAGACTTGTAGGGGCTATAATGGTCATACAGCCCAGGGTCCATGGCAGTCATAATCCTCCCTGTGTCTGATATAAGAATTATATACTTGATTTATATGTATTTGATGCAGTTGCCAACTGTACCTCGACTCCCATTAGCATGGAAAAACTGTTTTTGTACCATTAACCCCTTAAGGACGCAGGGTTTTTCGCCTCATTTCTCGCTCTCCAACTTCAAAAATCCATAACTTTTTCATTTTTCCGTGTACAGACCTGTGTGAGGGCTTATTTTGTGCGTAACAAATTTTACTTTCCCGTAATGTTATTTATTTTAACATGCCGTGTACTGCGAAGCTGAAAAAAAATTCCAAATGTGGAAAAATTGAAAAAAAAACGCACGTGCGTCACGTTCTTGTGGGCTCAGTTTTTACGACTTTCACTCTTCGCTCCAAATAACACGCCTACTTTATTCTTTGGTTCGGTGCGATCGCGGTGATACCAAATTTATACAGGTTTTATTGTGTTTTAATACATTTTCAAAAATTAAACGAATGTGTACAAAAAAGAAAAAAAATTTTTTGCCATCTTCTGACGCTAATAACTTTTTCATACTTTGGCGCACGGAAATGTGTGAGGGGTCATTTTTTGCGAAATGAGGCGACGTTTTCATTGCTACCGTTTTGAGGTCTGTGCGACATTTTGATCATTTTTTATTTCATTTTTTATGTTATGTAAAAAGGTGTAAAAGTCGCATTTCGGACATTTGGGCGCCATTTCCCGCCTCGGAGGTCACCGCCGGCCGTAACCGTTTTTATATTTTGATAGATCGGGCATTTTGGGACGCGGCGATACCTAATATGTCTGTGATTTTTACTGTTTGTTATGTTTTATATCCGTTCTAGGGAAAGGGGGGTGATTTGAACTTTTAATATTTTATTAATTTTTTTTATTTTTTAAACTTTTTTTTTTCTTTTTTTTTTCACTATCTTTTAGACCATCTAGGGTACATTAACCCTAGATGGTCAGATCGCTGCTACCATATACTGCAATACTTCTGTATTGCAATATATGGCATTTTTGCAGCACATTCATTACAATGAGCCACTGGCTCATTGTAACGAATATGCAGCTGCCAGATAGCCTCGTGTCAAGAGAAGACACGAGGCTACCATGGCAACTGATCGCCACCCCCCGATGACGTTCGGGGGCGTGGCGATCAAAAAAAAGATGGCGGCGCCCACGCGCCGCCGTCTTTTAAACGCCGCCTGCGACTTTGCAGGCGGCGTTTAGGGGGTTAATAGCCGCGATCGGTGCAAGCACCGACCGCGGTTATTAGCGGTGGGGGTTTTATGCATTTTGCAAAAACCCCCACCTTTGTATGAAGAGGACTCAGCCCGTGAGCCCTCTTCATACACTCCTTATACCTCTGCGCCGTAGAGCTACGGCGCAGAGCGTTAAGGAGTTAAGGTATGGTTAAAATAAACACACAATGTACACATTTTCTTGGGACCATTTCACATTTACAATATTTGATCAGTTTTTGCATAAGTTATTGATTAAAAACCAGGTTTGGGGACTACACAGCGATAAGGTGTATTGGAAAGATTTGAGGATGTAGTGCAGGGAGATGTGAATGGGCCCTAAACCTCATTTCTTGAAATATGTATAATTGTAGTTGTGAAATCACATTTAATTATTTAATTTCCTTTAGTCCCAGAATATTCCACACTCTATGTGGGCAGTAGGGGCAGTGTGGAGCATGTCCCTTAGGCCTGAGCCTCGCTTCTGAGCACATGCTCTCACCACATGAGCAGCTCTTAGGCCCCAGCTCTCCTAGAGAGCAGATCTTCCAGAACACACACTCAGAGAAAGAGAGAGTGTCTGTGCACCTCTAGCACAAACACACAGCAAAACACAGGACAAGGGCTGCAGCCTCCAGATTTGGACATAGCTTCCATCCCAGCCTGTATCTACTACCAGGCTGGTGAATCTACTCCTGAGGATCACTCTCCATGACCACTCCAGAATCTCCGGATCTCAGAATGATCCGGAATCTCCGACAATCCGGCATCTGTTCTGAGATTGTTTTGGTCCTTTGCCTGCAGCTGTTCCATTAAGGAACCATGAGTTATTTTGCACAACAATGCCTCCGTCTGATCCCTGGTTATGGCTGTATCACCACCACAGGTTTCCCATCCATTACCCAGGGACATATATTACAGACATTAAGGGGTTGCCCCAGGGAGAACCAGAACCTCAGCCTCTCCCTCCATATTTCTTGCACATACCACCTGCTGGAGACCTGCCAGTCTCCCTCCGGTCCCCATACCAGGCACCATGACATTAGCGTGCCTAGCCCACTCCGGTATTCTGGGCCCCGGGTGCCTCTAGGCCCCAAGAAAGTTTTCAAATATTGAATTCTTTACATTGAGTGCTCAAATTTGTTAACATTGGATAGCTTTTAGAAAATTATTGTATCTATTTTCAGGTTTTGGATCTGATGTCTTTTTATCCAAAATCTCCTTTTTCAATGTCTTTTCACACATTTAGATTTTTGGCAATTACAGCACCATCTGTCAAATCAATGTGATTTTTCCTTGGGAATCCAAATCTGTAATAAAAAATGGGGTTCCCTTTTAAGATTTTAAAGTTGACAGAAAGCAGAGATTTTGAAAATATTAAGAAATTAAGTTGTATTGGCAGGCTATAGAAAACCCATTATACAAAAGTTTGTACAAAAAGAATAACATCTATTTTCTGAAACCACAATACGCCCGATAAAACGTTCTGATAATTAGTAGGGACATACACATGGTTCCTGGTGATGGATACCTTACATGTATATGTGTAAGAGAGTATGACCAGGCCTCATATTTTTCAACTCCAGACAAAATTATAATTATAATATGATGTTATCTTAAATATTAAATTTTTTGTATTATTTTTTTTTTTCAAAAGTCAGATGCTTGTAAGAGTTAATTTAAGAAATAGATTGTTGCCCAAACTCTGTATATACAGCATTATATTATGGGAGTGATTATATTGTAAGCCTATGGACTATAGATAACAAATAGAAGTTTGGTCACCAGGTACCTGTCATGTTGATGTGTAGAACAAATGAAATACTTTCTAAATTTGTATCCAAGTAGAAAGTGAAGGATAGTATTCTAGGTTGGGGGGATGAATGTGTGGATGAAAGCTCATTAGGAGTAGTAAAAGTAACATCTTGTCACACTCCTGAGGACTGGTTGGGACCTGTAGTTGATTGAAACTAATAGTAATAGGTGCCACGATAATTACCATATTCTTTATTTACTCTCCACAAAGAAATCCAATAAAATAAGAACACCTATGGATATTAATAAACCCATATTGAAATGCATGCTCAGCTTGACCTGTGATATGAAGAAGGGGCGCATCTACTACCGAATTCTAGTCAAAACACAAAATCAGACAGAAGCTTCCCCCGATGGTTTTTAATAACCTTATATATTGAGTTTTTTCAGATAATGACACAAACTAAAGACCTGTAGACAGCAGTGTAATGTGTATACATTAAAATAAACAAGCTTCTGAGCAGATGATATCTCAGCTACAATTTACGAAAATTATTTTTATTGCATACATCATCAATATTTGTGCTGGGAATTTATATTACGCAAGCGTTCGCGTGGCAGAGTATTATAAAGACTGTGCATCCCTGTCCCAGCGGTACATTGAGAGGCTTAGAGCTCCTAATATACCCGTCGGGCAGTGATGTGGCTGAGCAAAACTATGCCAGGCCTAACCTGTTGTAGTCTTGAGTAAAAACCTGCAGACAAATGTGAGCTGGCCGTTAGAAAATGGGAAGACACAGGGCAGTGTCACTGATGTACCTGCGATCCTTGTCGTGCCTCCTCGTGTGGCCCAGTGCCCCCTGGCCCGCACGTACCTTTCCACAAGCCTGCTTCCCGCCCGACTAAGCCGCTCGCATCCTCGCTTTTCTTCAAGGCTTCCAGACCTTGTTTCCCGTAGCGGTTCCTGTTGAAGAGAAAGCCCTTCCAGCATTACCAGATGCTCCTGTGTCTCCAGCGTTCCCAGATTCTCCTATGTCTCCTTTGTATCCAGCGTTCCCAGACGCTCCTGTGTCTCCAGTGTTCCCAGACGCTCCTGTGTCTCCAGCGTTCCCATATGCTCCTATGTCTCCAGCGTTCCCATACGCTCCTGGTGTCTCCAGCATTCCCATACGCTCCTGGTGTCTCCAGCGTTCCCATACGCTCCTGGTGTCTCCAACGTCCCAACGCTTCCAAGTCACCAGCATTCCTCCATGGGCCTGTCCGTTCCTGTCTGACTGTGTCATGTGCCAGCCCCTGCTTGCCTGCCATGAGTTCCAGCTCATCCTTCCAAGCTGTTCTTCTGTAGTCACCCCAGACTCGTACTGTCGCCTGCTCCTCCTTCTATCCCTGCAACCTTGGCTGCCACCCGTGGAACGACCTGGTGGCACCACGCTGCAGCAAGACCATCCTGCTTTGCGGCGAGCTCTGGTGAAGACCAGGTGTCACTTAGACTCTGGTCCCAGGTGTCAGCTAGTACCATCTCCTCCCACGGTAGTCCAGAGGGTCCACAGACTCCTCCATAGACTCTTCCCAATGAGACTCTTCTCCTCAGTACTTCCCAGTAGTACCCTCTTGCCTCACAGTCATCTCTACGAACTGACAGGCAGGAATGCCCTGTGATGAACTACGTCACTAGCGGCCACCCCAATCCCTGCCCACTCCATGCCCGTGTTTCGTGAAGGTGCCATAATCGCTAAATAATACACAGCACATCCACAGAATATTAAATGTTACCACTAGAAAATTCAATTTGTCTCTAAAATCAAAAGGTTGTGGAAGGAGCAGAGTGAAAGATGGAAATGCAAAAATCAAAAGAACTTGGTCTTTAAAGGAAATCTACCACCAGGGTGTAAAGGTTAAAGGATTGAAAACCAAGCACACTGACATACTGGTGTGTGCCCCCTCGAGCAGGATCCACTTTTCTTTAAGTTACTTATGCCTTTGCTTTTAAGAATGAAGGGCTTAATTATGCAAATTAGTCTAAACGGCTCCAGGCTCATTTGCATAGCTTTAAAATTCTTTTTTTGTAAAAACCATGGAATAAGAAGCTAAAACAAGAGCAGATTCTGCCAGAGGGGACACACACCAGTATGTCAAAGTGTTCGGTTTAAAATCCTTGATCCTGGTGGTACATGTCCTTTAAAGGGGTTGTCTGATTAGGGACCACAGGTGGTGTAGAAATAATAACATGAAAAAACAATGCCAAGGGGATGTGAAAAACACTGATGTAGATCCCTTAACGACACAACTCAGCAGTTGCACAACCCAAACAGTTGCATCTTTTTGTAGACGTGCAACACGCTAGCCTAAGAGAGCCCTTAGGCGGATGCATGCAAAAGTGTGCTATGGACCTATTGACAAAAACTAATGTCAAGAAGCCCCTAATAAATATATATATGTTAGATTTAGATTCCTTTGTGTTTTAAATTTTAACTATTCCTTTTTAATAATGCCACAGTAATTAAGGGTGATGCATATTCGCTTTCTCCCAAAACAGCACCACTTTCTTTTAATGGAAATGTCAGGTATTGCAGCTCACACTCATTGACGTTAATGGAGCTGTCCTGCAGAATCAAATTAACACAGGCCATGGGCATGAATAGTCCAGAGCACTATACATTTATAGAATACCAGAATACTGCTAAACTATTTCCTTGAATGATAGGTACAGTAGGAGTGATACGAAATGCTGGAGGAAAATGAGTGATTAGTGGCAATGTGAATATTGAACAGATCATAAAATGACAGCCAAAATAGAGAAGAATAACATGCCATGCAATGGAAAGTATACTATGCTGTGACTGATGGCAGGTTAATGTCCTAGAAATCATTGACTCCAGACCTTTTTGATAAGTTTGGAGTCTTTACTTGTTAAGCACAGGCATAAATCACAGGATTGCGGTACACAATGCCAGTAGTGTTGGATACATTCTGCATAATATACTGGTGAAATTCTATGGCCAGAAAGTTAGAGTTCTCCTGTAAAGAATTTTATAAAGACAAATGTATATGCAGAGAATTGGTCTGAGGTGTAAAAGCTAAATATTGGGTGCATGAATCCCTAACAATTTAAATGAAAAATTTAAAGCATTGTTTTATTTTAAAAATTAATAGAGCAGATGATAATAGTAAACTTTGTTAGACTCTTCATAAAGAAAGGGAGATTATCTGTGCCTTGTTTCTGCTCCTTTTCTGGTGGTGATCAGTATCCATCCACATCAGACAGATAAGAAGACTAATGAATAACTCTTTCGTACCTACAGAATATTGGCCTTGATGATGCAGCTCTTTGAGGTGATTAGACTATCAAATGTCTGTAAACAGTTATGTCATTAGGCACTTTATCAGGTTCATTTATCTCTCAGGTGTCAGTGGAGTACAGGCCAGTAAGCTGAGTTACACAAACTGCTTAACCCCTGAATGACATTTGACATAATACTACATCACAGTGTTGTTAAGGATGTTGGTAAGGATGAAGACATTCTAACCCACCCGCTGCCTCCTCGGCCCTCCCATACCGATTACATCAATTCTGGCTAGAAGATGTTGGTGGGGGTTAGAGGCAGCTGGTGGGTTGGAAAAGCTGCAGGGGGAGAGCCCCTCAAATAAATTAACAGAATGATAAAAAGCTATTTTTTTTAAAGGAATGATAACACGTGCCAGCATTAGGCAATTTAACCTCTACAAATAATGAAAAAAGGCAAGGATTTATTTACAAGTGGGTAGGTGAATAAACCTCTAGGACATGTTTTATTTTGGTCTGTAAGGTGGACCACTGTTTTCCATTAAATAAAATTGTTGCCAGAACACGGATACCATTCATGTATTATGTGTGATTCACGTGGATGCAGCATATATAAAAGTATATATTTTTTTCTTTTAAAAAGTTGGTTCTGTTTTTTACTGGTGGTCACAGAGAACACACAGAATATCAGTACGATCATATGTTGTCTCTAGAGAACATGAACAGCACCATGATACACTGATGTGTGAATGAGGCCTAAGTGTCCCTTACAATGTGCTTTAAATATTGGCAGTCTGAGTTATCCCGGGCTTGTTATGTATGTAATTTTATCACCGTATAGAATATGTGCTACACCTAACATAGATTTTACATCAGCTTGTCTTTGTGGGAGTCCATGAACACATCAGTGTGCATCTGCCAAGTGATGACAGAAGAAGCAGAACGCTTCCATATCATGTGACATGTTAAGTCATAACACCATTGGATTGGGGTCACCTGAGAACATTTACTTACTAACCATGATGTTCTATTTTGTTAATGAATGTTAATAGCATATAAGTTATCATTGCCAAAAGAGACATACATAGATGGAGTCATGGTTATTTTTCAAACTTTACTTTTACTTTTTGCTGTTACATTTTGTTTTTTGTTCATTGTATTGAGATAATTTTGATGCATGGACCACATTGAATTACTGTGCCACTTCACTATGCCCAGATGTCCTACCCAATGAATTATAGTTCATATACACACGATTCCCATTGTATGGTCGCCAGCGTTACTGTCACCAGCAATAGCTTAGTTTTAACTTCAGAACTTCATAAATCTTGTCCAGTGTACAAGTCATCATGACTGTGTGTTAACTTGTGGCACAATGTCTCCACATAAGAAATCATATGTATATGAATGAAAGCCAGTCAGCGAAAAAAGCCAGACAGGGCTCACTTCTAGTGAATTTTCGGACATCACGTAACAAGCTGTCTCTGCTTACACCGCATTCTTTTTTTACTCCATATATCTTGGCTTAAATAATGACCCTTCTGCTGAAAAATCAGGACCAATTTCAGGCAGCTCATTTATACCAGTCTAATTACTAAAAGGCCAAAGTGGAACCAGAAGTCTGTCCGAGGCTCGCCTATCATAAAGTCCACTTCTTTAGCAATGAAAGATTTTTTTTGAAGGTTTGATCATTTTCTGTAGCCAGATTTTTATATGACTTGCAAAGTTTATGACTGCTCTGTGGGAATGGAACATTCATTTGAGATCTGCTTGGCTGGCTTCAAGCCAAGGTGTCAAACTGCTGCTGGCTAGCTTTTCTACTGTATGTTGATAATTTAGTTCTGCGATACAGTCTGTTATTACTAGCATGGCTACATAGCTGAGAAAGGGAAATGTGTTTTTTGACAGAGTTCCCTGAGGGTATTGCTGGGAAAGAAGGGGGAGAACCAATGGGTTGTTAAAATTTTGTATTGCTCTAAAATCGAAACGTTGTAGTAGTAGATGATAATTTCCCACTGTTAGGTCTTCTTTTAGTTTTATCTTTTAATTTGTTGTGATCAGTTAGAAATTGCTTGTCAGTAAGTGACTTCTATGTCTGAAACACTTTCTGTAAAAATGTCAAGAGTGGAATGGAAAAGCTTTTAACCTTTACTCTTACTATGTAAACCCAGCTGCAAGACGGCATTACTCCGGATTCATTTAAATGGGTAGCCACAATTTTGTGGCTTTGAGAAAGCTGCTGAGGAACACCTGGCTGGGATTAAGTATGAGGTTGTGAATGATATACCTTTCTGCCTCCCTTCTTTTCTCTTCCTTACTAACTTAACTTTGCTTTCTGCAGTAAAAGCAGCAATAATAAAGTTAAGAAAAACATAGGGTGTTTTAGTTGGAAAGAAGAACATGTAGCCTTTGTTTTAATTTAGTTTGTCCTCACATGCTCTGGTCTGTGAAGCCCTAAATCACTTTGTGTTCAAGGTTTATCTGCTGCTTCTACCTTCACGTTGAAGGAGATGATCATTGAGTTATGTACATGTTTGTCGGAAACAGGTCACTTTCGTTCCAACTATTCTCCCCCGCCTTCCACTTATTGTTTTAGGATTTGTCAGAAAACACGCTGAGAGGAAGAAGAGAGAAGCAATGTCTTTGTCAGTGTAGAAACAGGATCTTTATTTAGAAATCAGTGGGAAAGGAAAGCACTGCTTGGTCAAATCTTCCGTTCAGAGCTTATAATTTCTTGCATCAACGTTATGTCAGCTTGTGGCTTTGTGAAAGGGCTCAAATTTAGTTTAAAAAGGACAGGATTAGTGAAAACATATAGTTTAGGCCTTCTGAACTCTTATGTGTTTTAACAAACTGAACTGTATAAAATTCACAAAAAAACTGTTCCTCTAAACAAATTTTTAGCTCTAACCATTGGAGATTTTTGACAAGAGATATCTACAATATGGAGGTCATCCCTCTGGGACGCACACCTATCGCTAAGATAAACCCCATAAATCCAATTTCAAAGTGGCTGGCCACTTTACTTGATGTTTTTTGTAATGTGTGGGGGCAGTATTTAAAGCGTAACTGTAAAGCTATAATGATTTTACCAAATTATTATATGTGTATATAATGGGGCATATTTACTTACCCGGTCCATTAGCGATCCAGCGGCGCGATCTGCGCTGGATTCGGGTCCGGACGGGATTTATTAAGGTAGTTCCTCCACCGTCCAGGTGGCGCTGCTGAGCTGAAAAGCATCGGAACGTGCTGGAGTTCGCCGAGCCGGGCCGCGGTAAGTGCTTATCTGGACAGAGCTGATACTGCACATGACAAGTGAGAAGGGAGAAGGGCAGAGACAGACAGATAAAGTTCTGTAGAATCACAGACTGGCATGGAGCAATTGATAGGGAACATGGGAGACTGTACCTCACTATTCTGAGTATGAGACTTCTGCATACACATCCAGCTCTGCTGCATTCACAGTTCAACACACTTGCAGCACTTTGTTTCTCTGATGGATTCCAAGGCTTATCAGCCTATGGAGAGGAGGCAGCCATTGCAGCAATAAGGTAATCTGAGGGCTATAGCAAGGAAACTACTGCATATAGGTAATAAATATAATAATCAAAGTTGTTTTACATCCCAATAGTTATTGATTTGTGTAAAACAAAAACCTTTACAGTTACTCTTTAAGGTAATTTACCAAGATATATCTATTATTCTGCAGCACTTTCTTAAAACTTAAGGTAAGATTCCTGGTTCAGGAATCCTTTTCACCTCACCAGCTTTCATATCTGTCCATAAAATGTCAGGGGATGGATGGTCATGTGATCCTAGCAGTCCAAGATCAATCTCCCTTTAGGATAATAAGATTGAATGCTATCATAAGGTCTTGGAAAGGAGATTGGTTATGGACAGTCAGAAATCACAGGACCCTCCATATGTTGCCATTTTATGGACAGGATTGACAACTGATGAGGTGACATATATTTCTAAACCAGGGGATTTACTTTACAGAGAGAGACAACACTACAGAACATTTAATAGATGTATATTGATAAAAAACCTTACATTACAGAAAACTTGTAATATAGTGTCCATCCCCTAAAAGGATAAGAATATGTCTGTGAAGTCTATTTGAATACATATTACACATTCTTTGAAAATGTCACAAATAACGTTTGTGGAAGACCCCGTTAAAGCATCTTGTACAGCCATTTTTGAACAGACATATCCAGTACTATGTAATTCAATGTCCAACCTTTTTTTTCCATATATTGTTTTCCAAGGTAAAGTGGTTACAATACAGGAATGCAGACAATTAAAAAGTTATTACATTTTCAAAAACAGAGCTGATATTGAATTGCGATATTACAATAAGGTACAGTTGAAGCTCCACATCCGTTCCTGGATTCAAGTTGGCTTCCTGCATTGGAGAGGGGGGGGGGGGGACCGGGAAAAGTAATAGGGTGAGAGAGAGGAGGGGGGAGAAGGGAGGATACGGATGAGAGGGGGGTTGCCTTCTTGCATCCCTTTCACAAGAGTTGCAGTTCAAGGTTGTTAAGTAGAGAGGGCCCAGGAGGGTTATGGGCGTGAGAGAGGTAGATGGGAGTGGGTGGCAAGTGGTGGGAGGGTGGAACAGGAAGCTGAGAGGCCTTGGTTTAAGCAATAGTTTGCAAAAATGGTCAGTTAATATAATCAACTTATAAAAACACATACAACATGTGAACGTTTAAACTTTGGTCCAGTTATAGCTGATAGAGTGCCATTCTAGAAGGCTCTTGAATTGTATACATTATAGATCGCATGTACTCTAGCTAAGAAACAAGTGGCAAAACTTGCATAATATTTCTTGAGCCACAATGTGCTACAACCAGATGAGTTTGGACCTAGCTTGAGTTTCCCATTGCCCTAGCGGTCCTAAACATCATGTAGTACAGGTGTTCTGGTCCAGCTCATGGAAAACCTTAATTTTCCCTTATTGGCGCAAATTCAAAGATCCATGGTTATTCTAAGTTATTCCAAGCATCTGAGACACAACATTATTTCAGGTTAAGATATAATGGTTATAGTTCACAGGTCATACATAGGGACAGGTCATGCAGTGGGGGTTTACTACTTTTAAGAGAGTTGAGGGTAGAAATGATCCCCTTGGTGAGTAAGTTTGTGCATCTAATAGGGGTGTTTATAAGCCAGAGTTGGGTTTGAATTCTTCTTGTCATAGTGGCTTTATCTATTTTTGTTCCAAGGTGCCCCCATAATGAGTTAGCAATCTGAAGCCATCTTTTTAGCTGTATGGTTTTACAGTAAGTTGCTGGGTTTCTTATGTTTAACAAGTTTCTCATAAGCTAGTCTGGCCCTTTTACCTGTCCATAGAAATTTACTGAATATATTTAAAATCGACATGGGGACTTATAAGGATTATGGGGGTTCGTGGTGAGTTGCATACCCTAGTATTTAAGAAAGCTGTGTTGCCATTTAAAAGGAGTAGAGTTTATAAGGGATTTGATTATATTAAGGGGGGTAATGATGTTCAAAGCTTCTAACTTTCTGAAGTTTACCTTGAAGTTAGAAATAGTCCAAAACTCTTCAAAGAGTGATATGATCTTTGGGAATGCAGTGAGGGGGTTTGTTATAAACAGCAAAAAGTAGTCTGCAAAAGCAGCGATGAGGAGGCATGACCTCCCTATAGTGAGGCTGTGTATGAGGGGGTATAGTCTAAGTGCTTGGAGAAGCGTTTCCACCACTATTATAAATTAGGAAGGTGATAAAGGGCATGCCTTTCTTATGCCGTTCCTTATAAAGAAAGTCTCCGACAGGGTGCCTTTTACTCTTTTTCTTGCATTTGGGGTTTGGTACAGGGCTATTATTGCTGCAATAAACTGTGTGGGGATGCCAAAACATTTTAATGCTTCCACCATACAACTTACTCTATCAAATGCCTTCTCGGGATCAGTGCTGAGAAGGACTAAAAGTATATATATATCTCTCTTGCCAGGGTGATTGCTTCACTCATTCTAACCATGCTGTGATTAGCATGAAGGGTATTTACCTGGCTTGTGTATAATAGAGATGGTTGCTTCTAGGGCTTGGGGGGGTGAGCGGTTTACCTGTTAGCATGGCATTGCACACATTGCAACATGTGTGGTTGTAAAATATGAGAGAATTTTTGTAATAAATAGCTGAAAAGTCGTCTTGGCCTGGTGATTTGCCCATTGGTAGTGTAGCAATTACCTTCCCTATTTCTTCTGGAGTGACTAGATCTACAAGGAGGGGACTCTTGTTAGGCACTAGGGTAGGGAGATTACGTTTGTTCAAAAATTTCATGGTAAGGTTTGAGACCTGAACATCAGGTAGGAGGCTTAGAGGTGGGATATTGTATAAGAAGATGTAAAACTTCTGAAATTCAGAGGCAATGGGGGATATTTATCAGGGCCTCTGCATCACTTCAGGCTGGCGTAAAGATAAACGCTGCGCAGACCCCACCGGATGTATGGGGCTGCACAAGAGCAGCAGCGAGGCTATCATACGATATGATAAATATACCCATATGACTCTGGTCTTGGAAACCATTTGCAATCATAATAGAAGAAATAAAGGAGGCCTCCCTATCTTATTTGATCAAATGGGTCATTAGCTTATTACCATTTTCTCTGTGTGCAAAGAACTTCTATCTGGAGTATTGTTTGGCATGGATAACATGGAGGTAATCGATTGTCAGCTCGGTAGAATTTGCTACTGCTTTAGAGTGCTTTCTAGTGCTGCTAATTTAGTGAGGAAGGCATCCAGAGTAGCTGTTCAACATGTCTTGATAGGCCATAAGCTCGCCTCTAATGATCTTGTGTGAGTCCTAATGCTTGGTGTGTGACATATCAGAAGGCTTGTTATCTTCAAAATACGCTTCTAATTTAAGAGAGTTTTGGGGTCTTCTAACAGGGTTTCAAAAAGACCTCAGAAATAGCTAGTCTTGGAGAGATCCTTAAGGAAGATCTCAAGGCTGACTGACAAATGGTCAGATATTGTGGCAAGCCTCCATGTGTGTTGTGGAGAGCAGTATATAGTCACCTCGTTGACTGGTATTATGCATGGAGGAGTGATGAGTATAGCCTTCTAGGTATTTGTCAAGCCTAAAACCTTCAAGGTTCTATAAAGGTCCCCCAATATTTTCTGTGAGTATGGAGATATAGGCAGTCTAATGCTAAGTTCAGACAAGTGTCCAACCTTAATACAATAATTTGTTACATTATATGCATTAACTGCTGCAGAATTTTCCAGCTATAGTTAAATATTGCATATCACAAGAATCAGTAAACTCCAAGACCGGTCAAATGCACAGAGGTAAGGTATGATGGAAAGATTTGTCCTCCGTATAATCATAGGTAGGATCATGGAGACAGATAGCACACCCTTCTGTGCAGGGTGGCATCATAATGGAAGGTCTATATATGTTTTTTTGTATGCCATTAGAAGTTTTCGTCATAAAGTGATGATAGACAATAATACATCTCCTCTACTATCTACACTGGCAGACTGCAGATGTGAACACACTATTTTGTAGACTGGAGAACTGACATGGGAAATGGCAACTTACTCTAATTATCTCAATAACACCTATTTGTAAATCGAGCAGTAGCTCAGATAAAAGAAAAATATAAAGGAATGCAGATACATTGTACAGGAATACCTTAAATGTATATTAATTTAATTTTGAAAGGTCATTATATATAGATAAGATACAACTACAGTACACAAAAAACAATGGGATAATCATTTCCTTATATCATGGAAGGTAAAAGTCATAGGTTGTTCCTCCATAACTGCTTTACCATTAACGAACCCCAACATTATCTTCAATGAAGAGAGATTTTAATTGGAAGAGATGAAAATTAATATAATGACTAATGATGACAAGTTACCACTTTGTAAACCGAGCCGTGGACATAAGAATGTTGAATGACATCACTTATCTATACATTAATATGCATTGTTTTTTTACCATAGGGTATATTTTGATTTCTCTTTAGGGTGAAAGCAACCGCCACTGATATCACCATCTAATGGATAATTCAATTATCCGGAAAAAGTAGACCCAGGATGGAAAGTTTCCTCAGCTACCCAACATTGTAAAAGCTTTGCCGATACTTTTAATCTCTTCATTCCAAATTGATTACTCCAGTTGTCTTGGAAATTGGTATAAAGCCTCTTCCAGTCCTCAAAAACACAGATTTTTTGGAAAATGTCCTATCTCATTCATAATTTTTTTTTTTTACGAATTTCATAATTTGTCTTCACTTGCCCTCATCCCTAAGCTTCGCTAAGATTAGTCCAAAGGGAAGCTGCAAAGATTCAGATTCGCTTGGATGCCTGAAAAATGGCAGGCTTGTCCAAAATTATGAACCAGTTAATAGATGTGCTCATCTCTAATTGTAGAGTATACCACACAAACAAACAAATAATGTACCTGATGAAAGAGCTCTTCTGAAAGCCCCATCTCCAGGAAAATCTAATCAGGAATAGTGACCCTAACATGTAAATAACACAACACAACATTGTAGGTGTGTAGCACCCTGCCTCTGCCCACCACATTGCTCTTCCTGACTGGCTACATAGTATTACACTCCTTGCTGTGGTTTGCACTGGTCCTTTAAGATATTATAGACCATAGGGTCTGCTTTCAGCTACTCACCAGCATCTATGAACTATTTGAGACAGCTTCTCCCACATTAAGCTGAGTTAGCTAAGGTCTTTAGTATAATAGAGTATTGTAAAGGCCTTGAACATGTTTTTGGATCATGAGAAAATCACCATCAAGCATTATAAACCAGTGCCATCCACTCATTGATCCAGGTACAGTGATTCTGGTAATTTTATATTTGTTATCCATGGCCTCCTTCCTTCTAAATTCAACTTTAAAAATTATGCTAATGGTGACTATGGTGACAATGGCCCTTATCATTTTAGAGCCTCATGGTGCATTAATCTTATATTCCTTGATTAACCCCTTTGGCTCCAGGGTTTTCAGAACATAAATCTAATAAGCCTCTCTATACTGTTGATATCCCCTTCTTGTCTTGAAACAGATGAAGACTAAAGAAAGTATGAATAATTGTTACTGCCACCTCTGAGGGCCGCAATCATTATTACACAGACTCTAACTACCCTATTCATTAGCACAAAGTGAGTCAGGACCAAGTGCCAACCCAAGTCTACACAATCCACCAATATTGGGACTACTCTGACATATAGCAACCTTATGGCCAAAATCTGATCCATATACAGAGTTTAAAGGGTAAAAACTGACAGAGCCATTTGGATAACATGCTTTGGAGTAGCCCAAAACCTTCACAGTGGGTCCACAAACTGCTTAATGGACATCTACCACCAGGATGAAGGACTTCAATCAAGCAAAAAAAAGGCTTTTAAAATTATGCAAATTAACCCGAGGAGCTCATGACTCCAGAAGCATTAATGGAGCTTGGAGCCCTTCAGGCTAATTTGCATCATTTTAAAGCCTTTGTTTCTCAAAAACAAGGGCATAAAAAGCTAAAAGAAGAGTAGATCCTGCTGGAGAAGTCACTCACCAGCAGGTCAGTGTGCTTGGTTTACAATCCTTCATCCTGGTGGTAGATGTCCTTAAACTTTACAGGGTGTACTGCACAACTATTTGACTTCGAATCGCACTCAAAAGCCAATAAATCGTCTACAAGGTTTACATATGACCCGAAAAATAATGGCAATTTGCAAGCTTTCCTAGTTTTCATCTACGCTCTCTGAAAAATCACATTTCGTCTGTATGATTCTGGACATATTCCAATGTTTCCCTGTGATTCAGTTTCCATTATGTGTATTACACGGGTATAAAACTTTAGTATTATGACATGGAAGGACTACAAAGAATGTAGAAAAACCACACAATGGTGACCTCTGTCTTCATGTTCATTTATCATTACAGTTTAAAGAATAGTTATTGTTTGTAAGTTAGAGACAGGTAGTTGTCTTCATCACTCATAGAACAGTTGCTTAATTATGTGCTTGGCATAAACAGGATCAAGGTCATCTTAGTTAAGAGATCCAGACACAGCTCTTTAATGGTGACCCAGACAGGTCAGTGACCTAAACTAATATTACTGTATATCCTGTCTGCAGTTGCAGTTGTATGGAGGGATTCATTCCCCCGCCATATCCCATTTCCTGCTTTTGTTAGCATTGTTTCATAGTGTGAAAGGCCATTAGTGACTTGTTGTTTTGCAGAATTTAAACAGGTGCAGTTTGAACATATCCTGGTTGTAATGTAGCTGTGGAAATGATATAACTTTCATCCATTGCCTTATAGGCATATATTATTTGTCTCATTTTTTATTGCTCTACTACATAAGTAGAGCTGTCATACTGGGAATCATACTTTACTTTAAACTGCACCAGAACCAAGCATTTAGGCCTCTTTCACACTTGCATTGCAGATCACGTCAGAGTCTGATCAGGGTGCAATCAGGGTTTGGTCGGTGAAAAACTGACATTTTTCATCAGAGTTCAATCAGTTTTCAGTTAGAGTATGTACAGTGTTTCAGTTTTTCACACACTTTTTTTGGTGTTACCAATGCATTTTTTATGCGCAGATAATGCATGTGAAAAAAGACTAAGGGCAGTGGTCTATCTTTTCTATGGCAAATGATCAGTAAAAAATGCATTGGACTTCCATCGGACTTGCTTGTGTCTCAGAGTGCAATGTGTTTTTGATGTATCTCCATAGACTTGTATTGTGTGTTTTTCAAGCACGTGAACTGCAAAAGTAGAGCATGCCGAGATTTAAATGTGCGTTAAAAAAACAAGTCTGGAAATCTCATTGATTACAGTGGGGGTCATTTACTAAGGGCCCAAATCGCGTTTTCCCGACGTGTTACCCGAATATTTCCGATTTGTGCCAATTTTCCCTGAATTTCCCGGGTTTTTGGCGCACACGATGGGATTATGGCGTGTCGGCGCTGGCATGCACGTGGCGGAAATCGGGGTGCGTGGCCAAACGAAAACCCGACGGATTCGGAAAAACCGCTGCATTTAAAAAAAAATTGGTCGCACGCGCCATACTTACATGCACCAGGAAGAGATCAGTGAACTCCGACGCAACTCGGCGGACCTCGGCGCAGCAGCGACACCTGGTGGACATCGGGCGCAGGACCTTCATGAATCGCCAGAAGAACTGAACGCTCGTCTGAGAAGCCGCCGCTGGAACGCGAATGGACCGGGTAAGTAAATGTGCCCCAATGGGTCAGAGTGTAATGCAATGCATGTCAAAAGCAGAACCAGGACCAACCTCATTATATAAATTCAGAACCAGAACAAAGCTCAGTATATATCAATACAAATAATCTCACTGTACAGTACCAGAACCACATTCAGCATTTAAATATAGATTCACAAGCATTCTTGGTTTATAAATACAGCATTGGGACTAAGCTCAAAACATAACTACAGTACCAAAACAAATCTTATAATCACAACTTAAGACCTAAGCCTATAACATAAATACTGCTGTCTACTGTCTATTTGTCTACTTTTAGCAAATAATTGATATAGTTTGTGTAAGGAAAAGTTAGATAATTTTCCAATATACTTTCTGTATCAATATCTCACAGTTTTCTAGATCTCTTCTTGCTGTCCTTCTATATAAAGCTTCTGCCAGATAGAATTCTGTCCATAGTCATGTGATGTCACACAGGTGCACGGCTCATTAGTATCACTGAGCAAAATCAGAGCTGTGTGATATAACGAGCATGCAGTGCATCTGTGTAACCATGGACAGATTTCTATCCACTGGAAGTAAACATAAAAGCTTCCTTCCAAGCAGAGATCCAGAAAACCACGAGAAATTGATACAAAAATGTATATTGGAAAATTGTATAACTTTTCCTTACAGATCAAATCAATTATTTGCTGAAAGTGGAAACCCCTTTAAGAGTCCGCTCCCATCAGTAATACTCTCCCTAGTGGGAATAGTGCTCCCCAGATATTCACAGGTTATCATGACTGGCTTAACTGCCAACTCCGTCAGTAATGTTAGTCAATATAATCATTTATTCAGTTAACCCACCTTAGGTCTTGTTAACAGGTGCTGTAAATATAAGTAATTATTCCCCAAGTCACCCATAGTGATCTCTATAACACTGCACCCCATAAAACTCCATTAGTATTACGCCCGATAATAGGTAGTGCTACAGAGATCCATTAGTAATAGAGCTTACATAGTGTTAAATGTTTCAATAGAAATTATGCTGATATATCTCAGTCAACAATAAGGGCCTAATAAGAATAGTGTTCCATGCATAATGCCATCATTAGGGCTCTCATAGTAATACTACTAATACTAGTAGTAACGCCGTGATAATAGTTCTCTCCCCCTTTATTGGTAGATATAGTAATAGGGTTCCCCCATAGGTGCCATTATTGTTGATTGTACTCCATAGTAATATTATTACCCCATAGTACTCCTATTAGTCATATTGTCACTACATTAATACTGCTCCTCTTGATAATTCAATTAGTTACTTTGCCCTCATAGTGCCCCAACATAAATTGTCTCCCCTAGATAAGCCAATTGCTATTTATGCTACTACTTAATTGTGTCCCCCTTTATCAGACCACGGACCACTCAAGCAACTGACCCCTTTTAACTCCTGGAGCAAGGCAATAATTTCACAGGCCTCAAGTGGTGATCGGTGGAACAGGGAAAATCAATACAGAAGAATTAAGGAGAACTGTCTAGATCATATACCTGTGCTGTGGTATTTACAGAAAGAAATCAGAATAAGTTTTGTGAGTTGCAAAGTGTGTCCACTGTGGATCAAACCTCCCAGCACATCTCATAGACCCTTGAATGGACTGAATTTCAAGACATTTGATGGCCAAGTGTTTTCAAGTGTATTTGTTTTCACCAATTATTTGTCACCTACAGATGCCAGTTTTCAAGCTTCCTGAACCAACTGCTTTATAGCGTCACACTTGCTCTTTTGGCTTGGCTTCAGATGTGTATGAAGATGCAATCTCTTCCCGAGGTTGGTGACACACACTCTTCCTACCTTTTAAACCTATTTATGTGATGTAAAACAGGTGATTCATGAAACTAGGTCAGCTTCTTATATGGCTGTTATCTATTGTCAGACAGTTTTAACCACCAAACCATCTAAAACCACTGTTCCAGTTCCACTACTGTGACTGAGATATTTTGACATCCTAAACTGGGGTGCCATATATTTCACTGTTTTGGACAGTCATTATTTAAAGGACTGATACCTGTACAAGCATCTCTAAAAAGAGGTTTTGATACTTTTTCACTAGTGTGCAATATTGGGCCTAGCATACATTCTTGAGCCTTTAATGAAAAAAAAATCACTGATCCTTATGACCTCATCAGAAAATTGCGACCATGATGGTGGCACACACACCACCACTATTTAAAGGACATCAACAACTCTCATCAAGGACTATAAAGTAAGCACACTGACACACTGATGTGTGCCCCCTCTGGCAGGATAAGCTTTTCTTTTACATTCTCATGTCCTTGCTTTTAACATAAAGGCTTTAAGAATTATGCAAATGAGCCTGAGGGACTGAAGTCTCCATAAACATCTATGGAGCATGGAGCCTCTCAGGGCCATTTGCATGATTCTTAAAGACTTTATGTACAAAGCAAGGACATGAGAATGTAAAAGAAGAGCTTATCCTGCCAGATGGGGCACACATCAGTGTGTCAGTGTTCTTACTTTATAGTCCTTCATCCTGGTGTCCTTTAAAGGGGATGTCCAGGGGTTAAAAAATATTGCTGCTTTCCTCCACAAACAATGTCACACCGGACCATGGGTAGTGTGTGGTATTGCAACTAAGCTCCATTCATCCCTATATAGCTGCGCTGCAATATCGTCAGAAGCCAAGCTTGGCACTGTGGCCATGCTTTCTAACCTCCAGACAACACCTTGAAGTGCCACAGTTAAGTGTGCCAGCCAATCATTGCAAGTGTTAAAGATAGGGATCTGCTCTATAATACAATAGCCCTATCATGCAGCCTAAACAGGTACAGAGAACATTTGTATTACCTGAAAGCACTGAATTGAAGCTTTACTTGCCAGTTTACATCTAACATTCTATTTTATGCATTAAAATGCCAAAATGCGCACAGAAAATGTTCATGCACTATAAGGTCTTAAGGCTGAGTTAACAACTTTGCTTTTCATTTTGCCAGAGGCAAAGAGATATAAAGAAATTCACCTAAGGCCCAGAGAATTCAACATAAAATATCAAATCATACTCTTGGGGCTTGCTAAGCATATGGAAGGCTGGAGTTTTCTCTTTCTACTAAGCTGACAATGAAATCATTATTACAGAACAGTCGCCTCATTCTATACAATATGAACACAAGTACACACTTTACACATTCAAGTTCTTCTTCAGAAGCAATTTCCAAATGATTACATGCAAGCAGATATATTTGTTACCAAATAACTTTATTAAATATATTATTAAAAATCGCAGTCCATATGCTGTACTAAGACATATAAATATCCGAGAGAGGGGGTGTCTTATTCGGGACCCCCATTTGTGAGTCTGTGCAAACAGCGCCTCCTATTTTTACAAGTTCCCTTTCCAGAGGGTGGGCAGTTGGAGATTCTCATGTAGGTTGAGGTCACACATGTGTAAGGTTACTGCTTGGAACCTTCATTGCAGATTTGATCTTATTTGCTGGAAAATATACCTTTCCTCAGTAGTATAAAATATTAGCAATACCGGTGCACACTTTCTACACCAAGATATTTTATTGTACGTAGAAAATAACAAAAGCAATTGAAAGGTCCAAGTTAACCCTGTTTACCACAATCCTGTTAAGTTTAAAGGTTTATGTAACTATACCTGTAAAGTTAAAAAAACACTGTGAGATACCATACCATAAAAGCTTAGTGGAGTTATTGTCCATCAACATGTGACCCATCCAACAGAAAACTAATAATGACAATGCATATGTGAACCCTGTAGAACAGGTAAATGGCTGATGGAGAGCAGCTAAAGGACATCATTAAAGGGTATTTTCATCCTTAATATTTATGACATAAATATTACACACACAGGATATGTCATAAATACATGACAGATGTGGGTTTCAACTCTTAAGCCGCAGAGCTCTTTAGGGAGGATTTCTCCAGACGGAGACAGTGCCCCCTCGTCTTTTGATTTAATCTGAAAAAACTTACCACCATATTTTTGTATGGACTACAAATAAATCATGTCCCCTCGTAGTCATCTCTATTCTGGACTAAATGAATCTAGTTGTTTTAATCTTTCCTCATAACTGAGACCCTCCATACCCTCTCCAGCTCCAGGGCATCCTTTTTATGGACTGGTGCCCAGAACTGGACAGCATATTCCAGGTGAGGCCGGACCAATGGCTTGTACAGTGGTAATATTACATCCCTATACCAAGAGTCCATACCACTTTTGATACATGACAAGATCCTACTGGCTTTAGAGGCAGCTGATTGACATTGAATGCTGTTATTCAATTTATAATCTACGAGTATGCCCAGGTCCTTCTCAACATCCCATATTTACTCCCCCAAGGACATATTTTGCCTTTGGATTATTAGCCCCCCAGGTGCATAACACTCAGTATGTCCAAGTCACCCTGCAGCCTATAAACATCCTCCATAGACTGTATTACACTACACAGCTTGGTGTCATCTGCAAAAATAGACACAGTGCTTTTAATTCCTACCTCTATATCATTAATAAATATATTAAATAGTAGTGGGCCAAGCACAGAACCCTGAGGTACACCACTCATAACTGGTGACCATTCGGAGTAGGAATTATTGACCACAACTCTCTGGATACGATCCTTTAGCCAGTTTTCAATCCAATTGCATTTGATTCCTGCCAAACCAATAGACTTTATTTTACCCATCAGGCGTATGAGGGACAGTCAGTGTCAAATGCCTTTGCAAAGTCCAGGAACACAACATCCACAGCAGCTCCCCCATCCAGGCATCTGCTCACCTCCTCATAGAAGCAGATCAGGTTAGTCTGACAACTTCTATTCTTAGTAAACCCATGCTGGTTATCACTTATACTTATATTGGATGTCACATACTCCAGTATATGCTCTTTTACTAACCCTTCCAATATTTTCACCACAATGGTAGTTAAGCTTACAGGCCTGTAATTGCCTGGCGAAGTTCTAGAGCCCTTTTTATATATTTGCACCACATTTGCCTTGCTCCAGTCACTTGGCATCACACCAGACATTACGGAATCCCTGAAGATTTTAGACAGTGGTACAGCAATAACAGAACTGAGTTCTTTGAGAACTCTTGTGTGTAACCCATCTGGTCCAGGAGCTTTGTACACATTGATCTTATTGAGGTTAGATTGGATCATATCTACATTCAGCCAGTCTAGTATATTACAGGATGAACGACCCGCACTGGTACCTCCCACGTCAGAAGTTCTTTCTTCTAGCATATAAATGGAGCTTAAAAACCCATTAAGTATCTCCACCTTCTCTTGGTCTTTAGTCACAGATGCCCCATTTTCAGAATAAAGGGGTCCAAACTACTACAGTACACGTCGGGAAAGGGTTAAAGGTGAAAATGCCCCTTTAAATTTGGTGCATTTACATGAAACTAGAATAACCCTTTATATTAAATAAGCAAAAAAAAGTCCACCACCATTTACAAATACAGATTTGTTTTGTCAAACATTGTAATGCCATTTAAATGGCCCTCACGAGAAAATACAACCTCAGATGAACAATAAAATAAAACAATTTACTCCATTTCAGTATCTATTCCTTGTCATCAGTGGGGGGGGGGGGGGAGGGGACGTGTCCTGCTCGGTCGTCCAGTCCCATCTTACTGGTCACAGTTCATGTAATGAAGGCAAAAAAGAGGGAGGAATGGGACTAAAGGTGGGCGCTAAACTAGCCTTATCTCGGTGGAGTGTCTACACTAGAAATGCAAAAATTAACTAGTTCGACTCACACCATAAGGTATAGGACGTATTAATAGAGATAAAATTACCACTTACAATAGAATATAGACCTTGATGTCAAGACAATTAATGCATAAATAAATAATATAAAATGAAGACCTTAAAGTCCAAAAGTTCAACAGTTCATGTCATGTGACCAGAGTGAAATCATCTCAGGTCATTTCGCCTCTTAATAATTGCAAACTGTTACCCCTGCATATATCTGACCACCTGAAGTGCCTGTAGCCTTCATGGACTTCTATTCCTCTCCATCCTCCATGGAGGCTGCTGTAATTTTATGTAATCACATACATGGTGTACTTTTTGCTATTCTTAGAAAGGCTGAAGGACCTGCGATTATGTCACTGGTCACATGTCATGAATGTAATACAAGGTACCATGTAATAAAATTGACACAATATTTCCCATCTGTACGTAGAGCATTTTATGTCTGTAGTTGAATATTAGCAGACAGCTCTTATGTACAAGGAGGCAGTGCAGTCATTTGTAGAGACACAGAGCTGTCACAATAATGGATAGAGGTTCACTGCCAACCCGAGTGAGAGAGATAAGTCACATCAGACAAGATAAGTCATCATCGTACAATGAACTTTCGGTGAACTCCACGGACTGGGTAAGTAAATGTGCCCCATTATATTTTCAGGTTCATGACGTCTCCTTCTATAACACGGGTGTCAAACACAAGGCCCGTGTTGACTGGCCTGGCACCTCCCACTGCCGCATTGTCACTGTCTCGGTGACTACAATGGCAGCAAAGCTCGCTAAGCAGGCTTGCATTGACATTCATGTATAGGTATGCCATGCTGTGCTACTTACACATGAACATCACAGCCAGCCACACCGTGTGGCACACCTTCCTTTCACCTCCGCTATGTTTCCCCGCCACCGCGCTGCATCGGAGCCCTCGCAATGCCTCGAAACCGCTGCTACAATAAATACAGGTAGCTGCTGTGCCTGCTTTATGGTGTGTTGTGACCTAATGGCTACCCCTGTGAGAGATGGCTACCCCTGTGCGAGATGGCTTACCCTGTGAGAGATGGCTCCCGGGGCTAACCCTGTGAAAGATGGCTACCCCTGTGAGAGATGGCTAGCTGGGCTACCCCTGTGAGAGATGGCTACTGGGCTACCCCTGTGAGTGATGGCTACCTGGGCTACCCCTGTGAGGGATGGCTGCTGGGATACCCCCTGTAAGGGATGGCTGCTGGAGTACCCCCTGTGAGAGATGGCTATCTGGGCTACCCCTTTGAGAGGTGGCTGCTCGGCTACCCTTCTGACAGATGGCTACTAGGCTACACCTGTGAGAGATAGCTACTAGGCTACCCCTGTAACAGGTGGCTACTGGTGCTACCGCTGTGACAGGTTGCTACTGGGCTACCCCTGTGACAGGTGGCTACTGGGCTACCCCTGTGACAGGTGGCTACGGGGCTACCACTGTGACAGGTGGCTACTGGGCTATCCCTGTGAGAGATGGCTGCCTGGGCTACCCCTGTGAGAGATGGCTGCCTGGGCTACCCCTGTGAGAGATGGCTACCGGGGCTAACCCTGTGAGAGATGGCTACCCCTGTGAGAGATGGTTAGATGGGCTACCCCTGTGAGAGATGGCTAGCTGGGCTACCCCTGTGAGAGATGGCTACCCCTGTGAGAGATTCCCCTGTGAGAGATGGCTACCTGGGCTACCCCTCTGAGAGATGACTACTGGGCTACCCCTGTGAGAGATGGCTACTGGGCTACCCCTGTGAGTGATGGCTACCTGGGCTACCCCTGTGAGGGATGGCTGCTGGGCTACCCCCTGTAAGAGATGGCTGCTGGGGTACCCCCTGTGAGAGATGGCTATCTGGGCTACCCCTCTGAGAGGTGGCTGCTCGGCTACCCCTCTCACTGGTGGCTACTAGGCTACCCCTGTGAGAGATGACTACTGGGCTACCCCTGTGAGAGATGGCTACTGGGCTACCCCTGTGAGTGATGGCTACCTGGGCTACCCCTGTAAGGGATGGCTGCTGGGCTACCCCCTGTAAGAGATGGCTGCTGGGGTACCCCCTGTGAGAGATGGCTATCTGGGCTACCCCTCTGAGAGGTGGCTGCTCGGCTACCCCTCTGACTGGTGGCTACTAGGCTACCCCTCTGACAAGTGGCTACTGCTGCTACCACTGTGACAGGTGGCTTACTGGGCTACCCTTGTGAGAGATAGCTACACGGGCTACCCCTGTGAGAGATGGCTACCCCTGTGAGAGATTCCCCTGTGAGAGATGGCTACCTGGGCTACCCCTCTGAGAGATGACTATTGGGCTACCCCTGTGAGAGATGGCTACTGGGCTACCCCTGTGAGTGATGGCTACCTGGGCTACCCCTGTGAGGGGTGGCTGCTGGGCTACCCCCTGTAAGAGATGGCTGCTGCGGTACCCCCTGTGAGAGATGGGTATCTGGGCTACCCCTCTAAGAAGTGGCTGCTCGGCTACCCCTCTGACAGATGGCTACTAGGCTACACCTGTGAGAGATAGCTTCTAGGCTACCCCTGTGAGAGATGGCTACTGGGCTACCCCTGTGAGTGATGGCTACCTGGGCTACCCCTGTGAGGGATGGCTGCGGGGCTACCCCCTGTAAGAGATGGCTATCTGGGCTACCCCTCTGAGAGGTGGCTACTGCTGCTACCACTGTGACAGGTGGCTTACTGGGCTACCCTTGTGAGAGATAGCTACACGGGCTAGCCCTGTGAAAGATGGCTACACGGGCTACCCCTGTGAGAGATGGCTACACGGGCTACCCCTGTGAAAGATGGCTACCAGGCAAACCCTGTGAGAGATGCTTAGAAAACAAAATAGGCAAGCTTTATTAATTTTAATTTAGCTGAATTGCTGTGCTTGTTTTATGATGGTTTCTCAGATTTTTTTAATCATATGTTCAGCTTTCTGGTTGCTCTCAAAGGGCTCATTGCAATGGCATTGCTGTATTACTGTATTTCTACTAAACAGCTCTTCTAACTGTTAAGACATATCTACAACTTTACAGTACTAAAATGACATTCGGCCCTTTTAAGGCAACCATAAGGCTGATGTGGCCCCCGGTGAAAATGAGTCTGACACCCCTGTTCTATAAAATCAACAGCACGGCTTTAGTTTGCAGAGTTGCATCTGAACATTCTGACCTTTTTTTTTTATAGGTGAGACGATAATGCACCATGTAACCAAAAACAGCAAGAACACCTCATACCAACTGGTCAAGTGGAAATGTGATTGTTTGGGCTTGTTCCTCGGCCACAGGATCTTGTAATCGTGCAGTCACTAAGTCGAATATGAATTCTTTTGTGTACCAAAGTCATCTATCTACAGCTAAAACTAGGCTGAAACTTCACGTTACTGGACAATGATTTCAAACACAACAGCAAGTCTTCAATAGCTGGAAAAGAATCAAGATGTCACAATAGTCCAGTCAACGTCTAGATCTCAACCCAATTTAAATACTGTGGCAGGAACTTAAGAGAACTCCGCGTAAACAAATTATTGTAAATTTGCTGTAAAGATGTGTGAGCCAATATTGCTTCAGGTTTTATAAAGCCTAGTTTTTATTAGTACTTGTTTTGTAAAACCATAGATTTCAAAGACTGTATATTTCTCTTTTACTCATTACTACCCTTAGTTACATTGTAATTGTAACAATGCTTTGCAGGCCTCACAGTGGGACAAATATTCTTATTTCCCGCTCACACATTTGCTAAGGGCAAATTCACTAGAGATCAAAGAGTATTTTTGACTATATTTTTGACTGTGGTTACAACATTTGTTTTTTATTTTTACAACTCAGTTTAAATGGGGTATCTCACACTAAAAGATAGCAGAATAGAACAAGGGGTTAAGATAACAGAAGATAACAGAATAGTCATGGGGGACATGTATCTTTATTTCTGCATGTCAACTAGTCTCATTTTTGTGACTTTTGTAATTTTTGCCACTTTTCACTGCAACTTTTGCTGTCATTTTTCAAGTATGCTTGGTCTGCAGTGCCTTATGTATCTTTGTTTTCCAGATGTTCCAGCCAACTTTTCACTTATGTATCACTTTTTTTGCTTATTTTTGCAACCAGTTAGTCTGGTCCGGGGCTGGTGCAACAGATGGATTTTTTTTCATGGACCCTGCATTGTAACCTGTTTTTGGAAAATTCAGAAATTTTTGCATTTAAATTCTTTTTAAATGTATTGGTTTCTTCTAAGGGTGGGGTCAAGTGTTTCGTTTTGAAATGCATTACAACAGCCGAGGAGAGGTAATTTGCCTAATTACTGTTAACATTTGCGCTCACAAAAAGCAATGAAAATGCCACGTTAGCGAATGCGTTAACATTACGTTTACTATGCGTTTTTTAAACACAAATGTTAACAGTACTGTAATTAGCTCCTCAGCTGTTGTAATGCGTTTCAAAACGCAATCAAAACGCAACTTGTGACCACACCCTTATCACCACGTGTGACCGCAGCCTTATATGTTGTCATCTCCCTGGGGTGTGACTAGAGTGCTTAAAAATGCAGGAAACAGCCTCAAATACAAAATTTACAGTAATTTCCTCTCCTGCACATAACCCCACACATGGCTTGTGTCCATGTGGATTTGAGACATTTGCAACAAAAAGTCTCAAAAAGAAGCCTAAATTTGCGCCTGAGATGCAACTGAGATGCAAAAAAGACAAATGTCTCAAAAATTCACCAAAGAAAGAAAAAACATGTCCCCATGGATTTCTCATCCATTTTTTTTTTGTTACTAATGTATCAATAGAAGGATGCAACCAAGAAAAACAAGCTTATGTTAGACAATGAGGATGGTTTGAGCTTCTGCTCCAGCCGCTCAATGATTCTTTAGGAGATATGATATAACACAATCACCTGCAGCATGATTGTAATTAGCTTGTGGTGTCACTTGCCCCACAGAACTAGGGTCACCCTCACAGAAATTCATACTTCTACCTACATTATCATTGCACTTTTTGTCATAGTGCTAAACTACTGCTACATTCACACTCTCCTTCTCTCTGTCAGGCACTATACCCACCCAGGCCCAGACATTACATGGATAGCATACCCGAACTATAGCCTGCAGGTGTTGCTGTAGCAGGTGTGACTTTTTGCTGAGCCTTTGTAACCAAACAGGGGCTGTTGCTGAAGGGAAGGGCCATTCTGAACCACAGTGCCAAAATGAGGTGGTGGTTTAGGGTATGTAATGGGAACACTGGTCTCAGGGACAACAGACAGGTCAGTGAACCTTAAACTCCAGCGCACCAACAGCTCTGCCTGTTTGCCTAAGCATATCCTACAGTGATATGAGACAACCACAAAGATGGTCTCTCCTTGTGTCAAAGTGTGGACACGTAACAAGACAGACAAATAACAAAAGGGAGGTCACAACAGATAGTATATAAAGTACAGAATTGTATACACAGAAGGATAGTCAAACAGGTAAGCAAAATATATAAAAAAACTAAAGTACAGATGTATTTCAAACAAAGCGTAGATATGAAAGCTAACAAGGCCATCTTTAACCATCAATCAGGATAGTGCACACTGGGAATTTTGTAGAGTAGCCACGCTGCTCTAGGTGAGAAGGGCACAGCTCTGAGAAGACCAGCCATAGAGGACTGTTCAGAATTCCAACTGAAGAAGACACAGACTTAAACAGGGACAAAGCTTGGACAACCCTTTAACCTATAACATGATTCCAAAAAAGAAGGTCCACTATAGCATTATTCAGAAAGTTATTAACTTTTTGGAAAACACAAGGGAAAATTTAAAAAGTGTGGGAAACTTGGATGGCTCAGTCATACATTATATGTGTTATGTAACAACATTTTTCATGAAGGGGAAAATATGACACAGATTTTCATTTGAGAAATTTGGCCAATATACAGCTCAATAATACTGAAAAGAATGTCATAGGCCAAAGGATGCAACAAAAACTAAAACAGCATAAACGTTGCATCACACAGTTAATATTACTATTATTCTAAGCATACACATAACTGTGTGATAGAAAACACTTGCTTTGTAGGTTGCTGTGAAGTATGTGATTGAAACTAGACACCAGTTGTACAGTTTTCAGGATTTTCCAAGGCTGATGCCAATGCAATAAATTCCAATGGCAATGGAAATGATAGGTGGGGGAATTTTCTCACTTAGTGGGAGGTTTTCAATTATTAGGTGTTGCTTTCCATTTCCTTATGGTGAGAGACATTTTCCATAGTTTCACTGGCTTTAATGTCCCAGGGAGACTAATACATTAAAAGTATGGCATCTATATTCATGATAGCCTACAGGTGCATTGCAGCTCATTCATACATGCTCTCTTCTGCAGGAACACTATTTCTCTGTTATTAGATAAATATATAAGGTTAGGGCCTGTTAGATAAAAGCTTTGACAGTCGTGGTCAAAGAGCAGTTTAAAGGGACCACATTTTCACAAATATGGTTAATGACAGGTTCCCATAGAACCCTATTAACTAACTGAGACCCTGCTTGTAGTTTAAAATTGTTTCCCTTTACATCCCCATAAATCAACTTTATATTATATTATGTGGCATCAGAGGGGGCATGTCCTGCTCGACTAGCCCCTTCCATCTACTCTTCCCTCTGTCCCAATCCTCTTCTCAGCATGTCATTTAACAAGGGTGAAGTCATCTAAGGTTCTTTACCCAGTACTCGCTTTGTGTGACCAGAAGTGGTCCATGATGTAATATGATGAGTTCTCCCTCAATGCTCCATATAGCAGTGAGATCTTGTCAATAAGGACTATGGTGGCAGGGTAGGGCAGTGAACACTGAATATAATGGAACCCATTATGATCATCGGACTTACATCAGGTGTTTTGTATTTAAGTTTACAAACTGATTTTTTTTTTACATTGTAGCCATGGAAAGAGATAAAAGCAATGTTTTATAATGATATTTTTAATTAAATATGGGTGGGTTGATTTAAATGGCAGGTCTTCTTGACTCCTAGATTCAGGCACTGTGGCTGTAGTAATCTTCTTTCTTCTTATATTGGTCATCCATGACCTCCTTCCTTCTAAAGTCAACTCTTAGGTTATACCAATGACCCCAAAGGGCTCCTGAGGGTGTTACCAGAACCCCTCCTTGCTGCAGCTTCACAGGCTGTTAGACTCCCCCCTCTGCTCCCTCAGCACTTCACCGCTCCCTCTTCCTGATGTAATCTCAGTACAGAAAAGGGAGTGGCAGCACACAGTGGGAGGGGGGAGAGTGATCCTTGCACACTGTAACACCCTGGAATCTGAAGCATGGAGGGGCTCTGGAGCCCTTTGTGTTCATTAGCATAGTTAAAAATTGATTTTAGAAGTAAGGTGGACAGGTATAACAAATATAAGAAGATTACCATAGTCATACTGCCTGGATCTATGAGTAAGTGCCCCTGATTTATCATGCTTCCTTTTGATAGTAGATTTCCTTTAATATCATCTTAGCGCAGCTGCACATGATGCACTAAACCACATAAAGATCCACATTAGAAACTTCAAAGAAAATCAGCTCAAGACAGTGTCTGTTTTCCATGCAGAATACATGGAGATTTCAAAGAGTGAGAATCCTTATTGTTTCCTCTGAATGCAAATTGATATTCTGGGGAAGGAAAAGTCTGTAACACAAGTTAAGGCCACACTGAAAAAAATCTGTGCTATGTATTAAGATTTGAAAATCTCATATACTATGCTGGTATTTTGATGTATACTGCAGAATTTCCACTTGTAAATCCAAACAGTAAAAAGTGTGTGTAAAAAGAATGGTAGGAGTAACAGCAGGAATGGTTAGCTATTATTTAGGTACTACAAGGCTACTAATGACCTTGGATGGGGGGGGGGGGGCTTCCGACAGGAAACTAATTCATACTCTATAGGGGAAAGTGAAGCAATTCAGAGGGGAATTACAGGATTTACGGAATATACCCCTTTATGGCATAAAGGGACCCCTGGGGGAATTTACAAAAATAGAGGATAGCGCATATTGGATATCGGTGGGCCTGGTTAGATTGTCGCAGCAATGCGAGGTGGGAGCATTAAATCATTTCAACAGCTGGAGGAGGAGCTATCCCTGCCGCACAGCAGTTTTTATAGGTATTTGCAGGTGCACCATGCATTTGATGCACAAAAACGACTAACTCCTCTGGACACTAAGACAGACCCATTTATTAGATGTGTGACCAATGCAACTCATCTGCCAGGACTGATATCTCTGATGTATCGACTGCTACTAGATACATTTTTGGACAGTCATCCCCTTAGAGTTAGGTAGAAGTGGGAAAGGGATGTGGGCAACATCACTGATGACCAATGGGAGGGGATACTAGAGGCGATCCCGTCTATGTCCATTAGTGAGTCTGGAAGGCTGTCTCAAATTTATATTTTGCATCGTGTTTATCACAGTCATGCATGATATCGGCGTTCGTTCTGATGAAACCTGCCCAAAATGTGGGGAAGCTCCTGCAGATATGGCTCACATGCTGTGGACCTGCACACGCCTTTCTTCCTTTTGGTCAGGAGTACTGGCACTTCTAGATAAGCCCTTTTCTACGTCTAGGAACATACTGATGTGGGTGTTGGGATGCTTGGAGGAAGTACAGTTGACAAAGAGGGGCATAACAGCCGTTGGTCGTCTATTATTGGTTGCACGAAAGACAATAGCGGCCCGCTGGATACAGGCAGAATTCCTCACTAAAGCAAATAGTCTGTTGTTAAACGAATGTGCAGTGTTTCAAAAAAGGGGAAAACCTGACAAATTTGAGAAGCTATGGAGTGAGCAGCTGGATACGCCGGGAGTGGCATCACAAGCATTATTGAGAGGAAGGATTAGAATGGGTTGCGCTTTGCTATGCTATGCTTTGCTTAGTATTAAGTAGAAGCAGCTTTTGAGCTAGTACAGCCACGAGTTTTCTTACAATGATGCAACAAGTTTTCCACACCTGGATTTGGGGATCCTCTGCTATTTTTCCTTGCAGATCCTCTCCAGTTCCTTAAGTTTGGACGGTGAAAGTTTGTGGACATCCCTTTTTCAAGTCTCTCCAGAGATGCGCAATTGAGTTTAGTTCAGGGCCCTGGCTGGGCCAGTGAAGAATGGTCACAGAGTTGTTCTGAAGCCACTGATCTGTTATTTTCGCTGTGTGCTTAGGGTCATTGTCTTGTTGGAAGTCTAAAGTCCAGAGCACTCTGGCAGAAGTTTTCATCCAGGATATCTTTTTACTTGGCTGCAATAATCTTCCCTTCAATTGCTACCAGTCATCCTGTCCCTGCACCTGAAAAACACCCCCATAGCATGATGCTGCCACCACCATGTTTCACTGTTAGGATTGCATTTGTTAGGCGATGAGCAATGCCTGGTTTTCTCCATACATACCTCTTATAATTAACACCAAAAAGTTCAATCTTTTGCCATAAATCCCTGACTAGTGGAGGGCTGCAGTGGAACTTGTGGAACTTCTGCCCTACTGCATCTCTGAAGCTCAGTCACAGTGATCTTGGGGTTCTTCTTTACCTCTTTTACAAAGGCTCTTCTCCCACAATTGTTTAGTTTGGCTTGATGGCCAGGTTGATGAAGAGTTGTGCTCATCCCAAACTTCTTCCATTTAAGGAATATGAGGCCACTGTGCTCTTGGAAACATTGAGTGCTGCAGAGATTCCTTTGTAACCTTGGCCATATCTGTGCCTTGTCACAATTCTGTCTCTGAGATCCTTGGGCAGTTCCTTAGACGTCATGATTCTCATATGCTCTGACATGCACTGTTAGCTGTGAGGTCTTACATAGACATCTGTGTGCCTTTCCTAATCAAGTCCAATCAGTTTAATTAAACACAGCTGGACTCTAATGAATGAGTAGAACCATCTCAAGGAGGATAAGAAGGAAATGAACTGCATGTGAATTATATATCAGGGTGACAGCAAAAGGTCTGAATACTTATGACCACGTGAATCTACAGATTTCTTGTTTAATAGGTGAGCAAAAATATCTACATTTCTGTTTTTTTCTGTCAAGATGGGGAGCAGAGTGTACATTATTGAGCAAAAGAAGAACTTTTTTGATCTTACCAATTGCCTGAAGGGTTCTGAATACTTTCCATACCAACTGTATAGGGTGATTGCAGGGATAGAAGTAAATTTTAGTTTGATGTTCTTAGTTTATAATGCTCTAGATAAATTAATCCCTTCCTGACTTTTACATTTTTGCATTTCCATATTTTGCTCCCCTTCTTTAAAAATCCATAACTTTTTTTTTTCTGTGTAACAAATTGTACTTCCTATCGACGGTATTTAATTTTCCATACAATGTACAGGGAGGCAGGAAAAATATTCCAGTAAATGAAAAAACATTTTTAAGCCATTTGTGGGTTGAAAAGGGGGTGATTTGAACTTTTTTTTTCTTGTTTTTCTTAACTTTACCATATTACAGTATAGCAGTATATGGTGGATCTGCTGATGAACTGTTACATGTGGCATTGGCATATTGTAACAGATCTTCAGAAATGACAATGTCTGAATGCTTGTACATATTCCAGGCAATGGATCGTCACTCCCCAATGACACAAGGAACAACGTTCATAGCCAAGAAGGTGGCTCAAGTGCTGCCTGCTGTTTCATAGCACCTGAAGCTTTGCAAGTGGCATGTAAAGGATTAACACCTGTGATCGGTGCAAGAACTGGCTGTGGGTGTTAAAAAGGACCTATTACCCATATAAAAGGCACGAGGAGCTGCTTACTAAAGTCCATTAAAGTAAGCAGGTCCTAGTGCTATAACAGATGTAGCAGTGTTACACTGCCAGCATTGTCGGAAACCTCCAATAATGCTAGCAGACAATACCGCTCTGTACAATAGTAACACTGGAGGAGCGCTGCTTCTGCCCTGGACCGCCCCTCGCACTCTATAGGCTGGCAGTGACTGCCAGATTTGATGCAGTAGTTACCATCCCTAATCCCGCCCCCTAATTCTACTGTACAGCGTGGCAGTGTCTGCTAGCGTTATTGTCAGTGTAAAACTGCTACATCTGTTGTAGCTGTAGGATGGGCTTACTTTAGAAAGCAGGCCCCAGTGCCTTTTTTATAACAGGTTTTATGACAGGTCCCCTTTAATGCTGTGGGGCTTATTTACTAAGGGTCTCTCACTGCACTTTCGTAGGACTGTGAACTGTTTTCGGGATTTGCACGTCTTTGACACATATTTAACAGGGGTCTACGCTGAGATTGTGTCACAAGGGATCGGTTTTTGGCGCAGCTGCGTTGGCTTTCAAGTGACAGAAATCAGGGGGCATGCCTTTGCGAGATCCGGTTGATTTGGATTAAGAGCGGGATTTAACTTTCAATTTGTGTGGCAAGACAATGCACTTACATGCACCAGGAAAAAGAAGGTGAACTGCGGCGGACCTGAGCAGGGAAGCGACACATGCAGGATATCAGGCACATGATCTTAGTGAATCGCGGCACAGTGCATTATCGTCAGACAATGCACTTTTGGTGAACTCCGTGGACTGGGTAAGTAAATGTATCCCTGTGTGTTTGATTTAATATGCCGCAAACACCGAGTCCGTATGGAAGCCTCTGTGGCCTGTGAGCCCTCTCCATACAGTTCTTGTCACAGCAAGTGTTTAAGAATGGATTTATGTTTTTAAGAAATGGAATAGCTGTAGGTTATTAAAATTTGGCAACTTATAAAACAGACAAAACCTACTAAAATTGTTTTGTTGCATTTAGATAGCCCTAAATGTACACTGGCATGACATTTAGCAGAGTCCTTATCTGCTATATACCAAGATGTCATTATTATACATACCATATGGTAAATGAGGGACTCTGGTTCTAGTACAGCATTGTGGGTCAGTTATGAATCTTTCTTCCATTTCAAAAGTTTTCTGTTTTATATAAAATAGTTGATTTACGTGGTTTCTCAACATTGTTCAATAAAGAAAATAAAGGACATTGCATACTGCAGTATAATGATCAATGTCACCCATTGATTGACTGAAAAGCATTCTCATCTGTTTTTTGGAGCAGTGAGGACCCAAACAACCATGGCAAGAGGTATCTGCAAAGGTAAGTCTAAACTTTTCTACCTTTTGTAGCCCATGGTTCCCATTTTGATACAAAAAGAAAAACATTTAAAGGGAATCTTTCTCCAGTGAACACCCTTCTACCAACCTCACACAGTTGTCTTTATATATTTTATATACTTAAGTATACGCTGACACGAAGAAGCCGAGGTACCTTATTTTACCACAAAAAACTGGGAAAAGGTATTGACATGAATTTAAGCCTAGGGTGGGAAATGCAGCCGCTACTCTCTAAGAAAATGTCCAGTAGTCTCCCCTCATGAATAATATGTCCACAGCAGCCCCTCCAATTAATAAAATGTCCACATTAGTATAATGTCCATCAGTGTGCCCTCATTAATATAATGTCCAGCAAAGTGCCCCATAGCAGAGTGCCCCATTAAAAAATATTCAGCAGAGTGTCCCCATTAATATAATGTCCAGCAGGGTGCCCCATTAATAAAATGTCCAGCAGAGTGCCCCTATTGATAAAATGACCAGCAGAATGTCCCATTAATAAAATCTCCAGAAGAGTGCTCCCATTAATAAAATGTCCAACAGAGTAACTTTGGTAAAAGAGAGGGAATTCAGAAGCAAGTAATATAAAGGCCCCACATAAATAAGGCAACTAAGTGGAAAGAAGAAGGAAGTAAAAAATAGAGGCAGGTATGGGTTCAGAGTCTATGCCATGTATAAAAAAAAGGAAAAGCCAATTCAGACTCTAGGATAGAGATGATAACCTTAGATTGGGGAGTGCATAAGAAGTATATGATTTTTCCAAGCCAGTAGTATAATAGTCTTTCAAGAATCCGGTCAAGTGGTGATCATGTATTCTCCTCATATGATATTACAATGTAATACTTAGACTCAAAAGAAAAGATGAAAAACAAGTTTTATGGCCACTACTCATTTACACAACTAGATTTGTGTTTTCTCTATGTGTAACTACTATCTGTACAAGCACACAGATTTTTTGTAAAGGAAACCCATTTAACAATAAAGACAGTTATTATGAGCTGAATCCTGTCTTTCCAGCAACATTTGTATAAATACCAAAATGGGCTGAACTGTGTATATATAGTATATAATTGGCTGCTTATAAGGCATGGAACTAGTTTACCTTCCGAGTTAACGACTAAATATAGAAGGGTGGCTTATATTCTGAGCATAATTGCAGAATATCCATGTCGGAGATGCCAAACCACAAGCATGAGACTGTTTTTATGAGTCTGCAGTACTTTTCCAGATTTAAGAAGTGTAGATGCTAGCAGTTTTGCAGCGCAGACTGTTTTAATGTAAGATGTCCCACTCTTAATCCCTTCATGTAGTTTAACCCACCATATGAATAACACATTCTAATTACAAGCTTCTACAGTGAATATTTCAGTATGACAATGTGTAACCTTTGCTTTGGCATTATATATTGGATGCAGGAGATCGAAGTCAGAGAAAATGGCACAGGTTGGCTAGTAACCTGAAACCAATTTATAAAGAGAATATTTAGCCTGCCTAAAATATAATGTAATTGATATTTTTACCTACAAGGATTCTTCCAAATTACTGCAGTACTTTATGTAGACCACTATTTATGGTTTAAATAAAACTTTACCTATCTCCTCCAGTGCTCCCGGTGTCCCATGCCACAGTTCCTCGGTGCCATGCTTGTGCTTGTTCCGGACGCCTGGCACGCCCAACCATCCCCTGTATCAGTGCTGTATTAGGCACGAGGGACGGGTGGGCTAGGAGTGAACATCGGCAGCTCAGCATATACACCAGGAGATTTTCATGGCGTATATGCTCAGAGTATATCCAAAAGGTGAAGTGTGAACCTAACCTACAATTGCAGCAGTTATAAAGCAAGGAGGTTTAAAGATGAATCTGTCACCAACATTTATCACTCTACTGCTTGCAGATTACACTGTATTTTAATGTGACTGGTTCCCTTTAAAGCTCATTGATCTATTTTAGGACTGACTATTTGTAGGAGCTGGCAATGACTGGAATTCACAAAAACTTTCCCTTTAACATCAAGTTCATGTGATAATGGCTTGATCTTCAGTGGGAGACTATGATCTCATTATTTGTTATACTTATCTATGTAATGCAAACAATGGGGTCATAAAAATGATACGTCGCCATTGTTGGCAATAAAAAATATTCCATTATAGCATTTAAGTCACTGGAGAAAATGATCTGTTTAATATAATTCTCAACTCAATTATTTTGCTGTCTTCTATATATGAACTTTGTTATTATGGGATTTGTTCATGTTAACAGAATATGACTTGGAGTAAAAAAAAACTAAAAATCTTGCCCACAGTCCTAGTGGAACTGATCACCCAACTGGACTTTCCTCAACTCAGATATCCTGGTAATAGGACCCTTTCTATATTGCAAAGATCCATATAATAGGGTGATCAGGAGTTGGGTACATGGTACCATACAACCACTAAGTGGCAAGAAAAGGCCTTTACACTCTGCATTATTTATATGTCAGTAAACAGCAACACTGCATAATAGTCTAGTTGACTTTACTGAAAAATAGAATGAAGTTGAGTTGGTACCCGATGCTATCAAGATAATAATTTGCAATTACCCTTTTGAAAGCACAAACTAATTGAAGTTCTGTGAGCTAGTGTAAAAAATAGCTACCTATGTTTCTGGGTGAAGATTATGTGGAGAACCTACTCACATTGAGACATAAATGAGTAGGGTGGCTGATCACTGGGTCTAAGAAGGATCCCGTAGATAATGGATAAGGAGTGACACAGTGGGTCTGTAGCAGGGCAGAAGCTCTCAAAGTAAGTTGGTTAAGACTAAAAAGATACAAGGAAGGCAGAGAGCCAAGAAAGGCCCAGAGAATGAAGGTCCTCCTAAGACTTAGCACTTCTACCCCTGGTATGTTACTGACTCCAGTGACCAGTCTTTGTTCTCTCCTCCCCAGACCAGTTACCAGTACTGCATCTTTTATATAGCTAAAAAAAAACTAACTGGAATCCCCTTCCCCCTCTCCCCAGCCAATTCTATATATATTTTCTCATTCCCTATTCCTATTCTACTCCTCCCTATTATAGATAAGAACGCCTCCTACCTCTGGTATTGTAAATCCTATTCTTCAAACACCTTATATATATTTTGAATATCCAACTGCCATAACATTTGGGCACATATGAGAGCTCTTGAGTGATTACATTTTTTTTGGAATATGAAAAACTATGAAAAAACACAGGAAAAAGACATTTGAAACAAAACAAAGTAAATTGTAACTTTTTGTTGAATTATGAAAGCATTATAAATTACAAATAAAATAACACTTGACAACCGGTTGTGGTAAAAAATAATATGTTGCCTGAAATCCTATTTCTGCATTGTCTTTTCTAGCAAGTTTTACTGTATAATTACCTCTGCTAAAACTTTGATAGAAGGAGAACACATAGCAATTCTTGATGTAGAACAAGTTCTGACATTATAGAACTCAAGTCTCTGTGTATCTAGGCTGACCCTTTCATGTAACTCCACCAAATGTAGAAATATTGTACAGTGCGTTCAGATCTCCTTTATTTAAAAGCAGGACAATCTGTTCTGTTTTAGTAACAACATGAAAAATATAAAGTAGTGCTAACAAAATGTAATGTTTAAAACCTCCCTCTGGCCAGTATGTTCTTCATTTCTGGACACGGATGATCAATTTGGTTAAGAAGTGATGGCATGTACTCATAAAAAGATATATGATCCAGGAAATATTAGGTTAGGTCAGTTAAGATGATATTTCATAAAATTTTTGCCTACATGATTTTCTGGGATCAACTAATAATAAGATAGGTCAACTTATTTGATGATATCCTTTAATGTATTATCTTGCTTAATATGAGATCTGGAAATATTCTTAAATGTTTTTTCTTGGTTAAAAATATTGATGATCTATCATAAGGATATGTCATGAATATCAGATTGGTGAGGGTCCACAGATCAAGACATTTTGGTGCCCTAGGAAAAAGAGCAAGGTGTGCATCCACTTCCAGACAAGCTGCACAATGAAAGAACAAGTTCAGAGAGTATTGATATTTTAACAAAATAAATACACTCACCAGCCACTTTATTAGGTACACCTGTCCAACTGCTCGTTAACACTTAATTTCTAATCAGCCAATCACATGGCGGCAACTCAGTGCATTTAGGCATGTAGACATGGTCAAGACAATATCCTGCAGTTCAAACCGAGCATCAGTATGGGGAAGAAAGGTGATTTGAGTGCCTTTGAACGTGGCATGGTTGTTGGTGCCAGAAGGGCTGGTCTGAGTATTTCAGAAACTGCTGATCTACTGGGATTTTCACGCACAACCATCTCTAGGGTTTACAGAGAATGGTCCGAAAAGGTCAAAGGAGAATGGGCAGACTCGTTCGAGCTGATAGAAAGGCAACAGTGACTCAAATCGCCACCCGTTACAACCAAGGTAGGCAGAAGAGCATCTCTGAATGCACAGTACGTCGAACTTTGAGGCAGATGGGCTACAGCAGCAGAAGACCACACCGGGTGCCATTCCTTTCAGCTAAGAACAGGAAACTGAGGCTACAATTTGCACAAGCTCATCGAAATTGGACAGTAGAAATTGGAAAAACGTTGCCTGGTCTGATGAGTCTCAATTTCTGCTGCGTCATTCGGATGGTAGGGTCAGAATTTGGCGTCAACTTCATGAAAGCATGGATCCATCCTGCCTTGTATCAACGGTTCAGGCTGGCGGTGGTGGTATCATGGTGTGGGGAATATTTTCTTGGCACTCTTTGGGCCCCTTGGTACCAATTGAGCATCGTTTCAACGCCACAGCCTACCTGAGTATTGTTGCTGACCATATCCATCCCTTTATGCTACTTTCAGCAGGATAATGCACCATGTCATAAAGCTGGGATCATCTCACGCTGGTTTCTTGAACATGACAATGAGTTCACTGTACTCAAATGGCCTCCACAGTCACCAGATCTCAATCCAATAGAGCATTTTTGGGATGTGGTGGAATGGGAGATTCGCATCATGGATGTGCAGCCGACAAATCTGCGGCAACTGTGTGATGCCATCATGTCAATATGGACCAAAATCTCTGAGGAATGCTTCCAGCACCTTGTTGAATCTATGCCACGAGGAATTGAGGCAGTTCTGAAGGCAAAAGGGGGTCCAACCCGTTACTAGCATGGTGTACCTAATAAAGTGGCCGGTGAGTGTATATGACTAATAGAGATAATCGAGTATACTCGTCCGAGTTTGATGCTCGTTCGAATATTAGAGCACTCGGAACGGCTCATTGCTCGGACGAGTATTTCCCCTGCTCGAGATCGAGCATTTAATTAAGAAAAGACAGTGAAGAACAGTGAAGAATACAATTAAAACAGTGAACACAGGATCATTTAAGTGAAAGAAAACAGTGAAGAACACATTGCAGATGTTCCTAACATCTGCTAACTTAGCCGAAGACACGAGCGCCGAACAGTGGAGGAGCGGAGCGGGGGCTGGAGCGAAACGGTGCGGGCATCACGGAGCGGAGGCTGGATAAGGCATGCAGGAGCGGAGGCGGCAGTGGAGTGGAGGCGAAAGTGGAGTGGAGCGGGCATCACGGAGCGGGCATGGAGGAGCAGAGCGCGGCTGCAGAAGATTCATAATTATGTAGAATTACCAGCATGATGGTGACACAGTCAGACATCAGTCTGGCATACGGCTTCAGGACATGGTAATGGAATCCCGGGGTCAGCAGCTGACGGTGATGAAACCACTTCTGTCCTGACAACACCAGGAGCCCCTTCCCTAAGTGTTACAAATGGTAAAATGAGTTTAGGTAGGATTTCTATAGACATAGAATATTCATCAATCCCCCACTATCTACAGATACAGCGGTTATATGTATTTGTACAGAATGACATACCGATCCATGAAGTAATAAAGTAATAAGCAAAGTCATCCTTTGGATCTGTAAGAAAAGAAGAAGATTTGAAACAATTCAGAGAAAAGGCTAATTAAGATGTATGATGGCCCTCCCTCCCTGTAAGGCAAATACAGCTGAATGGTAGCGGGCATGGAGGAGCGGAGCGGGGGCTGGAGCGGGCAAGGAGGAGAGGAGTGGGGCTGGAGCAGGCATCACAGAGCGGAGCAGGCATCACAGAGCGGGCATGGAGGAGAGGAGCGGGGGCTGAAGTGGAGGCTGGAGCGGAGCGGGCTGGAGCAGGACCAACAGTCCAACCCTGATCACATCACAGCCCAGCCCGAGCACAGAAAGAACAGTGAAGAACACATTGCAGATGTTTCGAACATCTGCTAACTTATCGGAAGACACACGCGCCGAACGGTGTTCTTCACAATAGTATGTGAAGAACATTATGTGTGAAGAACACATTGCAGATGTATGGATCGCGAATGGACCGGGTAAGTAAATGTGCCCCAATAGCACTTCAGCTTAGCACTCACCAAGTGCCAGACTGCTCCGACTTCACATATAATGGGGGATTTTTATTACAATCTATCTAATACAAATTATGAGGTAACCAGGAACATCCATTAGTATAAGACTTGCAAATAAATCCTATCTTACCGTACTCTGTATGAAATAGTATTGCTAACCCTTTTCTTACACCGAGGATGGACTGGATCAGCACCTGTCAGGGCAGTGCGACAGACCTATGGCTATGCTGTCTCTCTCTGGACACTCCAGAGGGGTAAATATGTGCCTGACTACTAGATAAAAAAATATTATCTTATAATTCAACACAAACATGGAAAATATCATTGCAACGAGAACGTGCTCATTACCCACATATTATTGTGTATGGTGCAAATGGCATGCATACTACACCTTAAACTTACATAGGGAGATTAGACCTTAAACTTCAATAACTTTCACTTAACTCATTCTCTTAAATACTTGGGTGTTACAAATATAGGAGGATATTTATCAGGGCCTCCGCGCCACGTCAGTGGCCTCTGTGCCACGTTATTTCTAGCACTTGCGATTATTTAGCCCTCTCCGCCACCTTCACGCTAGTGAGGCGTGAAGGAGATATGCGGATGGCCTTGTGGAGGGCTTGGCCGGCCAGTAGTGGGTCGGCAAGGGGCATTACTGTCCCCATGCCTGTGCACTCACTGCAGCTGGTGACTTTTCCCATGTGATAAGTCACCAGGTGCGTTAATAAATATAATTTTGGGGTAAATATCCCCTATACTCTCTGTTGAATCATACCCCAGGATAAATTCATCAACTAGTCCAACTATGTTGAAGCTAGTGGGTGGAAGCATACATGGAACATGTTACTGTTATTGTTAACTGTTAATATTTGGTATATTACTACTGTTACCTCGCTCTTGTATGTACACTCTTCTCCTACACTCCCCTTCCCCTCTTCATGCCTCCCTATTCCTTCTCAACCTAAAAATTTCTATTACTATTTGTATTACTTGTATTGTTATCTGCATAGGTGCACTCTGGTTGCCCCGGGGGATCACCGTGATAATTAACTCCCTGTACGGTATGATTCTGTTTAAAAACCCAATAAAAATGTATGTGAAAATATTATCTTATCTTCTAGACAGTCAGAGCAGATCTTACAATAACATCATCAAGACACTTGTATCACAGACAAAGTGTCCAGTATGGCTCCATTGAAAATAGTAGTGCTGGTGTCACTACTATATTGTATTCATATTAAATTACAAGCAAGGGGTCCTTGTACCTTGCTGGCTTGCCTTCTGCAGCTGCCCAGTGAGACCTTGCAGGTTTCATAAAGCTAAGGCCAGTGATGACCAAATTTGCATGTTGTAGCCCATAATCTGACATTTACTTTTAATTCCTGAAGTGATTCATATTGAAGTAAAATATACAACTTTAGACCTAAAAGCACTATAAAATGTTGAAAAAGCTCATAAATATGTATCTTTTTTATATGAGAAATTGATGTAAACCATCTTTATTCAGCATTGTAAAACTGTAAAATGCCAACATAATTGGTCCTGCTATTCCATAATATCTGAAACAAAACTCCCCTGTTAACTCGCCTTGTAACAAGAGCCAAATCATCTAAGGATACACATGACAAATCTTATCCAACAGTATTTTACAGCTGTGGCGCATAAAACCCTGGCAAACGTTCAGGTATTTGCCACAGTGGTCTGCAATTATAAATTCCCCTTTAGGGTTTTTCATACTCAGTCTATCATGAACAAATGTTCAAAGTTATATTTTATAAAATGTTTTCCTTGCCTCTACCAGCATATAAGAATAAGACTAGAATTCCTCAGATACTTTGAGAATGTGTCAAATTTGGAAAATTATTGATATTATAGAAATGAAGGAAACAGACCATTATATAGATATATAGAGAACATACACTGAAGAATGTGAGGTTTGTAGACGTTCCTTTTATATTCTCCCATAGAGCAGGGGCTGCGTCCCTATATCCTTCATTTGACCATTCTTATTATTTTTTCTAGCATGTATTTTAGATGATCCTGAAAGTTATTGCATGTAAAGTTTCATCATTGACGGAGTAAACCCCTTTTTGGAATAGCCCTGAGTAAACAGAGACAGATTTACTACATACACTTTTTATGAAGACAAGAAGATGTAAAATATCAATGATTTTACATTCCAATAAATAAAACCACATGGTGTTTTTTCCTCATTTATGAGATGTTCCCACTTGCACTCCTATGCTTGTTTTTTTGCATTGTGGGAATTACATAGTGAATACATATGCACACAATAAGATTCACATACAAGTCTACAGAAAGCTGATTTCCCAGGTTATCTATATAGACTTAAAGTATGTATTTTTCATTATATAGTTGCATTTAAGACTTTCAGCGACTATAAACCTGCCAAATTTGGTTATTGTCTCCATTGGAATTACTTAATGTTACACACCTGTTTTCTTTTAAATAACCTTTTTAAATGGGGTCGTCCAAATATTAAAAACAATTGATCTCCTCTTCTCAGCATTGGTGATACATTTGTAATCATTGAGAGGTTCATACCCTGCACCTTCCAGCCATTGCCCAGAGATTAGCGGAGGCTGGTGATTAGAAGCCTTGAAGATGCAAGGCTCATGGTCTTAAGCTTTATGACAGTTTTGTAAGTCAGTCTACATGAGAAGGTCCATACAGCCATCCAACCTGCAGCTGCTGTCTCCCTTCAGAGAGATACCCCTCTGTCAGACCAGTAGCTCTCTGTGCTCCCCACCACAGAGCTTGCTCCAGATTGCTGCTCTAGGAGCCTAAGCTACTAACCAGCCCCAAACTACAGGAAAGGGCTGAAATGAAAGCTGCAGGAAGAAACCCTTTACCTCAGGCTGTTATCCACAGTTGCATTTGGATCGCCTGATGAATAAAGAGACTGTGAGTTTATGTTCATCAGTCCTGTCTCCATGTGTGATGACCCTCCCTTTCCCCATCTGCCTGGGGATCCTACATTACACATACACTGGGAGTGCTCCAGGTGGAACCCTTGTACAACATTGTCGCTTCATCCTCTTCTTGCATCCCCTTGCTAGCCCTGGCAGGTGTGGATGAAGACATTAGACAAACACTAAGGTGCAAGGAAATCCAGCTGTCCCTCCACCAAGGTCACGCCCCAGTAGACAGATGATCCACTTTGTTCAGTGCAGCTCTTCATCATATGCCAGTGAGGACACAAACTGATTGGCACCCTATGTGCAACTACAGTATCCAACACAGCTCCTATGTGCAACTACAGTATCCAACACAGCTACTGCTCTATGTATATTTCATTTTGAAATTTTATGTAAAAAGAGAAACTGAGAAAGAGCAAGGGGGCCGGATGCTTAAAGCCTTATTAAGATATATTTTTTTAATTACAGATTGTGTTCAACTTGTGCGGTTGTACGTTTGGTACAGTATGATTATGTGCGGCGGTATGGTGGATGGTGGTGCGGCTGTGGATATGGAGGCCTATTGGCATGGTTTTTGAGATGTTTGGAATGTAGATTATGTAAAAACATCATTGTATTTACAGCACCAACCACTCATTGATTAAGTTTTAAAAGTCAATCACCCTTTAATTATTTATGCAATCATTAAAATACATTGTAAAATGCATTTCAATCCCCTACTGGGCTTTTCCTCAGTTACGATAACATATATAAAGATACTGACAACACAGGATTTAAATACCCATTCCTTCCCTATATCTAAAGTTGCAGAATATGCTGTATTGATGTAGAAGAAGATAAACCTAGACTTGGAACAGCCAATGGCTATAAACTGTATCCAGGGCCAGTTTTAGACAGAGTGAGGCCATAGGCAAAACTAAGAGTGGGACCCCAAAATAAATCTTATGAACAGTCACATTCACTAAGAGGCTCCCTGTAGCCCTGCAAAATAATAACACTTTGTAGTTTAGAAACAGTCGTATGGTAAGGCAATCTGTAATATGGGAGAATATGTAGGAGAATTATATAGGAGATAGACAGATGTTAGGTAGATGGATAATAGAAGATAAACATGAAATATGATATAGATTTAAAGATGGATGATAAATTTATAGATGCATAAATGTAAAGTAGATTATATATAGATAGCTGGATATCTTTGAAGAAACCTTGCAGAAATCAACAATACAGTTTGAATGTATAAAGTGCACAAAAAGGTGTCAGATAATCTCTTATTTAATTCTTTCTCCCTTGGCTGCATTAGCAGAAACATATGGTACATAGGCTACAATACAGAGAAGTGCAGAGCAGCTTTGATGTCAATAAAGCATCTTGGGTCACGCAGAAACCTATCCAGCAGCTGTAGTCTGCTTATGCCTCTCCTTCTCTCACTGCTGCTCATAAATAAATAAATGGTAAAAGAACCAGTTTCTCCTAATAGAAGTGACAAAGTTTCTTACACTCTCTTGTACACTAACCTTTCTTTGTTTTCTTCAGAAAAAAAACTGTAGGTACAGAGAAATACAGTTCTGTGATATGTTATGGGTAACTTAATATAAATATATGTTTTTAGTGCTAGCCTAGTATTCTACTGTATGTAATTCACTAGTGGGAAAATACCTATAGCTGTGCCGAAGAACCTTCAATGGCTGAAATCTCCCCCAGCTCTGATCTGGCAGAGATTTTATTCTGGGTCATGATTGCTTTGTCGAATTTGCTAAGAGGCTGGAGCCTCCCAGAGCAGGAAATGCTAAGACTGGAGCATGATACACCAGCTCTTAATAAATTTCCCCACTCACGTTCAATAAAGCAGTAATAAATGTGTCACAAACTCCAACTATGCACTACCACACCCCTTTTGGTGCACGGTTTTCTAAAGTGTCGGACACAGTGCTGTCGCAACACAAAAGTGGCGTAAACACATAATAAATACATGTGCAAGCTCCAAAGATATTCTTTTTAGTGCAAAGATAGCCAAAAACTGCCGCAGACACAATTATATATGTGGACCAAAAGTTGTGTATAACAAAACAGACAACACGTAAAAGTTCTCCCTATGAAGTCAGTTTTTCATGTATATTTTGCCTGAAAAAAATCTGTTATTATGATATTATGACTACAAAAATATTGGATTTGAAATGTGAATGAATGCAAGTTATATAAAAGAGAAACATTGACATTTTTTCCTTAAAAGCATCAAATGTACTTTACGTAATAGTTTTTAACAATCCTTTGCAAAATGAAAAATGACATGAGTCTTTTTAAGAAGGATAACATGCCCCATGAGTAAATGACACCTGGTCACATACATGCCCCATCAAGCTGCTTCTTATCAAGTAAGTGATACGTCTCACTCAGCTGATCTCATAAAATATGAGCTATTTGTTTCTTAAGGGGATGGTCTAATCGTTTCAGATTTGTGCCACATCGGTACATTATCTATTTAATTATAGTAAAGTCTCATCATTTTGATTATATGCTGTAAGACAAGTTAAAATAAATCACTCGATCTCCCAATTCACTGAGTTCTATTGACATAACTGCTGTTTTTGCTTAGAGCATGTCAGGCTCTGTTGAAAAAGATTGGTTTTCTTAAGAAATATGCACTTTTCTTCTTTCACAGATTCTAATTATTCATGCCAGTCAACATCTTTTATCATTCTCCTCATCTCTGCAACAGCTGCACTGTGGATTGTCCATTTCTTACATCCCAAAGGTCACATTCATCAATTACCATTTTTTTCACTGTTTCTCTCGGTTTCTTTACAGTCACCAAAACTTGGCTCCATAGGTAGAGCTGAGAAACTCCTGCTGATTTTACGCACAGCAGTCAATGCTTCCACTATACTACCTGCTGATCCAGTTTCATTTTTCATTTTTATTTTCTGTCGTCTGTTGGCGGTCTAATTATATTTCATAATTGTTAGCCTTTTGTTGTTCTAATTTGCTGAGATATTTCTATACTTTGTCCCCCATTATAAAATATGATTGGTCTGAAAAGACAAGCAACAAGTACAATGTATTGCACTTACAAAATACTTATTTAAAGCCATTATTAATAGTTACATGCTTTCTCTTTCTTTGTTTTTTTCAACTCACATTTTCTTTCCTTTGCTTTCTTAACAACCATGTCTTCCACCCGAAATCATTGACACCTTTATCCAAATTAAATATTTATGTCACTGCAAAGCTTCTTAAAAATATCCAAAGACCTGCAACTTGCTCAAATCAGGTCAGAGTCTTAATGGTCTTACGTATCCTGAAACACACAAATACTGTTTCCTGGCAATGCTATATAAGTGATAAGACAAAAGGCCATGTGTGACCAGGATCAGGCTAAGCCATTACTAAGCACCTGCACTGCTTGCCATCATCGCTAACTGTAAAGGTGCTCTGTCTTTATAGGATGCCTTTGCCATTGACAATAATAGTGCTATATGGGGCCAGAACATGCCCCTTGAATACTATTATTGTGACAAAAATAATAATTAAGACACAGATACCATAGAGTCTTGCCCTGCATGTGACACCAGCCAAAGCCTGAGAGAAGTAGGGACATAGGGTATGGGAGCAGTGGTCTTATCGACAGTTCAGAAATTTTATTTGAGAGGAAGTATATATAATAATAATTTCTGTATTTATATAGCACACACAGATTACGCAGAGCTGCACAGAGATTGCTGGTCCCTGTCCCCATATGTATAAAGAATTATGAAAAAGGAGCCACAAAACATAGATAGATAGATAGATAGATAGATAGATAGATAGATAGATAGATAGATAGATAGATAGACACTTACAGAATGTCCACGCAGAACAATAATGATGAATGTTAAACAAGACCAGGCTTCAGGTTTCCAAAAACATAGCAAAAAACACAGCAAACAATGCAGGCCAAAAATAAGGTGCAAAAAGCTACCACTTTATTCCATACTAAGCAGCAAAGTTTTGGTTCTCACGCAAAGTACAATTGACAATTTTATAGGTAAAACTGTGGTCACATGACCTAACAAGTGCCTCCCACTCATAAGAATAAAAGATAAGTGCTTTCATGGACAGGTGATAACTCCTAAATAAAAAAATACATTATAATAAATAGTAAGATATAAAAGTGTTACAGTACATAATCATAGTAGTATCTTTACATAACTTTTATACGAGTGTTCAATACATTTGATATAGACCATAAAGTGCATGTAAAGTGCAGCAATCATAGAAACATTACTTCAATAGGTATGCATCCAAGTGGCTTATATTCAAAACACCCAGTCATGTATGGACTGCCAATCCCGGAAATGGGTTGAATATACACAGATCAGGCAATCTGCAAGGGCAATCATCCAAAGTGGAGAAAGAAGCAAAAAAACAAGACTCAATGATAGAATGAAGTAAGCCAGAAATAAAAGATAAGAGGATTGCCCGTGCTGGTAAAAAGAGAAGGCATATAAAAGGCACAATATATACTAAAAATATATACTAAAAAAAATACATTTTTTGCTGGTGTGTGTGAACAGGTAAAGACACCGTACATCACAGGGGCTATATATACTGAAAAGAGTTGTATTGTCTGTACATCCATAGGCATCCATAGGCATATTATGGACTGTATAGTAGATAAGGACCAATACCAATAAGCATAAGGACAGTTAAATTCATACATCACTGAATATAAAGAGAACTTTAATTCCTAACAAGGCATTTGCCATTGTCTGCTCCCACTGTTACTGACTCGGTTTGTCCACTCCGCTTAGGCTAGACTCACACTAACGTATGCCTGCCAGGCCTAGCAGGGCAGGCATACGTCCAATACGATGGAAAAGAGGAGGGGTGACCCCTCCCCTCTCCACACAAAATGCACGGCATACAGGCCATGCACACAGGGAAAGATAGAACATGTCCTATCTTTTTCGCGTGTATGGAACGCTATGATGCCACACACATGTGCCACCACTCTGAGTGGCCATTGCCGTCTATGGGTGACCTATGTACGGCTGAAAACTTGCGGCCCTACATACATCCCCCATACGGTCGTGTGAATGTGGCCTTATTGTGTTTTTTTTTCTTTGTTTGTCATGTTCAGTGTGTTCACAGAGAACTAAGGAGGGATTGTCTTCTAGTTGTCTATTCCCTAGTTAGAGGGGGCCTGACAATAGGAGTGGACAGCTAGGAAGTGGGTTTAGCATTAGGGCCCACTGTCCATGTCATTTGTCTGTCCCCCTGGTCTACCTTACAATAACCCCTACCTTAGAAAATGTGAGACAAGTGCCATTAACGTAAAATTTAATAATTAGGTATTTTTAAATGGGTTTTATTTCCTAAACAGTCCCTTCAAGGAGAAACATGATTGTCATGAGTCTTTTGTGGGCACTTTTATTGATGGAGCTATTTAATAGTTTATCATCAGATCAAATAGGCTTATTCTTTGTTAAGTGTAATAGTAATGATTTTCTTCATTCGATTGTTCTACACACAAAATATTTTTTAATTTTCTTTTTTATCTTTTGTTTAATTGTAATCCTTTTTTATTTGTCACCTATTTATTTATGCCTGAGTATCACTTTTTAATGAATTTTACTAAATTTAATTTCCTCTCTTGCATAACATTTTTCACTTATAAAATATCAGTAAATTCTGAAATCACTATTCAGAGTTCAAAGAAAAAATGGATGGGAAATTGGATATTCTTTGATCAAAGAGGTTATGAATAAATAGTATATTTAATCCATTTTAGTAAATTGGTGCCTACGGGTTGAGTTATAAGGATGGCAGTGCTTTTGTTCTCTTCCATGAGGCATGCTCCTTACATTGGCCTGAGCAGCACGTATTTCTGTGTGAAGTGGAATAAAAAGCAAACTTAGCAAGTGAAATGATATACTGTACTTAATAACATATTAATCCTCCGGAACCTAGCAGTTTCTCATTAAAAATACTGATTGTCCAACTCTGTTTGGAATACTAATTTGCCATATTTAGTTCCATGATAGTAGAGAAGCACTATGCAGAGTGAATATTTTTCTTTTACAGGTTTTAATACTGCAAACTTTGAAAATTCCACAGTTGGCATATTTTGAATTAATCTATTAGAAAAAAAAATCTAATATCTGTCTCTGTCTGTTATCTGGAAAAGGACATAATGATGAATGGTCAAGGTAGGAGAGAAATGCTAATTAAACAATAACCTTTATTGGATGTATATCACTACCCCATAAATATTCAAAAGTATGTAGGAGAAGAAATGCTTTTGAAGTAGGAAACATGCTTTTTTTTTTATTATTAAATGTGCAAAATAGAACCTAGTAATGTTGCTCTATGTATTTACTTTTCAAGATACAAACACCTACCGTATATACCGGCGTATAAGACGACTTTTGAAGACAGAAAAATCTTCTGTCTTCTCTGGGGTCGCCAGTTTATTTTTTTTTTAATGCTGGGCTGGGCTGTATACTACTGGGGGCAGTGCTGTATACTACTGGGGGCAGTGCTGTATACTAATGGGGGCAGTGCTGTATACTACTGGGGGCTGTGCTGTATACTACTGGGGGCAGTGCTGTATACTACTGGGGGATGTGCTGTATACTACTGGGGGCTGTGCTGTATACTACTGGGGGCAGTGCTGTATACTACCGGGGGCAGTGCTGTATACTACCTGGGGCAGTGCTGTATACTACCGGGGGCTGTGCTGTATACTACCGGGGGCTGTGCTGTATACTACCGGGGGCTGTGCTGTATTCTACCGGGGGCAGTGCTGTATACTACCGGGGCCGTGCTGTATACTACTGGGGGTCTGTGCTGTATACTACTGGGGGCTGTGATGTATACTACCGGGGGCAGTGCTGTATACTACCGGGGGCTGTGCTGTATACTACTGGGGGCCTGTGCCGTATACTACTGGGGGCTGTGCTGTAATGGTAATGTTGTTGTTGTATGCCTTATGTTTATGAGCGACAGTTTTCCTGCTATATACCTGCATGTCATAAGAATTTACATTAAAAAAAGGACCATGTTAAATTCAAATCTGTTTTTTTTTAAATTTTTACCGGTGTTTTGTATGCGTTGGAAAAGGGGTAGTCTTATATATATCTTAAACTCTATATTTTAAACAGGAAAGTAGGGGGGTCGTCTTATACACCAGGTCGTCTTATACGCCGGAATATACGGTACTTGAATAACAAAGATCATACATAAGATGAGGCAGGACATTTTGTCATTTCAATAATTGTTTTATGTAACATGAAATATAAACCAGTAAAATGTATTATGGTATGTAAGTCTGTGGTGAATACTAGATTAAAAGAATGGATCAACCTCACCAGCTTTTATTGATAGATTGGTAAAAAATGCTATTAGTTTAGCAAAATCCAGTTAATCCTGCTAACTGAAATAAGGTGTAACATCTGTACCTGTTTGGGCAGCAGCTTTATCCTTTGCCCATAAAGTATAGCGGTAGATGTGCTGCTAACTGTGATTTTGTACTTAGTTTGCTTTCTGTCCTGTACTAGTCTGAACACTTTCTTACTTTACTCTTTGTCTTAATTGATTTACACCCCCCCATTTTTCTTTGCATTTTCATTTCACTGCTCAAAGTGAATTCCAACTGGTTGTTACCTACTGTCATATTGTTGTCACCTATTGGATAGGATAGGCACGCAGGTACAGACAGCTAGGTATGGGTTCGTTTTAGGGCTCACTGTCCATGTCTGTCCTTTCATTCTTGTTGTCCTTTCCCAACAGCAACAGCAGCATTACATAAGGTTTGCCAGATCAAGAAAAGAGAAATGTTGCCTGTACACCACTGAATTAGGATCAGTAGTGTTATCCAAAACAATAGAAAGGCTCCACCATCCCAATAAAGTCAGTGAATAAAATTCACAATTATCAATAAATAAACCATGATATGTACCTACATTTTTAGTTTGGTAACAAGTAAACACAAATAATATTTATTAGGAAACTCAAGGTGGCCAGACAGTAGCACCAATGGTTGACTGAGTGACTTCTTCTACTGTTTTTTATGGTGTTAAGATGTATCAAGGTACTATAGGCCAGCAGGGGAATAGCAGTATTAAAGCAGTGAACTGCACCTAGAGATGCACACCACCTTATTGTGTTACAGCACCAAAGAGAAGGTTGTTTTTGAAATTTAATTTTTATCAACTGGAAAATCTATGGTACAATATAAAAAGCAGTGGGACAGCTTTGGAATTACTTTTTAATCCTTGTATGATCTAAGACAAGGAAGCAAGGCTGATACTTCTAGCAGTTTTCCAGTTGTAGGAGACAGCTTGCCCAGTTGGGCCAGAGAACAACAAAGTGCAAAACATCAGTCAAGGAATAGGCCAAGTTCATGACAGGCAGAATTCAGGTAGAACACTGAATTCAAACTGTAGGTCAGGGCACAAGCACATACAACTGCAGAAAGTTTCCTTTTATCTTCAGGGGTTTGCTCTTATTGTAAAGGAACATTTTTTATTTAGGGGCCCTCAGAAACAGGTGAACAAATGATCCTTAATCACACAGTCACAAGAAACCTCTCCCTGAGAGCAGAAGAAGGGGGTAGGACACCATTGAACACAGGGACAGCAGCAAAGTGCATTCTGTGCCCTACAGAAAAGGAAACACTGCCTTTATATAAAGTTTAGAATAGAAATTTTGCACAACAAAGTTCCTGGTTATAATATATGGAACTTGTTTGCATTTTCAATGTTTCAAATAGGAAGGAAAGCTGCAAGTGGACTTTGCGAACATCTCTAAAAATCTGACAACCAACCCTACTGATCAATTTCCTGTAAAGAGAAAGACTGAAATCACATGGGAAATCAGGTAAAGTTTCAATTTACAACAATTCCTTAATACTATATTTTCAGTATTACATGTTTTTAGTATGAAAATTAAATAAGTCAAACAACTTTTTGAGCTCCTAGATACAGTTTGTAGAATATTACATAAATGTTGATACAAGTGGGGACCAATCGGCATCTGGTAAAAACATATTAACTGGAAGCCAAACAAATTGACCAAATAATTAATTAACATTGCTGAAGCCTCTTATGAATTGGCTACCAACTATCAAAATGTTTGTACGATCGCTACAGCATTATTTCCGGGAGAGTTATAAACACAAGCAATGTCTTATTTGATTTCTGTGTTTTGGAGGTGTAATTAAAACATTTGGCTCGTGGGAATTACTTGGGAAAGTTAAAATGAGTTCAGAAGATATACAGTATAAGCAGCCATTAACATGTACAGATGTACAGCATGAACATGCTGGAAAGGAAATCATCCTATCCATGCCATATATACTCAGCCAGCTTTTAGCCAAATCACCAGTGGCATAACAAAACACCAGTGGGCACTGATGCAAACTTTGGGAAATGGCCCAATACACCTTAACTTTTGCTGCCACCCACACATTACACTTGAGAAAACGAAATATGCAGAAGCTTCCACTCACGAAAAAAATTATCAGCAGCCTCCCCTCATTAATTAAACTTCTAGCAGCCTCCCCCCATTTATGACATATACAGAAGCCTACACTTACTAATTACATGTTTGATAGCGTCCCTTCATTAATGAAACACCAGAAGTCTCCCCTTATTAATGTACTGCCATGAGCAGCTTCCCCTGCTTCATGGAATATGCAGAAGTTTTCACTCACTAATTAATTGTGTAGCAGCCTCCCATTCATGAAATGTCCAGCAGCCTCCCCTTATTAACCCCTTCAAGCTCCGCGGCGGATATATCCGCCACGGAGCGCAGTGACTTAGCGCTCAGTGGCGGATATATCCGCCACGGCGCTTATGCCGGCTCGGCTCTGGATCAGAGCCGAACCGGCATCGGGAAACACGGGGTGCCGGCTGTAACTAATAGCCGGCACCCCAGTGTAACACCCGCGATCGGAGTTGTCTCCGATCGCGGGTGCTTAACCCGTTAGATGCCGCGGTCAGCGCGACCGCGGCATCTAACAAGTATCTGGGGGGTCTTTCCCCCACGATCGGCCCCCCCGAACCGTTTTCGGGGGGCGCCGATCGTTGCTATAGTAACTCTGGGGTCCGATCTGGACCCCAGAGTTACTAGCAAGAATTGCCAGTAAGATGGCGTCTGTGACGTCATCTTACTGGCAAAGTGCCAGCCTATGCAAGTGCATAGGCTGACACTGATAATACTCTGCAATACATCAGTATTGCAGAATATTATCATGAACAAGCAATCATATGATTGCTTGTTCATATCCCATGGTATAAAAGTGAAAAAGTAAAAAAAAAAAGTTATTCAATAAAAAAATAAAGTCATAAATCACTAAAAATGCCCCAAACCCCCAAAACATATAAAGAGACATATAACTCAAAAAAAAAGTCTAAATCATAACACAAACCCCACATATATAGTATCACCGTGTCCGTAACAACCCGTAGAATAAAAGTAAATCATTATTGAACCCCCACGATAAACGCCGTAAAAAAAAACTGTTATAAACCCTCCAAAAATTATGATTTTTACCTTTTCAATCCCACAAAAAATGCTATAAAATGCGACCAAAAAACCATATGTACTCAGACATGATACTGGTGCAAAGTACAACATGTCCCGCAAAAAACAAGCCATCAACCAGCTCCGTAGCCAAAAACGTAACAAAGCTATGCCACTTGGAAGATGGCAATACAAAAATTATAGATTTTTCCCCACATTAGGGTTTTGTTTGACAAATTTAGTAAAACGTAAGAAAATATATTCATGTCTAGTATCCCCGTAATCGTATCAACCCATAGAATAAAGCTAACATGATTATTAGTCTATACGGTGAACACCAAAAAAAAAAAAGTCAAAAATCCAGTACAGAATTGATGCTTTTCTACTCCTGCCCTCAAAAAAAGTTCCTAAATTTTCAACAATAGGTGATACCAACCCCAAAATGGTAAGAATGGAAAAAGCATCTCATCCCGCAAAAAAAATGCCGTCACATGGCCCCAATAACGAAAAAGCGAAAATTTTATAGCCTTCAAAAGGGGCCAATGAGGAAACTAAAATCCTGGCAGCTGCAGCGCCCTCCTTCCCTTCTGCGCCTTGCTGTGCGCCCATAAAACAAGTCACAGCCACATGTGGGGGGTCTTTGTACTCAGGAGAAATTGCAAAACAAATTGTATGGTGGGTTTTCTCTTTTTATATTTTGGAAATGTGTAAATTTTAGTGCTAAATGAACGTATAAGGGAACAATTTGACCATTCTAAATTTCACCTCCATTTTGATTCAATTACTATGAAGATCTCAAGGGGTTAACAATCTTCGTAAAAGCTGTTTCTGATAGTTTGAGGGGTGCAGATTTGAAAATGGGTAGATTATATAGGGGGTTTTGATGCTAAATATGTAAAATTTCATTCAAAACTGTATTTATCCCCAAAATAGTCAATTCTGAAAATCCGGAAAAGCGATATTCTATTTGTAAGCCGCGTGACGTCAAAATAAATTATCCAGACATTTCAGAAATTATGAAAATCGTTTCAGAATCGTTTTGATAAGTAACAGTGTTCAAAAGTTATAACCATATAAAGCGAAGCAAGTCAGAATCCAAAAAATCGGGCTGAGCCTTAAGCTGTAAAATGGCTGCGTCCTTAAGGGGTTAATGAAATGTCAAGCAGCCACCTCCCCTCTTACAGCAGCAAACATTAAATGTCCCCTTCCAACTTCCCCTCAATGAAAAGTCCAGATGCCTCCATTCACTAATTAAATGGCCAGCAGCCTCGTCTCACCCATTAAATGTGCAACAATCTCCCCTCAGTCATAAAATGTTCAGTAGCCAGCCATCATTCATGAAAAACCCAGTATCCTCCCCTCATTCATGAAATATGCAGCAGCCTCCCCTTATTTATGAAATGTCTAGCAGCCTACCCTAATTCATGAAACATGAAGAAGCCTCCCAGCAGTCTTTATAAAGTCTCCACTCCACAGTCTTTATGATGCCCCTGCTGCTCTACCCCATTCTTTAATTTGTTGGCCTAGTCTATATAAAAACAAAACAAAATGAATACACACCTTCCCTCCCTCCGAGTAGAGTGCCTTTCCATGCCTCTTACACCAAGCAAGACTCAGAGCTGCTTAATATTGCATCAAAAGTGAAATAGGTAGCAGACTCCCCTCTATTCCACCATTGCATTGAACCCTATCTGTGTCCAAAGGATGTAGTTAGGGTTGTGTTCAGGAATGCTGCCTGAGCAAAAGTAAAACTGTATCGCTGACTGGGACATTCGGGGGCTTGATTTACCCACACCTCTGATGTCCATGCTCTGGATCAATTGTATGTGTGTAGGATTCGCTTCCCCTCTGACGGCAGACTACAGCCCACTCCATTCTGCGGCTGGTCACGCATCCCATGCCATTGCGATAGTTATACCCCTACAAATCACACAGAAAATGTGAGGTGTTCCCTTCCTGATGTTATTTAGTGGCCTTAGGGAAGTGTACACCCCACAAAATGGCCCATTGCATTGTGTAATTATACAAACTTTTGGTAAGCCAAGATGATGATGTTATAGCCACCTTATGTTTCCCTACAGAAAACCCCAGCACAAGAAGAATTTGTGGGAATATTGAAGGAGGCAATAAAGTTATCCTTCCAATAGGGTTTTCACTCCTGATATGCCATCTAAAATGACATCATGTACATTGAATCAATCCCTGGAGTTTGAGGAAAATCTACAAGTAAGATAAACCAGGGGCATGTACTCATAGATCCAGGCATTGTTACTGTGGTAATAATCTTGTAGACACCCCTATGATACCTGAAACTCCTGTTTCAGATGCTACCCCTTAATTCATTGTTCTATAAAATTCCAATAGATGCATGCTCAGCCTAATACTGTCTACCAAAGTAATGTGGCTTACCCAGTGGTTGCCTGATCAGACATATCCAGGAATTTCCTTGCTGGACTTGTTATTCCTGGTTCCCCAAGCAAAGTTATGTAGTGGGGCACCTAATGGACTCTGAATGGCAGAGGAAGAAGTTTACTGCTCCCTGCTCTCCCATTGCTTCAAATTGTATTGACTTCCTATGGGGCCTAAAAGGAAACCTATCATGAAAATAAAGCAGGGGCACTTACTCAAAGACACAGGCACTTTGAGTGTAGTAATCTTTTTATGTTTGTTTTACAGGGCTTCATTCCTTCTTTCCAACTTTAAAATTTATGCTAATGAGACTGAAGGACTCTGGGATGCGTTACAAGACCACGTCCATGATGCAGCTTCACAGGTTATTACACTGTGCAGGAGCATTTCCTCCTCCCATTGTGTAAGATTACATCAGACAGAGGGATCTGGGAAGTGTCGAGAGAGAATTGGGGAGGGTGAGACAGTCTAAGCCTGTGAACCTTCTGGCTTATTAGCATAATTGTAAAAGTTGATTTTAGAAGGAATGCCATGGATAACAAAAATAAGAAGATAACCACCGTCACAGTGCCTGGACCTATGAGTAAGTGTCCCTGGTTTTATCATTAAAGGAAATCATGTACATTTCCTTGATCTTTGCGGCCCTATTCAGTTACTTGGGCTGCTTTATGGGTAAATTCATCCCTGCATACAGTACCATTCTGCATACATAAAAGTAGCGGGGGACTCGTTAAACAGCAAGCAGGCTGAAAAGTGACGCAACTTTATAGATAAATGTGCCCCACCTAATACTTTTCCTATGCCTTCTGACATAAATGATTGCAAGCACAACCGTAATGTTTATGTTCCCAAACACGTGCAGGGATGCTGCTTTGTAATAGAGAGTGGCCATATGATAATCTGGAGCCGATAAGTAAATATATCATGGAATAATATTTTCTTTCCTCTTGGTAATGCATTTTGCAGAGTTTGAGAGCATACTAGTTCTGCTTAGTGATCTTGTTTCCTGTGGAATCTTTGGCAGCTCTTGTGCTTATTCGCTCACCCTGGCAATCATTTTGTTTTTATCAGATCTTCCTGCTAGACGCTTCCAATTAGTGAGATCATAAAGGCTTCTGAGGTCAGGAGCGAGCTTTGAACTGCCCACTTGCCCAGGCATTTACAAAATAGCCAGAGCATGATAAGTAAGAATCTCAGCAAGAGGGCTTATGAGCAAAAGTTCACGGCTTAAAATAGAGTGCATGGATAAATGAGCAGTAGTGTTAGGGAGTGATTATTTTCTATTACTACAATGCTGCATTGGGTTTAGCTACGATTACAGCAATATGCATTTTTATTTTAATCTTTATATGAGCTTAGAAACATGTCAACTTGTTTAGTGTCTGTGGGAAACTGTCTTGTTAACTTGTATATTTAAACTCAAGTTCAGCTTTGCTTACTGTAATGCAAGGAGCAGATATAGAAACACAGAAGACAGTGAGTCTTGACAATGAACCCACAAAAGGCCCTACCTGCTTGCCTAATGTAACCTAGGCAGTACAGAACAACTAGAAGGCAGTCCCTCCCTAGACCAAAGTGTAAAACAGGGAAAAAAGACAAACAAATAAGATCCAGGTGACAACAGATAGGACAGTGCAGTACAAAAACACTAGAAAGGAGAGAGGTCAAGAATGGCAAGCAAAATTAAGATACCAGAAATCAAAAATACAAATAAAATGGCAGGAATGGAGATAATAAAAAAACTTCTTTAACCAGTGGTGAATGAAGTGTAGGGGCAAAACATATACACTCACCGGCCACTTTATTAGGTACACCATGTTAGTAACGGGTTGGACCCCCTTTTGCCTTCAGAACTGCCTCAATTCTTGATGGCTTCTTTGGTCCATATTGACATGATGGCATCACACAGTTGCCGCAGATTTGTCGGCTGCACATCCATGATGCGAATCTCCCGTTCCACCACATCCCAAAGATGCTCTATTGGATTGAGATCTGGTGACTGTGGAGGCCATTTGAGTACAGTGAACTCATTGTCATGTTCAAGAAACCAGTCTGAGATGATTCCAGCTTTATGACATGGCGCATTATCCTGCTGAAAGTAGCCATCAGATGTTGGGTACATTGTGGTCATAAAGGGATGGACATGGTCAGCAACAATACTCAGGTAGGCTGTGGCATTGTAACGATGCTCAATTGATACCAAGGGGCCCAAAGAGTGCCAAGAAAATATTCCCCACACCATGACACCACCACCACCAGCCTGAACCGTTGATACAAGGCAGGATGGATCCATGCTTTCATGTTGTTGACGCCAAATTCTGACCCTACCATCCGAATATCGCAGCAGAAATCGAGACTCATCAGACCAGGCAACGTTTTTCCAATCTTCTACTGTCCAATTTCGATGAGCTTGTGCAAATTGTAGCCTCAGTTTCCTGTTCTTAGCTGAAAGGAGTGGCACCCGGTGTGGTCTTCTGCTGCTGTAGCCTATCTGCCTCAAAGTTTGACAAATTGTGCATTCAGAGATGCTCTTCTGCCTACCTTGGTTGTAACAGGTGGCGATTTGAGTCACTGTTGCCTTTCTATCAGCTCGAACCAGTCTGCCCATTCTCCTCTGACCTCTGGCATCAACAAGGCATTTCCGCCCACAGAACTGCCGCTCACTGGATGTTTTTTCTTTTTCGGACCATTCTCTGTAAACCCTAGAGATGGTTGTGCGTGAAAATCCCAGTAGATCAGCAGTTTCTGAAATACTCAGACCAGCCCTTCTGGCACCAACAACCATGCTACGTTTAAAGGCACTTAAATCACCTTTCTTCCCCATACTGATGCTCGGTTTGAACTGCAGGAGATTGTCTTGACCATGTTTACATGCCTAAATGCACTTAGTTGCTGCCATGTAATTGGCTGATTAGAAATTAAGTGTTAACGAGCAGTTGGACAGGTGTACCTAATAAAGTGGCCGGTGAGTGTATGTGAGGTCAATCTCAGAGGACATTACACCTAAGCTCAGCGATCCAGACAGCACAGAGAGCAGGAAAGAAGTATGTGGCTGTCAATCACCATGGGTTTATTACCACTGTACCAAGCTAGGCGGCAGTAAAGATATCAAAACAGCACAGCACGTAAACTCATGTCCAGACTACAGAATATAGGCAAGACACAAATGTTACACTTCCTATATATAAGAAATTTGAAGGCAGTGGATTTATAACACTGCCAATACACTTGCTCTAAGGGATGCACAAATTTAATAGGGCCCATGCACCCATTCCTAAATTGTCCTTAACTATTCCTAGCTCTAACAATGAAAGGCATATTCCACAGGAAGGGGCAAGTGGGTTAAAGGGACTAGTCACTATTTTCCTGATAAGGTGTCTATAACCTATGTCCCTGACTCCAGCTCTGTCATACAAATATGTCATTAATTATATGTCACATCTCCTGACGTGACACAGTAATACAGTGTTCAGATTCCTGGTGACAACCCAAGCCTACCCTTGCTCTGAACAGTTTTTATTTGTCCTGACCTCTGGCTTGCACCTTGGACTCGACCACTGAGCTGGCCTGCTGTGACCTTGGCCTGTCTACATCTATTCTGTGGCCGACCCCTTGGAATCTTGCACAGGCATCTTATGACTCCAGCCTAAGACCTAGTAACCACAATATCCTGTCGTAGAAATGTCTGGTTCCCATTACAAGGGTTAAAGGTTAAAAGGAGACTAGGTCCACAACTCCTACCCAGTTACTACCCAATTTCAGATGTGAATGGAAAACAGAGGTTTTATGTTTGTTATCAATAAACAAAATGCACAGTTACTGAACCAGTTATAATAATAATTCTTTAGTTATATAGCGCACACAGATTACGCAGAGCTGTGCAGAGTTTGCTTAATCAGTCCCTGTGCCAATGAGACTCACAATCTAATCAACCTACCAGCATGTTTTGGAGTGTGGGAGGAAACCGGAGGAAACCCATGCAAACACAGAGAGAACATACAAACTCTTATATTTGAAACAGAATATTTGTCATGCCCTTTTGTCACACTTTTGTGTTTTCAAAACGTAAAAAGTCAGGGTGTGGGATAAACCAGACACACAATTGATATTGATCATCATTTTCATATTAGGTTGAAACATAATCATCAACAGAAACAGCTGTGCCACAGTCTGACGAAGCACAGAGAAACAGATAACATTGAGGACTGTACATAGAGTGGTTGACCAAAACAGGAAATCTACCATTTGTTTACCATTTGTGAACTAAACATACCTTGAAAATGCTGTAGCTACACTGATGCAGAAACATATCTTGTTTAACCCTTAGCCGAGTGTTTTGCTGATAAAGCAATTATAAAATTCAGGACCTTGGGAAAGCTGGGTTGCATGCTTTTTGCCGTACATAAACACATTACACAGAGCTTCCTGAACTGTCCAGACAAGACTAATAAACCTGAGCTGGATGTCTTATACAAAGCAACTGGGGGTTGGTGCATACTTAAGGTGAGAGGAGAAGCGCTGGGGAAGCCACAGAAGCGACTTTAAACTTTTGCACAACACTGTATATACATATTTCCAGATAGATATAGATAGTAATTCTCAGTAAGATCTTCAAATGTGTCAGTCTTCATAGTGACTTTAGCCTGATGACAAATCAGGTGCAGACAGTTGGTTTTCTCCTTATGGAGAGATTGTCAATTAAGGCCACCTAGATTGTCAATTAAGGGCTCCACTAGGGAATTCTAGGAAGTATGAAAATCAGGTGCACATTAGACAATGGGGCTCATTTACTAAGGGCCCCGCGGACCGCACTTTCGGCGGACATCCCGACGATTTGCGTTTTGCACCGCTGGGACAATGATTTAAAAGGTGTTTTTGGCGCACGCAATCAGATTTTGGCACAATCGCGTCACCTTTCATGCGACGGATTCGGACAAACCGCAGGATTTGACTTAAAAATTGTGTCGCATGCTAAACACTTACATACACCGGGAAGGTGAACTGTGGCGGACCTGAGCGAAGAACGACACATTCAGGATATCGGGCTCACAATCTTCATGAATCGCGGCATCCTCGTTGGACAGTCTGGATCGGGGATCGCGCAGGGACCGGGTAAGTAAATGTGCCCCAATATTGTTTTTTCACCATTTTTTAGTTGGTTTGGGTTTTGCCAATAGGTGTTCTGAAACTTAAGAAAATGAATCATCAATAAAGACAATAAGCTCTGTCTGCAATGGGAGACTTTTTCTTGGAGGCATTTAGAAGGGTCCGGGCTGATTTGTGTTGTGTGGATAACTTCCATAAGAAGAAACATTTTCCATTCTATGTCTGTTCAGCCTCTGTTTTATACCGGCTTTCTGTAAGGTCACACAGCTGAACATGTTACCCACAACTTCCTTCTTTGAAGTGTAGTGAAGGAGGCCTTAGGGCCTGCTCAGAAAACTTCTGACTTAAATCAATGCCCACAACTGTCCAGCTGTGCAAAAAGCAAGATGAGTAGAACAATGTGGGAAAAATGCATGGACTTTCAAAGTAATATACCTCAAGGACTGGGCTTAACAGTATTGAAGGGATTTTACTGAAAACATGTTCATGTCATTTGCAAACCCGTCATTTCATGCTCTGGTAGACATTGATGTTTGCTTCTCAAATATGTATTTAAATCTACAGCTAAATAACTCCTTGAAAGCAATGTTTACACATTAATTATGCATACACCATGGGATTTATTCATAATGATTGGGAGCTGGAGAACTCATATTAGGAGTTGATGCATGACTGACCCATCTCTTTCTCCCTCTTTGTAGAAATATAGAAAACATTTTTCTTCCAACCTCCATAAAATAAATAATAACAGCAACACAATGATTTATACATTTCATTAGTCACATTTTATTCCATTTCCATAAAGTTCCATTACATATAGCCAACTGTCAATTTATACATAGTACTACACACTGATATATTACCTCACACTTTCATGGTATCCCAAAATGTATTTTATTTACTTCCGATTACTTATATAATTCCCAATATAGTCTACAGCACTGTACAAGAGTTGTCACCACCCGAAAAGCCCCTTTTTATTAGCCACAATGACAGTAGGAGGGTAATCTATTCTCACATATATATTATATATATTATAAAAAAGGGGCTTTTCAGGTGGTGACAATTCTTGTACAGTGCTGTAGACTATAATGGGAATTATATAAGTATATATTATATATATATACACTCACCAGCCACTTTATTAGGTACACCTGTCCAACTGCTCGTTAATACTTTATTTCTAATCAGCCAATCACATGGCGGCAACTCAGTGCATTTAGGCATGTAGACATGGTCAAGACAATCTCCTGCAGTTCAAACCGAGCATCAGTATGGGGAAGAAAGGTGATTTGAGTGCCTTTGAACGTGGCATGGTTGTTGGTGCCAGAAGGGCTGGTCTGAGTATTTCAGAAACTGCTGATCTACTGGGATTTTCACGCACAAGCATCTCTAGGGTTTACAGAGAATGGTCCGAAAAAGAAAAAACATCCAGTGAGCGGCAGTCTGTGGGCGGAAATGCCTTGTTGATGCCAGAGGTCAGTGGAGAATGGGCAGACTGGTTCGAGCTGATAGAAAGGCAACAGTGACTCAAATCGCCACCCGTTACAACGAAGGTAGGCAGAAGAGCATCTCTGAACGCACAGTACGTCGAACTTTGAGGCAGATGGGCTACAGCAGCAGAAGACCACACCGGGTGCCACTCCTTTCAGCTAAGAACAGGAAACTGAGGCTACAATCTGCACAAGCTCATCGAAATTGGACAGTAGAAGATTGGAAAAACGTTGCCTGGTCTGATGAGTCTCGCTTTCTACTGCGACATTCGGATGGTAGGGTCAGAATTTGGCGTCAACAACATGAAAGCATGGATCCATCCTGCCTTGTATCAACGGTTCAGGCTTGTGGTGGTGGTGTCATGGTGTGGGGAATATTTTCTTGGCACTCTTGGGCCCCTTGGTACCAATTGAGCATCGTTGCAACGCCACAGCCTACCTGAGTATTGTTGCTGACCATGTCCATCCCTTTATGACCACAATGTACCCTGTAACATCTGATGGCTACTTTCAGCAGGATAATGCGCCATGTCATAAAGCTGGAATCATCTCAGACTGGTTTCTTGAACATGACAATGAGTTCACTGTACTCAAATGGCCTCCACAGTCACCAGATCTCAATCCAATAGAGCATCTTTGGGATGTGGTGGAACGGGAGATTCGAATCATGGATGTGCAGCCGACAAATCTGCGGCAACTGTGTGATGCCATCATGTCAATATGGACCAAAATCTCTGAGGAATGCTTCCAGCACCTTGTTGAATCTATGCCACAAAGAATTGAGGAAGTTCTGAAGGCAAAAGGGGGTCCAACCCGTTACTAGCATGGTGTACCTAATAAAGTGGCCGGTGAGTGTATATATATATATATATATACTAATATAATATAAAATATAATATATATATATAATATAATATATATTCTAATATAATATAAAGCTGAGTGTATGTCTGTGTGTGTGTAGTGGACCCTGACTTGAGGACACCTGACTTACAGATGCCCCCAAGTTACAGACTGTGATCTCTAGTGAAGCTCTCTGGATGATTTACTTTAGTAATTAAGTTTTATTGATAATTCTTGTTCCCACAATAGCACCAAATGTTGAAAATTCAGTTGTTAGAAGGACAAAAAAAAATTTTTCTCTGGAGTTACAATTATAAAATATTCCTGTTACAGATAACATACAAATTCAACTTAAGAGCACATATCTTGTACATAACCTGGGGAATGTATAGGTTTCTCACTTACTTTATTCCAAAAGCCATATATTTTATAATGCTTCCACTTACACTTGCACTCATATCACTTTTTAGGGCTAGTGGTAATTCAATATATTGGTCATGTTTATCTTGACAATTATATTTGTGTATCATATTGTATGGTACTATCATTAGTCCTATATAGTAAACTGAAGAGTCATCTAGGTAATTTAAGTGTAGGCATAGAATTATTATTATTATTAGTATTATTAGTATTATCCATTATATGTTTAATTATTGTGTATGCTGTGATTGTATAAGTATAATGGTAATGTTTTTGTGTCCTTTTTCCTAAATACCATTACATCTGGCTAAGGGTTTAGCCCCTTTTCCTCTATGCAGTTCCTTATACTTTATTTAGGTATATTTTTTCATAATTTCACAATGTACAGCAGGGTTACACGGAGCACACTAACACATGTCTTTCTCCATCAGTGCTGGAACCGGAAGTCCCTGGCCACCTACTTTAAAGATAAAATTGACTGCATTCACCAGAAAATAATTTCTCAACCCACTAACCCCTTCCCTCCGATAACCCTGTTCATTCTCTTCCTTTGAGCCAGAGGAAGAAGTGTCCCGGCTTCTTTCCTCTGCTCGCCCCACCACCTGCATCAGGGACCCCATCCCCTCACATTTAGTACAGTCCCTCTCCCCAGCCTTCAAATCTCTCCTCACTGCCCCTATTGGACAAACCATCAGCAGATTTGGTTTCCACTATTATCTTTAGGGCACATTCACATGGCCGTCCGCGGGGACGTACATGCGGCCGCAAATTTCTATGGAGGGAGGAGGGGCCGCCTCCTCCTCCTCTCCAGCACACGGCAGTATGCCCGCACGGTGGGCATACCGCTGTGTGAATGTACCCTTATACTGATGACACCAAGCTACATACTTCGGTACGTGACATCAACCCTGGCCGAATTCAGAACACTAGTGAGTGTCTCTCTGCTGTCTCTAACATCATGTCCTCTCTCTTCTTGAAACTTAATCTTTCTAAGACTGAACTTCTGGTCTTTCCACCATCTACTAACAGAGTCTATCCTAACCTCTCCATCTCAGTCTGTGAGGTCATTGTAACCCCAAAGCAGCCGGCCAACTGTCTTGGGATTGTGCTGCACTGCAACCTCTCCTTTGCACTGCATTTTCATATTCAATCACTTGCTCGGTCTTGCCACATGCATCTCAGAAACATCCCTAGAAACCGCCATTTCTCACAATTGAAACCTGTAAAATGCTAACTGTTGCTCTGATTCTGATTACTAATCGATCTTCCACTCACTAAATTCTCTCCTCTCCAATATTAATTGGAAATTAATACCAAACACTACACAGATGCCTCCAGTTGGTGCCAGTCACTACACTACCTGCCAGTCTCCTTTCAAATACAGTTTAAAATCATAACCCTCATCCACAAAGCTCTGCATAATGCTGCACCTTCCTACCACTCCTCTCTCATCTCACTCTATCACCCAACCTGTGCTCTTAGATCCACCAGTGATCTTAGATTAATCTCACCTTAATTGGAATCTCCCACACCTAGAGCTGCAACTATTATTTGGAATGCTCTGCCCCAGACTAATACCAAACCTCCAAAGTTTCAAACATGCTCTTAAAACCCATCTCTTTAGGTAAGCCTATAACACTCGTTAATAGCATGACGTTTTCATTCTCTTTACTAACCCATCCTCTGTCCTCCTCCTGTCTGTTATCTAGTAACCACCAGACACCAATCTTCAAGCTTCTCTGCAGTCCCATTCACCTTGGACTTTGTGTATAAGATGACGGCTGATGACTGAGTCAAGAAGCAGCACCTCTATTTATTATATTATATTTTGTTCTATTCCCTTATGAAGAATGGCTGAACCATTATATAAGCTTTTTTCCTCTTGTGTCTCCCCATTCTTCCATAGACTGTAAGTTCTTGCAAGCAGGGCCCTCACTCTTATTGTTCCGTATGACTGTTTGTACTCTGTCATGTTTTATTTTATTTGTATATGTCACCTATGATTTGTAAAACGCTACAGAATATGATGGCACTATATAAATAAAGATTATTATTATTGCATTATATTAACAGGTAACATAGTATGTAAATGCAAGTGAATAATCTGGGTGACAGATTAGGCTTTTTTTACACGGACAAGTTTGTGCTGGACAATTAAATCTATGTATTGGCTGGATTTAGCCGTCTGAACTTAACTGAAGTGTCATAATGAGTTCAGTTCAGGTAAAATGCATACAAATGTATCAATCAATATCAAGTTTATCTATCTGATACATGGACCAAGTTATCTGCTCAGATTGACTTTATTTCTTATCTGCATAGCACAAATGTTTATTTAGCAAGGTTACCAATAATGTGTTATGATTTACTGTTTTACACATTATTTATATGTTCTTGTGTTCTATACAGATCTTCCATCTAAAACTTATGTTCATTTGTTGACTAAAACCACATGAGGAAACAGATTAAAAGGGTTGGCCACTTTACCTCATTTCTGTGTCATGTGTGTGTAAATGTGGGGAGCAGGATATTAGGTAATTTACCAATATACATGTATTAATAGCCCCTTTCACATTTGCGTTTTTCACTCGCGTGTTCTGCACATGCTTTTGACGTGCAGAACTTTCATTGCACTCTGACCCATTGTAATTAACAGGCTTTTTCAGACTTGCACTTGCACACGTGAAAAATGCACCATACAAGTCTATGGAGATGCATGAGACACATGCAAGTCCAATGCAAGTGCAATGCGTTTTTCACGCATCAATTGCCATAGAAAAGACCCCAGTCCTGAGTCCTTTTCACGGACCTTATCTGCATGTGAATAACGCATTGAAATTGCATTGAAAATGCATTGAAAACACATGTGAAAGACTGAGACACCGAACAAACTCTGACTGAAAACTGATTGAAAGCTGATGAAAAAGTTTTTCACTGACCAAACCCTGATCGCTCCCTGATCAGACTCTGACGTTATCTGCAACGTAAGTGTAAAATAGGCCCCTTGGTTCAGAAATGTAATTTACGTCAACAACTAGAGGGTCAGGTGACCCTAACTGTCCATGACCACTCTACCTTCCATGATCATAAGCTTATATTCATAAATACTGTCATAAGGAACAGAGGGTAAATTGGTCATGGACAGTAAGGATCGCATGATTCTCCATTTTCTCCCATTTTATGAACAGGTATGTTAACTGATAAGGTAAAAGAAATTTCTGAACCATGGGTCTTACTTTACATTTCAAGAAAGTGGTGCAGAACTTATAATAGATGCATCTTTGTAAATTACCTTATATCCTGCCCCCCACCTACACTCACATTACAGAAAATGTGAATTTGATTGGCCAACCTTTCATTTAAAGCGCATAAAGTAAAATATCTTCAAGTAATTATGTAATATCCCAATTACTGAAAAAATAAATTCATGAAGACAAAAACAATAACATAACACAATAACATAATACGGTTTCCAAGGGCGATCTATGAAAAGTAGGGCTGTTTCTGCTCACTCTAACAGATTTTCAATTTCACAAAGTAATATGATTATGGCTACATGTGGAAGGATAATTCCGTATTGTACTGTGACACACCCTTTGCTTTTATCGATTACATATTCATTACGCAAATGAGCTGCATTTTGAGGGTAAGAAGTTAATTGATCTCCCTGTTGATAATGAGAGACTGATATGTACGCTAATGAATATTGATGCAGAATGCAGCGTAATTATAGTTCAATAGTAATACAAAGCCTCGGCATATGTTCCACGTGAGGAGAAGACTACAATACAAACACTTAAAATAAACTGCTCAGCAACTTAATAGAACCATTTGTGTTTTGTTGCCTTACATATTTAGAGGCCTCCAGCTATTTTTCTTCTGGATTATTTAGAGAAGTAAGAAACATTGTTATACAGAGTGGATAAATATGTTTCACCCCAGGTATATGAACCTAATAAAAAATTGGTTGAATGAAACAACACTACAACTACTAAATACAACCCTATGTGGTATAGCTAATAGCGGCCTATGGATCAGATATGAATCTGTTGGGAGGTGAGGGGTCTTATAAAAAGACCACCTTTGCAGGTGAATGGAGAACTTTAGGCCATGCATGCTTAGCTAGGAATTCTGGGAAAGGAAAATGTAAATACGCTTTCCTGGAAGGAAAATTTAAAACATAACTCCTGTACAATCTCAAGTAGTTTTTTTGAAGGTGAGGCTTCAACATCATTTTTATAAAAGTCAAAAACAGCATTCGGATTATTTGAACTTATATGAATGACCCTACCAGATGAAAGTGGGTTAATGTGTACATATATATTCAACTATTTATATCCTGCTCTCACTATCTGTCTCTTGATATACCCTATACAATGTGGCATCCTTGGTTTTAACTATGTATGTACAGGTAGTCCCTGGGTTACGTACAGGATTGGTTCTTAGGTTTCATAAGTGTAACTGTTATATTTTATAATTCTTACCAAAAAATGTCCTTGCGATTGGATTTTCAAAATTTTGTGCTGTCATGTAAGGATTAACAATAAAGCATCATTACCGACACCTTACAGCTGATCATTGCACCCTGGGACTAAAGTAAAGCATCCAGAGAGCTTCACCAGAGGTCACAGTGGGCAGAGAGGACTATGGGTCCTCTGTAATGCAAATTGACTATGTATAAGGATATTGGGGCACATTTACTAAAAGATGTGCAAGCTGCACGTTCTTCATGAATCTGGCGCTCTCTGCACTTCTTTGAGTGAGGACACCAACTTTTTTTTGGTGCACCTTTGATATAGGGCTTGCAACACAATTCTGTCAGACTTTGCATGATAAATCTGGCGCGCGGTCTGAATGAGCACCGGAACACCCCCTAATTTGTGTTGCATGATGCCTAGTGCAGCTACGTCACAAAATGGTCACGTGCGACACATTTCTGGTGCAGACACTTGTTAAATACCTGTGCAATGTGCAAAAAGAACGTACAAAGTCTGCCAGCAAACTGGAGAACAGCATTAGTAAATGTCCCCCATTATGTTTAGGTATATGATTTACTGTAGGAGTGAATAATGTTCAGCTGGTCACATTGTGCATGACCATCTTAACATTTATATTTAATTTTCTGATTTCCTAAATATATAGTAAAATATCTCTTCAGATGGATTTATGTTAAAATAGCAGTATGTATACAGAAATTCTTATAAAATGACCTCCATTTTATGTAAAGAAAATACCAATACTTATAAATAGATTTCAGCGGACCCGAACCCAGTGTGAGAGGCCACAGGCGTTTAATTGCCACTGGCGACTTTGCCACTGGCAAATAAACAGTTACCACCTGAGATTGGTGCCCGTCTCAAATGCATGTGTTATCAGTGTGTGTTTGTGTCCGAGTACCGAACACATTTTTAAAAAGAATTTTACTGTGTCCACTCATCATTACTGGTGAATAATATGGTTGTAAGTGCCAGTTCCCCTGGACACTTTCATTTCCATTATTGTCAGTTAGTTTCCGTTTTTAATTATTTTCTAGCTATTTTCTAGCCAATTTTTAATCCCACTATCCAATAAATAACAGAAATGAAAAAACGGATACTAATGAACACCATTGCAATTCTATTGAAACCAATGGGAAAACACGGATCCGGTTTTTATCTGATCTTTAAACAGAAATTGCAAAATGGAAATCTGAAAGCAGATGGAAACTGGCCCTAAATTAGAAGCCTAAAATGTTTATCCCTAGAATTGCCCTATAGTGCTGTTAGGGTTGAACTATGCGTTCCCTGCGGTCAATGAATCCTTACTGAATCAACACTAACTTAACATTACTTTTCATGGTGCAGCCTATGTTAAAATCTATAAGAACTTATGATTAAAACTGAGTTTGGCTCTCCCATTGGAGTACAACATATGAGAAAATAATAAGTATGTGGTCTTATGTGTGACTCGGGAGTTATGATTGACTTGGGAGTTATGTCTACAGTATAACACCCTCTGTATCAGAATTAAAGAACCCTGATATGTTTTGCTTGATCATTGTCATCTTTAGAGTTATTGGGCAGTATGATTGGTAGGGGGACTGGCAATGATCTGCTATAAGTGGCCTATCTAAATATTTAAAGGGGTATATTTCATCTGGGCATTCACATAAAAGGTTATTCATCTGCCAGATATAAACATTTCTCCAATTGCATGTTATACAAAAATGTACCTTTGTGAAGATAATGTCCTATAAATGTAGCCATGTTGTCCCTTGGAAACAAGATGATCATTCTTGGAGCTGACCACTCCGTAACTCTGGCATGAGCTATCGCGGCACCCCACCACCTAGATTCAGCGATCATTACCACGGGACAGTTGTGGGATATGCAGTATCTCCCGGCCATTTCATTTGCAAAAATGTGGTTTTTTGAGCAATCACTCCAACAGCAGTGATTTTATCCAAGGATCTTGTTTCTAAGGGACCATATGACTACATTATTGGAAATTACATTCCCACAGGTAAATTTTTAATAACAAAGAAATGTATGTATATGGGGGATGAATTAAATTTAATATGAATGTCCAGATGAGAATACCCCTTTAATTGATATTCTGTAAAAAACTTTATCTATTAAAAATGTATTAAAAATTACCTAAATCAATATACCCTATATGTATCATGGCTAGTAGTAGCCAGAACGTGAATTCAGGATGTCATCTATCAAGAACTGGTCATTTTCTTCATGGTTGGTACAAGAAAATCGAAATTGGTTATTTTATAAAAAATATATATTGGATTTCTTGCATTTTTATTTTTGCATTATTCTTTCTGGATAGTCAGTTAAATCTAAGCCCACATTATTTTGATTTGCACAGGATTCCATGTACAATAGATACAATATGTACCGTAGGTAATTAAAGTAAGCAATTTGTGTTCAGGGACATTCAATCAGACAAGTATATAGTGTGAGTAAATCTGTACCTGCAAAGAATTCGAGCAGTTTTAGGTGTGCAGACTAATAGAAGAAAGAAACAGAAAATCACTCAGACTCCTACACAATAATTTTGACCATGACTCCAGGATGTCAGTAGAACATTACATTGTATACATCACCATTATGAAATAACCAAGAGCAAGCAACCCAGTAAGTCATTTATATTAGGCACAAACTGTCAGCCTGACCTGGGTTTCACCCTCTACATTTATGTGCAAAGAGAAACGGGAAAGAATGAGATGAAAGCTCCAAATCCATGTGCACATTGTTATGCTGCAGGATAAGATTTCCATATGCATGGGAGATTAATCTGCAAGACGATAAATTTATTTGTATATCATTACATTATTTTCCAACCATTATGCGCTGAAACTTTATATTGGTTATGAGGCTTTAATGTTTCAGCTGAGTGAAATTTTCACTGTGTGGGTGATTTAATGAAGAGATGAAGACGTCAATTACGACGTTGCATTGTGCCGAATTAGCCAAATAACAATTGTTTTGTGATTTTCTGTGCTGGGTTTTATAATAGGCTCATGACAAATTAAAATGTTACAGTTTCACCGACTAGTACAGGATAGGGGGATTCACATCAAAGCAGAAGCCACTGACCAGCTCCCATAAAAGCCTCTGACATCTGGTTCTGCACTGCAGACTTCTATAAATCTGTGGACTTCTGCTTGCCAGGAAGGTTAGGGAGGGTCAAAACAAATATTCTTTTCAGTGACAGCAGAAAGAATCGGCATATTAAAAGATACAAGTACAATCCACGCTCTCCAGGCCTTTAATCTGCTCATCAAATTAAAAGGCAGTTGCTGAAATCTTATCTACATTCCCCAAACAAATATCTGAAGCGGGTTTACAAAGAGTAATTTGGACTGGGATGGGAAATATTATCAGTCATGTATATAATATGCATTTCACATGCTCCTAAGTGCATTCGTAGCTCATCATCATTTACAAGCATTGAAATTGCCTTGAATTAATGGTATGTAATGTATTGGAGTGGAATGAAAACCAAAGACACAAATGATTTTCTGACGGCATTCTTAACATCTTATTTCATTATGCTCAGAAAATGTCATTTTTTTGAAACATATGTTTCTTAACCACAGTTAAAGGTATTTTCTAGTTATTTTGGGATGTGTTTTGTAGTTAAAGGGAAACTGTCATCAGATTTTACCCCATTAGGAATTTCTGGAAGGTCATGTGAAAATATTTTTTAGAGGCTGCAGGGGGATTGACATTTGAGACGTTCCTATCTTCGCTTTGATAGTACCTAGAAACATACTGGCCCACATTTATTAAAGTGCGCCAATTTTCTGTCTGAATTTGTACTGAAAAGGACCGGCAAATTGCTTGCACATGTATTTTAAAGAGTTTGTGCCAGTACTGAGTTGCAACTGCACTGTGTCTGTCTTGCCACAAATTCTGCACATAAAGAGGCGTTCAGATTATGTTCCACATTTATTAATATTAATGAAGACTGTGCACCAGTTTTGATGAATCGGGTGCACTCTGCAGAGGCAGACTACACATAGAACAGACTGCACTAGTTTTGATAAATGTCAGCCACTATGTTTTTGTTTCATATTTAAGATGAAAATCTTTAAGATCACATCAAGATTGTGATTCAGTGATGTAGAGAAGTGAATATACAGATAAAAAAGGCATAAATTGGATATGAAATATGAGATGCTTATATTTAATATGACACCAAATGTTTCTAGACACTATAGATTTAAAGATAGGGACTCCTGAAATGACACTCCCCCTGCAGCCACTGAACTTGACTTATCACAGGTAAATATGACGTTTCTCAACCTGAAGGGTCTAGTAGTTCAATGGGGCAAAATCTTTTGACAGGTTCCCTTTAATATTAATGATTTTGGTATGGTTGTGAAGGAAATTGTTTCAATTCGATATTGGAAAATATGTAAATAAATTTTAAAGGATGAGATAAGGAAAACATTGCCTCTTTAGCTACCTTGTAAGGCAGCCCCCTTACCAGTTAGCATGACAGTTTGAATTTTTTTGAAATTTTTCTATACTATAATAATCTAATCAGGGGAGGCCTTAGTGGATTGACAGAAAGCATCAATGTGCCGAAATTCTTAGTAAAGAGCACTCATTTTATCTGAAGTCTGGTTTATGAAACTAAATACTAGGACCCCATACCAACCGATACAACTAACAATCAATAGCCTAGTAGAACAGTAGTGTATTATGGGCACAAACCATATACACTCACCGGCCACTTTATTAGGTACACCTGTCCAACTGCTCGTTAACACTTAATTTCTAATCAGCCAATCACATGGCGGCAACTCAGTGCATTTAGGCATGTAGACAAGGTCAAGACAATCTCCTGCAGTTCAAACCGAGCATCAGTATGGGGAAGAAAGGTGAGTTGAGTGCCTTTGAAAGCGGCATGGTTGTTGGTGCCAGAAGGGCTGGTCTGAGTATTTCAGAAACTGCTGATCTACCAAGATTTTCACGCACAACCATCTCTAGGGTTTACAGAGAATGGTCCGAAAAAGAAAAAATATCCAGTGAGCGGCAGTTCTGTGGGTGGAAATGCCTTGTCGATGCCAGAGGTCAGAGGAGAATGGGCAGACTGGTTAGAGCTGATAGAAAGGCAACAATGACTCAAATCGCCACCCATTACAACCAAGGTAGGCAGAAGAGCATCTCTGAACGCACAGTACGTCGAACTTTGAGGCAGATGGGCTACAGCAGCAGAAGACCACACCGGGTGCCACTCCTTTCAGCTAAGAACAGGAAACTGAGGCTACAATTTGCACAAGCTCATCGAAATTGGACAGTAGAAGATTGGAAAAACGTTGCCTGGTCTGATGAGTCTCGATTTCTGCTGCGACATTCAGATGGTAGGGTCAGAATTTGGCATCAACAACATGAAAGCATGGATCCATCCTGCCTTGTATCAACGGTTCAGGCTGGTGGTGGTGGTGTCATGGTGTAGGGAATATTTTCTTGGCACTCTTTGGGCCCCTTGGTACCAATTGAGCATCGTTGCAAAGCCACAGCCTACCTGAGTATTGTTGCTGACCATGTCCATCCCTTTATGACCACAATGTACCCAACATCTGATGGCTACTTTCAGCAGGATAATGCACCATGTCATAAAGCTGGAATCATCTCAGACTGGTTTCTTGAACATGACAATGAGTTCACTGTACTCAAATGGCCTCCACAGTCACCAGATCTCAATCCAATAGAGCATCTTTGGAATGTGGTGGAACGGGAGATTCGCATCATGGATGTGCAGCCGACAAATCTGGGGCAACTGTGTGATGCCATCATGTCCATATGGACCAAAATCTCTGAGGAATGCTTCCAGCACCTTGTTGAATCTATACCACGAAGAATTGAGGCAGTTCTGAAGGCAAAAGGGGGTCCAACCCGTTACTAGCATGGTGTACCTAATAAAGTGGCCGGTGAGTGTATATAGGTGCACATTGCTGTTTTACAAAGCCTAAAAGTTTCTAACTAACCTCAGGCCTTCTTAGAGAAGATAAGAGGGTATAAACTTTACTATATATATTTCTACACATGCAGCCAATTACAAAGTTTTGCTTATATTCAGTCGTAACTAGATTTCTCATATCACTTGCTTTACCTTCATGTTTATACTGTGGTATAGACACTTTGTGCAATAAAATGTGTGGGAAGTAATGAGACATAACAGACAGTGTACAGTTGATCTCAATATTTCAGGGAAGGAGAAACTCTGTGGATATATATTAACTTTCCTGTATAGCCATAGGGGTTCTAGTAATGGCTTTTTTTTTTACATTTTAGTCTACGCTCTAAGTATTTATACTTTTGAAAAAACAACCCAAGTATGCAATTTACAGCTTACTTGGAAATATGTAATTCCTAATGTGAATATAAGTATATTAGTGGTATTGATTATAATGTTTAAAAAGTTTTATTTCGACCAAGCAAAACACATTTGGTAAATTGAATGGTAAAACTTAAGGAAATATTAAGAAAGTTAAAAATGGAGTGCAATACAAAAAATGGGCACCTTTAAAAAGTCAGAACTATAATAATTAAATACTATATAACTGAATACTATGTGAGGCTGTATTTACATCGCATGTATCTCAGCTACCCGGCATAACCATCAAGGGCTCTTCCCGGTACGTGTTTATCAGTTTTTAGTTGCTACATGTAAACATATATCAAGCGTGTTTATGTAACATGCTTAGGCAGTATATGTGGCTATTGCCCTTACACACCTTCTGTGAAGCAACATGTCAACCCAATCACTAAGGCTCTCAACACTTATATAAATATGTTCTTCTAGTAAACAGCATGGTTCCCCTAGTTCACCCATACTGGATATCAATGACTTCTGATTCCATAACTGACAGTCTCATGAAACATGTAGTTAAAAAAAAATGTTAAATGTACAAGAGATGTCACAGTGTTGTATTGTTCCATGTGTTGATAAACCCACAGAAAGGCAATACTTAACAGATCAGCTATAGTAAAAACTACAGAGCTGTAACGTCCCTGCCTAAACTGAACCTGAGCTGTCTGCCTTGATCTGAACCTGACCTGTATATATCCCGCTTGATCTTGACCTGACCTGTGTATATCCCGCCTGTCTTCCTGTATCTGTTGTTTGTCCCTCAGTATCGTTTACTTCCTAGTGTTATCCCGCTTTTCCTGTCTCAGTCCTGTGTTAGTATTCTGTGCAGCAGTTTGTACACTGGTCTATTTCTGTATTCCGGTTACCTGTCCGCTCCACCATCCAGCAGCTGCCAGACGAAGTAAGTCTTCCTGTCATCTTGTAGGGTCGCTCAGGGATTGTCAGTTAGGTTCCTGATAGTGGGTTCGCCCTTATCAGGGCGATTTATCTGTATTAAGCAGGGCCTTAGCCCGCAGGGATGTCGCAGGGTGAGTTCGTCACCACTTACCTAGTCTGAAAGCTAGCACCAAGCCTGGTTGTGGTTGCGCTGTTACTGGACAGGTACTGACAAGAGCCTTGTAAAATTGGTGAAGGTCTAAACCTTAAATGGTCGAAGGTGCTTGAAGTTGCTTTTCCACATTTTTTACAGGACTTTTGAAGTTTCTGAACCTCATATGCAAAGTTTGTTGTACTGTATTTTAATCACAAGTTGAATAAAGGAGATGTGTAAAAACCTGGTCTTAAAATTTTCTGGCCCTAAACCTATCCACGAGAGATAAAAATAAGAGATGAGCGAGCATACTCGTCTGAGCGTACTCGAAACTGCTCATTGCTCGGACGAGTATTTCGCCAGCTCGAGAAAATGGCATCTCGTGGCGTTTAGATTTTTGGCGGCCAGAAACAGAGCCAATCACAAGCCAGGAGACTCTGCAGTATACCCAGCATCACGTGGTAGACTTACATGTCTATGGCAGTGGTTGGGTGGCCTGATCAGGTGACCCTGGAATAAACTAGCCCCTGCCCGCACTCTTCTGATCATTCTCTGCCTGGATGCCGTTATGGATAGAGCTGCTGCTGGTCAGGGATAGCGTTAGGGTGTTCTATTAGATTACTGTTAGGCAGGAGTGATTCTACAAGAACCCTACTGTTAGGCAGGAGTGATTCTCCAAGAATCCAACAGCCCTTGTTAGGGCTTCATTAGCGTTTTTCAAAAGTTAAAGTGACAGTCACAGCACAAAATAATTTTTTGTGCTGTTAGTGTTGGTTAGAAACTAGCCATAGCAATCATCTTCTGAGGTTGCTGTATGATTTCTTCTGCACGTTTTGTTCAATAAAAAAAAAAAAATTACAGTTTATATTTCTGTTTTGCCCGGTCTGCCCCCTCCCAGGAAAATTTGGAATTACATCCTCTGAGGAACTGTTTTCTGGACCCTTCCCAGAGTCACAAACTACTTCTCAGGTTGCAGCTGAGCCCTCTCCCGGTGCCCAGGTTTTCCACCGGTCTCAGTCTGTGGGTGATGATGACATTGTTGATGTAGTGGAAGAAGTGTGTAAAGAGGTGTCGGAAGATGAGGAGACACGATTGTCAGACAGTGGTGAAGTTGTTGTCAGGGCAGGAAGTCCGAGGGGTGAGCAGACTGAGGGTTCGGAGGATGATGAGGTGACAGACCCAAGCTGGGTTGATAGGCCAGGTGAAAACAGTGCTTCTGAGACGGAGGCGAGTTCTATACGAGAACAGGTTGGAAGAGGCAGTGGTGGGGCCAGATTGAGAGGCAGGACCAGAGCTGATGCATCAGTGCCAAATGTTTCACATAGTGAAGCTCCCGTGGCGAGGGCTAGATTTTCTGAAGTCTGGAGGTTCTTTAAAGAAACAGCCGATGACCAACGGACTGTGGTGTGCAACCTGTGCCACACCAGGATCAGCAGGGGTTCCACCACTACTAGCTTAACCACCACCAGTATGCGCAGGCATATTAATGCTAAACTCCCTACTCAATGGAACCAAGGACGTTCACCAGCCAGGCACACCACTGCTCCTTCCCCTGTGTCATTTGCTGCATTTGCTAGTCAGTCCCCTGCCCAGGACCCCAGCACAAACACCTCCCGTTCGAAAACCACACCTTCGCCTCCACGATCCTCCACAGCATCCACCAATGTCTCCATGTGCAGCGTTCAGCTGTCTTTACCCCAGATGCTGGAGCGCAAGAGGAAATACAGTTCCACCCACCCACACGTCCAAGCCCTCAACGTCCACATCTCCAAATTACTCAGCCTGGAGATGCTGTCCTATAGGCTGGTAGAGACCGAGGCCTTTCGCAACCTCATGGCGGCGGCAACCCCTCGGTATTCGGTCCCCAGCCGCCACTACTTTTCCCGATGTGCCGTCCCAGCCCTGCACCAGCACGTGTCAGACAACATCATCCGTGCATGACCAACACCGTTTCTGACAAGGTCCACCTAACCACGGACACGTGGACAAGTGCTGCTCTGCAGGGCCACTATATAACGCTGACGGCAAAATTGGGTTAACTTGGTGGGACCGAGTCTGACCCTGGGGGGCGCTCATATACTGCCGACGCCGAGGATTGCGGGGCCTACCTCTGTCACGGTCTCTCAGGCCTACTATGCCTCCTCCTCCTACCCCTTCTCCACCTCCTCCTCCGAAATTACCATCCGTGGGCATGGCGTCATCAGTCGGTAGCTCTAGGCACACCGCCTTTTATCTAGATGATAAAAGGCACACCGCCCAAGAGCTATTAGAGGGCATCACGGCGCAGACTGATCTGTGGCTGGCACAGCTGAACCTGAAGCCAGGCATGGTTGTGTGAGACAACGGCCGCAACCTTGTGATGGTTCTGCAACTCGGCAGACTGACACATGTGCCATGCCTGGCCCATGTGTTAAATCTGATAGTTCAGCGGTTCCTCAAGACATACCCCATCCAATCTGTCTGATTTGCTCACATCTCGCATCTCGTATCTGTGCGCATTTCAGAAAGTCAACCACAGATGCTGCCACTCTCAGGGCAGCTCAGCACTGCCTGCAACTGCCCGCTCACCAACTGTTGTGCGACGTGCCCACGAGGTGGAGTCCCACATTAACCATGGTATCCAGAGTTTACCAGCAGCAAAGAGCGATTGTAGACTGCCAGATGTCAACTTCCACCAGAACTGGTAGTCAGGTCCGTCAGCTTCCTCAAGTCTACAATGAGGAGTGGACATGGATGTCTGATATCTGTCAGGTGCTGAGTAACTTTGAGGAGTCAGCACAGATGGTCAGTGGGAATGCTGCCATCATCAGCCTCAACATCCCGCTTCTTGGCCTGTTTAAAAATTCCCTGGTCAGCATGAAGTCAGAAGCTTTGTGCTCGTCAAGAGAGACAGGGGAAGAAGATTCCCTTGTTGATAGCCAGAGCACCCTCTGGTCTGTTTCTCAGCGCGTATCGGAGGAGGTGGAGGAGGATGAGGAGGAAGAGAAGGAGAATGTTGGCGACACACAAGAGGGGAGCATTGCTCCGTTCTTAACTGTTCAGCATGTATGGGCAGAAGAAGAGGAGTTGGAGGAGGAGGAGGAAATGGAGAGTCAGGCCAGTGAGGGGAGTGAATTGTTGCGTGTTGGGATGCATATGGCAGATTTCATGCTAGGCTGCCTATCCCGTGACCCTCACATTCAAAGAATTTTTTCCAGCACCGATTACTGGGTATTCACTCTCCTGGACCCACGGTACAAGCAAAATCTTTCCACTCTCATCCCTGTAGAGGAAAGGAGTGTGAGAGTGCATAAATACCAGCAGGCCCTTTTCTGGAGGGCCACCTACCCAGTCCTCCATTTAAAAAAAAATTTGGGAGTGCCGCATACAGGCACTCTATCTATTTAATTTTTCTGGAGGGCCACCTACCTGCTCCTCTGTTTTGAAAACTTTTTTGGACTGCCACATACAGGTACTCTATCTATTTAATTTTTCTGGAGGGCCACCTACCTGCTCCTCTGTTTTGAAAACTTTTTTGGACTGCCACATACAGGCACTATCCAAATTTAATTGTCTCCATAGCAGCCTCCACATGTGGTCTTTATAGCAGCCTCCACACATCTTCGTTATAGCTGTCTCCACATGTTGTCTCCATTGCTGCCTCCACACGTTGTCTCCATTGCTACCTCTACACGTCATCTCCATAGCTGTCTCCAAAAGTCGTCTCCATAGCTGCCTCCACACGTGGTCCCCTAAGCAAACATGCTGTGTCCAGCAAAATTTTGGGTTGTTTTTACGGCTTCCACATCAAACTTGTTAACTTTGTCACCACCCTGCTGTGTCATCCACAAAATATACCACCAAACTTTTATCTATGAAGGATATTATTTCAGCGTGACTTGCCTGGACAATCGCCAGCCTGAGGCTGCAGCCGCTGCCTCCACATGTTGTCTCCATAGCAGCCTCCACATGTCGTCTCCATAGCTGCCTCCACATGTTGTCTCCATAGCTGCCACCACACGTTGTCTCCATAGCAGCCTCCACATGTCGTCTCCATAGCTGCCTCCAAAAGTTCTCTCCATAGCTGCCTCCACATGTCGTCCCCTTAGCAAACGAGCTGTGTCAGGCTCATTTTTGGATGTGTCACCAGATGCGTTATGGAACTTGGTCACTCTGTCGCTGCCATGCTGTGTTATTGACCAAATATACCGTCAACCTTTTGTTCACATAGGAAATCATTTCAGCGCTTCTTGCTCACCTCCTTTGGTCCCTCTCTGCCGCCCTAACCAGGCCAAATACTGATACGTACAGTGCTACACGTTATCCTCGCCAAAAGGAATTTTTTTAATTGGTTTGAAGCCTGAGTCCATTTGGGGTATGTCGCCATGCCACTCTCTAGCCTGCCGCTGCTGCTGCTGCCTCTGCATTCCATCCCCTATAGTGTCAGGATCAATTATTGTGTGTTTTAGATGCTATCTTGCCTTACTCGGTCACTCTGTCATCGCCATGCTGTTGCCCATAATTTTGGCATAATGGCGCGATTAGGCAGCCTCAAAGGCATCCATGCATGCTGCCCCTGCTGTTTGCTGTCCATTTCCATGGTTTTTCAATCATTTTCTGAGGTTTCCAGGTGTTTGGCCAAGCTTCCCTGTGCAGAGCCTTGGTCTCCTTAAAAAATGCTTGAGTCTCCCATTGACTTCAATGGGGTTCGTTATTCGAAACGAGCACTCGAGCGACTCGAGTAAGGAGCATTTGAGCATTTTAGTGCTTGCTCATCTCTAATAAAATATATAAGTAGCATAAAAGCATATTGATGAAAGCCAAATGGGGGACCCTATCAGCCATAGCAAGAGAAGTTAGTTAATCCAATTCCCCCTCAAAAGACAAATGCAACAGAGATCAGGATAATGCTGAGAATTTCCATGGAAAACCGCTTCAACACTGCAGCTGGAATTGCTTACTAGTTCAGCACTGAACAAGGTAAGGATCTGTCTTGTCATTCAGTGCCTCGTTTAAGAGCATTTGGACTAAAAGTTGTGACCAAACCTCTCATTAGCAGAAGGAATCAAAAGGCTAGACATGCTGAGGAGCATGCTGTGTTGACAAAGGAGAAGTGGTCCACAGTTCACTTAGTGATTTAAAGCAAGTTTCATTTACTTGGGTCTGATGGCAAACATTATGTTCATTAACAAACTGGGGAAAGACTCAAAGAATTCAGTAAATGGTGGTGTGGAGAAAGTGTCATTATTTGGGTAATGTTTTCTGCAGCAGGGGATGGACTTCTCATACAGCTACATGGCAGAGTGAATGAAAGTGTCTATCACAACATGTGGTCCCTACTTGCATTCTTCAATTAATCAACTATCAATCTCCATGCAGGACAAGTCCCCCTGTCACACAACAAAACAAGTAAAGCAGTTCCTTGAAACAGAAAATATTGAAATATCCAGTTTATAGTCCTATTTAAGATCAATAGAAAACTTCTGGAAAATGATTGCAAAATGATGGCCAAGAAACCCACAACAGTCACAGAACTAAGAGACTGGAAGACGAGTGGACCAAAATCCCAGCAGAGCAGCGTGAAAGACAGTGTGATGTCTTGGCCACATGTGTGCTGAAGTAATTCAACGCAAAGGCCTGCATACTTCCTACCGATTGCTGACTGTTGTAACCCTTATAAAATTTTGTTATAACTGTCATTGCTATTCTCTAATCATGATCACCATGTATATTTTTTAGCAAAATAAAGGTTTTATATTGATATATTTGGTAATCCTGTAAAACACTGTTCTAGTGGCATGGTGCACCCCTTATAAAAAAAACATGAAATGTTTATCAATGGTCATTACATTAATTCTGAAAAAAATCTGAAAAAGTTATCATATATTGTATGTCTATATGTAGATAGATTGTCAGAATTTACAAATTGTTCTAAATGGGATAAGGTAACAAACTTCTGTGCCCGAAAACCACACACAGAACTTCCTGTGATTGACAGTTACCTTTCTAATCTTTCCTTGGTGTGTGTGTGAGTTTTATCTGCAGCTGTGGTTTGAGTGGTGGACATCTGAACCAGTCAGTGCTGGAGGCAGTGTTCATTGCTCCCTTTATATTCTGCTCTGTTCCTTCAGAGGGTGCTGGTTATTCAGTCTTCTTTGATATCTAGTCCTTTTGCTATTTTGTTTGCTATTCTATGTATTTGAATACTGATACTCTACTGCTATACAAATCTGTACCCTTTGCCACCATTTTGGTGTTGACCGTGCTCTGCCCGACTCTGTATGTCTGTCTGTATCTGTTGTTTGTCCATCAGTGTTGTGTATCTTCCCACCTTCCCCTGTCCCAGGTTTGTTTGGTTCTGGCTTGACACTTTTCTGCAGACTAGTGTGAACACCGTTCTATATCATTATCTGCTCCTTCATCCAGCAGCTGCTAGACCAAGTACGTCTTCCCTGTCACCTTGTAGGGTCACTCACTTATAATGTGTTCCAAATTATTATGCAAATAATATTTTCTCATATTTTCCAAAATTACCTATATGAATTGCAGTCATTGTAATTTTCCAGTCATCAACTAATCGAGTATAATTGAAATGTTTTTGAACAAACTGCCTATGATATGTCATGGCTGGGAGTCTGTGGACCTTCAGGACCACCGCAGAAGATGGTACTAGCCGACCTGGGACCGGAGTCTAAGTGGCATCCGGTTTTCACCAGAACCCGCCGCAAAGTGGGATGGGATTGCTGCGGCGGGATACCACCAGGTCATTCCACAGGTGTGACTAGCCCGCGGTGAATGCCAAGGTAGTAATACAGGAGACAGTCTGTACCCAGGATAACAGCACAAGAAGGCACACTAGGACTCAAGTCAGGAATCGCAGGAGCTTGCACGCAGGTCAGGCACACAGGAACAGACTGGCACACAGGAACACAGGTACACAGGAACAGACTGGCACACAGGAATGCAGGAATCACTGAAACGGACAGGCACACTGGAAAGCAGGGATCACTGAAACGGACAGGCATACAGGAATCACAGGAACGCATGAATCACAGGAACGCAGGAATTACAGGAGAGCTTTCTCTTCAGGGAAGCTTGAAGATCCAGCAAGGGTCATGGAAGAGGCAATTTATATCAGGCCAGCGCCAATTAACGGCGCACAGGCCCTTTTAATCTTAGCGAGCCAGCGCGCGCTCTAGGAGACAGGGACGCGAGCGCCGAGCCGCAGGAGCAGCGGAGATCGCTGCTAGAGCCAGGAGGGGTAAGCGGTGCCGGGCTCCGGGGGTACACGGAGAGACACGGGTGCGTCCGCGAGCCGAGACAGGGATCGTGACATGATAACAGTATATTTAAAAAAGATTAAACACTCAAAATGCATGTTCTAAATTATTATGTACAGCAGAGTTTTAAACCTTTTCATTTTTATTAAGAACAAAAAAAAATGGTCATTTGTAACATTATAACAGTTAGCAGGTTAGCAGGTTATTACTATCTGAAATCAAACAATTTCCAAGTCACCTTGTTCTAAAAGAGCTTCTGAATTCTCTCGTCCATTGAATTTGCCTGTTTTTGGATGGTTTCTGCTTCAATTGTTTTGCATGAGGACAGAATACCCTCCCAGAGCTGTTGCTTAGATGTGAACTGCTTCTCACCATCATAGACACTCCTTTTGATGATGCTCCAGAGGTTCTCAATGGGTTTGAGGTCAGGAGAGCATGGGGGCCACTTTTGTCCACTTTTATGCCCATAGCAGCTAGCATTTATCATGCATGAAAATGACCTTGCTGCAGAATGCACAGTTCTTAAACCATGCCAGGAATTGCTGTTTGAGAAACTCCACTTACATTATGGAGTTCATCTTTACCCCTTCAGGGATCCAAAAGGAGCCCCAATCTCACTCCCCATGACTGGAGCCGTTTCTGCTTGTGTGCAGTGGATAGAAGAAGCCAACAGGATGGCTTATTCATAATTGAAAACCTCTGAAGAACACTGCATCTTGTTGTTTGGGGGACGTTGGAGGCCCCAGCAGCTTCAAAAACTTGTCTGCTGCTATGACAAGGCATTTTTGCAGCTGCTGTTTAAACCTTATGTAATTGCGTGTTGGAAAGAGTTCTCAATTTTCCCTTATCAGCACGCACACATGTGTGCTGTGAATCAGTGTAACTATGAGATTCGTCGACAGCTCGTAGGGATGACTGTCAGGGTCACAGAGGGTACAAGGGAGTACCAGGAGGAAGAGTCTGTGAAGCCTCTAGATGGTACTAGCCGACACCCGGGACCGGAGTCTAAGTAGCACTTGGACTTCACCAGAGCCCACTGCAAAGCGGGATTGTCTTGTTGCAGCGGGGTGTCACCAGGTCGTTCCATGGGTGTGACTAGGCCCGCGGTGGCAGCCAAGGTAACAGGGAGCAGGAGGTGAAGCAGGAGTAGATGCAGAAGCCTGTTGCTGGGAATCAAGCAGCTGTTAAAGCGCGGAAGCAACTTTGCCCAGCAGTTCACCCTGAGCAGCAATTTGCTGAGACTGCCAGGATACAACACTGGACTCCTTGGCGGGTCCATGGCCAGAAACTGGAGTTGCTTCTGAAAGGCCAGAGAATGGAGCACCTCTCGGAAAGCCAGAGAATGAAGCGGACTCTGGAGAGTCGGAAGCTGGAGTGGCTTCCGTAAAGCCGGATACTGGAGTGGCTTCTGGAGAGCCAGAGACTGGAGTGGCTTCTGGAGAGCCAGAGACTGGAGTGGCTTCTGGAATGCCAGAGACTGGAGCGGCTCTTGGAAAGCCTGAGACTGGAGTGGCTTCTGGAAAGCCAGAAACTGGAGTGGCTTCTGGAAAGCTAGAGACTGGAGCCGCTTCTGGAAAGCTGGAGACTGAAGTGTCTCTTGGAAAGCCAGAGAGTGGAGCGGCTTTTGGAAAGCCGGAGCCAAGCGCGGCGAACATCGAAGCCGACCTCGAAGTTGCTGAGACTGCCGGGATACAGCATTTGAAGATCAATCCATTCTGGAGGTGACTCCTTGGCGGGGTCCATGGCCGGATCTTCCTGTCAAGAAGAGGTCTTGGGGTCTTAAAGAGTCTGTGGAGCCTGTGGACCACTGTGGGAGATGATGGTACTAGCTGACACCCGGGACCGGAGTCTAAGTGACACCTGGTCTTCACCAGAGCCCACCACAAAGCAGGATGGTCTTGCTGCAGCGGGGTGCCACTGACTATGACCAAAAAAACTGTATTTCTTTATGTTGGAACCCCCCCCCCCCTGACAAAACATAGCAAGAAACAGATTGAAATATGTGCATTAATGCTATGTGTGAATCCAGTTAAATTTATGATTTTCCAAAATTAGACGTAGGCAGAAGCATGATTTTTTTTAGGAGAATGACTAATTGATGTAAAATTGCACAAAAGCAGTCAGGAGTGTAAAATGCTCATTGACATTTTGACAGTGTGCCAGTTGTCAGATTTGAGAAAACACACTGCGGGTATACCATAATTTTTGTTAATAATTATTTTTATTCTACAACTTTCATTCATACATTACATAAATATAAAAATTCTTCCAGAGGGTCCGAAATAGCAAGTAAAATCTGATAGCAAGAGGGTTTTTAACCACTTGCCATACTAGTACGGCACAGAGTCAAACTAATAGCATGGGATATTAGTGGAAATAACAGCTATGGTCAGAGCGACCTCCGATCACGGATGTTAACCCTTTAAATGGCATAGTCCGTGTGACCGAGAGAGGGCAGGGAGATTACTTACTCGATTGGTGCCCACCTGCAGTGTTTTCAGGGCATGCCTATAATTGGTATGGCAACCCTGGGGTCTGAACTAAGACTCCAGTGCTGTCCATAGTAAATACCTTACAGGCAGTGTGTCAGCTGATTTATCAGCATAGGCATAGCGCTGATACCATGCAATACATCAGTATTGCAGGGCATTATAATGAAAAAGCAATCAAACAATTGCTTGTTTATGTCCCATAGTGAGACAAGAAAAAAGTTGAAAAAATTTCAATTAAAATAAACTAATAAATTAATCAAAAGGCCCCCAGAGCCAATTACATATTACACTTACTTATAAAATAAAAAATGGAAAATCAGTATACAAACCCCACATCTGTAGTATTACTACATCTGTAATGACCCGTACAATAAAACAAAATCATTATTAAACCTGCACAATGAACGCCATGAAAAAAGATTTTAAAAAACCCACTTAAAATTATGATGTTTACCTACTTTGTTCCACATAAAATGCAATATAAAATTATCAAAAAAATGCAATACAATGCAATACAAAAATGTTAATGTTATAAAGCACAACATGTCCCGCAAAAAAATCAAATAGACCAAAAATTAAACAAGTTATGCCACTTGGAAAATGGTAATGGAAACATTTTCAATTTTTCCCCACATTATGTTTTATTTTACAAAATGAGACGTAATCAAAAGTATAGAAATTTGGTATTGCGCTAATCATACTGACCCGTAGAATAAATCTAGAATGTTACTTAGTATATAAGGTGAATACCTAAAAAAAGGGTAAACAATAGAGATGAGCGAACATACTCGTCCGAGCTTGATGCTCGTTCGAGCATTAGCGTACTCGAAACTGCTCAATGCTCAGACGAGTATTTCGCCAGCTCAAGAAAATGGCATCTCCCGCCGTTTTGCTTTTTGGCGGCCAGAAACAGAGCCAATCACAAGCCAGGAGACTCTGCACTCCACCCAGCATGACGTGGTACCCTTACACGTCGATAGCAGTGGTTGGCTGGCCAGATCAGGTGACCCTGGAATAGACTAGCCCCTGCCCGCGCTGCTCGCGTCATTCTCTGTCTGGATGCCGCTAGGGAGAGAGCTGCTGCTGGTCAGGGAAAGTGTTAGGGTGTTCTATTAGAATAATGTTAGGCAGGAGTGATTCTACAAGAACCCAACAGTCCTTCTTAGGGCTACAATAACGTTTTATTTTCCTTTTTTTTGGTTTGCTTGTGGCTGGGCTTGCTGCTATAAGTAGTGCAGCTAGTACCATATTGTGAGGAATTTGCAGGGAGACTTGTGTTTAGCTCTTAGTGACACACATATCCACCTCAAACACCGAAGTGGGACAATTTATTAGGGGTTTGATTTGAATTACGCCGAGACTGCTGATTTTTTTTTTTTTTACGTTTATTTCTTTTTAGAACTCACAGTAATCTGCCAAAGCTGTGTGCTTTGAGTGTGGGCTAGAAAATAGCCATAGGAGAACCCCAACGGCTTATTTAGGCCTACAATAGCGTTATATTTTCCTTTTTTTTTGGTTTGCTTGTGGCTGGGTTTGCTGGCATTAGTAGTGCAGCTAGTACCATATTGTGAGTAATTTGCAGGGAGACTTGTGTTTAGCTCTTAGTGACACACATATGCACCTCAAACACCGAAGTGGGACAATTTATTAGGGGTTTGATTTGAATTACGCCGAGACTGCTGATTTATTTTTTTTTACGTTTATTTCTTTTTAGAACTCACAGTAATCTGCCAAAGCAGTGTGCTTTGAGTGTGGGCTAGAAAATAGCCATAGGAGAACCCCAACGGCTTATTTAGGCCTACAATAGCATTATATTTTCCTTTTTTTTTTGTTTGCTTGTGGCTGGGCTTGCTGGCATTAGTAGTGCAGCTTGCAGGGGCATTGCTAGGGTGAGAAAAGATCCGGGGCACGGGCCCCAATGCATTTGTATCAGACTTTCAGTAACCCCCTCACACGCGGTTGTGCCAATAACAACTTTACTGAGGGTGTATACAGCTACAGAAACAGCAGAGAAATCCTGACTTACATCCAGTGACTGCAGGTGACATGTCCACTTCACTATTAGGGTGGTGGCACACGTGACGTTTTGAACCCGTTTTTTCTCAAGCATTTTCAGTCTGTTAAAAACGCATTCGTTTTTGTCCGGTTTTCCCAATTATCTTAATTAAAAACGGACAAAAACGGATGGGTTTTCAAAAAACAGACTAAAACCTGGATCAAAACGCCACATGTGCCACCACCCTTAGGCCCGGCATCACCACGTCTCCTTCCTGTGGAGTTCACCGCACAGACATCTTATGTCCTTCATTGTCCCGAAATCTTGGTTCTCCGAAGTTGAGTTCACATGTTGCAGTTACAAATGCATCGCAATCAGTTTTGAGAAGGTTTTAGGTGGTTTAGTTATTTTATCAAGTGAAAGACATTTGTGGTGCAGGTTTCCCCTTTAATCTCAAATTCACCCATTCAATTCATGTCTTTCACTTGTTAAAGAAGCAAAACTGCACCTAAAACCACCTCAGAGCTGATTGTGATGCAGTTGTAACTGCAACTTGTGACTGCACCCTGACAGTGTTGTCCTGCTGCTGCCCCTAACACTCTCCCAAAATACTGTAAGGCTGCGCTCACAGGTTTGCATCTAAACAAATACAAGACACCAGATGCTCTTATCCATCACATAACCATCACTGGAAACTCATGTGAGATCAAACCTAGGCCCTTCCTACTGCCACGTGTGAACATGCCCCAAGAAATGTCCCCCACACAGCCCCCAGTAATGTCCCCCACACAGCCCCCAGTAATGTCCCCCACACAGCCCCCAGTAATGTCCCCCACACAGTCCTCCCAGTAATGTCCTCCCCCCAGTAATGTCACCCACTCATCCCCCAGTAATGTCACCCAAACAGCTCCCAGTAATGTCTTCCACACAGCCCCTAGTAATGTCACCCACTCATTCCCCAGTAATGTCACCCAAACAGCTCCCAGTAATGTCTTCCACACAGACTTCCAGTAATGTCTTCCAAACACCCCCCCCCCAAGTAATTTCACCTACACATCCCCTCAGTAACGTCCCCACACATCCATCCAGTAATGAGCCCCACACAGCTCGCCTGTAATGTTCCCACACACAGCCCCCCTGTTATATCCCCAGTGATGTCCCCCCCACACAGCTTCCCTGTTATGTGCCCCACACAGATCCCCTTGTAATGTGCCCCACACAGATCCCCTTGTAATGTGCCACACACACATTCCCCTGTAATGTGCCCCACACACATGCCCCTGTAATGTGCCCCATACACATCCCCCTGTAATGTGCCCCACACACATTCCCCTGTAATGTGCCCCATACACATCCCCCTGTAATGTGCCCCATACACATCCCCCTGTTATGTGCCCCATACACTGATCCCCCTGTAATGTGCCCCACACACATTCCCCTGTAATGTGCCCCATACACATCCCCCTGTAATGTGCCCCATACACATCCCCCTGTAATTTGCCCCACACACATCCCCCTGTAATGTGCCCCACACAAATCCCCCTGTAATGTGCCCCACACAAATCCCCCTGTAATGTGCCCCACACAAATCCCCCCGTAATGTGCCCCATACACAAATCCCCCTGTAATGTGCCCCACACACATCCCCCTGTAATGTGCCCCACACAGATCCCCCTGTAATGTGCCACACACACATCCCCCTGTTATGTGCCCCACACAGATCCCCCTGTAATGTGCCCCATACACAGATCCTCCTGTAATTTGCCCACACAGATCCCCCTGTAATGTGCCCCACACAGATCCCTCTGTAATGTGCCCAACACAGATCCCCCTGTAAAGTGCCCCCACACAGATCTCCATGTAATGTGCCCCACACAGATCCCCCTGTAATGTGCCCACATAGATCACCCTGTAATGTGCCCCACACAGATCCCCCTGTCATGTGCCCCATACAGATCCCCCTGTAATGTGCCCCACACAAATCCCCCCGTAATGTGCCCCACACAGATCCCCCCGTAATGTGCCCCACACAGATCCCCCCGTAATGTGCCCCACACAGATCCCCCCGTAATGTGCCCCACACAGATCCCCCCGTAATGTGCCCCACACAAATCCCCCTGTAATGTGCCCCACACAAATCCCCCCGTAATGTGCCCCATACACAAATCCCCCTGTAATGTGCCCCATACAGATCCCCCTGTAATGTGCCCCACACAGATCCCCCTGTAATGTGCCCCACACAGATCCCCCTGTAATGTGCCCCATATATATCCCCCTGTAATGTCCCCACACACAGATCCCCCTGTAATGTGCCCCATATATATCCCCCTGTAATGTGCCCCACATAGATCCCACTGTAATGTGCCCCACACAGATCCCCCTGTAATGTGCCCCACACAGATCCCCCTGTAATGTGCATCACACAGATCCCCCTGTAATGTGCCCATATAGATCCCCCTGTTATATGCCCCACACAGATCCCCCTGTAATGTACCCCATATAGATCTCCCTGTAATGTGCCCCATATAGATCCCCCTGTTATGTGCCCATATAGATCTCCCTGTAATGTGCCCCATATAGATCCCCCTGTAATGTGCCCCATATAGATCCTCCTGTAATGTGCCCATATAGATCCCCCTGTAATGTGTCCCATAAAGATCCCCCTGTAATGTGCCCCATATAGATCCTCCTGTAATGTGCCTCATACAGATCCCCCTGTAATGTGCCCCACACAGATCCCCCTGTAATGTGCCCCACACAGATCCCCCTGTAATGTGCATCACACAGATCCCCCTGTAATGTGCCCATATAGATCCCCCTGTTATATGCCCCACACAGATCCCCCTGTAATGTACCCCATATAGATCTCCCTGTAATGTGCCCCATATAGACCCCCCTGTTATGTGCCCATATAGATCCCCTTGTAATGTGCCCCATATAGATCCTCCTGTAATGTGCCCATATAGATCCCCCTGTAATGTGCCCCATATAGATCCCCCTGTAATGTGCCCCATATAGATCCCCCTGTAATGTGCCCCATATAGATCCTCCTGTAATGTGCCCATATAGATCTCCCTCTGTTCTCCCTCTCACCTGACTCGTGCAGCTCCGTGCACTGCTTCCCCCTGCAGGTCATGTGATCGTGACATCATCACAGGTCCTGCAGGGAAAGCATGTAGGCTGTGTACTGTGCCTGTCTCATCACGATCTATGTCCAGAGGACATAGAATCGTGGTGAGAGAGGAGGATGCCCGGGCAGCGGGACTGATGTCCTGCTGACCCAGAGAGATCCGGGGCACCAGACAAAAGATCTGGGGCACGGGCCCCGGATCTTTTGATCTAGTGACGCCCCTGGCAGCTAGTACCATATTGTGAGTAATTTGCAGGGAGACTTGTGTTTAGCTCTCAGTGACACACATATCCACCTCAAACACCGAAGTGGGACAATTTATTAGGGGTTTGATTTGAATTAGGCAGAGTCTGCTGATTTATTTTTTTTTACGTTTATTTCTTTTTAGAACTTACAGTAATCTGCCAAAGCAGTGTGCTTTGAGTGTGGGCTAGAAAATAGCCATAGGAGAACTCCAACGGCTTATTTAGGCCTACAATAGCGTTATATTTTCCTATTTTTTTTTTGGTTTGCTTGTGGCTGGGCTTGCTGGCATTAGTAGTGCAGCTAGTACCATATTGTGAGGAATTTGCAGGGGGACTTGCGACCGTTGTGTTTAGCTCTTAGTGACACACATATCCACCTCAAACACCGAAGTGGGACAATTTATTAGGGGTTGATTTGAATTAGGCACAGTCTTCTGATTTATTTTTTTTTTACGTTTATTTCTTTTTATAACTTAAAGTTATCTGGCAAAGCAGTGTGCTTTGAGTGTAGGCTAGAAAATAGCCATAGGAGAACCCCAACGGCTTACTTAGGCCTACAATAGCGTTATATTTTCCTTTTTTTTTGTTTGCTTGTGGCTGGGCTTGCTGGCATTACTAGTGCAACTAGTACCATATTGTGAGGAATTTGCTGGGAGACTTGCGACCGTAGTGACACACATATCCACCTCAAACACCGAAGTGGGACAATTTATTGGGGGTTTGATTTGAAGTAGGCACAGTCTGCTGATTTATTTATTTTTTACGTTTATTTATCTTATAGCTCAAAGTCATCTGGCACAGCACAAAATACAGTTGTGTGCTGTCAGTGTAGGTTAGAAACTAGCCATAGCAATAGGATAGCATCGTTTTGTTTAAAAAAAAAAACACAAAAAACACACACAAAAATTTTTTTGAAGTTTACACTTTAATTTTGAAAATGTTTAACCCGAGGGCTAGGGGTAGAGGACGAGGGCGTGGACGTGGGCGTCCAACTACTGCAGGGGTCAGAGGCCGTGGTCCTGGGCGGGGTGAGACACCACCTGCTGATGAGGGAGCAGGGGAACGCCGCAGAGCTACACCTCCTAGGTTCATCATGTCTCAAGTTACTGGGACTCGTGGTAGAGCACTGTTGAGGCCAGAACAGTGCGAACAGGTGATGTCGTGGATTGCGGACAATGCTTCTAGCCATTTGTCCACCAGTCAGTCTTCCACGCAGTCCACCCATGTCACCAAAATCAGCACTCCTCCAGCTCCTCCACCCCAGCCTCCTTCCCCCCAGTCTGCCCCCTCCCAGCAAAATTTGGCATTTGAACCGGCATACTCTGAGGAACTGTTTTCTGGACCCTTGACCCTGACCCACAGTCACAAACCACTTGTCCGGTTGCTGCTGAGCAATTTTCCGATGCCCAGGTTTTCCACCAGTCACAGTCTGTGGGTGATGATGACATTATTGACGTAGTGGAAGAAGTGTGTAAAGAGGTGTCGGATGATGAGGAGACACGGTTGTCAGACAGTGGTGAAGTTGTTGTCAGGGCAGGAAGTCCGAGGGGGGAGCTGACTGAGGGATCGGGGGATGATGAGGTGACAGACCCAAGCTGGGTTGATAGGCCGGGTGAACACAGTGCTTCTGAGACGGAGGCGAGTCCTATAGCAGAACAGGTTGGAAGAGGCAGTGGTGGGGCCAGACGGAGAGGCAGGGCCAGAGCTGGTGCATCAGTGCCGAATGTTGCCCGTAGTCAAGCTCCCGTGGCGAGGGCTAAATTTTCAGAAGTCTGGAGGTTCTTTAAAGAAACACCGGATGACCGACGGACTGTGGTGTGCAACCTTTGCCAAACCAGGATCAGCAGGGGTTCCACCACTACTAGCTTAACTACCACCAGTATGCGCAGGCATATAAATGCTAAACACCCCATTCAATGGTACCAAGCCCGTTCACCTCCGGCCGGGCACACCACTGCTACTTTCCCTGTGTCATCTGCTAGTCAGGCCCCTGCCCAGGACCACGGCCCAAACACCTCCCGTGCGAAAACCCCATCTTCGCCTCCACGATCCTCCACAGCATCTACCAGCATTCAGCTCTCCATACCCCAGACGGTGGAGCGCAAAAGGATGTATAGCGCAACCCACCCACACGCCCAAGCCCTCAACGTCCACATCTCCAAGTTGCTTAGCCTGGAGATGCTGCCCTATAGGCTGGTAGAGACCGAGGCCTTTCGAAACCTCATGGCGGCGGCCGCCCCTCGGTATTCGGTCCCCAGCCGCCACTACTTTTCCCGATGTGCCGTCCCAGCCCTGCACAAGCACGTGTCAGAGAACATCATCCGTGCCCTGACCAACGCCGTTTCTGACAAGGTCCACCTGACCACGGACACGTGGACGAGTGCTGCCGGGCATGGCCACTATACATCGCTGACGGCACATTGGGTTAACTTGGTGGAGGCTGGGACCGAGTCTGACCCTGGGGCTGCTCATATACTGCCGACGCCGAGGATTGCGGGGCCTACCTCGGTCCAGGTCTCAAAGGCCTACTATGCCTCCTCCTCCTCCCACCCCTCCTCCACCTCCTCCACCGAATTACCATCCGTGGGCATGGCGCCATCAGTCGGTAGCTCTAGGCACAGCAGCAGTTCCGTCGCTAAGCGACAGCAGGCGGTGCTCAAACTGCTGAGCCTAGGCGATAAAAGGCACACCGCCCAAGAGCTATTACAGGGCATCACGGCGCAGACTGATCTGTGGCTGGCACCGCTGAACCTGAAGCCAGGCATGGTTGTGTGTGACAACGGCCGTAACCTGGTGACGGCTCTGCAACTCGGCAGACTGACACATGTGCCATGCCTGGCCCATGTGTTAAATCTCATAGTTCAGCGTTTCCTCAAGACATACCCCAATCTGTCTGATTTGCTCACGAAGGTGCGCCGTATCTGTGCGCATTTCAGGAAGTCCAGCACAGATGCTGCCACTCTCAGGGCAGCGCAGCTCCGCCTCCAACTGCCCGCTCACTGACTGTTGTGTGACGTGCCCACGAGGTGGAATTCAACATTAACCATGTTATCCAGAGTTCACCAGCAGCGCAGAGCGATTGTAGACTGCCAGATGTCAACTTCCACCAGAACTGGTAGTCAGGTCAGTCAGCTTCCTCAAGTCTACAATGAGGAGTGGACGTGGATGTCTGATATCTGTCAGGTGCTGAGTAACTTTGAGGAGTCAACACAGATGGTCAGTGGCGATGCCGCCATCATCAGCCTCACCATCCCGCTGCTTGGCCTGTTGAAAAACTCTCTGGTCAGCATGAAGTCGGAAGCTTTGCGCTCCTCACAAGAGACGGGGGAAGAAGATTTCCTTGTTGATAGCCAAAGCACCCTTAGGTCTGTTTCTCAGCGCATATCGGAGGAGGTGGAGGTGGAGGAGGATGAGGAGGAAGAGGAGGAGAGTGTTGGCGAGACAGAAGAGGGGACCATTGTTCAGTCCTTCACTGTCCAGCGTGTATGGGCAGAAGAAGAGGAGTTGGAGGAGTTGGAAGAGGAGGAAATGGGCAGTCAGGCCAGTGAGGGTAGTGAATTCTTGCGCGTTAGGACTCTGGCGCATATGACAGATTTCATGCTAGGCTGCCTATCCCGTGACCCTCGCGTTCAAAGAATTTATTCCAGCACCGATTACTGGGTATTCACTCTCCTGGACCCACGGTACAAGCAAAATCTTTCCACTCTCATCCCTGGAGAGGAAAGGAGTGTGAGAATGCATGAATACCAGCAGGCCCTGGTGCACAAGCTGAAACAGTATTTCCCTTCTGACAGCGCTAGCGGCAGAGGGCGTACTTCTGCGGGACAAGTAGCAAGGGAGAGTAGGTGAGCAGGCAGCTTTTCCAGCACTGGCAGGGGTACGCTTTACAAGGTCTTTGCAAGTTTTATGTCACCCCAGCAAGACACTGTCACCTGTCCCCAGTCTCGGCAGAGTAGGGCTGATCTTTACAGAAAGATGGTGAGGGAGTACGTAGCTGACCACTGGCACGAACTGGCGCTGTACGCCTTGGAGGTTCTTGCCTGCCCTGTCGCTAGCGTGTTGTCCGAGCGGGTTTTCAGTGCAGCTGGTAGCATCATCACCGATAAGCGTACACGCCTGTCGACTGACAGCGCTGACAGGCTGACGCTTATCAAGATGAATAAAGCCTGGATTTCTCCGGATTTTCGTTCTCCACCAGGTGAAAGAAGCTCAACCTGAATAATGTATGCACTCCTCCTCCTCATTGTCCTCCTTCTCCTCCTCTTTGTACACTAAAGCATAGGAAACTGGCTATTTTTTGCCAGGGCCAACTGGCTCTAGCTATAGTACTCTTTGTATTTAATTTTTCTGGAGGGCCACCTACCCGGTCCTCTGTTTTAAGCAATTTTTGGGAGTGCCACATACAGGCACTCAATATATTTAATTTTTCTGGAGGACCACCTACCTGCTCCTCTGGTTTGAAAACCTTTTTGGACTGCCACATACAGGCACTATCCAAATTAAATTGTCTCCATAGCAGCCTCCACAAAATATACTGGCAAACTTTTATCATTTACCGATATTATTTCAGCGCTTCTTGCGCATCTGTTTACATTCCCTTCACCCGCCATATCCTAAACTTATAAGAACGCTACTACACTTGATCTTATACAAAAGGTTCTTAGAAGTGCTGTTTGGGGAGTAGCCTAGAGACAGGGGCTTGGATTGGCGAAAGCTCGCCTGGCAGCGGAGCGCCAGCTCCATCTCAAGATCCAACTAACATAGTTTTAACTGCAGCACCTTTAATCTACTACTAGTTCACTGCCTGCATACATCGTCCCCTTATCAAACGAGCTGTGTCAGGCAGAATTTTCAGGTGTTTCACCAGATACATAGTGGAACTCGGCCCATCTGTCGCCACCATGCTGGAGACCTGAAGTTGCAATCATAGCAGCGCAATATGGATGCCCCATACTGTCGCTCTTAATCATGGAAGTCGTCTCCATGGCTGCCTCCACATGTCGTCCCCTTATCAAAAGTGCTGTGTCAGGCTCATTTTTCGGGTGTTTCACCAGATACGTTATGGAACTTGGTCACTATGTCGCCACTGTGCTGTGTTATCGACTAAATATACCGTCAACCTTTTGTTCACATAGGAAATCATTTCACCTCCTTTGGTGAAACCTGAGTCCATTTATGGTATGTCGCCATGAGACTCTCTAGCCTGCCACTGCTGCCGCTGCCTCTGCATGCCGTCCCCTATAGTGTCAGGGTCAATTATTGCATGTTTTAGATGCTATCTAGCCTCATTCGGTCACTCTGTCATGGCCATGCTGTTGCCCATAATTTTGGCATAATGGTGCGATTAAGCAGCCTCAGAGGCATCCATGCATGCTGCCCCTGCTGCTTCCTGTCCATTTCCGTGGTGTTTCCATCCTTTTCTGACGTTCCCATCTGTTTGGCCAAGCTTCCCTGTGCAGAGCCTTGGTCCCCTTGAAAAATGCTCGAGTCTCCCATTGACTTCAATGGGGCTCGTTATTCGAGACGAGCACTCGAGCATCGGGAAAAGTTTGTCTCAAATAATGAGTACCCGAGCATTTTAGTGCTCGCTCATCTCTAGTAAACAATCAATTACAGAATTGATGGTTTTTCTACAACCCATCCAGGAAAAAAAAATTAATATATTTTCAGCACTAGGGCATAGTCACCCCAAAATAGTACCTCTGAAAAATGCATGTTATCAAATAATAAACCCCCGCAGACAAATACTTTATAGCTCAAACAAATGCGCCATGAACCAACTAAAAACTACTCAATTCTAAAAGGCAAAACTGGCTGATGCATTTCCCTCCTTCCCTTCTGCATCTCGCTGAATACCCCTACAACAATTACTGTTTAACAAGTAACATATATTTATGAATAAACGCAAAACGTATTACCCACTAAAATAAAGTACAACATGTTAGGACAAAACTAACCCAAAAATGCTTTGATAGGTAAAAATGTTCAAAATGTATAACCATATAAAGCGTTGCATGTCAGAATACAAAAAATGGGACATAACTATGAACTGACTATGTCCTGAAACGTTAAATTCATAAATTAGGGAGCAGAAACAAGGAAAACAATAAATAAACTTCCTTATACTGCGGGAATGAGGATGTCTTCTGTTTTACATTAAGAGAACACTGAGATTTTTTAAACACTTTCCCCAGTTCAATGTCAAACAGCAGCTGCAAAGGCAAATAAGATTATCGTGTTTAAATACATGGATGGGATTCACTGGAATGTAAATTTTGACATGGTATGCTGATGTCTAACCTAGTCCTAAACAAAGTAGTTAGGTAGAAGTAAGCAAGGGAGATGCATCGTATTTATACTGTAAAGACCTACAGAAACTGTAGATGAATCGATCACTGATGTTGGATTTTTAGACCTCTTTAGACCAAGTCTAACTTGGTGGAGATATTTCTGTTATAGTTTTCAGAAGTGACTCTAATAAATGCGGTAAGCCAGGGCATTCCCAAAATCCTCAAAAATCCCCAAATCTTTAAAACTGCCATGGATATTTTCATTACTTCTCTTCCAGTTTTATGCTGGTGAAAGCATAATAAATCCCCTCCAATGAGTATTTGCAACAACATCTCCATTCAGGTTCTATTCCTCTGAACTTGCTGCTACCAAAAATGAGGAACAATAAAATCCCAACTATCATTAGTTATCACCCATCTTGTGCATAGGTCATAACCTGGTATTACTGAAGTACCCCTTTAATTTTTATAGCATTTTGAGGCCGTTCTTCTGTCAAGGCTTAGAGAAGATAAAGACCATCGGGGTATTTGTCTTTGATAAAAATTCCAAATGCATCCTGTGTACACTTTTTTTAATGACGTTTTCAATGCTACCATTTTTAGGACTGTACAACCTTTTGATCACTTTTTATATATTTTTTTATATTTTATGAAAATGGCAAAAATGTGGCATTTTTAATTTTGGGCACTATTTTCCATTGTGCTGTTAAATGCAGTTTTTGAAATTTTTACTTATTTGTACTTTAACCCTAGGTTGTCTGATCGATTCTACCATATGCTGCCCTACCACAGAATAGCAGTACAGGCGGTCCCCTACTTAAGAACACTCGACTTACATACGACCCATAGTTACAAACGGACCTCTGGATATTGGTAATTTATTGTACTTTAGTCCTAGGCTACAATGATCAGCTGAAACAGTTATCACAGGTGTCTGTAATGAAGCTTTAGTGTTAATATTGATTTTTATGACAACCCAACATTTTTAAAATCCAATTGTCACAGAGACCAAAAAAGTTCTGGGTGCGATTACAATGATAAAATATACAGTTCCGACATAACTTAAGAACAAACTCAAACTCAACTTAAGAACAAACCTACAGACCCTATCTTGTATGTAACCCGGGGACTGCCTGTATATGGGGATTTTCCACCTAATTCATTAAAATGTGTAAATCGCAAATTGTAATGAATGAGTTAAAATGAGACAGCCTTGGGTCTTCAGAAGACTGATTGCCTCTCCCCTGTGCCGCCATCTTTTTGAAGCGCCAGCAACTTTTCCGCCGCCGATCGATCTAATACCACCCACGTTTGGTGCGAGCACTGATCATGGGTGTTACCAGTAAGTCTTTGTTGCATGTTGCAGCAAAGACTTACTGGCTATGGAGAGGGCTCAGCCCGTGAGCCCACTCCATATTAAAGTGTGCGTCGGGAAGGGGTTAAGAGCCAAACAGGCCTCAGCACTAAGGTGTTAAACACATATAACATATAATTCATATAAAATATAACTCATATAAACACATTTTATAAAAAACACTTTTTCTTAAATATGAATACACACGTACAGATGCAACACTGGTTAACATCAATTAAAGGGCTATTCCCATTTCAGCAAATACATTTTATCATTTTTATAATGAAAAGTTATAATGTTTTCCAATGTACTTTCTGTACCAATTCCTCATCTATAGAAAGCTTTATTGTTTATTTCCAGTGGACAGAAATGGTGACACAGATGCACGGCTCGTTAAAACACACTTCTCTGATAGATACTAACAAGCTGTGCACCTGTGTGACATCACAGGGATATAACGAGGTTCCTGATCACTGGAAGTACACATAGAAGCTTTCTATAAAATGACAACACGCAGAGATCTAGGAAACCGTGAGGAATTGATACAGAAATTATATTGGAAAAATTGATAATTTTACATCATGTAAACAAAAACATTAATTTCCCAAAATGAAAACCCCTTTAAAGTGAGATAACTCATTTAGTTATCACAGAAATTGGGTACACTACAAACTGCATTATCATGTCCAGGTAACTGATTAATCCAGCAGTGCTGCATCTGTATATTGCAGTGCTCAGTATGTTGATATTTATGAGAAAAAGGTTGATATGTATTGTCTTTCATTAAGAATTGTCCATGATAGAGAAAGATAAGTGCTACCTTTACTACATTTACTATGTTTCGAAAGAGAAGGAGTTGAGCATTTACTGTCGTGTGTGTAAGCTCCTATTTTACATAGGTAAATTGGTTGTGGTAATAGTCTCTCTAACCTTTCATTTTCCTCATGAAACAAACTAAATTGAGGTATGTATGGATTCAATGAACATAAACAATAACAATAATGGATAGCCTATGAATCAACTATGGTTAATGCTGCTAAGTAGCAATTAGCACGCGGTGAGCACAATGGAAGATATCAATAGGGTGACAAATAAACAAACATTACTTTATGTGGATTGAGTAAGGCACACCAGGGAACAAAACTAATGAAGTCAAAGCTTTTATGTATTAACTATGTTTAGACATGGGCAGAGCAAGAACAAAACATGGCTCCATGTGCCGCATTCTACTTATACAAACAATTCGTAGCTTAAAATAAAATAACAAATACTTTTCTATAGCCGCATTCATACAAGAGCATTTTGGGTGTGATAGCAATGTACAGCTTATGATTTTCCATTTGTTCAAAGCATTTTAAAGTATAGTGTATTGAACGCTTTAGCCATAGAGTTTTTTCCTTGTTTTACTTCAATAGGGAAAAAAACATGAAATATTGAAGTAAGCAAAAACTGTATGGTACCATTAATGATTTTTACAGTGAGATGTTTTTGACATAAGTGGGCATTTATCAAGCCTTTGTTTTTACGCCGCTCTTGACAATTCCTTACCCATATGTATTTGCACCTATATACCAAGCATATGCTCAGGAGAGGCCATAATTTCCTATGGGGGACCAATGCAACTGTATTACATCCATCCTCAGCCTCTGCTGAGTGTACACAATGGGGGTCCCCAGTAATGTAACTGATATACATTATATCCCTCCATTGTAAGGATATATCAGGTGGATTCCATTACAATGGAGGGTAAAACAGCATATGAAAGTAGCTTCAACTTCATGTTTTGTGTTCAGTTATTTATGTTATGTGCACATACATCATGCTTCCTTGTGCAAACCAGTCTTGTATGGGGGCTGATTTTAAATATCAGGGTCACGGAAGGTTGTCTTATTCTTACCTTTACCCCCCCACATAAACATTTGATATGTCATGTAATGAAAAAATAAGGCATTCTTCACACCCCCATTAGTGGTATCTGTTTCTGTATTCCATGTACACCGAAAACTGATGGTAGTGGAGTCCCATCTATCAACTATCTATTTCCATTGACTTTCATATATAAATTTTTCCTTTCCGCCATGCTTCTGTCACTTACAACAGAAAAATTGTACTGTACTGCATTATTTTTGCTGTTATAACACGTTTGTCCACTCAGACGCACCTTTAGTGCTCATACACAATTATGTAAATTGTAGCAGCCAAGCCAATTTCAAGCTTGGGGTACCTAGTACTCTATAATCATTTCCCAGTGTGGTGATAAAAGTTTAAAAATATGCAAATGAAGAAGAAAAGTAGGAGCACCTCTCCAGAAATTCCTCTGACATTCCTACCCTTGTACCTAAACCAGCTATAGGCCTGTGTCATAAACAAGCATTTCACAGGAACCAAAGCCATATCATAAAATCTGCCAGAAAAATGGAAGGTCAGAAATGGCTAGTGTCCTCTGCAGCTGAGGTAACATCTAGATAGAACAGTAATGGCAAACCTTTTAGATCACGATTGCCCAAACTTCAACCAAAAGCCACTTTATGGCAAAGTGCCAGCACAGCAATTTAGGCAGTAATTTATCGCTGAGGGCACAAACGCAGTTGAAAGGAGGAGGGCAAATTTGGGCTATTGCAGCTTCTCTCCAGGGTCCCTGTGTACAGGAAGAATAGTTGGGCCAGTATTCTTTGAGCTCTGTCTGGTGAACTCGATTCTGGGGTGATGGCCTGGGTGCCCACAGAGAGGACTCCGAGTGCCACCTATGGCACCTGTGCCATAGGTTTGCCACCACTGATCTAGAACTTCCACATGAAGGAAATATATAGATAATTCATATCTAGGCCATATGCTCCTACATAAAAAAAATCTCCATCCAGGTATCTGCTGATACTTTAGGAAAGACAACTTAATGGCAGCTCAGTTAAATTAAAGAGTTCTTAAATCTTTGCTACTGCTATAATTATGTAAGATCAACTTTCTAAGATTTCCTTAAGATATCATTATACAAAGACTTTCAAGCAAAAGTGGGGGTTGAGGGAACATGCTGGAACCATTTTTGGGTAGCAGTGTTACTGCAGAAAATGTTCCATCTTTGGGGATCTCTAGCAGATGTTTATTTCTGCCACCATCTTGGATGTAATCGTCGCTCTGTGACTTAATTGTGGGAGCAACCATCCATGACAGACCGAAGAGCTTGTTATTTCTGGTGGCAAATTATGGGATTTTGCAGAGATCATATGCACAGATCAGGGTTAAAGTACCCTAGGAGGTATGAAAATAGTAAAAAGAAATAAAAAGGTAAAAAACATTAAAAAAAAAACTGAGTGTTCAAATCTTTCTATGAGGGATAAGAAAAGTGCTGACCAAGCATTAGGCATAAATTTTGCTTTCAAGTTGGCATTACAAGGCATACCATCGGATAAGTAGATTGAATTAAGTTACAATGTCTGTTTGCTTCCATTAGCAATACAGAAACCTCAGTCATGATTGAAGTCAAATTGCTTTGCAGGTAAAGACTTGCCTCTCTTAAATTATCAATGAGCCCCAGTCTGTTATTCTTTAACTTAACCACCTTCAATATTTAACCAAAGATCATTCAGCAATGTCTTGTAAGAGTATCTGTACCCCACTGTCCGCAGTTAACCTGCCGAAATGTGATATTCACGATGGTGAAATACCACAAAATATTCCTTACATTAATCCTCGATTCCTTATTAGAATGTTATAAAATAAATGCACAAAATCCCTTTGAAATTAGAGAACTTCAAAGAGCAGTGAACTGTTGGCTGGGGGCCCAGAGAAATATTATATAGTATGTCATTCCTGGATTATCATCCAGGTGTTAACTTAAATATCAAAATATGATATTACAGACCATATTGTCTTTTAATGAATCCCAGAGACTTCTAAGAGCTTGACACTTTTATTGGTGCATGTTCGGTGTTACCTAGATAATAAAAAACATTGACCTCCTAGTGAAGACTTTACTTACACAGACAGAAATAAAATCATCACTGATTGTCGTTGTTTAAAATGTATTTTATTATAATCTAGATCAAGGCGATTTTTTTTTTATCTGACATGCTACTTATCAAATTTTAAAATAATTTTAGAACATCTTTTGAGCTCTTGATATTTTATTTTGTCATTCCTCTTTATTACAATGGGAAATACCATTGTTTTGGATTAGGATATTCATACAGTCCCATTGCCAGTACTAATTTCATCATTAATAGCATTGTATTTGATTTTAATTTATTTTTTTGAAATTATTAATTTGTTTTATTTTGATTTATGCAATTAGGGTTAGGGTTAGAACCAAACTTTTTTCTAAAGTCTATCCGAACCTGACGAACACAAATATTGTTGTGTTCGCTTAATAGTAATAATTAGTAGAGATGGGCGAATATTTCTAGATGCACTTCTCATTTCATCAATTTTATAAACCCTTAATGACTTGGCTCTTTTTCATTTTTGTGTTTCTGTTTTTTGCTCCCTGCCATCAAAAATCTATAAATTCTTTATTTTTCTATGTAAAGAGCTCTTGTTTTCTGCATAAAAATTTGCGTGCCACAAATGAGAGGTCTCTTAAATTCTTTGGGTCGGTATGATCACAGGGATACCAAATTTATATAGGTTTTATAATGTTGTCATACATTTACAAAAATTAAAACCTCCTGTGCAAAAAAAATTCTACATTTTGCCATTTTCTGGCGCTAATAAATTTTTCAGACTTCGGTGTACGTAGCTGTCAGTGGCGTCATTTTTGTGACTTTTGATGACATTTTCAGTGCAACCATTTTGAGGACTGTACAGTCTTTTGATCACATTTTATATTAAAGGTGGCATTTTTGACTTTGGGCCGCTATTTTCCGTTATGGAGTTAAACTTCTGGGAATAACCATTGTAATATTTTGATAGATCAGACATTTTGGGATGCGGCGATAGCTAACATGTTTATGATTTTAACTGTTTTGGACTGGCAATGTAACCCATCGGGAGAATCTGTCTGTCTGGAGACGGTTAAAAAATAAAAAAACATCTACTCACCTTTCCAAGCTCCGACGTTGCAAAGACTGTGACATCAGCAAGCGGCTGACGTCATAGTCTGTGAGCCGCCGTCACACACGGACCTGTCAGTGCCGGCCAGAGCTTCGGGGAGCGCGTCGGTAAAGTGATTAGTTGTTTTTTTAACTTTAATGTGTTGGGGAGAGGACTGTCTGTATGCAAGATGGGGTGTGGGGGGTTGCAGGTTGTCTATATACTGAGGGGGGGGCTGTATTATAGTAGTTATATTCTTGAACATAGGGAGCAGTATTATAGTAGTATATTCTTGTACATAGGGGGCAGTATTATAGTAGTACATTCTTGTACATAGGGGGCAGTATTATAGTAGTTATATTCTTGTACATAGGGGGCAGTATTATAGTAGTTATATTCTTGTACACAAAATGCAATATTATAGTACTTATATTCTTGTATATAAAATCCAATGTGCAGCAAGCAAGGACAGCCCACTCTAGAAGTATATCTTCCCTAAGTCAAAACGTTCTTTATTTTTTTGTTGCAAAAGGTATATAAAAGGTATATAAAAACAATGCGTTTCAGCATTGCCTTCATCAGGTTGAAAAAACCCAATATAAATACAACGAGTGTTTTCAAAATCACTTGTTGTATTTATATGGAAACCAATCAAAACACTTGTTGTATTTAGATTGTTTTTTAACCTGATGAAGGCATTAGTACAATGCCGAAACACACCTTTTATATACCTTTTGTAACAAAAAAAAAAAACAAACGTTTTGACTTCGGGAAGATGCGCTTCTAGAGTGGACGGTCTTGCTTGCTGCACATTGGATTCTACCATTAAACCACTCGCACCTTTGGACATGGTTACCCCGTGACTACACAGCCACTGCAAGCTGCTCTTCTTGGTGAAGAAGACACCATCTATTATATGCTTATATAACCTACATCAGAAGGTGAGCATGTTACTTTCTAATTTCCACTAATTATTTATCACCTTCACCTGAGTCTCCTGCGATTTGTGTTCCCCTATATCCTCTAGTCCATTTTTTTACTTGTATATAAAATGTAGTATTATAATATATTTATTATATTAGTTACATTCTTGTTTATTTGTATAAAGGTATTGTATTAAATTTTTTTGTACTTATATAAGGCATTATTAAGTTGTGTTCTTTTTATTTCTTTACAAGGGAGGCAGTATGAGTCTCATTCTCTGTGACCATCTATAAACAGTTAGTGTGGAGTTTAGTAACCCCACCCACATCACATTGTCACGCCTACTTGTTTTGACTCCGCCCACTGAATGGGGCCACTTTTAACGTTTTCCAAGGCCACTTTAAATTCCCAGTCCGGGGGGAAAGAAGTTCTGGGGAAAGAAGGGGTGATTTAAATTTTTAATGTTTTTTATTATTATTATTCTTTTTCACGTTTTATTAAGGAAATGTTTTCTATTTTTCAGACCTCCTTGGGCATTTTAACCCTAGCATTGATCCTACCATATACTAACATTCCATGTCGGAGGCATTTTTCTTGTTAACATCCGGCATCGGTACCAGCACCGGCTGTGGGTGTTGAATGTGGGTGTTTGTTGCAATATGCAGTAAAACCCACATGGTAAAGAGAGGGTTTTCTCTGGAGTTCTGGAGTTCTCTCTGTCCTCCAGCTCCCGGCGTGCTCCAAACTATTATGGTGCGTGTCGGGAAGGGGTTATATGTTAGAATTCCATCATCATTGTTTATATAAGATTTGTCCGTTGTGAATCAGAGAATATTGGGGCACATTTACTAAGGGTCGTGTGGCAGTTTTCTGTTGGACTTTGCATGTTCTTTCTACTGCAAACTGCTTGCACAGGTAATTAAGAAGTGTTTGCACCACAAATGTGTTGCACGTGACCCTTTTAGGGTGCCGCTTCACTTTTCTTCATGCAACACAAATTTCTGCACTGATAGGGGCATTCTGGTGCTCAAACAGCACGCCACATTTAACATGCAAAGACCAAAAGAAATGTGTCACAAAGCCTATTTGCCCCATTATGACTCAATTTGGTGCCGGAAATAGCCAGATTCATACCATATCTAAGAATCAACAAATAGATTTGCTCATCTCTATTGATGGTCCATTTTCATACATACTCTCCAATCAGTGATGAGAATGTCAAACTATGTAGAGACAAATTATCTTGAGATCAAGTTGACATGCTTCAAGCATTAAGTAAAAATATTCTTTATACACTAATAGGCCTCATTTCAGCAATTTAGAATTCACATATATAGCAAGCACATAACTGTAGCGGTGTCAATTCTCCTGGTAGTTCAGTCACCCATTTCATACCATCCTCAGGGGACTTATAACCTTTGCTTTGCGCTATATCAACTGCTGCTGCTCTATACATGACATTACATTGACATGAATTCTGCCTGGCTAAAAATTACATCGGACCATACAAACACTACAGCTGGTAGCAAAACATTGACATTATCCAGTTTTTTCCTCTGGTAATATTGGTATTCAGCATGCCTTATCTATAGACAATAATGTTCCGATCAGAGGTTCCTTAAACCAAATTTTATCCAAAGTTGGGACATGAGCAGTAACTGAATAACTTAACTAATGTATTTTTCACTGTATATTACAATTGTGTATTACAACTTAAATAATTGTATTTAAGGTATAGGTATATATTATATAATACGTACTGAGGCCAGATGCATCCAAACAAATACTATAAGTATATACAAGAAAGAAAGTGATGCAAATATATGGGACCAATCCGGTTACAAAGAGAAGTAATGATTTACAAGTGTTCCACTTGTTTGGTGGAACGTTGCTCTCTTTGTAACCAGGTTGGTTCCATAGGTGTGTGGGTGTACCATGAGTTTGCAATGGCACTATTGATGCAAGTGCATACTGGTAAGCTCATATTGGTGCATGCACGGGCATATGCATTTTCCTTAACCATGTGCAACACTCCTGCCAATGTGCAGGCAGAGGAGTGTTTGCAAATAAGCCCCCTTTTTTGTGTCTCCCCAGTAGATGAGCCTGCACAACTCACTTCAGGGATTATACAGCTATCTAGAGGCAATTAGCAATGGTAGATTCTGCCTGGACAGGCAAGGGTTAAGACTATTTAATGTTTGCTATCCAATGATGTTCCAATCTGTAAGCTGGAGTGTGATTGGAGAGTGAGCACCACCTGACCAGGGTTTAATAAAACCCCTGGACAGGAAGGGGCAAGTCTCTCTTTAGGCCCAGGCCCCCTTCTCAGAGCAGAGAGTCTGTCTTAGCTCTCAACTCTTAGGCCTAAGCTCTGAGAGCACACCTTCTAAAACACTCTGAGTGACCACAGACAGAGTGTCAGTGCACCACTAGCACAGACACACAGAACACTCAGGACAAAGCTGCAGTTTCCAGTATTGGACACATCTACCTCCCAGCTTACACCTACTACCAGGCTGGTCAATCTACTCCTGAGGATCAATCTCCATGGCCACTCCAGTAATCCAGAATTCCTCCAACAATCCGACATCTGTAACCAGATCGTTTGGCTCATTGCCTGCAGCTGTTCCAATAAAGAACCGTGAGTTACTTTTGCACAACCTTGCCTCTGTCTGATCTCTGAATAAGGCTGGACCCACCAAGGGATCCCCCATCCATTACCCAGGAACTCATACTACGGACATAAAAGGGGTTGCCCCAGGGAGATTCAAGTACATCAGCCTCTCCCTCTACAATTTCTTGAATACACCACCTGCTGGAGACCTGCCAGGCTGTAGGACAGGCCTCCGGTCCCCATACCAAGCACTGTGACAACAGCGTGCCTAGCCCGCAACCGCCAGCCACTCCGGTATTTTGGGCCCTGGCTGCCTCCAGGCCCCAAGAAAAGGCTAAACCCTGGTGGGGGATGTTGCACATGCCTATTGCAGGTACCATATCAGTAGCGGACTCTTTCCGCTTTGTGCATGCACAGCAATTACATTTCGGCTTCGTGTGAAGTATATATTTTCTAGCCGATTGCCTCTGCTCGGCGCATGCGTGATAATGTTATTAGAAACTATGCACATGCCACATGCTTAACAGTGCATGCATGTATTTTTATTTCCAGTTCAGGGATCAGAGCTCACATGTGAATGCACGGACATAGCATCCTACACACCTGTTACTAAGGTAATCTGGGGACTGTTTTCTCATATAAGCGGGACAGAACTTAGGACTTTCACTACCCCTAAGGAAGTCACGGTGGCGTGACTTAATGCGTGGTGTCTCTCACCCACATCCTATACTCTTTCCCTCCCCCGCCTGATCTGCCTCATCTATTCTGCTTTTTCATTGGATAACTTGTTTTTTTTATATACGTTCTTCACTTTGAGGTATTGTATATATTCATTTTCAGGACTGTTTAGTACTTTCTTGCAGAGATTTTATCTTGGATGTGTCTCTTATTCTGTCATTAATTTTTTCTAATAAAATATATTTTGCATGGGCCATATATTTGCATCACTTTCTTTCTTGTGTATACTTATAGATTTATTTTACTGTCATCCAATCATATAAAGCAACTTTGAAGGACTCAAGTATATAGCATCAAAGGTCTCTTGGACACAAACATGTGCATTCACCAGCTATACATACATATCCCGTTTGTGGGCTACACTCACACACTGATGATGGGAGAAGAGACTGCTAGAGCCAAAAGCATGGGCAAGAAAAGGAAACCATAGCCATGTGTACAAGCCCTATAAATGACACAAAAATGTAGGGTAGCCACAAAAACAGGGCTATGATATGTCACACAAACATTTTTGTGTGTGAAAGGCCTGACTCTATGTTATTTCAATGATAAAAGATGCTGCCCCTACAAATCCCACACTATTCCAGGGTATTAAGCCAGGTTATAGAGAATATCCATAGTAGCTATCACCTCTGTCATGTGTACTGGTATTAGAACCAGCATATTGCGCGTCAAGACTGGTGGTCTTTACTGTCACTCATTGACACTAGGGCAGCTTGCTATTAAACACACAAGGTCATAGCCAGCTCAGATGATATGCCTTATCCAATCTCTGACATCTTCAGAAGGAAAGCAGTAATAGAGGTCTGAACAAAGGGTTATATTAAAAGCCTCTATTCTAACACAAAGGGATCATTCAGGGGCTGTCACCAATGTATATCAATGGGCAACTAGAATAGTTTATGAAACTAACATGTATCTAAAACGGCCCCGGGCTATGCCCTACTGTCAAAAAAGAGGATTGCCTGCACACTAAGCCCAGTGTTAGCTGCTAATCTCCAAGCTTCTCTCATCTATGTGTTAGGGTATTGATTTCAAAATTAACAGTTTTATTTGGAAATAGTAAACAGCAAAATAATATATGTCCAAATACTTACTCCACATGCTTTAACTGTTGTTTAAGCCATACATTGTACAGCGACCAATACCATTCCATATTATAGTATTTATCTGTACATTATGAAGGTTTAATTCCTATACTCTCAAAGTATCCGGAATGGGACTGGCACTGCAACTTGTGTATTCAAAACTAGGTAGAGTGGCTTAGTTCATTTTTTGTTGGGTCTTCAGTTATTTCCTTCAGTTATTTTGAGACAAAACTAGACCAGGCAACTATACAGATGTAAGGTGTAATACAATTCTGGTTTTGTCTCAAAATAACTGAAGGCCTAACAGATCCCTATATTACTGTACCCAAGTATAATCTGAGCCAAGTATAAGCCAAGGCACCTAATTTTGCCACAAAAAAACTTATTGACCCAAGTATAAGCCTAGAGTGGGAAATGCAGCAGCTACTTTTTAATAAAATATCTAGCAGCAGTCTCGCCTTAATAATTAAATGTCCAGCAGAGCCCCCTTCAATGATGCAATGTCCAGCAGAGCCCCCCTTTAGGATTAAATGTCCAGCAGAGCCCTCCTTTATCATTAAATGTCCCGCAGAGCCTCCCCTAATGATTAAATGTCCAGCAGAGCCCCCATTCATGATTACATGTCTAGCAGAGCCTCCCTTAAAAATTATACATTTTGTACCCACCTCCAGATTCCTCTTCTTCTCCCCACAGCTTGTCTTCTCCTTGTGGCTCCCAGCTTCCTGGCAGTGCGGGCATAAGCACATCTATGCGCTCTGCCTGTGCTCAACTACTATGATGTAATCAGGCAGCAACATTCCGCATCAAAAAATTGTGCAGAAAAACAAGGCTTATATTTGAGTATATACTGTATATACTCAACATATGGCTCTTTATTTCCCGTAAATAAACTGTAAATATAAGTGATAGATTCCTGGTAACATACCCAAAGCAAAGAATTGATTAAAAGAACCATGGTCATATCAAATGATTCAGTATGGTAAAGAAACACAATAAGACAGATTAAGATCTAAAGCAGCAGTGATCCAAAGATGGAGTCAAGAAAATGACCAAAACAGTACAAAACAATTCCCAAATTACTGCACAAAACAGGTTCCTTGGCCAAGGTATCACTGTCCAGAGCAAACTGAAGAGAGTTTTCCAAATGTTTTGGCTCAAGATGGAAAATCTGGAAAGTCAGACATTGAATTAGATAGAGGGAGTTTCCTTTTTTAGGTAACAAACATTTCCTCTACCCACAATGTAAAACCTTTTTGCATATTCTTAACCCAGTTGTATGTCATTACACATTGGTAATGGAGGACTGTATTATAGTTGTTACATAAACTATACATCAATGATTATTTCTATCTTGACTGTATTGTTTAGTCCTATAATCTTCAACTTGATTGTACAGAATGAAGGCTGCCGGCAACTAGAAAGCTTTAGCAGCAATAGGCAATATATTAGATAAAAAACGGTATGCGCTGATAGTTGAAGACATTCTTATGCATTAAAATGGAAGTAATCAATAGAAACTATAGCTTTGCTATTACCACAAAATATATCACTTACACAAACTTCAGGCCAGAATATTATTATTGATATTTATGCAATCTGACAGTACGCTATTGGGAATAAGAAGTCTGCAGATGGCAACTCCGGCACGATCTAGAATATTGGTCTGGCCTTTTTAAATTGGATACCTTAGAATGAAACATAGAGCAGTTCCACATTAAAATCAATGGAGTCCTATGGCATGCATTTTTCATAGAAGGGTTGTTGTAAGGGGATCTGCATAGAGAGGAGAATTGCTGCATTGGAAGTAGCTTCATTTGTGTTTTCAGTACCTTTTCAGCAGAACACACAATAGCTCCCACAAAAAATACACATTCATTGAAAGCAGACCTTCTCTTTTCATTAAAACTTTGCTATTTTAGTGTCCGCCTGTCAGAGTTTCATAGTTTATTCAGAGTGCTAAAACAGATGACCACACACATACAAAGACCCTCTGCAGAAGATATGACACCACGCTTTGTGGTAGAGAAAGAAGCGATTTCATCTTGTTCAGCTGCGAAAGGGAAATTCTTCATAGGACGAGTAGTTCAATTATGGACTATATGACGGAAATCCTAAGGAAGGTATACTTAGTTTTTCCCTGTGGATGCATAGCTCGAAGCTGGATATATCTATAATGTATCATAAGTTGATATTTTAAAGCTAAATGCTGAATATATCTTTACAATGTGTTGCCTGTCTAAAGTTAGACACATAAATTGAGACTTTCAGGAACTAATTCACAATCTGTAGCACAGCCTCACTTCCCATGTGCCATTTATAATACTTGCGTTTATTATACAGCAGAGAGGTATTTGGCCCCTGAGGTTCAATAGCTCAGGAGTTACTGCTACTGATGCAAACTTATAGCTACCCCTCCGTCAATAATAACTTCATTATATAGACAGAAGTATTGGGACTAATATGACACCTACATGAACATTTATAACATCTCATTCAAAATCCAAGGTTGGTAATATGGACTTTTGCAGTAGAAACTGCTTTTTTCTACTGATAAGGCTTTCTACAATATTGTTGGTGAACAGTGTTGGTGTTGGTTTGTCGTCATTGTTCTAGTGTGTGCAATCCTGCATTTGTGAAGTTAGATATTATATGTAAAGGCTCTGGTTGCAATCTCTATGCTAAATAATCCCAAATATGTTTGATGGGAAGAGTTTAGAGCACTGTGCTATCAGGTAGTTTGGGGAGTTCACAAAGGTTCAAGTTCATTTATTAAATTTTTCTATTAAAAAAAATTGAAATTGATTTTATCATGAGGGGCACTGCAGGAGGTGGGCTTACCTGACTGCAGGAGGCGGGATTACCTGACTGCATATTTTTCCAGAAGCCCATAGTGGAGCATCCGTGGCTATAAGACTCCACACGCCTACACGGCAGCCTTAATTGGCAGTCTCCATAAGGAGAACTCTTACTTCCAGACCCTCATTGTATGCTGTCACAATGAATTATAAAACTGTTTATTTGTAAAAATGAAATAGTGACTGATTTCCCTTGTTTTTAAGTAGACTTTTCCTCACTTAATGCACCCAATGCCTGCTTTGTGCATTTCCCCGTCATACTGGAATAGAAAAGGGCCTTCCTCAAAGTGGATGTACTATAAAGTCAATGAATATTTCATTTCCATCTGTTCATAATACTGATGATTTTAAGGTATAATCATTAGCGGAGATGACTGTTTGGGCATGTCTCCATGACATAGTATAGTATAAAGCATATTCAGTGACATAGAAACATAAAGGTATTAAAATTAAATTCAATTGTTTTGAATCTGAATTGAGTACCTTCAGTGAAGTATCCTTACAACAGAAGACTACAAAGTATCCCACCGTATGTTCATTCAGTGGGATACTTTCCCTGGTTCATCCCCTCCTCTCTGAAAGCCGAAGGAGGAGTGAACAGCCGATGATTCAATGCTGCCAATATTCTTGGCATCTCCTGAGTGACATAACTGTGCATAGTTGGACACCCACATTATATGAAAAAAGGAAGCCTCCATCTACCAGTATAATTCTATGGATATGCTTAGCATGTGCTTTCAGAGCTTTCCTGGTGTAAATGCTAAATATACCCAAAAGACACAAAGTGAATGTAGACTTTGTCAATACAAAAACTATGAAATGGATTGTTAGAAGGTCCTACTGTTGCTTGTAAGAAGGTTTAACAGTTGCATAACAAACGTTGGCTGTAAATTGTTGGCTTGCTCTTAGATTGTGAAATTTAGGGATATGTTATCTGATTTTCATCTTTTTTTTAAAGTTGAAGTAACAACTGCAAGGCTTCTTCTGTTGACAAATGTCAAAGAACATGTCCAAAGGTGATCAGGATATTTTTATTCCGTCTTTATATACCACTTAGACAAGTGCAACAACAGGTAATTAAATTAAGATGCAACTATTTGCACAAATCACAGATTGCTACAAAGTTGTATAAAGTAGGTCCTGCAATTAATTTTATAATTACCATACTTTACTACATATATTATGCTTTGAAAAGCTATATATTTAACAAGATCTTACAAATGGAGAAATTTAAACTGCTTAGACTATTTTTTGGCTTTGCTTTTAGTGACTAAGAGACTGTTGAAGGGTGTGCTGAGATTAGCTTGTAAATTTCCCAGCATGTTCTAAAAACGGAAGATGATTGATAGTCACACTGTGTCAATAGACACATCCTTTGATAAAAGTAAACACAAGAAAAATGAGTCACTCATCAAAATCACCAGACATACCTATGGGCTATAGGAAAGAGACAAACCTTTTGAACTGCTAATACAAGTGTTAACACATGGAGATTGTCTTGCCATGACTTCCATAAGGTTCAATTCTTTATTAAATTAAGCAACAGTAATCACAGACTGAACGTGCGTAAATGACCTTTGCAAATGAATTAACTTATTGAAATTAAAAGGTTATGAGAAACATACTCCAGAATAGAATAGTAGTTGAACAGTATGAATTAATAAATGAGCCAACATAGTTCAGTATGGCTTTATTGGTATAGTATACCAGAAAATAACATTAACTAATACTTTCTGATTATATTTAAAATGCCTGCAGCATTTGGTAAATCTGATTATTTTGAAATCTTACCTATGGTAGATCCCCAGTGATTCTCTGTCCATAATTCTATGCTAGATATGCAAACTAACCATCAATAATGGGGATTATCTGTCTGTCCACTGCTTATTATGACTTCATTTTGTCTGCATGATCTGTTCACTGACTATGATTCCTGACTGCCTCTTGGTCGGTGTCCTGATGTATACAGGCCATCTATTCACTAGGCATTAGTAATGGAAACTGTTGGCATAGTACAAAGTAAATCATTTTTACTTTGCGCAGTATAGGAGATAATAAGCTGATCATATCAGCTAGGACCCCTACCAATCAAGAGAATGGGCCCCTGCAGCAATATGGAAAATGGGGATCCTGTTCCCTCTAATGGATAAAGCGGCAGGATAAGCATGCCTTCATGTTCTGGCACAGTATGTAAATCTCTTACCTGAAACTTAAAAATGAATGAAACTTCTCTTTTGGTACGGAATATAAAACCTTAGTTAGATTAGTCAATCCGATTAATATACTTCCACTGGATGTTAGAACAACCTCACTAATACGACGGCCCATTCAATGTCTGATAAAAGAGACATTCCATTAGCCAGGACTAAGATTTCACACTGTGCTAACTTGCCCTTCTCTATGTGATCCACTTCTGATGGACATGGATCATCTAGACACCTGGGACTAGAGTCTAAGTGGCACCTGCTTTTCACCAGAGCCCACCGCAAAGCGGGATGGTCTTGCTGCAGCAGGGGGCCACCATCAGGTCGTTCCACAACTGCAAGCATCCCGCGGTGGCAGCCGAGGTAGGGGTACAGAATCGGAGTTCAGGCTCAACGTCAGGAACAGGCACGGAGTCAGGGCAGGCGGCAGAGATGCAGATGTCAGAGGTCAGGTCCAAAGTCACAACAAGAGGTCAACGCAGAGGCAGTGAACAGGAACAAGGAACGACACAGGAACTCACAGGGAAGATTTCTCTAGGGCTAATGAGTGCAGCTATCAAGCAGGGAATCCAGAGAATAGCTGGCTTTTAACGAAACCTGGGAGTGTCAGCGCCATTCAGCAGGGCACTGGCCCGGGATGGAGTGGGAGCATGGAAAGTTGAGTTTGGTGCTTGGGCCGGGGGGCAGCACAACGGAGATCCGAGACAAGACTGTACCCCCCCTTCTGTCTCCTCCTCTTCTTCTTGGTCCCAAGAAACCTCTTCTGGAGAGCAGGTTCTACAGGAGAGATAATATGCTGAGGGACTGGCCCTTCTCCCTCAACATCCAAAGACATTAGGACAGATAGAGGGGCAATGCAACATGAGAGGCAATCTGGACCCCAACACATAATCTTATCCGTCTCCCAGTTGAGGACAGGTGCATCACATTGCATCCATGGGGGACCCAGGAGGACAGGCGAAGTGGAGCGTGGCAGCATGTAGAATGACAGTTTCTCCTTGTGAAGATCTCCCACTTGAAGATAGATAGGGTCAGTGGAGTACTGGAATGGAGAGAAGCTGTCCATTAACTGAGGAGATGCCAAGGGGCTGCTTGAGGGGAACCACTTCAATGTGATGCCGGGAAACAAAAGCGGCATCCATAAAGTTCCCCGCCTAGTCCAAGAAAGCTGAAGTACAGGAATTTTCCGGCATGGAGAAACAGTATTCACACCTAGGGAAGTTCTGCCCAGGACCCCTAGGTTCTGGCATCTTCTGGACGTGGGGGGACGGACAGGAAAAGCCCCAATTAAGTGCTCGGGACTGGCACAGTATAAGCAGAGGTTCTCCTGACAACGTCTGGAACGCTCCTTGACAGAGAGACGGGCTATGTTGAATTGCTTAGTCTCCACTTCCGACTATGCGTCAGGAGGCTTTTGGGCCTTTGGGAGACCAGAGCAAAACAAGGTAGCTGAGGAAGCAGAGTCTGAGGTTGCTCATGATGGAATTCCCCAGCACGCTCCATAAACTCATGTCTATCTGGGTGGCCAGGGTGATGAGAGCACTCAGAGTAGGTAGGTCATAAGGGACCAATACGTCCTTGACCTGGAAAGACAGTACCTTTTTGAAAGTAGCAGCCAGGGCAGCATCGTTCCAGGAGACCTCAGAAGATAGAGTAGGGAACTTGTCGGCATACTTGCCAATGGTCGAGTCTCCATGGCGCAGGTCCAGCAGTGCCTTTTTCAGCAAAGGAGGCTCATACAGGTTCCTCAAACACGGAGTGTAATTCAGCCAGGAATGCAGTATGGGTGGCCATGACTGGATCGCCTCTGTCCCAAAGAGATGTAGCCCAGGCCAGGGCCTTCCGGGAAAGTAGACTGACGATGAATGCCACCTTGGAGCGTTCGGTGACAAACTGGGATGGCATCAGTTCTATGTGCAGTGAGCACTGGGTAAAAAAGCCCCTGCACAACTTAGAATCGCCATCATACTTGGCAGGCATAGAGAGTCTGAGCTTTGTTTCTGCCACTGGTCAATAAGTCGTAGTAACAGGAGGGGTACCAGGAACTGCCACAGGAATGGCTGCTGGAACCTGAAGCTGGTGCACAGAGGAAACCGAGACATGGATCGCGGGGGCACCCATGACAAAAATATACTCTATAAAAACTATTATAATAATTTGCATGTGATTTCAGAGTTAATATTTTTATTTTGAAGTAGAGGTGAACCCTATCACCTACTGGGCTATATGCGGCTGTACAGTTTTCAATATTGTTTTCACCTAACCCCAACAAGCACACTAACGGTACCTCCTTTTGTAATATGTACGTGCCCTGGAGGTGTTTTTAGCATATTTCTAGGTTACAACATGAATGAAAGATCACTATTGTTCTTTTGTAGGAAGCAGTAAGACAGTCAGGCAACCCCACCTTCTGCAGTCAGGTAACCCCGCCTCCTGCAGTCAGGCTGCTCTACCCACTCCATGCATCTGGCCCACCACTGACTCCTAGATCTTCAGGTAGCTAGGTAATGACTTCACAATTAGGAGTCAGGGCTGGGCCAGATACATGGAGTGGGTAGAGCAGCCTGACTGCAGGAGATGGGCTTACCTGACTGCAGGAGGCGGTCTTACCTGACTGCAGGAGGTGGGATTACCTGACTGCAGGAGGTGGGATTACCTGACTGCAGGAGGCGGAGTTACCTGACTGTCTGTCTGCATCCTAAAAAAGAATAAAATATGATTTTTCATTCATGATGCAACCTAGATATATGCAAAAAAAACACCTCTAGGAGATGTATATATTACAGAAGAAGGTACTATTGGGGGGATTAGTGTGTTGACAGATTCACTTTAAACCAGTTGTTTTAACAACTATTCCAGGAGAACCTGTGAATTTCAGGGCCCCATTGAATAAAGATGAGCTACATTATAAGTAGATCCACCATTGAGTACAAGGAGTTACTTCACCCTAATAATTACAAAGGATATCTGGCATCTTGGAGTTTTGTGATCTATATAAATCCACTTATATTCTCACATTGTGGTTCTATGTGGTCATGGGATGTGTGCTTATATTCTTATAATACAGCAAATTAGTGATTGCAGAACATTTACTTCAGGCCAGAAAATCCAGATGTAGTGTCAATCTTGACAATGTCATTCTGTAATTGTTCCTGTACAGGTTACTGGGAAGTTTTGTCATACTTTTAATGGATGTTTGTGTACATTTTAAAGCCTTGTATGTCTATATATTGTGAGATATGTACTGCAGACATTTCTGAGCCTGCTGCTGATGTGCTGAAGGGAAAAGAAAGACTAAGGAGCAAAACCTTGTGCTTCAAGTTATAATTTGTTATGACTTTCTCTAGGTCATTACCTTCTTAAAGGCCATGCACAGTCATGCAAGTAATTTATCATTGCTTAAGGATAGTCTCTTTGTCTTCCCTTATATAATGCTTTTTCAGCGTTCATATTGATCTCCATGGACCTGAATTTGATTCTTTTCAGTTTCAGCCATATAACACAGATATGTATCTTGATGTGCTCTGTGGCTTTTTACAGGAGTCTAAAATAGAAGTAAAAAACATATATGCTGTTTATCTCTACATTTTACTGCATGCATAATGTATGTCATGCTTGTCATGTTATAGCTTTACTTTTTGCAGCAGTACACTCATTTGCATGACAGGATCAGGCCTACTTAACCTAGGATAGGATCATGTCACTTATAATGCTAAGCAAGCCACTAAAAATTAAGTCTTGACAAGTGCATTAGAATAAAAATTCTTCGTAAATCTCAAGCATGAGAGGTTTTTTTTTTCTTTACTTAAAGGAAATCTGGCATCAAAATCAAGAACAAGAAAGCAGGGACACTTACCTGTAGAGCCGGGCACAGTGACTGTGATTATCTGCATATATTTTTTATCTATGACCTCCTTCCTTCTAAAATCAACTTTTAAAAGTATGCTTATGAGCATGCTTATGAGTATGCTTATGCTTATGAAGTGATCTGGGGGTGTTTAACTGAGCTTCACAAACTCTTACACAGTCTCCTCCTCTGATCCTTCAGCACTTCACCCCTACCTTTGCTTATGTAATCTCACTCCATCAGAGTAAATTTCAGCACATGGTGGGAAAGGAAAATGCTCCTTGTACACTGTAACAGATTGTGAATATGCAACATGGTGGGGCTCTGTTAATGTCCACCAGAGCCTTTCAGGCACATTAGCATAATTGTATCTATATCCCTGGTTTATACAGTTTATTATGGCAGTAGATTTCTTTTAAGTGTTTAGTGACAAAGGGTGTTTGCTGCTTCTATTTATTGATCTAGGCTGGGCAACTGTAGCTTCGCTTCCATGCAACTACAGCTCAGCAACTACACAAAGAATGGACCTACTGTTCATGAAGGTTTTTCTTGTTAGTTAGTGTGCTATATGTTTTTTAAGTGCAAATGTTACATGTTTTTATGGATCTGTGAGTAGGCTGTAAAATATTCGGAGCAGGTCCGGTTCCTGCCCATGTTTGCAGTCTGTGCCTCACCATAGAAGTCTATGGAAATGTGAAAAATACAGACAATGGTGTCATCTGTGTGTTGTCTATATTAGTAAATCAGTTGCTATTTATGGCAAACATATGGAGCCATTCGGATGACATACAGACCATTTTTGTGGATTTCCATCGCAGAAACCGTTTGCTGATTCTCATCGATCTGTTCTGTAAAATATAAAGCATACACAGTAGATAAAGCACAACATACTTGATTTAGTAAGTCTAGTAAGTCATGCACTTGACTTAGAACAAACCTTTTTTACACTGAGATCTCCAAAAGTTTTCCACTCTGACTGAAGTTAAAGGGGTTGTATGGTCCCTGAACCTCCAAAAGAAACTCCTGTGTGTGACAAACACCCCCTCTACACCATCTACTACAATACCTTCCACTAAAATATTGTGGTAATTGCGATTTTTACAAAGAATTACCTCTTTATTCCTGGGGGCAGGAACAGAGGAAGCAAGATGGCCGCCGCACTCTGCATTGAGACTACAAGTCCCATGATGCTTCACTCCCACCAGAATGCACAGCACAGCAGCGATTGGCTGCTAGAGCTCTGGGCCTGTGTTGTAGAGGAGGTGGAGGCGGGCACTGTCCATACAAGGAAGGAAGCTGCACAGAGAATTACACTGTGTGCAGCACATATGCAGGCACATAGGATGATGAAGACTGCCTACCACGCATGCGCGGCCAGCGCTGGGGACTGTGAAGTTGTCGATTCCCAGGAGATGAGGTAGTATAAACAAAAGCTGACCTTATAACTTCAGATTTCATTATCTGTAAATGTACCTAGAATCACTGATAACATTGAATTCATATAAGGAGTTACTTTTGTTTGTCTTCAACATGCAGGGCAATGTCTGCCACCTTACAACCCCTTTAAGATCTTAAATGGGAGCCCTCCTCTCTGAAATTAGAAAGTTGCATAAATTGATTTGGCTTCAAATTGGTGTCTGAAAATGGCAGGTTTGTACCAAATCTATGAACCAATAAATAGATGTACTCATCTCTTATTATATAAAAGTATAGGTGTTCTGCATAGGTAAATCAAGTACCTCACATATAGACTGTGGCTACAGAAAGATTTTGAGAGTGACCAAAATCTACAGTTTGTATGCTCATAAGTGTGTGTGTGTGTATATACATACATGGCTTATAGGCCAGAAGCCTTGGGGTCATGGGTTTTCTTACACTATAAAACATACTCATTGGCACAAAATTCATGAGAATAAAGTATACCATCTTCATATGCTACAGTTTTCCAGAACATTCCTAACAGGACATCTGGTCCTAGGGAGGTCTTACAATTAGGCAAATACAACCCTTGAAACACTTGAAAAGTTACACCATGACATCTAGGTCACATTGCAACTGCTATCCTAACGCCCTTGATTAATTGATCGTTTGCAATTGTAACCACCTATATAAAAGCAGATGTTTGAGCAGTTTGGAGCATTTCGGCATATGTCAACACCATGCCAAGGAAGAAAGACATCAGCAGTTATTTTGGAAAAGCAAGTGTAATATGGAATCAAAAGATGGTGTACACTTTATTAGCTGTCAGCCACAAGATACATCTTAATTTCTCTTACACATCCTCTTACTTCCTCTTACACATCATTTAATTTCCTCTTACACATGCAATCCAAGCAAGCTACTGTCAACCACCTTGGCAGTAACCAGTTTACAATGGAAACAAAGGATTGGGTGTGTTGAAATCCAAAAGTGCCTAACCTTCTTTTCCCAAGCATCTGCCATTGGTGAAAGCCAGTGCAATCCATAATCAAAAGATGTTATCTAAATGCAAAGTTAACCCTATATTAACCAGAATCTGATATCCATTGGCCACAAAAGGGCCACCATGTAGCAGTCAAATGTAGGGTTCAAATCTCAACAAGGGCAACTTGTGTTTGCCTATGTGTCCTCTAGGTACTCTATTTACTTTGTATGATATCTCTGCTAGTGTGTATCTTCATATAGGCAGTAGTAAACTCTGATTCTGATATAGGTTGATCATTATTAGGGATATAAGCTCTCATTGGGAAAATAGAGGTAATATGGGCCCCAGTGTTAGTCAACGGAATCTGAGGGAAATTATAGATAATAAATACTAAGGAGTTTATACATAATGTACTGCATTACCTCTGATTTGTATTGCAGTTGTTTACATCCTCTTTTGCTTGTAATAGAACACATCCCCTTGAGCTAGAAATCAGACATCAATATCATGTATAGGGAATGATAATACAAGAAAGTCTTTGTAAGTGAAATGATTTCTGTATGTGTGACATAGAAATGCATGAAGCGATTATGGTGAAACAAACTCCAGGCCATGCTTGACATTGAAAAATGAATCTGACACAAAGGTATGCGGCACCCACGCCCCCTTTTATTTTAGCACTGACCTCTCCTATACGTGATAAGGGCTATAGAAACTGGGGAGCATCTAAGGACATGATCCTTTTCAGAATTCTGTCAAACAGGCATTTAAATTATTATATTTTCCAACATAGCTGACTAATGAAGTCAGTCTGCCTGAGTGCACTTGAGGATATCTCCCTGTGTGGAAATGTACATGTTCCACTGCTGCCTCTCACTTTCTGTATCCTAAGCTGAACTTCTGTTCTGTCAGACCTGTCTTGCAGCTATACTGTAAATTGTCATACTGTACATTTTGTCAGGAGGCTTAGACCCATTTAGAGGAAAGAAAATAAACGTGTGCAGACGTCACACATACATAAGACTTATATTATCCATTTAACGGCTAGCTCTGAGTGGCAATGTAATCTCTCACATTTTGGTGAAAGGTTAATGAAACTGTTTAGACAGCTCCATGGTCTCTGCCTCAGTCATTGGATCCTGCTGATTAATATGTCTGATTTTAGTCTCCAGTTCCATTAATCACACACCATGTACCATTGTTGTACATGCACTTACAGATTAAACAGTGCCCAGAACACTTTAATGGCAGCTGTTTCAGCCTCTACTGTAGGAGAAATGTATCCTGTATATAGACACAGTGACCATTTTTATACATCTCTGCAGAAGTGAAACAGAAATGTATCCTTCTATCATCTCCTTGAAATATTCCAAAACTAAACATGAATATATCAGCTTACTGTATGGTTGCCAATGCTCTTCTTGGAATATAAACAGCTCCACAGTGAACAAAAATTGCTCTGCTTTAGATTATAGGCAAGGTCCGTACTGGCTTATACTTGACTTTGTGAAGGTCCATCCTGCTCATTCAGAAAGGCTACATGACTTGTTTACACTAAACAGGTATAGAATATTTCTATTTAATATATGTTATCTTCTACAAGTTTATGAAATATATGCCATGTTTTATTCTGAAATGCTATGGAGGGGCTAAATGTATAGTGGGTACTGAAAGTATTCAGATCCCTTTAAATTTTTCACTCTTTGTTTCATGGCAGACCATTGGCAAGATTAATAAGTTTATGTATACTCTGCAGCCCATCAAAACAGAAATGTAGAGATTTTTGATAATTTCATAAACAAGAAAAACTGAATTATCGCATGGTCATAAGTACTCAGACTAGAGATGGGCGTATTTGTTGAAATTTAGTTTGACCTGATTCGACCGGAATCGAATCATGGCAAAAAACGGTATTTCCTGGCTGCAGAGAGCCTGTTGGGTGTTGTAGAACGTTGTGCCATGCTTGAATATGCATAGGGAGTGTGGTTAGGTCTTCCAACAATGCTGTGTTTTAGTATGACACGCACATGACAGCCACCACTCTTAGAATCGCTTTACTGTTCACTTCCATGTGCACTTGCATAGGCCAACTTCACCAAATAAATGAAGCGGGAACACAGCCTGACAAGGTAACGTCTGTGCCAGCTCGAAAGGACTGAGCTGAGGACCAAGATCCCACTATAACATCAAAGAGTGCACTCTTTTTACACTGACATCAGATGATTCCATAGATTATAACAGAACCTGTTCTGTTAAACGCGGATAAATGTAGAAACCCCCCAAAAGAGTGCAGAGTGTGTCGACAGTAATTCTGCATTGGCTGTGGCAGCAGGATGGACCTCCACATCTGTTCGACATTTCTCCCAGGCCATTGGATGGTGACGTTGCATGTGTTGACACAGGGCCAACGTTAGCTCCATGACCACGCTTCACTTTCTGCCCGCAGATTCTACATACACACACACTCGGCTCCTCTGTTCTCTTAACAAAAAACTGCCACACCGCCGAGATGGTGATTTTACTGATAACACTGCACTGAGTGACCACTAACCCTGCTGACCCCCTGTACCACCGCTTGCTTGGACCTCCGAAGCGGGGTTTGTACGTCATGGCCGTTTGGCTACCGTCCTCGCACTGCTGCCACCCTGCTGACTCATGCCCACAGTAGCGATTTGTTGCCTGCTCTACTGCCTTATGCACAAGCTGACCCTCTCTTATGAATCCCGTGATACACCCGGGTCCCAATTGCGATCGGCTACATCATCGTCAATTTGAGTTTCCCTGTCACTGCTATTCTCTTCAACAGTGTCAGTATGCACAGCCTGCTTACTGCACGAAGCAGCGGATGTCTGCCAAGCAGCTGCTGACTGTTCTCAAACACAGACCACCAAGTAGCTCTCTGGCTGAGGGAAATGAACAGGACAGAGGCTGGTTGAGGACAGGTGAGGGCCGCTGACCTGCTCCTGGGCCATGCCAACTAATTGTTGTATTTGACGAACTCACAGACACTTGGCTGGGGTTGTCAAATGTCATATTTGAGGTATTGGGTGTCCTAGTCAGCCTGCCACCTTTCAGTCTGACACAGTGGTTAATCAACTATGTGGATTTGATACGTATTTCTTGCTCTCAACTTTAGCAACTCAAAAGTATGGGAATTTGCGTTATACAGATACCCCACAATGGACACCCTGCAATTGGAGCGAAAATCACTCTATAAACTATGTGGATGTGACTCGTATTTCTTGCTCTCAACTTTAGCGAATTTGCGTTATACAGATACACAACAGACACCCTGTAAAAGGAGCAGAAATCACTACAGCAGCTGTGCGGATATGACACAGATTTCTTCCTAGTCGCTTCAGTAACAAAATTGGCTGACAATTGAATTTTCTGTGAAATTCATATTGAATTCCACTTTGTTTGAATCGATTCGCCCATCTCTAATTCAAACCCTTTGCCCAAATTGGCCCAAATGAAGCAAAGAGTGAATAATTTAAAGGGGTCTATATACTTTCTGTACCCACTGTGTGTGCTTATTTGGGAACCTTGGCATCTTGTACTACACAGGAAAATATAAATTTCCTGTCAAATTATGCGGCTGTTTAAGGAAGATGAAATGTTATTAAAGAAATCTTATCCACAGAACTTGTTAAATAGCTTTAGCTTGTGAAGGCCAAGAATGACAATATATTCATGTAGCATAAAGAGAATGTCCAAGACCATTGAAAATATATTAAAAGGATGCACAGATATTCAGTATATTATACACTGAGAAGAAAGGGGATAACAATGTTTTGAAATCTTGACTTTCAAGCTCTAATTCTCATCATTCACTACAGCTTTGAATATGTGGCTACCATCTTTTTGGCTATAAATAAATTTGACTGCATTGTTAAATTTTACTCCTGGCAGTGAAACAATTTTTCTTCTTGTATATTACAGATTACAACCTTTTCTCACATTCCCTAATTAATCAGTGTGCTATTGGGTTGTTACTCAAGTTAAAGTTCACTGGTTATAATCAAGGAGCAACATCCAACTCATCGATAGCGGTCAGTCAAGAAAATAACCAAACAGCATTATGTGTGGGTGGAAGATTACAATAAAGTGAATTCCATCCTTACATTCCAAAGACAAGTGCAAAATATCCCAGTCAACAAGTAAGCTCATCATAAGGCCTATCAGGTCAGGAGCAACAAACATAACATTGGAGGTGGCTCATATGCTTATTGGTGATGAGATGATGCAAGCACTGCATAACTCACATTACACAAGTCTGGAAAGGGGCCCAAAAAAGGTGAAGAAGCCTTGAGAGCCTTGAGTTTGCAGGTTTGGAGTGGACAGCGAAATATTTGAAGCAATAACCCCCCTGGACTCTGAGGGGTGAAAATGAGTCCAGAACAATCAAAGGACAAATTGACTAATGGATAAACTGTCAAGTTTGGTGGAGGGAGCCAAACAATGGATACTTGAAGAGCACTGATGGTGGTCTCTTCAACTGATACATTCAGATGATTATGAAGCTACCAACCACATGCAATTTTGAAAATGTCATGGATAATTCTTTTTAGAAAGAGATGTTCCCCCAGCACCCAAAGGTGCTGTAATGAAATGAAACCATTTACATGATAACTGAGGCCTGCGGTTTTGCTCTTGAGTTATTTGCCATTTCTATTAGTGTTGCATGGACCTTCCTGTGAATTTGCAGGGATTTCCAATGTTAGGCAGAGTTTACTATCCTGTTTTTTCACTTTTTTTTTTTTACAAATAATCTATCTCACTGTAGAATGACGGACTTTAGTTTGTTTGAAAGAGGTCTTAAAACCCTTCCACAATTAAATGGCAACAGCATTTGCTTCTCCAAGACCATTGCTGATATGTCAACACATTCCAGGATCCTAGAGACCAGCAAACTTGTCATAACTTATATAGAGATGGTCTCAATTGCTGATGATTGAATGGGTTGTCCAGATTTTACCAAAATGTATATCAGCACCTGGGGGGTTATAAAAACAATAAAAATCTTATCTTTCCTTCCTGGATGCTTTACTTTACTGAACATTAGCCCCAATGAGCCCAAAATGATGAAAATCCTATTGTCACAGGGATAAAACTACACTTACAAAATATACATATTCGGACTTACATACAAATTCAACATAAGAACAACCCTACAAAACCTATATTGCACTTGAAACCTGTACCTGAAACCAAAGCATTACATTTTATAAAGTTATCTGACATGACATTCTGGTTTCTTATGTAATTCTTTTCCATGGACTATTACCCAACTGGTTATCTGTGCTGGACAGGTCCTGGAGTGGTTAAAGTGATATTTTGCTAGTAAAAGCACTAACAGGATAAATTAACCTAAAACCAGGTGGGTCTGCGCATTTGGCAACAGATGTGACTTATCCAGTTGCACTTTTAATCAGATATGACTTTACATATTGACCTTAACATAAGGCATACATTTGTATCCTTAGGAACAGATGTGCTCAGTTGTATGGACTTATATGCAGACATAGACTGACACATTATATGAAGTGTCAGACATAATATGGTATATTGATTCTGCACCTCTCGTGTCACATTTTCTCAAGATAAGGTGGCTTATATTTTTAAGTTATTAATATTATTTAGGACAGATACAATAAAGTGTATAGAGCCGGATGGCTGCTCATAACAGATAATCAGATTGACGCTTTTATTTTTCCGTGCAGACAAGGAGGTGTAATGCTGGTCAGGGTGACTAATCCACTTATAGACTACATTATGTGTTACACATGATTTTCATTGTAGAAGTTGTCATTGACATTTCTATTAATATATTACAACATGGGTATATGTGGTTGGTATATTCTCTAATATAAACTAAAACATGAAACACGTGGCTGGGGACCTATTATTAGTTTATAATGGCAACTGTCATGAGGTGGAGTATATGAAGCAGGAAGGATCCTTTCCTAAAATTAATGTGTTCAAAGGAGAAAAATTGGTAAATTGTGACAGCTAAAATCTGCCAAATCCCATGTCCTGTTCCTGGCAAGCACAGTACCAGAACCAGGGTCATGAACTCCCTAGGTTCACTGCTCCATTTACAATTCATAAAGGCAACACTTGCGACTTGCAGGACTTTAAAAACATAACTAAACATTTGAAATCCTTTTAATAGTGCAGATGGTAATATTTAACTTTGTGATAAACATTTTATTAAAGAAAAATGTACCTGTGTCCTACTTTTTTTTTACTAATTCTTCATGCATGTATAACTGCTTCTATACAAGCTTTCCCTCCAACCCCATACTCACACAGAAAATAGCAAAGCTGGTAGAGTTTTGGATGACTTAAGCCTTTAGTCCTACTCTTCTATCAATGTAAAAGTAATGGTTCCTGAGTAGCCATAGTTTGTCTGTAGATAAGGCTCACTTTTCTATCAATGAAAAGCTCATGGTTCCTGAGCAGCCATAATTTGTCCATAGATGAGGCTCACTTTGCCCTTGGAAGGAAGTAGGACACATCTAAAGTTACAAAGGACATTGTACAGACGGGACATATCTACAAGTTATTTTTTAATGTTCATAAAGGAAACAGAGCCTAGTTATAAGTGGTAGGCTACAAAGCTAACACTAAATGGAATTGTCCTTTGACCATTCCTCAGATCTAATACTGTGTCAGAGCCTTGTGCCACCAAAGGATACCCTAATACTTTAGTGAGACAATTAGATATTAGATTTTACTATGACCTTTTATTTTGTCCACAAGCTGGAGTTAGATTTTGTACATATTTGGAGAATTCATAAGGGAATGACAATATATGTTAAATGTGGAGGACCAGGGAAATAAAGGCAGACTATTTTATTACAATGTTGTGTTATTTTTAATAAACTGAGAAATATATTGTCTGGGTAAGGTTAAAGCAAAACGTATGCATCTAAAATGTGCTGGGACAATAAGAGATATATACAGTACCATATACAGATTCAGTCATATGTGCTTCATTGAAAGGAAACATGCTCCATCTGTATCATATTGCATAAAATGCTTTACTTTCCCTTTAACTGTGAAAACATTGCAAAATTGCCTTCTGTTAAGTGATATGAAAAGAGAATCTTACAGATGAAAGTGCTTTCCCTGTGGCAAAATGTGACAGATGCAGCTCAACTAACTTTGATATCCTACAACACAATACTCATGTATTGTGAATTATTTAGAAACAAAAAAATGTTCCCGTTGATGTGCCTGCACTTTAATACCAGCGTCTGAGGCATATCACAAGTTTGAACTTCTCTGAGGTTAGCCGTTGTTTTAATGTTCCTATTATAATATAACTAATATCTTTGCTTCCCTCTAAACTATTCAATTATGTGAAATGTCCTAATATAAATATATTCGAGACAATGTGGCATATTAAGCTGGAAGCTTTCAGATCTGCATTTATTTCACAAACATTGGATTACAGTTGTCCTCAACCCAAGGTCAAGACTGAAAAGTAGTCTACTGTTAAGAGTGCAACTTTAGAGACTCAAGCCCTTACCGCTTTAAAGATTGCTCTTTTTCATAACATGTGATTGCAATTGGCTGTAATCTTCCAAATCCATAATCTCTGGGATGATCTTTAATTAGGGATTGCTTTGCACCTTGTTAATAGTAGTTAGTTGTGGCATCCTGTAATTTAGATGTACTCGGTAAAGCGGTCTACTTTATTTTGATTACTTGGTGGATTTGTTCTTCCATCCTCTTAATTTTAATTACAAACTAGTTTACAAACTGGTGTGTTAATTCTATACAAATCGCACAGGAAAAACAAATGTTAACCCTTTTCATGTTGTCTCACAGACCTAGGGAAGAGTGTCCCTAGGACAAAAGAACATATAGAAGAAAATATATCGGTATTAATACATTCAGAGCAACACTTTGACAATTCCCAATTGGAGCTCCAGCAATGCAATTTATTTTTATAGTAGTCTAGTAGTCCCTTACCCAGTCATAATGGCAACCTGCAATGTAGTTTCCATTGAGCCCTTTGGCACTGTTGTCAGTCATGTCTCACTAGGCTCATTACCTAATGGTACCTTGACTGAACTGCTGTCATACAAGAGATGTTTCATTTTGAAATACACCAACTAAGGTTTTGATCCTTCACAAGCTTTAGCAAGTATATAAACATATCATAATAAATTGCCACTGTGTGACCATCATATACACTATATTCAGAATAATATAGAATAGAAATATACTGTATTCAGTAATTGAGGCAATAATAAGGAATGAACTGTGTTTGTATGTGGGCCAAAAGAGATGAGATCTGGAGATTATCAAATATATCAAAATTGTTCAAGTGCCATTCTACATTTACTAATTGCAGTATTGGGCATTTGCCTTTTCAGGGGACCAAACATTTGATCAGAATGAAAACATCCTTTTAAATAGAAAGCCTGTTGTCTGCGACTTTGCTAATGACACTTTTATTCACTATCATGTGAATGTTTCTCCTCCAGGCCCATTAAACCTAAACTCTAGATGATACAAGTGTTCAGGCCGGCACCAGCCCCCGGCCAACCCGGGCAAGTGCTGGGGCCCTGAGGTGCTGGAGGGGCCCACTTGAGCCCCCGGATCAATTGTACCAGTGTCACAGCCCAACACTTTGCCAGAGAACACAAGGATTGGCAAATTCGCCACTGGCACCTTGTGCTCTTCACAAATTAAAGCAGGTTCACACTGAGCACAGGTGACAGATGTGACTCAGTCTGAAGACGCTGTGGAGGTTGATCTGCTGCCTCCAACATCCTTCAGCATGACCAGTTTGGCAGGGGGTCAGTAATAGTGTAGGGTGGCATTTCTTTGGAGGGCCGCACAGCCCTACATGTGCTTGCCAGAGGTAGACTGACTACCATTAGATACCCAGATGAGATCCTCAGACCCCTTTTGAGACAATGCTGATGCGGTTGGCCCTGGGTTCCTCCTAATGCAGGACAATGCTGGACCTCATGTGGCTGAAAGGTGTCAGCAGTTCCTCCAAGATGAAGGCATTGCAGCTATGGACAGGCCCACTCGTTCTCCATACCTGAATCCGATTGAGCACATTTGGGACTTTATGTCTCGCTCCATCCGCCAACGTCACGTTGCACCACAGACTGTCTAGGAGTTGACAGACCAGCTTTAATCCAGGACTGGGAGGAGATCACTCAGGAAACTATCTGCAACCTCATGATGAGCATGTTGAGGTGTTCTAGGGAGGTCATACAGGCACGTGGAGGCCACACACAATACTGAGTCTCTTTTACTTTACTTGTTTCACACTTGATACTTTTTACTTGATACTTTTACTTGTTTTAAGGACAGTGGATTAAAGTTAGATCAGCCTGTAAGGTATTTTTCCGCTTTCATTTTGTGGGTGACTCCAAATCCAGGCCTCCATTGATAAATAAATTAGATTTCCATTGATGTTTTTTTTGTGATTTTGTTTTCAGCACATGTACCAAACAAAGTTTTCAACGAGAATATTTAATTTATTTCAATATTGTCATTTGAGTGTTCCCTTTATTTTGTGAGCAGTGTATAATATGGCTGCATTCACATCACATCACATTTTCAGTGCAAGAATACATCCTGAATAGTTAGGAAGGCAGCAGCATATATCAATATGTGTTCATACACTGGAATATGTCCTCTCTGAAAGCAAGAGGAGGAGTGAACATAAGCAGAAGGCAGTTATTTACTACTCCCAGGGCCAGCTCCAGGTTTTAGTGGGCCCCTGGGTGACAGAGCCCTAGTGGGCCCCTTTATGGGCCCCCTCCAGTAGTCACACTGTCCCCCCCCCGCGTGGACACATTGCCCCTCATCCCCGTGTACACATTCCCCCCCCTCCTGTATACACTCTGCCCCCCTCCCCCTGTATACACACTGCCCCCCCTCCCTCTGTATACACACTGCCCCCCTCCCCCTGTATACACACTGCCCCCTCCCCCTCCTCCCCCTGTATACACACTGCCCCCTCCTCCTGTATACACACTTCCACCCCTCCCCCTGTATACACACTGCCACCACCTCCTCCTGTATACACTTTACCACCCCTCCCATGTATACACACTGCCACCCCTCCTCCTGTATACACACTGCCACCCCTCATCCTGTATACACACTGCCACCCCTCCCCCTCCCATGTATACACACTGCCACGCCTCCTCCTGTATACACACTGCCCCGCAATAAGTAATGTGCCCACACAGCCCCCCAGTAAGTAATATGCCCACACAGAGCCCCCAGTAAGTAATGTCCCCACACAGCCCCCCAGTAAGTAATGTGCCCACACAGAGCCCCCCAGTAATTAATGTGCCCACACAGAGCCCCCCAATAAGTAATGTGCCCACACAGCCCCCCAGTAAGTAATGTCCTCACACAGTCCCCCAGTAAGTAATGTTTCTCACACAGCCCCCAGTAAGTAATGTGCCCACACACAGCCCCCAGTAAGTAATGTGCCCACACAGCCGCCCAGTAAGTAATGTGCCCACACAGACCCCCAGTAAGTAATGTGCCCACACAGAACCCCAGTAAGTAATGTCCTCACACAGTCCCCCAGTAAGTAATGTTTCTCACACAGCCCCCAGTAAGTAATGTGCCCACACAGCCCCCCAGTAAGTAATGTGCCCACACAGAGCCCCCCAGTAATTAATGTGCCCACACAGAGCCCCCCAGTAAGTAATGTGCCCACACAGCCCCCCAGTAAGTAATGTCCTCACACAGTCCCCCAGTAAGTAATGTGCCCACACACAGCCCCCAGTAAGTAATGTGCCCACACAGCCCCCCAGTAAGTAATGTGCCCACACAGACCCCCAGTAAGTAATGTGCCCACACAGAACCCCAGTAAGTAATGTCCTCACACAGCCCCCATTAATGTCTCCCCCCTCATCTCACTGATGCAGCTCTCTCTGTTGTTTACTGCTTTCCCCGGCAGGTCATGTGACCATGACATCATCAAAGGTCATTCAGCCTCCGGGGAAAGCAGTGAGTGCAAATGTTTTCATCACGATCTGTGTCCCAAGGAATCTCCCGGACAGCGGGTTAGCTGCGTGCTGGCGCCGGGCCTAACTACACCGATGTTCTGGGTGTCTCCCTAGTTATTTAGCTGCCCTTACATCACTGAGGTAACACTTTCTGTTTACACTATCTGGAGGTCGTGGACAGATGCCATTTAGTTGCATCTGTCCTTTATAGGCCTCCACTGAGCATAAACTGTTTTTTTCAGAGGGAAGCAGAATGAAACAGTTCAGCCTACAGCACTTTTTTCATATAGTGTTTCCTGCTGGATCCTATGTATACTGAACGGACAGAGGCAAAAATGATTCATCTGTATGCAGTGTGTAAGACAGAGCTGGTAATTTATCTATTCCTGCTCTACCACCACTGTATTAGTGGCCTGTATATGACATTACAGTATAGTTGCCACAGAGAGGATGTTGGCTTGTATCCTTCTTTTGGCCAGTTTTTCAAACCAGCAGGTCCAGCAGAATCGGCTGCATGCAAATGCCTCTATTGGGCTCCATTGATCTCCAAGGCTTCAAACAGTTACTGTATAGACATTCATATATATTCAACCTCTTAAAGTACAAAATACTAATTACTAGTGAGTATCGTACTGTTAGTATTCATTGTAATCTTCCAATAATACATAAAAGGTACACTGTGTAAAAGCATCAATTGTGCAATTCACTTCTTCTGCTTAAAGAAGTATTTCAAGATTATCATCATTATTGTTATTATTATTTATAGCTATAATATTAATAAGCCTTGAAATTTGTTTACATGTCAGCAGTAGTCATTTCCCACAAAGAGAACCTGTCACTAGATTTTACCATATTAAACTGTGAACCCTTTCAGGTAGGGTATGAAATATACTTTCTTTAATTCCCCCAGTTACCTATACAAAAATCTCCTCTAAAGTCATGTGAAAATGAGCAGAGAGGAGTCATATTTTGCCTCAGATGAGTCAAGTTTAGAGGCTGTAGAGCAGGATTATTCAGACGCCCCTATCTTCAGTTCTATAGAACCTAGAAACATGCTTTTGGTGTCATATTAAAGATGAAAAAAAATCTCATCTTTCAGGCCAAATCAAGATTGTGGTTCTGCGATCTACAGAACCAGAGATTTAGGTAGTTACAATTTGCATTTGAATATTGAAGATGTTTTTATATAAATATAAAGAAGTGTCTGAGGTAAAACTGTTCTAGTTGCCCATGGAAACCAATCAGAGCTCAGCTGTAATTTTATAAACAGCTGTGGGAAAATGAAAGCTGATCTCTGATTGGTTCCTATGGGCAACTAGAACAGTTTTCCTCTCAGACACTTCTGATAAATGTCCCTCATGATGCTTATATGATGTTGAAATAATGAATTACATGCAATGTTAACTATAATGATATTGGGCCGATAAGAGCATCTCTTAAAGTTATACTACCCCATATCTGGCAATGTAGCAGGAATACAGGCTGTCAAATCATCCCTGCACTGTCCATCTGCGTCATCAGAATTGTGTGTGAGCTTAATGTCCTATATAAAGTAAGCAGCTATGGCACTCACATGGTTACATTACCTGGTTGCAGCATATGTTAAAATTCTATAAATGTACGCACTTTTTCTGCAATCCAATTTTTTTTTCTTTTATTTTCTATTCCTCATTACCATATGTTACGATTTTAACCTTGAGGACTAAGCGTTACTATTATATAACATTGCTTGCTCTATATTTTATGCAGGAGGATAATCAAATGCAGTTCCTATAAAGAAGAATTTAAAGAGAACACAATGATGGAGGTGGAGGAATGAAAATTCCCCTCTCGCTGTTACCATAGCAGGATGGAAGAAAACATATTAAACTGGTCCACAGTATGTGGGCTTCCAATGGCTTTTTGCAGTGTTGTTGGGGAGAAGCTGCCACTAGCAAGCTTCACAAGCAGCACCACCTAATCACCTGGCTGCTTTCCAGCTCCACAATGACCCAATAAACTCTCGAGGATTTCAATTCCTGCTGTCTGATTTGCTTCCTCTCTTCTCGGAGCCCAGAAACAGTTGAAATCCAAACACTGCCTTGACAACTGGAATAAAGCGAGAAGAAGGAGGAGGGGGGAGACAGGGCAGATATCTTGCAGCCAAATGTAATCAGCATTTTATTACTATAGGCAGGAAAAGGGAATAGGAAAAAAGTTGGAACTAGCAAAGTTAATTATGCTTAGATTACTTGGAAGGAAATACAAAATATTAAGATATCAATGCAAAGGTATGTACATATGGATTCTCTTTAAGAGTCTGCCTTGTAACTATATTTAGTTAGGAGTCAGTCTCAATTCTTTTATATTTCTGATGCCTCAACATCCATTTCCTCTGTGTTCAGGGGAGCATCACAGACATACATTATACTACTAGATAAGGTTATTTGAGAAGTGCAGTTGTTCTGTCAATGGATTCTATACAGTTGGCCATATTGTGTTTTTAATGCAGTCTGGTTTTATTTCAGAGGAAATTTTGCCATGTTACCAGCAGCCAATATCATATGAAAGCAGCTGATTGACTGTTAATAAGCTTGATGCACAATTAAACCTGTTATCTAAGTATAGTTATGCGCAAATGGAAAGTATTTAACCCCTTAAAGCGAAACTGACAATTTCAAATGACTAAACTGCTTAGGGTGCCAATTCATGGTGCAACCGTGGAGCTGGAATGTTGCCAGTCAAATATTATGATCCAGCTGACGGCATGAAATTGGGGAATTTTGTCAAAAAGTCATTACAAACTTACAAAATTTAGTGACTGTAATATGTACTGTTAACATAATACAATAATAATTTTCTAAGGATTTTTCATCCAAAATCTTTCATTGGCTACGGCTGCTAGAACCAGGTGAAAAGTATTTGTGGGTCTGCTGAGAGGTCTGCATAGTCATAGTTCACAGGCAGTACATCTCGCTCCACTGCCAACCGGATTTCTCTACATAGTGGCATGCTGTTGCCAAACCGTCATGCTTGGTTTCTTAAACCCAATAACTCATCTTCTTTATTCTGTCGTTGTGTCTTAATATAATCAAAAAACATTTGTGGGACAAGTTGACATTTTCATTGATAACATTTTGAAAACTGATTAAACTTAATCTTATTCTAAAATTTTTGGATAGCAAATTGGTATAAACAGGACTTCAGACATTGGGGTTCACTGAGATAATAATTTAGTATTTTGAGATGTGGGGATACCAAACCTTTTTATAATTTTATCTCTATTTATTTAGGTATAGAAGGAAAATGGAGGTGATCAAAATTTTTACTTAATTACTTTTTTTTTTCACCGTCCCTGCTTTATACAGTAAGTGGTCTTCTTGGACCAGGGAACAGCACATGAAGTGAAGCCCTGGAAATAGAAGTGATGTCCTCTGTTTCTGGGAGGTAATTTATTCTAGAAAGTGGGTCCCTTGATCCCCTGAGGAACTTCCAGCAAAGTGTAGTCCCAAAAACATACCGTAGCATTGTAGGATCTAGGAACAAGGTAAGTATGTGTTCTATTTTATCACACCCTAACCCCCCTGGGGAATTTAAATAATCCTGGAAAACACGTTCAAAGCCCCAGCAGAAACTCATTGGTTTGGGTTAGTTTCTGCTGTAGTAGGAATAACTGAGGATTCTCTACAACATTTTCCCATGTGTGATCCTGTCCTCAAATAGAATTTGCAGTGGATTTCCGCACACTCTACTGCATGCACAGGTGGCCCAAAAGAGTGCCAATGCACACATGGCAGCAGCAGTAAAGAAGATTATAAGGGGTCCAAAATACAGGGGAAGATGAGAGGGGCCCAAAATATGAGAGGGAAATGAGAGGGAAACAATATGAGGGGAGATGAAAGGGGCCCAAAATGTGAGAGGAGAAGGGGACAGGCCATCAATACGAAGGGGAGATGAGTGGGGGTACAATATGATGGGGAGCTTTAGGGGGGGCTTACAATATGGGGATGGCCCACAATATGAGAGGGAGTGTGTGTTTTCTGCAACTCATGATTGCTTTTATTAATATTGGTCCAATTTTGACCATAAGACTCCATTCACACAATTTGCTTGAATTTTTACAAGGGGTCCCCTTATAAATAGGGTAGAGTAGTTACGCAAGCACTGCACAGGTAGTTATCTAATACCCTAATCTGACACGTTTGTTAGGATAACCCTGTATAATTGTACAAACAGTTTTTGGCATACCTTGTGCTTGTAATCATATGTCTTTGGCACAGTTGCTGACACTAATACGTACTTATGCTGACATTTTATATTTACAAAGTGCCCTTCAGTGCTGTACTGTTTCCATGTATAACATTTTTATCATGACTTTTTTGCATTCATAGAAGATTATAATTTTTTACAACACGTTATTTAGGTGACAAGCTTCTATCTTTTGTGTTTTTGGTTTGGTGTTTTGTAAGGAAACGGAATTGATGCATATATATAGACATTTGCCATACTTGTTTATTTTGGTTGATATACATCTAAATATTACCTAATATCCATTTGCAAATTTCTAAAACTGACCAATAGCTTTCTCTGTAGTCAATTGCCCTGTAGTCCGTGCCTCCCAGTCTTTGTTTGTGTCATGTGCCTGACACTCTGCGGGGAATTCATTGTTGACTTTCTGACAGTTTTGCAATAATTTTTCGTGCTGCGCCTGTTGCATTTTATTTCTGAAGGGTTAGTCCCACTTTATTGGTTCTTTTGGACTGAACAATTTAGGCGCAGCTTTGAAATCCCAACACTTTTCCTGCCCTTCTAGCTGCAAAAAGCGGAGTTCTATTTCACCTTCATGATTGTGAAGTTAGTTCAGATAATTTTCGGTCGTGCATCAATTCATTAATCCTTTGCGCCAAAATTGAACATTTCAGTCTAAATTACCACATTATTCATGCACCAAAAACACGGACCCTGCACCAAAAGTCATGAAAGGCCCCCTCTGTCTCTCCAGTTACGTTTACGTGTTTTCAGAAAATCTGTTTCTCTATTCATTATTACAGGAGTCTTGATGTAAGTGGCTTCCTGTCCACACATAAGACACTGGAAAGTCTTAATACTGGTCACATGACACAGCTGTGGACCTGAAGGAACGGATAGGCCAATAATACAGACACTGGTTAGGACATTGCCTTTGCCATAATTTACAGTATTTGGCTGTCTAATGGACCACAGAATACATTTGCTACACTGAAACATTCCTCTAGGAACAGCAGTTTAACACTATGTGAAAGTTCTAGTCGTGATTCAAGACCTCTATGTACTGTTTAATGTAGCAAAGGTTAGATCTATATTATATCTTTCATTGGCTATAAGAAGCTAACTGTTTCTGAGCACCTCTTCTGCTGTGATTTGCTAAGTCCAAAGTAATTGCCTCCTGTATCCTATGTGATTTCACCATCCACTGTGTGACAATTTTAGAAGCTCTTCAGACAATTCTCAATTTATAGAACATTTCCTTACAAATAAGCCCAAGGTCTATGTACATGTTAGAATATTTTCTGGGAAAACACTTAGGTATGAGAACAAGGCATTATCTAATCTTCCTTTTTCCTATTACAGCATGTGAATTTCTAGTTTAGATTTGCTATAAGTACAACTGTGAGTGGATGGGTTTAGAATTACAATATTGTTTCCGTTCTGCTTTTACATGCTAGTGTAATCTTATAAAACAGTCAGATGTTTTCGGCTGCTTATAAAATTCTGCAATTTTATGCACCTCTTCTCATTTTTCAGAAAACCATCAAGATTGAATTTCAGCATAAACATTGTAGCCCAGATCATATCATTTTTAAGGACGTATAGCACCTGCAAAGCTTTTATTCTCTCATTCGGATTCTAAAATCTTGCAAACCAATAAAACTTCTCTAGAAAATAAAAGACCATGAAGCAGCAGTGGAGAATTCTTAGAAACCTGACTATAACACATAGGAGGAATTGGGTTTCGATCAGATAACAGGGTACAATGGTTTGAAAGTCAATGATGAAGGGATTCATTGTAAGTATATCACACAGTGAAGAATGAAGGCTATTCAATGATATTTGAAAGCAGTTCTGGAGGTTTTGGTTATTTTCAGATACGGTTTTGAAGATGAAAATAAACATAAACCCCTTTTAGTTCCATTTATATGTTGTGATGATTCAAAAAATTTGGTGAAAATACATTTCTTATTAATATTGTCTGTATATTTTATATTATTTCATGAAATTTATTGCATCATGGATAAGTAGTTCAAATGTGCTGATTATGTTTAAATCAATGTACAGTCCATTGATTCTCTGTTCAACTATGAGTTAAACTTGCTTATATTTTCCAATTTTGCATCTGAAGTAGGGTTTTTATTCAAATAATTTTAATTGTTCAAATGTCATTAGTTTTATTTTGTATGGCATATGCCCCAAGAAGGTGCCCAAGTTTCCCATAGCTTTAAGTTTTTGTAACTGGTTGCAACCTGTTACACTATGAAAAGCACAGCCCACTGTGCTCTACCACATAGCAATAAAGGCAAACACTGGATACCTCTTCAATGGAGTCTTTTTAGCTTCCCTTGGGTAAATAGAGAATAGTGGTCAATGGGCCTATTTACTTAAAATGCACTATGCATCAGACCAACGTTACAAAATATACATGCGGCTAGACACCAGAAAACATTCAGACAGCCCAAGCATTGAAAGACTGGTGTCATGAATAAGTCAAATTGTAAATATATATTAAAAAATACAAATGTTATTGATATGCATTAAGACACACCTAATTACTGTGTCCATCTCAAACCTGCCATAATAGGCTAGTGTTTGTACTCCCCTTAGCTACCTAAATATTAGCTTTTATGTGTATGGAATACTGTGATATTAGAGGAACAGATAAGCTCCTATAGTCCATACTATATACAAATAATAAATGTGAAGTGGTATCACCAGAGTCATTCACCCTACATCCCCATTGATCACATTGAGCAGTGGGGGACTTACTATTGAATCCATCACCAATCACGAGAACCAAGATTCCAAAATGTGGTCGGGGACTCTCTAACCAGACACTTCATGATTTCTCTAATACTGTGTGGTGACAATGTGGATAGAATATCAGGACACAGGTTTACATACATTTTCCTTTAGCATCTGAACATTCTTCTAGTATCTGACATCAAGAGACGAGATGGATCAGAGATGAAAGATGATGAGATCCAAAATATGCATATTACACATGACCTTCTCCACTCTGCTATCACAGCCATTACATACTGTCAGATCTGCTATATACTTCCCTGGATAAAGATCTCATCTGCCTGTAGCTTGTAGTTTTGCTCTCCTCACAATGTGTTGTTGTTTGCCAGCAGGAAGTCATTGTGTGTAAGCTTGTCCATGACTGCAAGGTTGGGGGCTGGAGGCTGAGAGAAGCTCAGATCTGCCCACCCTAAATTCGGAAGATCCCAGATTGGGTCTTGGAGAAACCATAATTGTGTACACTGATAGAGGACTGATAGAGACAGGTTGGAATTATATCTGTGAAATGCTATATTTTTGCTAATAACTTTGAATTACAGAATCTGTTGTTTGTTATCCTGAGTACATATAAGAATCTTGTCTTCGTGGGAATATCCCTTTGAGGGTCAGTAAGTCATAATTAGAAACTCTGATTCCCATTAGTGTTGTAATACAGAGTTCAATAAAGCCAGTATATTTTGGGATTCTGCATGAATAATGAGCAACCAATATTGATAAATTATATGCTGTTCATGTCTAGTCTGCCTCAAGAACATAGTAACACAAAAGTTGCGCAGACATAAAACTTTAAAAGCAGATTTAGACAAATATTGTATATTTTATGATCATAATAATTTATTCACTTTGTGAGTAATATGATTAGAGTGACATTGAGGTACATTTGATGTAATATGAGGTACATTTGATAAAAATATCTAATCTAGAGGCTTGAGTAGTTCTAGCTTCACTGCCAACTGATAGCAGTCAGGAAAAAGTCAGAATAAAGGATTTTAACAAGCTCTTTTTGTATTTATTTCAACATTACTATTATTTATTTAGCCTTGTAGTTAGTCAAAAAATAGTTATTTAGGTATTACTCTCTTCAGTCCAAAATTCTGTTCTACTATCTGCATCGGTCAAATAATCTCCCTTCCTATTCCGTTACCATACAGTGTAGCTACCAAGGTCAGGTAGAATTCTGGAAAAGAAGCGTAGTGGAGGGAGGTTTCATATGTGAAAGTAGAGAGAAGTATAATCAAGCTTATGGGGCCCAATGCAAATTATGCGTCAGATCACTTATCCTAAGCAGAAACATTTTCTAAACAGGGGCCAGGAGCCTTTTTTGATGAGAGAACCACGAACGCCACATATTTTAAAATGTAATTCCATGAGAGCCAAACAATATGTACATGCCCTACATGCACTACGTGATAGATTGAAAGGTAGTTGAAAGGTAGCCATTGCACATCTTCCTCCAGTAGATAGGTAGACATAGCATAAGGATCTCCAGTAAATAGGTAGTCACAGCAAGAAAAAAAATTGAGACCTGCAGCCAGTTCCTCAATCCTCCCACGCTTTTCTCTATGACCCATGCTCAGTTCAGCTCGGTGATCAGCGCTATGTGTGTCTTAGATGAGTATAAAGAGAGAGAAAGCAGATGCTAAGGGGTAACAATCTTTATTGAAAGTATACAAAAAGAACTATTAAAATCATTTAAAAACCCAAAGAACCAAGTTCATTTAGGTACAAAGCACAAAAACTCCCATAAAGGATGTAAATATCATGAATATGATGAAGACCCAATTATGTCCATGCACTTTAAAGGAATGGTGAAAATGCAGTGTTGCAGCAAAATACATAAGGACTGAGGAAATAGTTACACGGGCGCTGCCCTCTATGTGCATCCAATGACACAAAGTATACACACAGTCCCTAATGGTATGCGTACAATAGCAAATATAAGACAAATGGGTTACATTACCAGAAGTCGTCTGGATCAAGGGAGTGAGGATGCCCCACGCGTATCGCCCATTAGATGGGCTTCATCAGGGGAAAATTAATCATTTGGTGTATGCCACACAACCCCCCCCCCTTCTTTATATACATACATTTCGTGTGTCTTAGATGCACGCAGCCCTGATCACTTTTTATTAAAGATTTGTCTGTGACTCAGATACAACCATCAAAAGAGCCACATCTGGCTCCTGAGCCATATCTTCCCTACCCCTGTCTAACATGTTGAACAGAGGTTTATGTATGAAGAGAGAGGGTTGACCATCTGAAAGATTTAAGTGATCATTTTACCACAAAATGTAGACAGCTTCAACTTCATGATGCAACATTATTGAGTCCACTTTATACTATGCATGGGTATTAATGTTTATAATTATGACAGATCAACACATTTCCCTGTAAACAATATCATATTGTCTCATGATTGATTTATTTTGGGTCCCGGAGTCTCGCTATGGTGTGGGGCAATAAAGCTATTGTTGCACTGCTAGACTGCTAGGACCTGGATCTTTCCTTGTGGTTTAGAGGGAGTGTGATTGGAATATTATTGGCAAGATTTTATTTTTTTATAGTATTTCTTGCTGTTTCTTAACAATTAGAAATTGTTAACCACAGCTGTTTGGTATTGGCTGTCATCATTCAACAAGTCAGCTAATATTTTTGATAGATTTCCAGTTTATAAATATAGGAGCTCTAAAATTTGGTTGATGCAGTTCAAGGTCACGGAGAAGGAGGGGCTATATAGTCAGATTTTAAATTACTTTTAAACAATAACCCTGTGTTTCTTTTATTTCATTAACTTTACAGAGTTGTGAAGTAGCATTAGTGAAAAAACAGTCAGTACTTTTCTAAGTCATAAAAGTTCACTTGTATATTTTATTGCTGAGGGAATTTCTAAGGGGAACTCTGAAATCTGAGACTCCACAGTACTGTGATTGCCAAGATTCTTTCATGTGAAGCTCAAAGACCTTAGCTCAGGTTCAGACATTGACTAATAATACCATACACTGAAAAAACGACATTGCACTTAGTGAGTTATTGGGTTGCAGTATATACATTGTGTGTATGGAAGCTTTTGTAAAGCTTGCATTAAAATCTAATACTTCAAATAACATGCAAAATCTAAATATTAACATTTTTGCTAAAAGTTAACATTTTCTTCCAATGATTATACAGTATATGAGTTCTCCAGAGATTTAAAGGACATCTACCACAAGGATGAAGGATTGTAAACCACAGACACTGACATGACTGGTATGTGCACCCTATGGCAGGATCTGCTCTTCTTTAAGCTTCCTTTTCCCCTTTTTTTTTTAGGAAAAAATGGCTTTAAAATGTATGCAAATGATCCTGAGGGGCACCAGGCTCCATTAACACCTATGGAGCCTGGATCCCCTTAGGCTCATTTGCATAATTTTAAAAGCCTTATTTTGTAAAAACCAAAGCATAGGGTGTTAAAAGAAGAGTGGATCCTGCCAGAGAGGGCACATACCAGTATGTCAGTGTGTGTGGTTTACAATCCTTCATCCTAGTGGTAGATGTCTTTAAGGTGTTCTACCATCCAGATCCAGCGCATAATTATTGAGTACCAGTGCTAAGTTCCACTCAAGATTCTTCTATGACTATTCAGGAAACTCTCTTAATTCTCTACTGCAGATCTTTCATCAATATGTTATGAAAAATTTCAGATTTTACATAACAATATTACTACAACAACATTTTAAGCAGATGGAAGATCTGGAGTCTCACACTAATAAACTTGTGACAACAATGTAGTTTAAAGCTACTGCAGAGCAAGTAGACAGTGGACTTTATGCTCTATGTAGTTAGATTTTGCCTCAAAGATCTATCCCTTTCCATATTCTGTTTTACACCACATTGTATCACATGATGATCCATGTCACTGACTGTCCTACACACCGATACCTCTCTCAAGGCTCCAATGTGTAGGAGCTGAAACATTGGACAGTAATGTCTGGATGATAAGGTAAAAGACAGGAGGCTTCACTTCACATATCAAGAAATCAGAGCAGAACTTTTAATAGATGTATATTAGCAAATTACCTGAAACCCTGCCCCTTAAACTTACACATGCCTTGCAAAAACCATGAGGTAAACTGGCCAACCCCTTTAAGTTAACGGAGGTGGACATATTCTTCCTCCCCTCACAATTTTCCACACTGGTCTTTCTTGTCTGCATGTCAGGGAACTGGTCCAATCAACTTCTGGAATGGAACTCTCTTATAAGGTTTCCCTGCCATTTCACTTGTGCTTGCTATAAGTCTTATTTGGAGATTGAGGGCTATGTTGACTACTGTATTTTGGATTTCTTGACCAACTACTTGCTTTCTGATCATCCATTTTGCCTTGATTCTTTACTGTATTGTCCTATTGGTTCTGACCCTTATCTGTTGACTACTCTTCTATTTTTGTATTGTCTTGTCTTTGTCTTCATGTTCGAAGGGAATGTCGACCAGTGGTACATACTGTTTAAGGTAGGTTAGGCAATTAGATAGGGACAGTTGGTAAGGGAATTTTCTTCCAGACCATTGTAGCCGTTTCTTCCCTGGATCACTTCAAGCTTTAAAAATCCTGTGTCTTCTGGGGAAAGATCCAGAAAGTCATCCTTCATTACAGCACTCCATGCTGGCTACTCCTCTACAAAAACCAATCTGGTTTTTGTAGAGGAGTAGCCAGAATAATGCATTTATTTAGAAAGAAAATATGTTGGTTTTGCAAAAATTACCCAAAGGTATCTCAGGCTGTGTTAAACAAGATTATTTGTTCTGATGAAAACCTGACCTAAAGTTCTCTGTGCTTCAGACTGATTCAAAGGTTCACCCTCTAACAAGCCAATAAACCTAAGCACACAACTAACACAAAACAGAAGTGGCTTTGAGTGGTTCAGCCAGGTATCTAACCATCTCTGGAGAGACCTGAAAATCGTACCCATGAGGTTGCAATTACTGCCAAAGGTGCTTCAGCTATGTACTGAGTAAATGGGTTGACTATTTATGTCACAGTAAAAGTTTATTTTTCCTTCTAAGAAATTAGCAAGATTTCTAAATTTCTGATTAGTCATCATCGGCTATAGAGTGGAAAACTTTAAGGAAAACTTTTTTAATTTTTCCAAAATAATGCAAAAAACTGTGCAATAGACAAGAGGCACTGGAATACTGTTTCTTCGCCTCTGGCTTTGATACAAGATGGGATTCGGTTGGCATGGAGGTAGGTTCTGTATAGTATGCACTGGAACATCTGCCCACAGATGTTGAAGCTGGCTGGGTCTGTAAATCCTGCACACTTTTGGCTTGCTGAAGCTGGAGCTGGTGCCATAAATGCTCATTTGACATTAATCTGGTGGCTTGGCAAAAAAAAACCTTGCAGTGCAGTGCATGAGCTTGCTGAAAAATGCCATGTGAGACAAAACATGTGGCAGATGGATATCTTGCACATATAGCTGATGTATTAGTGTCCTTTCTGTAAATACTTAAGATGATCGTCGTATACAATTGCTCCCCAGATCATCATGCTACATTTGGAACATTTTGAAATACCTGTAGGGGCAACACACTGTTGCGCCCTAACTGTCCACGTCATAGGTTAGACATGATAGACCTGCGTCTTATCTTCTATTATATTATAGATGAAAATTTGGAAGGGTTTACTGTATTCATCTGATCAATCTGTTCAACAAACCTATAATTTGATTTCTTCTCCAAAGATGGTAAATTTGGGGTTTTTAGCTAAACCACTTACATCAAACATTTGCTCTCTTTGGTTCATTAAAATATTTCTCTGTTTGAAACCTTGTCTTTCCCTCTCAGGCTGTAGTTGTGTTTTACACCTCCTAAAATCCATGCATGCTTCCATCTGCTATAGTTTATTCAAAATTCTCACTTTCTCCCAGATATCCAAGAAACATTAGGAGGTAAAGTTGATCATGCTAGAGTTTGTGCTTTCAAACTCCCTGTTGGCATTAAAATTTACTTTTTGTGCCAAATGGAAGATTCGTCAGTAAGCCTGTTATCACCCGCCAGCTGTTACCGGGTGACAATTCCACTGTCTATAGCAAATTAGATTTTCATACTATAGATTCTTATGAAGCTGTCTCTGAATTTTGACTTCCTTTATGCTTGGGTCACAGCTTGAGATTTCTGGCTATGAAATATGTTCATTATACCAATATTATCAATGAAAATGAGATTGATTTATGTTCAATTTGGTAATACTGTTTTGTTATCATAAGTCGTTGGATTATGTAATAAAAAGTGTAAACATTTTTTTAAACAATAGTTTTTATTTGATTTTCAAAACATATGCTAAAATAATTTTTTTTTTTCTTAAAGAAATATGTTTACAGACATAAAACATTAGCAACGGTTCGGATATACTCTATACAAATTTGATTATTATATTTGATTTCTGGTATATAGGTGTGAGAGCAGCACGGTAGTTGAAGGTCATTTTATAGAAGAGGATATAAAGCTTTTCCAGCCAATCTCATAAGAGCCAATTCTAAAAGGAAGGAAGCATTCTAAAAGAAAACTTTTATTCACACATCATAAAAAGCAGCCTTCTTATGAATAAAAGTATTTTAGCACTCCACGGCTGTTGCTTCTTTCTACCCCAGTGTGGATACCTATTCCATTTTTGATGCTTTATCTAGCTGTGCTTATATTTTGTCTATCTTTTTGAGACAATCCAGGACTAAAGGAGTGTAAGTTATGGGAAATATGCAAAGCTTTCCAGGATGGAATAAGGAAAACCACACCTCTTTCAGCTCCCTTGACATCAAGCCTGACCTACAGGATTAAAAGCAAACAATAGAGATGAGCGAGCACTAAAATGCTCGGGTGCTCGTTACTCGAGCCGAACATTTCCCGATGCTCGAGTGCTCGTTTCGAGTAACGAGCCCCATTGAAATCAATGGGAGACCCGAGCATTTTTCAGTAAAATTACAAACTGAACGAGCACAGTGAAAGAACACAGTGCAGAACAGATTGCAGATGTTCGGGAACATCTGCGATCTGTTCCGGAGACACGCGTGCAATACGGTGTTCTCCTCAATAGTATTTGAAGAACAATATGTGTGAAGAACAACTTGCAGATGTTGCCAAACATCTGCAATGTGTTCTTCACACATATTGTTCTTCAAATACTATTGCAGATGTTCCCGAACATCTGCAATCTGTTCTGCACTGTGTTCTTTCACTGTTTTCTTCAATTAAATGATTAAATTAAATGTTTTAATTGTATTTTTTTACTGTTCTTCACTTCTTTTTTTTTAATTAAATGCTCGTTATCGAGCAGGGCAAATACTCGTCCGAGCAATGAGCCGGTCCGAGTATACTCGCTCATCACTAGCAAACCAGTATATCTATTCCAGAAGGAACAAACTCCCAACTACAGACAGCACTGTTTTGACCTTATAGGGTCTCCTCAGTACAGCGTAGGAAGCTGGGTGAGAGGCTTGTCACTAGGGTCGGCAAGTAAGAGTTCTCCTTATGGAGACTGACAATTAAGGCCACCATGTAGGTGTGTGGAGTATTATAGCCATGGATGCTCCACTAGGGGGATTCTGGGAAAATAAGCTTTCCAAGATGGGATAAGGAGAACCATGCCTCTTTTAGCCACCTTGTAAGGTAGCTCATTTTACAGTCAGAGAGAACAAGTGGTTCTCTACATAGCCATCTGACTTAAAGTGGTATTCCATATAAAGTTAAGGGATCTCTGCTGGATGCCACATAACATAAGTATTTCTGAGTCTACTATGTGAGTGTACTGTTAGTGGAATGCACAATTGGGACCACCACTCAACTGATTTCTATGGCACTGACAAATATGGAGCTGAACACTGCTCTTCCAATCCATAGAAGTTGATGGAACTACGGTCGCTTATGTGCACATTAACATTCACACAGAGAACTCATGATTGTACTCATGTACTTATGATTGGTAAGAGCACCATTTTGGACCAAGAATGATCAGATATTTATTGTCCATCCTTTGGTTAGGTAATAGATGCTTTACATAGAATAGCTTTACATTGGATAGTTCTCTCACGTAAGATACAGAAAAGTCATCAGAGGTGGCGTTAGAAAACTGTAATCAGATAGGTGAAGTAATCTACACACCTATGTATATTTGTTTTGTGAGCCGGTCTATAAAGTTTTTAGTGAGGTTTATTTACAGTTTAATTTTGATGGCTCCTTAGGTGTAAGAAATGTAATTTCTTACTTGTGTAGAAATATCAGTTTGTCAAACCATGAGAAGCATGTAGTCATGTTGGAAGGAAAGGTGCAATGGGGGACATTCCCTCTTTCTAAATTTCTTGGATGCTGCAGTCAGGATTGATGGTACATGAATAGACTCTTAGCCCTGACCATAAATGAATTGCAAGTTGTGGGACATATTTCCTGTCATTGCCTTATGGCTAGTATAGCAGGAAAGGTCTGCATAGCAGCATTTATATAAGAGAACAATGCATTATCAGCTTGACATGCATATAACAATATATATGAAGCAGGTAAAGAGAAATATATTGGATCTTGGATACTTCATTGGAAGAAACAGAACCAAAAACTGCTCAGGAGTGTAAACATTGAAAAAGTTGTTTCTTATTATCACTAAATGTTGTAGAAAGTGAAATGTTATGTCCTGCTCCTTGTTTGGTAGTTAAGATATTTACAGATATTTCATTCTTTCTGACTTCTAATCATTATTATTATAATCATCGTCATTGTCTAGAAGACCAGTCTCATATTAATAGATAAATGCAAGTATTCAGACTCCAGCCGACAGCCCACAGACTCATTTGAGTCAAATTAACGTTTTCTACAAGGATTTAATAATCACAAACACCTTTAAAAGTGCTAATTTCTGCTTAGACAGTTTTTCTTATCAAAATAGTTCAAGTAATGATGGTCTTAGCATTAAAATGTAATGGGATTTCGGTCCTTGCATAATTGTACAACTGCTGCATAAATTCTGTATCAAGCTGGATAAGGGTAATAACAATAGACTTCTAAATTAGACTCTCACTTAATCACTCGCCACTAATACACATAGTGATAGAATACTTTTATTATTATGACATAAGCCTAAAAATGTAACAAAATATGATTAAGTAGTTCAATACTTCTTTATTCTTACAGTGACATTCTTGACTGGATGGAGAATTAACTACTGAAATTTTAATACAGTTTAATTTTATTATCCTTAATATGTCATTGCTTACCTTTGGTGGCCTCTTTCATCATATTTTTAATCTGGGTCTATCAGGATCACAGGATATGAATTGTTTATTTGTGTAAGGAGCTTAAAGTAAGTTGCTGGACAGGTATCTACCTAGGCGCAAAAAGAGGGGTAGTCAAGGACTACGCAAGAAGTTTCATTTTTATTCTTCTCTTATTTTTTGTACCGAACTAAACATTTTTTATCCCTGCCTTCTGCTCCTGTGCCACAACAATGCCCTCAATGAAAGGCCCCAGCTGTTGTGTTACCTCAGGAGGCATATTTAAATGCACATTGGTCTACCTATATGTTAGTTACTGGAGGCTGCTTAAAATAATGCTTTATTGTGTGCCTGCTATTTGAGGTTAAACATTCACTTTGACCTATTTGGATCATTCTTTGGCTATTAACTTGGAGTTTAATTGTCTTGGATTATCCTGGTATTTGTACCTTTCTCAGACATCACAACTCTTGCCACAGATTAGTGACTACATAGGAGCTACAACTTGGGGATTGATAACTCTTTGTGGAGTTATAGCATTAAATATGACAGGCTCTTTCAGACTTACTTTAGTTATTGCTGTGTTTCCCTAAAAATAAGACAGTGTCTTATATTAATTTTTGTTCCTAAAAATGCACTAGGGAATGTCTTATTGAACAAGAACTCACATTTATTGTGGAACAAAAAAAAATCTACATTTATCAATATACTGTGTTCATATCATCACAAACATCAGCATAACCATCTGAATTCATCGAGAATTTCTGGTGACTCTATGTCCTTGTACAACAATCTATATTACATTTACTGATCCTGGTATTTCTGTATTAAAGACCATTATGTCAACAACTTCTATAACATCCTTATAACTCTCCAAACCCTGAATTCTATCAAAACTGTATGAACCAAAAGCAACATTTATTAAAAGACAGTCATATAACCATCTTATTATTCAGTGTTTGGAGACTTATGATGATGATTCATATGCTGAATGTCTTGTTACTCTATTTCTTTTAGAATCATTGGCCCCAACCTCTTATGTTTAGCATTTTCCTTAAATGAGCCCGTCTTCAGGTAACTGCTTGTAGCATGTTTGCAGCGCACCTGTCAGTGACTTTTTGAATTCTTCATCCTTGCCACAACCTCTCTAAATGATCTACTAATACTTATGTACAGCATGGAGGGAGCTGTAGAAATGACTGCTGCAAGGTCTTATTTTCAGGGGAGGCTTAATATTTCTAGGCTTGAAAAAAATAACAGTAGGTCTTATTTTTTTCGGGGTGACTTATTTTAGAGTTTTAGAGGAAACAGGGTAATAGAGAAGTTATAGATATACCATCACAAATTTTAAGACCTGTGCTACATTGATTTTAACAAGTGATTTACAGCTGCTGTCCAAGCAAGTTGTTTGGAATTTTGCAACCTGCAAGTACAGTTCAGTATTTTCTTCAGTCACCAAGAGAAGACCACGGATGTCAGAGGTCCTATTATAAATGGGTCATTGGGCCATTGCATCTCTAAGATGGCATCTTTGTCTTCCACTGTGCATGAGGTAAAAGCACAGGCGCAGATATTGGACATTCATACCTTATTTTCCGTCCAGTATCTGTGCTTGAGGAATGTAAAAATGTAATACTAACTATAATGCCTCTATCTATAGTACTAGTCAGAGTGTGACCATGGGGGTGCCCCCATAGATATTCGTAGTTAGTGGTCATACTTATAGTGTCAAAAAATCCCCCATTGAGGCCTTTTGGGGAGACTTTCTATGATTCGCACAGTGGCTACCCGGCCAGGTCACGGGGCAGTGAGACAAAGAGTGCTCACCGCACCGTGACCAGGTGCCATAGACCTCTATGGGTGCCATGATCTGGCCACCAATTTTGCAGGCAGATCACATCCACCATAATTGTGTGCATGAGGCCTATAGTGTGAGCCAGAACACCTTCTTTTACTGCTGATGTCTTCCTGCTAGGAGATGAAAGAGACACAGACAGGTTTGCAGTTTCTCTCTTAAGAAGCCTCAGAAGAAGTTGGCTATTTTTAATAAAAAGTAGAAAAAACAGGTGTAGTAACACATACATTACCTATAGACTTATACATTGTAAGCCCAGCCCTCTCCTCGTATTTGGAGAGGCCTTGCTCCGTTATCCATTACATCTGGATGTTTAAAACACATTTCCATCAGTTGTAACACACTACCTGATTATGGAGAACGCATCTGTTCCTCACTTCCCCTGGCAACAAACTGCGCTGAGCATCTTTAAATGGATTCGCAGACTGCAGCCAGTTCAACGGTTATAATGGTGATGATATTTATGTAACATGTTTGTTCAGAATTTCTTTCCAGGCTGTTGGCAGTTCTTCCTTTATCAGCTGGTATGTTTTACTAAGAGCTGCTTTACCTCACCCTGCCCTAGGCCTGTCAAAGCCTCAGACTTTGGGACTCCAGAGCTTTTATTTAGACATGTTTTTTTTCTCTTTACCTCATTTGGGAAGGGCATGGATTTCGGTTACTTGAATTGCAGGAATAAAGTTATCAGGCTTGCCAGATGTTCTGACTGCATCTGAAATGAAGACAGGAGGAGAGAACTAGGGTTACAACTCACTGACCATTTAGCTCAGGATAAAGTAACCATAGTAGCTTTTAACCCTTCCAGGATCAGAAACCTGAATGTCCTCACTAAAACTGTTTCCTTTTATTTATTCATTATTCTGCAGCACCGCAGACTTATTCTGTTATCAAGGCAAACAAGTATCTTTTTTTGTTTTTGTTTTATTTTGGGGATAGTTCTATATAATCTTATATATAGTAACAAATTGCAATCACTGATTAATTCCGGCCAATGTAAAGAATACATGGCATAATAAAGTTACAAATGAGATGGGATTTTTTTTATATGTTTAAACAGAAAGAAGAGAAAGAAAGAGGGAAACTGAATCTTTGCTTTATCTGCTGCAAACGTTGAAAAAGTAGTAGTAGTAAAAGTGAATGTAAGAAACTTGGAAATAAATTCTAAAAGAAAAAATTCTAGAAAAAATCCCTTTTCTACTTAACTTGGTCTTCTCTTGCCCCTCTCTCTACCAATCTGACTTTTACTCTGAAAACTCTGCTAAATCCATGTAGCTCAAAGAAGGACTGCAGGTATCAAATTGCATAGAAGTCTATGAAGGGGGAGGAGCGAGTGGGTGAACATTTACTTAGAGCGAGTGAAAAAGCAGTGATACAGACAAATTCAACATTAAGAACTTTTCCACAACTGAGCAGTGTCCCCTACAAACTCAAAAGAACTCTTAATCCAAGAGGAAAACTACTCTACTACATCAGAAGTGGTTAATAGAGATAGGTTAATGCAGAAAAAAGGAATAAAATGAGCAAAAAATACCATGTGGCTTATGCTTAAATTTGTTGAAAGATTTAGTCTGCTTTAAAGGGGTTGGCCACTTTAACTCAAGTATCCTGTAATATGTGTCATATTTGCATATTTCCCAGAATCCAATAGTGGAGCATCAATGGCAATAAGTTTCTACACACCTACAAGGTGGCTCCTAATTGGCAAAGTCTCCATAAAGGAGAGCTCTTATTCCCTGACCCAAGACCTCTCACTAAGCTAAACCAGTTCACTACACTGTACTGAACAGACCCAACCATGTTGAAATAGTGCTGTCTACAGTTTGAAATCTGTTCCTTCTGATATGGTTTGGTCATTCCTGTCCATAAAATAGCCATAGTTGGAAGGTCATGTGACTCTAACTATCCATGACCACTCTAAGTTCCATCTCTGGTGCCTACCATTCTATGGTGCTCTCTGCAACTGCGCCATACCCACGGTACGTGCACAGCGAAGCTTTAGTCGGCTGGCTTTAATATGTGACTGCACAGCTGCCGGAAGCTCTGGATTGAGGTTTTTTTTTTTTGGTTTTTTAGCGGGCACAGATTGAAAAGGGCAATTTGAGACACTTAAGCACCAGTTGCTAAGGGCCAGTGTTTGGTTTAGTGTCTCAAGTTGCCCTGACAGATCCTCTTTAAAGTCCTGGGAAGTAGGTTGGCCATTTAAAGTTAGAGATCACCCCCCCCCATAAGCAGCCATTTTATGAACCCGAATGGCACCTGTTAAGGTAAAAGACATTTGTGAACTAGGGGCTTTACTTTACATTTTAAGAAAGTGGTATAGAACTTTTAATAGATTTATATTGGTATATTACCTAATATCCTACCCATTACAAAAGTATAGTGGCCAACAACTTTAAGCTGTAGCCTATGATGCATAAAACCATTTAGCAAATTTAAAAATAGCTACCACAGCAAGGATTTCATTTTTCAAGGCCAGAATATGATGCTTTGTTTTTTAAACTGTATTATAAATCACTCTAACAATTTTCCTAGCTATTAGGTTACAATTGGTATTGCCTAGTGATTAATTTAGAAACATCACATGTTCTTGAAGGAAGACTTTAAGGTCACTATACACCCACTGAATCCACACCCACAAGTACAACAAGCACAAAATAACATTCACACCAACATCACACTTATAAGTTGTATACAAACAGACTACTCACAATACTCACAATATTCACACAATACACATAACTAGGGGTAACTTAAGGAGTATTCCCATTCTCCCAATTAATTTTATTGTTGGTATGATGAAAAGTTATAAAATTTTCCAATACACCTTCAGTATCAATTCCTCACAGTTTTCTAGATCTGTCATTCGGTGGAAAACTTCTATGTTTTCTTCCAGTGGACAGAAATCTTTCAAAGGTCACACAGGTGCAAAGTTCGTTATATCCCAAAGCTCTGATTACTCTCCATGATACCTGTGTGACTATGGTCAGATTTCTATCCACTGGAAGTAAATATAGAAGCTTTCTATAGAAGGACAGCAAACAGAAATCCAGAAAACAATGAGCAATTTATACAGAAAGTATATTGAAAAACTGAATATTGTTTATTCATTATACAAACAATGACATTTATTTGTTGAAATGGGAATAACCCTTTAAGTATTACCCCGCTAATGACAAGGTCCCAATGGCCCAAATATATAAAAGATGGTGTAATGTGCCCACATGTGCCTAGATTTGACAATTAAAGGAAATTTTTCTCCTTTTAATTTTTATTTGAGATTACAATTACACCAAGTATGAAGAAAGTGACTGGGAATGCTCCTTAATAATTCATCCATCAGGGGGATTTACTAGTGCATTTCATGGGTAGTACCTGAACACTATGCTAACCAGGCATACAGTGGTCCCTGACACCCAGGTTTCAGAATGTCTGAATGTCAAATCTACATAGGTAAGACTGTCTAACTTGGGGCAGCTGATAGTACCACCTGTTTGTGTTTGTGTGGAACAATGAAGCAGCTACCCATATTTTCCAGCATGCTCACCAATCCTTGTGGAGAAAACTAGTGTTCTTATATTTTATACCCTTCAGGTTAGCCCTCACATATAACTTACAATGGAAACAGCACCAAGCCAAATATCATAACTTTCAGGGGATACTTTTGGCATTTTGAAGTTTCAAACCCTCTGATCCTGACTTAAAGTGATTCTGCAGAACCATTTAATAAAGGACTTTCCTTCAAAAAGTCTTGACTTTCCACATTCCCAGACCACAAGAGGGAATCACCTTAAGAACCAGGGTAACGTAAGCCAGAGGATATCCCTAATGTGCAGAGATCCTTTGCTTGCCTTCCAGTCTCCCATTTCTGGAAGAGAGGCTATAACAATCCCCTAACTGAGCATACCCACAGGGAAGCCCTCTCCCTCTCTTTCCAGAGTTTGCAATAGTTATATTCACAAGGAATACCACAGAAATGATCTTCTTATCAATTGTCCCATAACAGTTGGTAGTACAGAATGTAGACCCATGGAGGCTCCAGCAAGATGCAAGCACTGAACAAGGTTAACAAAAGGAGCAGGGGGGTATTGACAAGGTCTACCGTTTTATGAAGTGTCAAAGACGAACCTTCCCACCCGCCCATCTTTTGAGTGGTGATCTTATCCCTGCTATATCTTTTTCACATTAAGAAATTCCCTTGGCAAATTCAACACTAAGAACTTTTCCACAACTGAGGAGTGTCCACTACAAACTCAAAAGAACTCTTAATCCAAGAGGAAAACTACTCCTCTTCTTTAAGCTATCAACAAATATGGCTATGATTTATGTGGGATAACAAGAACTCCATATTGGTGGCATACGTGGCTGCTTTTTATATACTGGATATTGCTGTATATAAGCCAATTATATTGACCAATTCTGGGTACTCCCCCTGTCTGGAAAATGCCAGGTACCAAGCTACAGGCTTCTCTGTAGTCCCACTGACTTGGGACATTGTATATAAGATGGCAGCATATGGTTAGTTCAAGCAGCAGCATTTTTAGTTATTAAATTATTTTGAATCCATTCCCTAATTTAAAAAAATGGCTGGACCATTATACAAGCCCACAATACCTCTTCTGTTAACCCCTCATCCTCATAGACTGTAAGCTCTTGTGAGCAGAGCCTTCATTCCTATTGTCTTATATGACTGTTATGACTCTGTAATGTCTTATTTTACTTGTGTATATAACCCAGAATCTGTAAAGTGCTACAGGCTTTGATGGCGCTATATAAATAAAGATGATGATGATAATCATTATTAATATTATTAAATCCAATTTGTGGGACATGTGGGACTGTATATTGCAGAATGCAGCAGACCACTTACTTGGTTGGATGTACAGCACTGGTCACCATTTGCTGTAGCCATGACTTTATCACAACCCTATAAACGTGCTCTTAAAAACCATCTCTTTAGGCAAGCCTATCACACTCGCTAACTGCTTGAAATGTCAACTCTCCCTTTACTAATCCATCCTATGTCCTCCTCCCATCTGTTATCTGGCAAACAGCTGATATATACCAAGCTCCAGGCTTCTCTGCAGTCTTTTTCACCTAGGACCCTGTAAATAAGATGGCGGCTGATGGCTGGTTCAAGCAGCAACATCGTTGTTTATTAAATTATTTATTAAATTATTTTATATTGTTCCCTTATAAAGAATGGCTGGACCATTATACAACCTCTTGTGTCACCCCCTCATAGTCTGTAAGCTCTTGTGAGCAGGGCCCTCACTCCTATTGTTCCATATGACTGTTTGTTCTTTGTAATGTAATATAGTTGTATATGTCCCCTATGATTTGTACAGCGCTACGGAATTTGATGGCGCTATATAAATAAAGATTATTATTATTATATTATTATTATAACCCTATTGCTATTTTTTTAGGCAGGACATAAGCATTTGTGCCAGTGTTACTCAAAGTTATGTCTGACAGCTTCTTTATCTTTAACTTACTGACAGGAAAATTACGCTAACACCACTGGTCTGTGCCAGTCTATGGACAAGGGACATTGAATGTAAACTGCAGCCCTCTCTTGAAGTCAGTTGAACCACATTAGTTTGTTATTGTTTACATCAGTAATGTCTGAATGTTTTTCTATCGGATGCATTTTCATAGGGACTAAGAGGGATGGGGGTCATTCCCAATTATGGTGTGATATATAATATATGTTTCTGATGTGCAATGGCGGATCTTCATGGGCGTTATGGGCGAGCACCTGTGGTCTTCGGCTTCCTGTGGGCCCACGCCCACCCAGATCTGGGCCCCATATGAAGTTATCCATGATCTGCTCGCTAGCAGCTATATAAGACTATGATATGTAGTTCACTCAGTAAAGTGCCGGACCTGTGACAGATGTGGAGCCGGTGACCATCAACTGCATCATACAGAGCATCACAGCGCGCACAGGCCATCAACAGTGCTAACTCCCGGATGTCCTCCAACTTGTTTCTTCTACTGGGCATCGCTTTCCCCGGCATTTGAAATAAACTTTGCTGGGGTGGGGGTGGGGGTGTTGTATTGGTCATAAATGAATGTTCCGCGGGGGGAGTGGGCTAGTTGGTTGATGCCACATTTGGGAAAAAGGGTTATGCCGAGAAGTGCACATAGGCGCCAGGCTCCAGCCAAAGAGTGGTCGCTCATATGTGATCTCCTACACTGTCTGTGACAGGCTTCAGGTGTACAAAATAAATATCCCCTTTCACAGGCAAATTGCATCTAGTGCTTCCCATTCAGGTGCAGGCTATGACGAAAATCTACACCAGGTCCGAGCTGCAGAGGCACAGCACATTGCTGCACTGAGCTACTGTCCACTTGAATATAGATAAACCTGTGAGCGCTAGGGGCCGGGGGCAGCATTATAGCACCAGCCTATGATTTATGTCCCCCGAAGTGTTCACGGTGCATCAGATTCATGAATTGTGGCACATGTTCTTCAAGAATTTTGCTCCCCTAAGCAGAAAAATGTTGTGAACATAAACTATTAAGAAGAATTAAAATTCTACTGTTTCTTCATTTTGGCCATTGATTTTGCCCAGGTGGTGAAGACGCAGGACAGAAGATGACTGCTGGTCACATGTCCACATCACATGTCCTGTAGCTGCCTGGGCAGGTCATGTGATCACCACTATATTTGGCTGTAGTCGGCTGGTTGCAGTGCATCCAGTATGGCCAGTGTTGTGGTGAGACGTCATCTCAGTAATGTAATGTGCAGTGATGGCAGTTACACATCATTACTATGGTAACAGAGCAAGAAAGTCTGTTACATCATCACTGGGAGCAGAGCATGAGAGGGTGGAGGGGTTACTGGAAACTGAAGGATCATAGGACTTTGGAGATGGCAGTCATCTTGGAGATAACTCCAGCTACTTTAGAAAGCCCATAAAATTTAGTGAATCATTAAAGCACACTATTTAAGCTCCATTTTGTGAGTTTGGCTGTATTCATTTATTTATAGCTTCATGGGCTTTTGTATCAGATGTTCAAGTTTTTCTCTAGGTCTCGTGGCACACGGGACATTCTGCTGGAATAATTAGTGGGACCTCTGTTGGTGGTGTGGAAGCTGTTGTCAGTATTTGCAGATAAGGAATACATTTACTGACAATAACTTTTTTTTAAACACATTTTTTTTATTAGTTTTCAGAAAATCATACAACATTGTGCAAATAGTGGAATGAGACTCCCAGCAGGATGCCTCTCCCTATGTTGTATACAAACGTAAGGGAGTATACAGACATGGAACTGGAAAATAGGGGCCATTGCTGGGAGCAGTACACAAAATTTACATTGGGCCCAACTGATAATAACTTTTCATGACTTCAACATGCTTAACTATTCTTATACATACCTTATCAGTGTACTGTACATGAGTAGAAACTGCTGATGTCTTTGCAGAGGAACTATAGTATTAGATATTACACAATGAGAATAGGAAAACATTGCCACCTAGTGTTCACATTGCCATAGGTAAGTGCAGAATTCTTGAGCCTTTCCAGCATAATTGATGGATCTGATATCTGTTAGATAAGGTCTCAGATCTTAGGCAGAGTAGGTGTTAAGTATAATGTTTTTAGCATTCTGGTAAATCTACCTTAAGTTATAATTGTATGAGTACTAATACATCTGAGTGAGGAGAATATAGTCAATCATGTACCTACATCTAGTGTTTCTTTCACAAACAATATCTTTGGCATCCATATGAAAAGTAATTATAGACATTGCTTTTTCTGTATTTGATAACATTGCTTTGCAGTACAGCTCTGCTGGATTACCAGCTGTGTATACTGTAGGCACAAGAGCATTTCGCCATGCTCCTAGCCAAACCAGAAGAAATAATCAGACTTTCAAGATAAATAGTGATGAGTGGGTTTGTTGAAATTCAAGTTAAACAAGTTCAGACTTGACACTGAACCCCATTGAAATCAATGGGGTTCCAAACTTTAATACCCAAATTATCTGTTAAATGCGGGCAACGAGAGCTAGAGAGCTGCAAAATGGAGATAATAACATTGCCAAAAGTGGATTAGATAAAGTACATATAATAATAACAGAAAATAAAAACTAAAATAAAGAAATACATTTAAAAAACAAAATTAAATTAAAACCAAATAAAATGTAATAGCTGTCAGCACCCGTCCAGCAAACGCGCAACCACAACCAGACGTGGCGCTAGCTGTCAGACTACGTAAGTGATTGCGAACTCACCCTGCGACGTCCCTGCGGGCTAAGGCCCTGCCTAAAGCAGATAAACCGCCCTGATAAGGGCGAACCCACTATCAGGAACCTAACTGACTGTCCCTGAGTGACCCTACAACAGGACAGGAGACACTTATTTCGTCTGGCAGCTGCTGGATGGTGGAGCGGATAGGTAACGAAAATACAGGTATAGACCAGTGTTCACACTGGAGCACAGAATACGAACGCAGGACTGAGACAGGGACAGATATATACAGGTCTTAAGGCAGATAATCACAGGTCAGATCCAGATACAGGTACAGGCGGGATATACAGGTCAGGTCAAGATCAAACAGGTATATACAGGTCAGGACAAGATCAAGCAGATATATACAGGTCAGGAACAGATACAGGCAGACAAACAGAGACGGGTAAAACTGAATTAGAAACACAGGGAAGACAAGACTCAAATTAACCAGCAAGCCTAATGGATACAGGTACAGGTGGGATATACACAGGTCAGGCCAAGATCAAGATCAAGCAAGTATACATAGGTTAGACTCAAAATAACCAGCAAGGTAAGATGGGAATGGGCAGGTATATAAAGCCGATCCCAGACACGCCCCCACTAGCACACTGGGGAAACTGTCCGTCAGGCTAGTAACCCTTGCTGGGCAGGACAGAAATGCAAGGAGCAGGGTGTGGCTCAATTAATCCAAACACAAGAATTAAGCCACAGTTCACACACAAATAAACGCCTCTGTTCCGCCAACTGCGGATAGAGCGACGTTCAGGCACAGACGTTACAATAGCGCTATAAGATGCTATGGGTTTCAGACCATTTGAAATTAAACAAACAGTGACTGTGGTATAGGCCTGTTTGACATTAGACATGCAGTGACTTCAGTATTGGATCATTGAACTTAGAAAAGGCGGTGACTGCAGAGTAGGCTGTTAGACAGGCAGTGACAGCATTATGACACTATAGGTCAGTATCATTATACATATGCAGTTCTTTACACTGCACTGAAAAGGGCAATTATTTAAAATTTTGAGCTGTCCCTCTATAAAACAGTCTTCTCTCCATACCTAGCTGCCCTGAAAAGGGCATTTAGTCCCTGCCTGTCCCTAACTCCATAAGCAGCCTTCTCTGGACAACTTAGTGAGTAGAGCTGTCTGCTGGGACTCCTCCATAATCTATCTATCAATACATACTAGAATTCAGCCCATCTTCAGTTCGGGAGATCAGTTATTACGAGTAGGATTTCTGCTACATATCATATGAATTGTATGCTGATCACGTTGTGCCCCCTAGAATACTACAAGTGGAGCCATACTCAGGCATACTAATCAGATGGTGTGTACAGCCCTTTAGGTTGATCTGTTACTTACACTTGTCACTGCTAAACAGTCTGCACTTGTGTGAGGCCAAATATAGGTATACACCTACCTGAAGAGTGTCTTATGTATGTTTTTGCTTTCCTATTTTGGATATTAGCAAGCATAGACTTATTTCACAGTTCTGTGACCTTTGGATAGATTTCCAGACCATTAATGTAGTATTAAATTCACATACACTCCCCCTCTACATGTTACTTCACTTTTTTCTTCACAATCATAAATCATGATAATCCAATTGGTTTCCTGCAAATTTGGTATTAGATGTGAATCTCCCTTTGATGTTTCTGTTGCAGGGTCACAGATGAGTCTTGCTTAAAACTTCAATATGATGTGACATTTTACTTGTGACAAATTAGCTGTCTGCATGAAAAAGAGGTACGCAGCAGCATTGAGATAATGGCGGAGGGAAGAAAGTTATGCCAGATGCAATTCCAGAGAGAGGAAATTGTGGAGGATCAACCTTTTCACCTTGTCATCCTTTACATTCTACAGCCTAAAACTAAGTAGTCAAGTTACAAGAGGCTTTCTGACACTTAAAGGGGTTTCTGGAAGGGCAGGAGGGGTTTCACGAGACTAGGACAGGGATTAATACTAAGTAGGCAATGTAAGCCCAGGCCAAAAAGTCTAATTAATTGCAGTGGCTCATAGTGGATGAATATTACGGTTACTATGCTAAGCGTACATCACACATTGTGCGCCGAAACCCTTTGGTATCGGTTGGCACACATTTGGTACAAATTACACAAGAATTGATGAATTTCTATTCGTGAATCTCAATCAGAAGCACCCAGCATACATATAATTCAAAGATTTTTTTGAGATATCCCCATTTGCCATCCTCAGTGACTCCCTCAGTCATCAGGCTGCCATGACCGATATCCGTTGACCTTATAGACAATCAAATCGCTACTAAGGAAGCATGGCAGCACCGGTCGGTGAGTATGGCTACATTTTTTTTACATTTTCAATCAGTCCACAAAACCCCTTTAACAAGGGTATTCAATTCAAACCAATAGGCTTGATGTACGGTAATGCTGTACCATATAAGCACAAAAAATATGCTGAAAAAACCTACCTTGGCTTATACTTGAGTCTATAAAAAACAACAACTCTGTACTCGGGTCGTTGGAAAGATGAGTACAGAGTTGTTGTTTTTTCTTGTAGGCATTGGCTGGCTGTCTAAATACTGGGGCAGGGGCTGGCTGGACATATACTGGGGGCATGAGCTGGCTGTCTATACACTGGGGGCAAAGGGTTGCTGGCTATATACTGGGGCAGGGGCTGACAGGCTATATACTGGGGGGGCAGAGGACTGGCTGGCTATATGCTAGGGGGCATTGACTGGCAGGCTACATACTGGGGACATTGGCTGGCAGACCATATACTAGGGGGCATAGGCTGGCAGGCTATATACTGAAGGCGCAGAGGGCTGGCTATATACTAGGGTAGCATTGACTGGTAGGCTATATGCTAGGGGACATTGATTGGCAAGCTATATACTAGGGGGCATGGGCTGGCAGGCTATATACTAGGGGGCAGGGGCTGACAGGCTATTTACTGGGGGAATTAGCTGGCTGGCTGCAATCCTAGGGGCATGAGCTGACTGGCTGTATACTGGGGGCATGAGCTGACTGGCTATATACTGGAGGGTATGGGCTGGCTATTAACTAGGGGGTATGGGCTGGCTAGTTATGTACTGGGGGTCAGAGGGTTGGGTATATACTGATGGACCGAAGGCTCACTACAGTTTGCAGTTTATGGTGCCACCTGGAAACAGCTTGTGATGATCTTATTTTTAGGGAAACATCTAACAAAGAAGTCTATAGCAGAAATAGCGCTTTAAGAAGTTTTTTTTTACATATTTAATATCATTTCTTATAAGGTATTGTAAACTAAAAATTGGCTGCCATGGATTATCATAATATGTGCTGAAACAGACATCATTCTGGTCACATTAATTAGAGAAGACATTTCCCCTATATTGACAGTTTTATTAGATATTTCATTCTTTCCAGAGTTGGCCGACATTTTCTTCAACAGTGTTTAAAAAAGAACTACTGCTTCCTGGCTGCACAACTTGTTCCTTATTATATTCTGTAATTAAAAATAATACCTGAAACAAACACACCCTGAGCAGATTCTGAGGCCATCTTCTGCCAGCCTAACATTGACAAATAAAAGTGGCCATCTTCATTTTGTTTGTAAATTGTGAAAAGTTATGCTTTCTGTGTCAATTATTAACAGTGGTCTAGATCTCTGCTTGCTGTCATTCAATATATCTTTAACATATTTACTACTCCCCTCACCCCATATGACATGTGTAAAGCTCCCTTATCATATATCACATATGTACAACTCTCTTTTACCTATTGCATGCTTACTATTCCGTCATCTCACATCTAACGTATTCTAATCCCTCATCATCCATCACATGTACAAGATATGCATACACTTCTCATCCAAAGGCTTACTTTCTGAGTAAGGGGTTTAAATGACTCATTTTCTGTTGTGGCTGGCTGTTCATGGCTAAGAAACTGGTGGGCACAATGACATCACCACATTGCGCCTGGTTGTCTCTGCAGCAACCGAAAGGGCAGAGACCTGAAGGTGGCGTATGGAGTCAGGGCGTAACTACAGCGGTAGTAGCCATAGCAGCCTCTATGGGGCCCACAGTGTCAGAGGGCCCCTGTCATCCAACCTGACACACTAATGAATGGAGGATGTGCATCATTGTATACATATTATGATGCACATTGTACAGCATAATATGTTTATAACATATATGTATTGTATTAATGCTGTATATGTGTGTATATCTGTGATGTGTATACCATGTAAAGTGTCTGTATATATTGTATGTGTGTACAGTACATATGCTGTACATCTGTATACGGCACTGTATGTCTGTGTATATGCTCTGTGTCAATATGAGTGTATAAATGTGTGATTGTAACTTACATGTGTGAATATGAAAATATGTGGGGCCCCATGCAGAAACCCTGCCTCTCCTAGTTACGCCACTATGTGGAGCTTCACCTCTGTATTGGTGACCAAGAACTAAGGGCTCATTCACATGGCCGTCTGCGGGGCCCCATAGAAGGCAATAGCGGCACGGCGCAGATACGGTGCCACACATGTGTGGCACCGATCCGGGCCGCACACCGCAAAAAGATAAAGCATGCTCTATCTTTCGGCGAGTGTGCGGACATGTGCCGCTATTCTCTGTGGAGGGAGGAGGGGCCACCTCCCCCTCCTCTCCAGCACACGGCAGTATGCCTGCACAGAGGGCATACCACGTGTGAATGTACCCTAAGCGAACCCAGTGATTATAGGACCCCCGCTATAGAGTATTCTTAGATATTCTTTAGGGTCACCATGACTGAGCTACAAAGAACAGGATTGGGTGATCTGATTTTGGCTTCCTTGCCATGGACTCTTGTAGGTAAGGTGCTGGAGTGAAGGTAAGGTGTATGATAAGAGACAAGCGAACAGTATGTCTCAGTGTTTCCAACACATCATATAACAACTCACCATCTACAACAACAATATTTTGACACTGATAATTTATACTTGGGATTATTCCAGAGACTTGCTATGTCTGAATAAGCACATTGTTTTACGGAAAATGAGCAAGACACATCTTCCTTTGTGTAATTAGGCTTTTAATTCATCCTGCCTTGAAACATTACTTGATAACCTAAGGCTATATTGTATTAGGAGCCTGAGCTGACCTCAGACTACACTACCATTATAGACTGCTTTTGTATTCATGACTGTGTGACAGAGTTTAACAGGAAATACAATAATAAATTGCTTTCTGTTTAGATGGGAAATTGTTTTGTGCCCATTATCTGAGCATCTGAGTTTATGTAGGATATAGGTGAAGCAGAGGCGATAATGTCGACAAGGTTTGTCATTTGTCACTTTCTATAGGTATGTTTGTTATAAATCAATGTGTGATATTCCAAATATAGCTTAGATAAGTCTGTTAGCTAAACATTCACTGCAATCAGCATCTCTCACATGACTCAAATATTACTGCTGCAAGGGAACTAGATAGTTGCTTAAAGGGGTTGTCCCAACTAAGGAAGATATCCCCATGACAATAGGGGATAACAAGGTGATCGGTGAGGGGCTGATAAAGGGGGTCCCATTCTCACTAATGGGTGGAGCATCAGGAGAAGCATATGCTCCGTCCAATTCCATGTGAGTAGTTGATGACTACAAATACTTCAATTTTTGGCACTCCAAGCATGAATTTCTGGCTGCTGTTAGGTAGAATGGGACTTCATTCTCAATATTGCTATGGGTTCTGTTCTCATGATCAATTGGGTTGTTGAGCGCTCAACAATCCCCTTGGGTTCGTGTGTTCACTACGGGTGCTTTATTAGAAATATTTCATTATAGAAAGGGTTTGTCATCTTTCGGATAGATCATAGATATATGATCAGTGGGGTACTGACCACCTTGTATATAAGAGAAATATCCTAATAAATCATCATGTACACGACTAGATATCTGGCCCCCTATGGCACCAGCCATGCTCTATGTTTTCCTGTATGTACGGCTGGACGCTATGCATCCCTATGGAGAGGGGAGGGGTGAGCACCTCTCCAGCTCAAATGTATTCTACACCCAAGTCCCGGCCTGGGCATAACATATATCATTTGCTTTAGGCCTAAGAGTATTTCCTAGTATTTCCTTATGTAAATATTAGTCTTTGAATTATTATTATTTGCATTCAAATACAATATAAACTACACTGTGGCCATTTTGGTGACATGTTCTTTGCACAGACAACACTGATAAGATTAATGATATTAAAGAAACACATTGTAGCACATTTACTAAGGTTCTGAATCACATTTACTAAGGGTCTGAATCACATCTCTCTCCCTCCAATCAGCTGATTACCTCATGGCTCACTGCCCCAGCACTCATGTCAGTCATGTGCAGGGAGAAGCCCTCACTAATGTAGTGACCAAACACCTCCACTTATCTCTCCTCAGCTTTCCCTACACTTGTGTATAAACACATAATCCACACAGACACAAACTGATGGTTACACTTTAAAACTAATGTTTTCTTTTTCATTATTCTTCTGTGGAATCAGACCAAATAGGTCACCCTTCTCCCCCTGTTTGCTTCACTGATTCTTGCATCCAATAGGTTCTGCAAGTGAATTCAAAGCATTTTGTTTTTGCTCCATAAGAATATGTATTCCACACTAGTCAGATTAGTTGATTTTATAAGACTACCCATAGTCCAAATCATGTCCACTGTCTCCTCCAAAATCTATTACCATGGCACAGCTACCCTGTAGTATTGGTTAGTTTAAGCCTAGTGAAATGTAGTTCCTATGTGTAGCACTTGCGAGTTCCAATAGCAAATGCCTTTTTTATTGTTTCAATGATATGAGAAACCTCCGATAACGGTATCTAATTAACACTGTGGCGCAGAGTACAATGTAAACAGAGGTTTCCGATAACGTTATCATTCTAACACTGCAGCATTTGTTTAAGCAGCTCCTTTAGTAGTGCCGAATTTATGGGTGACATGTCCTCTATAAGAAGCGCATGTGCCACATTTGTGTTGCATGCAACCATTTTTTTGGGGGGGGGTGGGGGGGTAGGCTTTCCAGTGCTCAGTCAGACCTTGCTCCAGATTTAACATGCAAACCTCAACAGAAGTGTGTTGCATGGCCCATGTTAAAGGTGCACCAAAAAAAGTGGTGCACTCTCTCAGGGCAGTGCAGGGAGTGCCAGATTCAAGATTAACATACACAGGCAACTGTTCTTAGTAATTGTGCCTTTTATGTGTGTGAATACAGGCTTATAAAAGTTTGTTGACAGTTTTCCAAATGCCTCTTTGTATTTTGGCGTTAATGCTATTTTGTATTATGGATGTAACACGCTTATCCCAGTCATTTTCCAGTATCATGACAATCCAACCTTTATTTATTGATGCTTTTCGTCATGTATTATCTAATTTCCAGGCTTCTATATTTTAGTAGTGAATGGCAGTTATTGGGGCTAATTGAACAAATGGACATGGAACAAGCCAAGATTTTAAATTTTTTATCGCAGTGTAACTAAAAGCTTGCACAAAGTATAACAAATGCTAACATAATAATGTAGAGAAAACAAGGATTTATTTTCTGAATGTCGTGGCAACTATCAAGTTTAATAGCATTAAAATATATCAAACTAGAGAAATGTACACATCTCCAAAACGCAATCTGATGTGGTTTATTTCCAAGCAGCAGATTCACAATATGTATGATAATATATTGCATCTATCTACAAATTGCATTTGAACTACTTTCAGATTTGGCCCAGTCCCTTCTGGAAACATATTGAACACATGTTCTAATGTTGTTTGAAAGTCCTGAGAGAAGCATGGCTTGATTGAAGGTTCTCAGTTCTACTGAAGTGGGTGGCCAAGGAGCTGGAACAGAATGAGAACAGCTGCTCTAAACTTACTGAACTTTGTCATTTATAAATTATTTTGCATGCCATCTGGAGAAAGGATGATGCCACTGTCTATCAAAATGAATTCTTGTATATATTCAGAATATATCTCAAGCCATTTCTACAAGAAAAAGTCAAGCTTTCTAAATACTCCAAATATATGCGCACATTTGTATGCATTCAGTTTACTTCTTTAAGGGATGCATTTTTATTTTTAGTTCCTTTGCAAATTGATCTTTTATTCAAAATTGCCTTAGAGGATTCCTTTGTAATTTACAGTGCCAGCTGGACTACATTCTCTCCCTTCCGCTTGTTAGTAACCTTCGGGCTAAATTTTGCCAAAATGAATTGTACTATGCTGGCCAAAACTTTCCATGATTGATTTTTATCTTACTGTATTACCTAGCACACGTGCTGAGACTTAGCCATGGAATTAAATTGCTAAATTCATTCTAGTACTACTCCTAAAATAATGACAATTCTGATTTAGGCCCATAAAGAAATGACATGTTTATTGAAGTAATTGTTGAACAGAAAATATATTTTGTAAATTAAGCATCTACTGAAAGCATCTGAACTATGATAGTACATTGCTCTGTATAAACGTCACTCTAATACCTGAGAACACATGTGCAAAATGTGTGGCCCATAGACCAAATGGTGTCCCCAGTTTCATTTTGTGTGGACCCTTGCACTAATGAGGGGAGTGGATGGCTTTGAAAACTATGGAGGTCTGTTTTAAGAAACTTAAAGGAGTAATCAAGGCAAAGCTGTTATTTGCTGCTCAGGATCCCTTTGAATACCAATTTTGCACGTACACACCCAGATTGCTGCTTTGAAGACTTGCACAACTTTTCTGTCTAATGTATCGAAAAACATTGTACCATTTGTGCCAAGCAGTTTGCATATAAGACGTTTTCAATACAGCTCTCATTGGACCGGGATATCAAGGGTTGGGATAATGGCTTATCATTGTGCAACATCAAAGCACCATAGTGTAATTACATGGCGCACATAGAGGGTGGTAGTATAGAGAAAGTTATAAGAATTAAGTGGCTGTTGATGGGAAAGTGTAGTGTTTGGAACCATAGTTGGGCTTCTGGAGATAAGTTTGCTTGTTGGATATTGGACTTCCTCTCCCTATTCCTCGCTGTGATGTAAAAAGGAAGCTTTGGAACAAACTTTATTCTACGTTGAGCTATGAACATTTTCATTAGTACAGTAGGTATTTTTTTCAACATACCAGGTTGCCATTGCAAAAAAAGGAGTTGTTTATAGAAAACAGCACAAGTTAAAATGCAGTGGTATGTGCTCAACAAAATCCATGGGGCTTCTTTTATAGGGTCACGTTTGGACTGGGAAACTTTCTACATGTTTTGGCCAGATTTACTGGCCTGTCTCTGTTAAACTAATGCTGAGTTGAGTGTCAGATGTTAAATTGGCAACATGGAACAAATCGCCCATACTAAACTTGGCCACGTGAAAGCAGCTTTAATCTGTGTCATAGTTTATTCTACTCTATTTATTTAGTTATTTATCTGTCTTACTATACATCTAGAAAAAGAGAGCAGAAGCATTACAACTATTCCAATATCTAGAGTGTAAAGCCAGTTTGGTCATCAGGACCTTGAAAATATTCTAAGAAAAGGCAGCACACCAAGCAGAAAACATAAGGTGAAAAAAATGGTGGTTTCATTCATTTTTTTAGTAAATCCCTATAAGAACATGACACCAATTCCATGGTAAAAGCAATGTGTATTAAGTGTAACTACAAAAGGCCTAATGTCTTATTGTAAGGGTATGTTCACATATGCATTTGAAGCCCCATTAGCAGACTCAATAAGATCTTATAATTTTCTTTTCTTGTAATGATATCATGATGGTTTAACAAGCTGATCTTATTATAATCAACGTGGACCACAAACTTAGGCCCCTCTAGGATATGCTCAGAACAGCCAAGAATATAGGAATGCATCACAGCTATTTGTCACAGGTATCAAAATAATTTGTATTAAGAATAAATGCACACTACTCACACAAAACAGAACTATTCTGATGCAATATTTATTCAAATGACCACTCAACATGTTCCAGGTCAAAGCTGCATTTAAAATAAAATGTATTTAGTTAAGTTTAAAACACGTCAATAGTCAATTCAGACTTTTACATTTATTAATAATGCTGCCTTACTTAGCTTTATGACTTTTAAATAGCTTATAGCTCCCCATTCTGGTTGTATTTCCCGACCTTCTTCTGCCACAGTCCTTGCCAATGTATGATAATGTTCCTGCTGAAGAGGACCTGGGGGGAAGGGGGGCGTCAGAAAGGTGAGTTTTTTTTTGGGGGGGTGGTAAGGCTGATTAACCAAAAAGAGAACCTCAAAAGAAAGAGGGGTCATCACCCAATGTACCCACTCACTCGGCTCGGAGAGCCACTACTATACACCAAAAGAAGAGGGCGGGAGTATAATAATCATATAGACAAAATATAAAATTTCAAAATTTTATTTGATACAATACCATAAAAAAATATATGTGTAAATGTAAAGGTTACAAAGACAAATTATCGTATGGAGAAACCAGAAAACAATTCACATGAGAGTATGACTGGCTACAAAGTGGGTAGATATAGAAGCTACCGCGGTGTGTGTGTGCACCTGGCAAGAGACTAATGCCAGAAAGCCCATGAGAACAATACCAGTTATAACATGTCCTCATAGATATATTAATAGTAGTGGCAAACACAAGGAATATAAGTGTACTATGGTACAAAGGTGAAGATGTAAATGATCACCAACAAAGATTAGATACAAGGGTTAACAGTCTAAAGATGAGGCACTGGAAAAAGAAATCGCATGATAAGAGAATCTCTCCCACAATTAGATGCATTACTCGAACCCGTGTATACCTTGTGTCATCTTGCCAGGAGAAGCACAGACACGCCGCGGTCCAAGAACCTCGACGTACGTTTCACCCTGCGGCTTCGTCATTAGCCCCCTGCGGGTGGTAAGGCTGGGCAGGGGGCTAATGGCTATATACTAAGGTGGCAGGCACTGGCTATATACGAGGGGACAGGCCCAGGCTATATACTTGGGGGGGGGCAGGCACTGGCTTTATAAAATGCGGCTGTTGGCAATATACTGGGGGCAGTGGACTGCTGGCTATATACAAGGGGGCAGCCACTGGCTATATACAAGGGGGCTGCTGGTTATATACTAGAGAGGAGGCACTGTCTATATATAATGGAGGCATGTGAGCAATGTATTTACCACCCTAGGTTTATATGCGAGTCAATAGATTTTCTCAGTTTTTTGTGTTAAAAATAGGTGCCTTGGCTTATACTTGAGTCAGCTTATACTTGAGTATATGCGGTAAAACATAAAAGGAAAATATGAAAAGATTTCCAGGATGGTATAAGAAAAGGTACCTCCCTTGACATCAAGCATGACCTACAAGAGGCCTTATGACATGATGAGGATAAAAACCAAACCAGTATATCTATTCCAGAAGGAACAGACTCCTAACTGTAAACAGTACTGTTTTCACCTGGTTGGGTCTCTTAAATACAGCGTAGGGAACTGGTTTGGCTGTGTGAAAGGCTTGTGACTAGGGTTGGGAAGTAAAAGTTCTCCTTACGCAGACTGCCAATGAAGGCCGCCATGTAGGCTTGTGGAGACTTATAGCAATTAATACTCCACTAAGGGGATTCTGGCAAAATATGCAATGTTTTCCAGTATGGGACAAGGAAAACCACAACTCTTTTAGCTACCTTGTAAGGCAGCTCCCTTGACATCAAGCATGACCTTCAGGAATCTCTGACTCAGTCAAACCAGTTCCCTACACTGTACTGAACAGACCCAACAGGCATGTCTAAAGTTGGGGATCTGTTCCTTCTGGAATAAATATACTGGTTTGGTTTTAATCTCCCATCATGTCATAAGGCCTCTTGTTGGTCATAGAGGCTGAGCAGTTGTCAACAGAGACAAAACGGAAGACAAAACTGATGTGCAACTAAAGCTGAACATCAATGCCAATGTGAAAGAGCTCTTCCACCACATCCTACCCTTGGTCTTCACTCAGAATACATTAATTTATTTTATTTATACTATCCTGATAATTATCATTCTCTACTATTTCTCTACTTCTAAGTTTAAAATTCAGTGTTCACTGAAGCTTTGGCAAAAGCATTAAGAACATTTTCCATTGCTAGCTTTAGGCTTTACAGACTATGTAATCTGAAAGAACATGTACACTTTGCTAATCATAGCTTTCAACGATCATATTCTAGAGGTGCTTTCATCGTGAACCACTAAAAATTGATGAGCGAGCAGTAATTATTTTCAGATCAATTAATGGACCGTTACTTTAACATTCAATTAGTCAATAGGAATCTAGGAAGTGAATGTCATTGATAAGACTGCACAGTAAAGAGATCAATTTTCATTTGTTATTTAAAATAATGAACAGGATAAAAGAATTAACCTGAAATGCAAAGCAGGATAATTTCATGGAAGTTCTGGAGCTTTGTGCTTTTTCAATCATGTAAAATTCAGCAGCAGAGAACTATTGGAAAAGTAAGTGTTCTTTTTCTTGAACTCCATATATTAAAATTCTTTTAAGTAAATGCCAAGTTCACTGATACATGACATTGAGGTATTGTGCAGCGCTGAGACACTATGAAAGACATTGTGCAAATGCAGAATTTATGGTACCCTAAGTGACTCAATGGAAATTGACAGAACATCTGCTTAATTGAATCTATTCAAAGTCGTGCAGACAGCAATTCAAATGAACTAATGACCTTATTATATTTTAACCTCTCTCCGTGGTGCGGCAGGACAAGGCAATAGCAAATGAATCCTGAATTGACATGTTAAGAGAAGTATACCATAACATCCAAAACAAATTTACGGATCCACTTAAAACACAATTCAATAAATATGGGGTGTAGGAAAAGATTACTGAGCAAAGTAAAAAATGTCAAGATGTAAAAAGAGAATCATTATTGTGATTTGCTTCCTTCTAGAAATGAATCCATTCACTATAGGTACAGGAATAAATTTCTCAACTGCTTGAAAGAATTCACAAAGAAGTTTTTAATTCAGTAGGTATTGTAATGTAACATATTTGTGGTAAACCTAACCAGGGCCGGATTATGGCGAGGGTTCTAGGTGCGCATGCCCTGGGGACACCACCACTTTACTTTGAAAAGGGTTCCGACCAGCAATGTCCAACAGTCAGCTCACAGTTTTGAGCTGACTGTCTCTGGGAGTGATGCAGAGAGTCAATGCTGCCTTAGACCGCTCGGCCATGCTACCACACTTAACACACGTGCACCTACCTCCCTGTCTCCACGTTGTGAAAGTGACTCACTGGTTCTGTCAGTGAGAGCATGCCCACGCACCCCGTCCATACAATAGTCATTTTGCATGCAGAATAGTATTGTGTACCACTGTCTGGGCTACATTCAGTGGGAGTCTCCACCAGATATGGGTGCTATGCTGACTAACAACCTTTTGCTCAAAGGTTAGAAAGACTGGCAAGCCCCTCTGTAAGCACTGTGCGCAGATACTAATCCCTATTCTTCCACAACATCACAAAACCTGACTGCAGTCTGATATACATGATATAAATTTTTAATGAATACATATTTTGACCAAAATGTGCAATCTGGATCAAAAACCCCAATACCCTGTAGTTCCCTACACAAAAATCCTAAAATAGTGGTGTAACCCTGGCGTTTCCAGTGATACACTTATACCCTGGAGATATTCCATTAATGTATGAAATCAATATAATCCTTTAAATATTGTTTTTTTTTAGTTAGTATTTCAAATAAAGTATTTCAATAAAGTTAGCAAAATATTACATTAACCCCTAAAGGACGCAGGGTTTTTCCGCTCATTTCTCGCTTTCCAACTTCAAAAATCCATAACTTTTTTATTTTTACATGTACAGACCTGTGTGAGGGCTTATTTTGTGCGTAACGAATTTTAACTTCCCGTAATGTTATTTATTTTAACATGCCATGTACTGCGAAGCTGAAAAAAATTTCCAAATGTGGAAAAATTGAAAAAAAACGCACGTGCGTCAAATTCTTGTGGGCTCAGTTTTTTCGACTTTGACTGTGCACTCAAAATAACACCTCAGTTTATTCTTTGGTTTGGTGCGATCGCGGTGATACCAAATTTATATAGGTTTTATTGTGTTTTAATACATTTTCAAAAATTAAACGAATGTGTACAAAAAAGAAAAAAACATTTTTGACATCTTCTGACGCTAATAACTTTTTCATACTTTGGCGCACGGAGCTGTGTGAGGTGTCATTTTTTGAAAAATGAGCCGACGTTTTCATTGCTACCACTCTGAGGTCTGTGCGACATTTTGATCATTTTTTATTTCATTTTTTATGTGATGTAAAAAGGTGTAAAAGTTGCATTTCGGACATTTGGGCGCCATTTCCCGCCTCGGAGGTCACTGCCGGCCGTAACCGATTTTATATTTTGATAGATCGGGCATTTTGGGATGCGGCGATACCTAATATGTTTGTGATTTTTACTGTTTATTTTGTTTATATCAGTTCTAGGGAAAGGGGGGTGATTTGAATTATTAATATTTTATTAATTTTTTTTTATTTTTTAAACTTTTTATTTTTTTTCCAACTATATCTTAGACCATCTAGGGTACATTAACCCTAGATGGTCAGATCGCTCCTACCATATACTGCAATACTTCTGTATTGCAAAATATGGCATTTTTGCAACACATTCATTACAATGAGCCACTGGCTACCATGGCAACCGATCGCCGCCCCCCCCCCGATGACGTTCGGGGATGCGGCGATTGTAATAAAGATGGTGGCGCCCGCGCGCCGCCATCTTTTAAACGCCGCCGGCGACTTTGCTGGCGGCAATAAAAGGGTTAATAGCCGCGGTCGGTGCAAGCACCGACCGTGGTTATTAGCGGTGTGGGTTTTCTGCAATATGCAAAAAACCCCACCCTTGTATGAAGAGGACTCAGCCCGTGAGCCCTCTTCATACACTTCTTATACCTCTGCGCCGTAGAGCTTCGGCGCAGAGTGTTAAGGGGTTAAATATTACAAAAATATCACATTGTTGTGTATATAGTCACTGTTTACAAACTATTCGGCCCTAGTAACATTGTTCAATGTTCCTTCGATGTCCACACTTCTTCACATACAGTAGTCGTTAGACTAAATAGACAAGATTTGATGTGTCACATAACTTCTGTCTTGTTCCTACAACTACATCTATCATAAGCCGTTCTGGCAAGTCTAACCCAGAAGAGTCTGGCCACCCAGATTTTGTTTACTTAAAACATAGTTAAAGAGAATCTGTCATGGCAGATAGACATATCTACATATGAAAGTCTGCTATTCCAGAACTTGGAAGCTAGCAGTGCTGATCCTGTGAGTAACCTCTAGAGATTATTTTGAACTATTTGTTTTGTTATTGTACAGTCTACTTGCACTCTCCTAGAGTCCTTGGAGGTATAAAAACAACGGGTAAAGAGGGAATATAACATCCAAGCTTGGGAGCCTGAGCAGGCCATAAAGAACACTGCCCTATATAATATGTGAGTACTTTCAATGACACTTGGAATGAAAATCTGAAATGTCTAGAATTTGCAGCCACAGTGCAATAGGAATAACTGCTAAAGTAGTACTCATAAGGTCTCAGTTACACTCAAGAAAACTAATATCCTAATTCACATATATTAAGTAGGGTGACATTTTGCACTGGTATCTCACTATGAGAGATTAATTCAAACAGCTTCAACATCCCCCACTGTAATATCCAAAGGAAATATATGCACACAATTTGAGTAAATTGCCAAGTGATGCTTTTGTCATTATGCCTTTGTCAAATTCTACAATAAGATGCATAAACAAAGTTTGATATTACATACATACAATACACAGGCAGTCCCGTACTTAAGGACACCCGACTTACAGACAACCCATAGTTACAGACAGACACCTCTGACCTCTGGTGAAGCTTTCTGAATGCTTTACTATAGTACCAGACTGCAATAATCAGCTGTAAGGTGTCTGTAATGAAGCTTTATTGATAATCCTTGGTCCAATTACAGCAAAAAATGCTTAAACTCCAATTGTCACTGGGGTCAAATTTTTTTTTGTCTGGATCTACAATTATAAAATATACAGTTTCGACTTACATACAAATTCAACTTAAGAACAAACCTCCAGACCCTATCTTGTACGTAACCCGGGGACTGCCTGTACTACAAAATATAAAAGTTATATACCAGGGATAAACAATCTATACGTATTTATATGTAACATGTTTCTCTGGCTTAGTGGAGGTTAACAGTACCAAGCAGAAGGGTAAAATATCACAATATGGATAAGAAAATATTGTCCAATTACAAAGAACATGTATACAAATATGGTCTATATGTCCAATATTGAGTGTGTTGTAGGTGGTGGATTCCTATACATGCTGCAACAGGTTAAGATACACTGCATAATAGTACCTCATACTGCAATGGCCAGTTAGAGACCATCTCACATAGGGTAACCCACATGGGTAATAGTTGATATATAAATAACATGATACATGGCCAATCGAACCCCCTTCAAGTCCCTCTAGAACTGCCTGGCGTGAAGGTGGCGAATTGGGTAAAATAATTGCAAGTGCTAACAATAAGCTCACTGATGTGGCGCAGAAGCCCTGATAAATATCCACCATATACTACAGTTTTTTTTTTAATTTTATTTGTCCAGAAGCAGCTGGCAGTAGATTTACTTCTTGTGTATTGTAATATTATGCTCCCGATCAGTGACTTACAATTATAATTCACAGTAATACATTGTATGTTACAGTTGTTCTTCTTCTATTAAAGCAAAACAGTGTATAAAGCTGAGAAAATTGGAAAAGTTAAGAGTACAAGGGCCAAATTCATACTTTCAATAACAACACTCTTGTTTGTCTGTGACAATTTTTTTATAATAATAAATGCTAAGAGATGTCTGGTCATTCATGTAGCAATTTTCAAAAATCAATATAAATGCCATTACTTTGTCTACAGAGAAGGACAAAAATTATTTAATGGGTAACAACGACAAACAAAAGGATCTCAGAAGAACTTTTCCTGACAAGAAAATGAGTAGAATTAAACTTGTGGTCAGATTTTAGCTGTTAAGGGTAGTTAAGAATAGAGCATCTGTGCTGATGTTCTGTATTTACTGCTGACAACCATGTCAAACTGCCATAACTTAAATACTTGGAATAAAGTCGAAAACTTCTGTATAAGGAGATATATGAAATCGTTGTATCTGTTAATTTTATATTTTCAACACAGGTCACAATGATCTTTATTTGACATCAGATAGCATGAACGAAAGGGGCAATTTTTCTGGGCTTTTTAGCATCTCAGGGCATGCAGACAGTATTTCTCACCATGTGTCACCCCAGCAGGGCTCTGAAAGCCAACAGTCAACTATTTTACTAAATTGGTCATTGATCTATTATATTCCATTGCCATGCAGTTAACATGTTTCTTTGAAATGAGAGACAAGACTCCAGATAATTTTTTTTTTTGTCCAAAATAAAGAGCACATATTTAGCAGCTGCTGGCTAGTGAGGAGCGGACCCGTTGACATTCGGGTTCCTCCGGTTCAGCACCATCATCTCCGTCCAGCAGCTACCAGAACCAACTATGGGTGTTAACTGTTTTAATCCTGTTGGCAAAGTCAAAAGCAACATTTTAATTACCATGGGCATACGCGCTCCGGCACTAACCTGCGTTATCGTAGAAACACATGAGAGTGACGCATGTCCGCAGCCATTTCAATGCCATTGGCGACTTTGCCAGATGCATTTAATGGGTAAGCACTCCTGTAACCACGGGGGGGGGGGGGGGGGGTAATAAGCTGAACCCTGCCCTGACCCCCAGCATCTACTTAACACTACTGCTCTATGCAATGGTACTCTTATTTTAGTAAGTGTGATATTGTATGGTGAAATTACCAAATCATAAGTGCAAGTTTGGCTTAAAAAAACATATCTGTACTTCTCTTGTGTAGACTCCCCAACTTTACTCAATAAAAAATTTGTTAAACTGACAGAGATATCCGCAGATATACCAAAATGATTAAAAATCATTTTTTAGTCAATTTAAAATATCACATCCAGTGAAGCTGATAATAATGACTGTAGTAAAACACAGCAGTTATCACACATCTGCCTTAATGTCACTATAAGACACTTTGTAAAAGATAGTAGGAACAGTTTTTCATCAATATCCTCTGGTACAAGTTGTCAAAAACTAAGAATGTTCTGCCATGTACTGAAGTAAAGAGTAATAAAGTACTGAAAGGACCATGCTCCTTAATTTATGTTTTTGTGCGTTTAAATAAGCAGATAAAAACATTTGTTTCATTGGTGAGTGATACCACCTCTTTCTTCTCCTATTACTAATTAAACCCTTAGCAACATTGGACGTAGTGCTACATAATAGGCAGCAGGGACTTGCTGCATCGTGAGGTAGAAGCTGTGGGTGTCGGCTGTATAATATATATATATATATCAGTCAATGAAAAGGTGGCTACTATTGGAACAAGCTAGGCTGCAGGACCGTAACAGGTGTGGTACTGAATCAGTCAAAGCAGCAGAAAATCAGTCTCTTCAGTCTCAGGGACCAAGGAAGACACAGATGTTGCAGTTACATTATTGTTCTTGCATATACTGTATATATTCGAGTATAAGCCGACCCAAGTATAAGCCGAGGCCCCTAATTTTACCACAAAAACCTGGGAAAACCTATTGACTCAAGTATAAGCCGAGGGCGGGAAATGCATTGGTCACAGCCTCCCCAGTATATAGCCTGCAGGACCCTGCCCCATAGTATATAGCCAGCACCTGCCCCCCCCCCCCAGTATATAGCTAGCCCCCTACCCCAGTATATAGCCAGCAGCAGGGGAAGCCAGAAAGGTGAGTTTTGATATATTTTTTTTACTCGAGTATAAGCCAAGTTTGAGTTTTCATCACATTTTTTGTGCTGAAAAACTAAGCTTATACTCGAGTATGTATGATATATCAGGTTGGTGAGTATCTATCCCTAATGGATTAGCTTATTCTAGCTGCCTTTAGCATTGCAAAACAGAACACAGAGCTGGGGTAAATGTATGGAATTTAACCTGCAGTAAAATAGCTGGACTACTACACAAGTAATAGAGTTATTCTTCCATCTCACTTATTTATGTTGCCTAATACATTATCAGCTCATTAAGCTGGTCAGCTCTTGGCTCCATCATCCTAGGTGTCAGTGATGTAGATATATCAGAAGCTGAAAGGTCTCTTTAATATTTAGCATTGGGTATGGAAGCCATTGTGTGATGATACATTCCATGGAAGGACACAAGCTGTTAAGATCATATGATTACCAGTAAGCAATGCTCGGTCTATAACAGTAACCTGAAAGGAGAAAGACAATGAAAGTCAGCACATTAATAAATTATAACGATTTGGATAAAAAGCAATAAAAGTTCAAGGTTGATAGGGGATACAATCAAAAGCTTTAATAAATAGGTTCAATGTACAGGCTGCTATTTTGCAAAGGTCACAAGCACAGCTATGGTTGCATGTCACTGTAAAGAATTTAAGATGAGGATGTATATGACCTGCAGGTGTCATTTACAATACCAGCAGTCCTAGCAATATACTAATGTGACAATACATCAGCACATGGTGAGCTTTTCTGTACTTTGAGGTGACATTCAGAATAACAATGAGATCAATATACTGTAGATGCTAAATATTTCTGTACAAATTGTGTATTGTGTGTATATATATATATATATATATATATATATATATATATATCAAAGAAGCTTCAATAGATTACCCACAAGTATATTTTCATTTTGTATCCTAGGGTCCTATCAGGGAGCTTATGCACAATGTAAACCAATACAACATGACAACATGTAGTATCTCTACACTACAGAGCTAGAATAGTGAAGGTCAGTAGGGATCACCATACACAGATGTCAAAGGGCCCTATAGAAAAATGGAAAAAAAATTGTCATGTGTACTGGTTTCTCTGACTATTCTTTAATTTAGTTCTTGATGTACAATACATGGGCCCATGCCAATACATCTAGCCACCATACTAGTATAACTTGTTTTATACGGGCCACTGCTCGTGTTTGATTCACTTTAACTCCTGGATATGGAGCTTTTGCAGCCATACTTAGTTTCAAGGCTGCACAGTCCACTACATTACTTTATTCCCTTGATGAGTGTTTCACACGATGTATTAAACGCATAGGGATTACATATTAGGGACTAACAGGGTCTGTAAGGGACAGTACTGGGACAGTCCTTGTCAGGGCAGAAGCAATATTGTGTGGTCAGGATACTTACCAATCGCAGGGTTTAATAAGTCCTGTATCTCCGGACCAGTACCGCTCGACCAGGAGACGGCGCATTGAAGACTGGTGAGATCCACTCTACTATTCCTTACCGTCCAGATTAATGTTGGTCCATGGTTGGTCCACCGTATCATATGCTATACAGGAATGCACTAAGACATGATGAGGTATTACTGGGGACCGTGTCATATGCTATACAGGAGTGCACCAAGACATGATGAGGTATTAATGGGGACCGTGTCAGACGAGACTTATTGGAGGTCTGAATGAGGTACCTTTCTGATGTGTTTTTGCTGACTGGATGGTTGATGTGATAGAATTGTTTCCCCTAAATGCCTTCCTCATCCAATCCCTTCCCTTTCATAGTTGAACTTGATGGACATGTATCTTTTTTCCACCATATAAACTATGATACATATGACTCCAAGTAAAATGCAACCAGTGATAACAAAGCTTTTTCTAATCAGATATATTGTGTGCTGTCTTCATGCTTTGTTAAAAACAGTACCACCATTATATGCTGTATGCCGATGGGCTGTAGAATGTACAGTGATGTTGATAAACTATGTAACTATAAACTATAAGTGACTATAAACTATATGTGAATGATTATTCCTCTGCTTATGCATCGTTATAAACTAAAACAGCCAGAGCTTCCATCTCCCTAATGATCCCATACCTAAAACCGCAGGGTCATAGCTATCGGGGTAGCAGCCACAGCTGCTGCCATGGGGCCCACAGTGTCAGGGGCCCTGGCCTCTAACCTTCCACACTTAAGAATATAGGATGTGCACTATTATATACATATTATGCTGCACATTGTAAACACAGTAGACACTGCACATCGTCCACAGTATGAACCAGCAGCTCAGATAAGAAATGTTGGAGGAGAGAAAGGGGACAACAGAACTCTCATGTATACTTCCTGTCATCTACTTCCCCATGTGGTCATCAGGTACTGGGACAGAACTGTATAAGGGCATAAATGTGTAAGAGAGTATAAATGTGTAAGTATAAAAACATGTATAATTTCGAAGAAGGAAGGGGGGCCCCATTCATAAGTGCGCCATATGGGGCCCTGTCTCTCCTAGTTACACCCCTGTAAAAACTGTAGTGTATAGAGCATGATATGAGCTTCGAAGACACATTTTCGACAGAAGAACAGATTATTTAACTGAGTAGCAGAGGGGTGTGGTCTCATCTCCTGGTTCAGCCATTATCATCTTTCTGCACTGTCCATCCAACACCACCCAGCATTTCCCCTTTATTCAGAGATTGATATATCTTTTGAAAGTTTTAGTGAAAAGAATAAAGATGTACCAGCAAATAAGGCCACAAAATGGCACCAAAACGGCATTTATATAAAGTAAAAAATTGAAATAATACAATAAATCAATGGGAAACCAAGAACATATGAAGTGTCTAAAGTGTCCTACTTTCTTCTGTAATATTGGTATGTTGATTGGGGATCTGGTTGTCATCTGGCAAAAACACTTTACTATTGTGGTGTAGTAACGTTAAAGGGCTTGGCCACTTTAGCTTATGTTTTTTGTAATGTGTGTGTATGTGTGGGGGTAATTTACCAATATACATTTACCAATGTGCACCATAAAGATATATAGCGTTCCAACCTGCCGGAGGTTCCTTAGCCGAAAGAACCCAGTTTGGTGGTGTGGGGTGTACTAAAGGCGAGCAGTGGCTTGCATATAGATAGTAACACAAAGTCTATTTAGCTTATAGAATCTAATGGAACATAAATAAAAAATGTTAGAGATGAATTATAGAATGTCCTAAAGCCACTACCACCCACTCCACGAAAAAAAATGGTTACACTTCAAATACAAAAAGATTGATTAGCACAAATACAAGTTCTAACAAAAGTCCATAATTTCCCAGCTTATCATAGATACTTAGATGTGTGTTAAAATGAATACATTTTGTAAGTATACATACTGCCAAAAGTATCAATATTAAGGCATTTCTTTTATTATTTGGATTTACCTACAGTATCATTTTCTTTAGCATTTTGGTTTTTCTTTTTTCCATATGGAATTTGCCTTAGTAATCTGTAGTTATTACTACACATTAAATACAGCAATTACCATTAATTAAGCATTGAGTACACAAAAGTATAACTACATGACATAGAGACATAGAGAATGACATTATGCTTTATGCCTTCATATTACAACATTTTACAAGCTGTATTGTTAGTAAAATGTGGAAAATATTCACAATAAAATCTCTGTTACATACAGTTCACTATATATATGTATGTGTATATATATATATATATATATATATATATATATATATATATATATATATATATATATTCATGTGTATTATGTTGAGGAAATTAAATCTGGTAAGAACCAAGTTATGGTGGTTTGATTTCATCTAATAAGTTACAGAGGAGCCTTGAAGGAACAGTCTCAGTGGCTAAAATTTTATTTAGCTACAGACTTACTGGAGACATTTTGCTAGTCTGTATAAATTAAATAATTGACTTTTCTACTTAATCTAATGTCAATGTTACTCAGACCAAACTGCTTGTAATATTCTGAATTAAACGTTAAAAATACAATGTATTGCTTTGTGTAAAAAAACATTGTCGAAAAAAGGAAAACAATGTTTCTTCTATTAAGTCATGGCTCACTTTACTTTGTTTTATGGTTACCATTTTCTGGATCAATGTGTTTTCTGACAGTTTTTTACATTTATTATTGTTTTTACACTGTTATCCGTTTTTTTTTTCAACCATTGTGTGTTTTACGTGTCTTTACCCATATGTGCACATAGAAGTAGTTTGTGTGTTGTGCAGTAAGTATTAGAGACGGATGGACTGAAAGAACATACAAGGGCATCAAACCCCTAAGGCTTAATCCTCTTCTCAGCTACCAGGCTTCCCAGCCTACCCCAAGAAGTTGGTGACAACTTGTCAACGTTACCTTTCTGTGTCAAAGTGCAAACACAGAGACAAAGACTAGACAATACAAACATAGAAGGGTAGTTGACAAATACATCATAATAGAGAGGACAATGCAGTACAGAAAAAATTGGCAGAAATGTATAGCGAGAAACAGACCAAGGGTCAAAGAATCTAAAATACAGAACTGATAAAGCCCAGCTAGGTTCTGTTCCAGAAGTTGATTGGGCCATTTCACGGAATTACAGACAAACCCAAAGGGGATAAGTGTGAGGAAGGAATATTCTGTACATCTGTCAGGTTTGCTAGGGAGATTGCTGGGACTTCTGGTTCTTCTGGTGATACCAGCAGCGTTCTCCGAACCCCGGCGCGTATCCGCGCAAACTCCACCTCTCGTCCTGGGCAGCGGCTGCTAAGATCTCGCGCTGTCTAGGAGTGGCTGGGACTTTGAACCTCTGCTTGGTGCCTGGTTGTTTCTGCACCATGGGGGGTTAATTCCCAGATGCTGTCCAGCACCTATCAGGTTCTGGAGGTGGAGTTCTGGCTGCATAAATTGCAGCTTCACTAGTCACCTGTGCCAGTGTTTGAAAATCCCTTTCTCCACTCGCTGCTCTAGGTTGTATTGCTCAGTATCTTTATCTGTATTGTTGTTACCTCGGCTAGTTTTTGACTTTGACTCTTGCTTACTGATTTTGCTATTGACGTACCCTCTCGTTGTGACTCCGGCTTGTTTACAATTCTTTTGTGTTTTATGTTGTCAGTCTGTTTGTGTTTTCCTTCCCACACTTATTCCAGCGTATCTCGAAGTCTTCAAGTAGTCGCCCCACGGTTTAGCGTGGGGGGGCTATAGGAAGGGACAGAGGTTGGGGCAAGCTCAGGGCTCACTATCCCCTGTCTTTTGTGTACCAATCTTAACAACATCTCAGCTAATTTAACTTACCAGAGCAAAATCCACAAGAGACAGATATGTGTGGCGGTAATCAATTAAGAAACCCAGTGAAATAGTAAAGCAGTGTTCAGACTAATAAGGACAGAATGTAACCCAAAGAACAAAATTACACTCATGAACACATGCACAGCGAAAATTTTAGGACAGTGGACAGCGTTGAAGCCCAAACAGGAACAACAGCTTCATTGTTTTTTCATTTAATATTTTATCTTCTTTAAATGGTCAATAACATTTACCAACATGCAAATTGCAATGACCAGAGGGTCATGGACACTAAGGACATAATGCCTGGACTGGTGCGAAAGAAACAAACTGATCCTCGATAAGACCAAGGAGATGATAATTAATAGGATAATGAACAGAACAGCCCCAAAACTAATTGTGATCAAAGGGCAACCAATTGAGCTGGTCAGATCGTACAAGTATCTAGGAGTGTACATTGACAAAAGGATAGATTGGATGACAAACAACGATAGCATGCACAGTAAATATTGTCCAGCCTGAACCTCTTTAGAAGGCTCAAGATATAAAAATAGAGTGGAGAGACAAGGAGAGAGGGAGAGCACTCCTATGGCGTATTACCCTTGGTTAAATGAATATCGATGGTGTGGTGTTACACTCACCTTTAAGGTTTGTGCACAAAGGGCACAACTCCTTTTGAAGTCTGTAACGGAATTCAATGCCGCTGCCAGATCCTACTGTTCGCTCTCCTGTAGACAGTGTACAGTATTCGAAAGCATCCAATCAGGGTGCGTTAAACCTCTCCTCAGAATCTGAAAAAGTGCTTAGTTCAAGCGTGAAATGCGTCATTCCACTTTTAAACTTTTATTATTATATCAATTTTATTGCCATTTATGGCTTAAATAAAATAAGTTTTTTAACAAAAACGTTTTCGAACAAGCCAGTGCCTTTTTCAAGTCCCAGAATTGGAAGAGAGGTTTAACGCACCCTGATTGGATGCTTTAGAAGGCTCAAGTCATTCAACATATGATCCAAAATACTGAAGCTGTTTTACAAAACAGTAATGGTAAATATCCTTTTTTTTGCTGTCAATTGGGTAAGCACTATGTTACTTTGAGGAAGTCTGACAAAACAGATGCCTTAAGAAATTTAAGTCTGAAGCTGCAAACATTGGACACTCATTGCATAGCATGATTCTAGTGCTGCCGGACTACAAGATATCACCAGTCATTCATTCCTAAAACAATTGGATAATATAACTAGATGGTCAAAAAAGAGTTCAGAGAATCCTAGTTTATCTCCCCTTGGGTTTGATAGCTTAAACTCCATCAAACTTAAAATGGATCAGAACTCCTCAATGGAAGGTCATATGGGGGTGGTACTGGTGTCATTAGACCAGTATATGAAATGTGAATAAAGTGATCTTATAATTTTATATAAGGTAGGTTCTTACAAATGGAGTTATACCCAACATGTGCTGCTTATTTTTTTCCTAAAAATTTATATATAAAAATGCTATCAAAATCGCTTTAATACATATACCAACAATAGCCAAACTAGCAACTAAAACATGCAAATATTCAAGCTGAGATATACTGAGCTGAAGCTCAAACATCTTCCTAAATGACAAGTCTTGCTGAGGTTAGAGAATACAGCTTGTAATAGATTTTGCGCTATATTAATTTGCAGCTATTAAATAATCGGTGGTCAGATGCACATTGACCTAAGTCTGAAAATGATTTGAAGAGATTTGGCTACAGCTAAATGGAAAGTACAGAATGAAATATCTGCAGAATGCAGGAAGTGGATGCTAAGCAGACTAATACGTAAATGTAACAGCTTAGACTGCACCGCAGTGAGATGGTGTAATATGTACACCAGTAGTTCAGTTAACACTTTAAGTGTATGTTCACCTTGGTATAACATTTTATAGCTTATATGTAGACATATTAACTTAGAGAGTTATTCCTATATTAAAGGGGTTGACCTTGTTTATGATATTGATGCCCTATCTATTGGATAGGATTCAAATTAAAGGTCATTAATTATTTCCAGATTAATGGGAGTTCAACACTCGGAATGGCTGATTTTGGCAGCCCCTTGCACCAGAATGGCAACACAGAACAGGTAGCCCACTTCTATGTCTAGTAACTGGACTGGGAGCCCCAGCTCTGCCACTTTTCAGAGAACACAAGGATCCCTGTATTGAAAATACCCTGAAAAGACAGTACATTAAATTACTGTATTTACTTGAATATAAGCAAAGTTTATCAACACAAAATATCTGCTGAAAAAACCTAACTTGGCTTATACTTGAGTCTATAAAAAAATGAACTCTGTACACACATTTTCATGCCCCCTGCAGGTCCTCTTCTTGTTTCCAGTGCTCCAGTGTTTCCAGTGGGCTGGCTAAATAAGCAGGTCAGGCGGCTGGTTGGCTATATAATAGAGGCAGGGGGCTGGCTGGCTATATACTGAGGTCATGGGCTGGAAGGCATGGAGCTGGCTATATACTGGGGGAAGGCAGGGGGTTGGCTATATTCTGGGAACATGGGCTGCTAGGCTATATAATGGAGGAGGGACTGACTGGCAATATATTGGAGGCAAGGGGCTGGCTATTTACTGAGGTCATGGTGTAGCAGGCATGGAACTGGCTATATACTGGGGGCAGGCAGGGGGCTGGCTATATTCTGGGAACATTTCTTGCCAGGCTATATATTGGAGACAGGGGGGCTGGCTGGCTATATATTGGAGGCAGGAGGATGACTGGCTATATATTGGGGTCAGGGGCTGCTGGCTATTTACTAGGGGACATGCTCTTGCTGGCTATATACTGGGGGTAGCTTATACTTGAGTCAATAGGTTTAACTAGTTTTTTTGTTTTAAAATAAGGTAAGTCAGCTTATACTCGGGTTGGCTTATACTCAAGTATATACAGTACTTTTCTGTCCTGGCACACATTTACAAACCTGCAAATTTCCCAGCATTCATAGCATGCCACAGAAAGGACATGTTTTTGACATGTCTTTGAGCTATGACTGATTCTATTATGGTTTTATACAACTACCACAGTCTTAACATGGCATCTATAGAAATGGATAGGGCTCCATTGCAGGTTACAGGATTTTTCTGTCTGGCTCTTCATGAAACTGAAATTTGATAAAATTTTATTAAAGGGGTTTGTCCGAGTTTAAAAAAAAAATATATATGTGGCCGGGAGCGGGCTGACTAAAATAATAAAGCTGTACTTACCTCCTGGTGCCCTCCCGTATCCAGCGCTGCTGTCGCTCCAGTCCGGGCGCCATGTAAACAAACATGGCCGCCGGAGCAGCGCCTATCCGTCCCTATACACAGCATTGTGTATGGGTGCCGGAAGGTTGTCGTGTCCGGCCGGAAGCTGAATCCAGCGCTGCTCCGGCGGCCATGTTTGTTTACATGGCGCCCGGACCGGAGCGACAGCAGCGCTGGATACGGGAGGGCACCGGGAGGTAAGTACAGCTTTATTGTTTTAGTCAGCCCGCTCCCGGCCACATATATTTTTTTTATCAAAACTCGGACAACCCCTTTAAGGTACCATATAGTTGTTATCACAGTTGCCACATGTACTTTATGTTCTTTCACACTGGCTCAATGATCTAACATGGGCTCATTTTCTTCCCTCACTAGATTATCTGTATTTGTGAACAGGTGGATTTTGGATTGACACATTTGCCCCAAATGTTCTGATGTTGGTGGTAAAATGACCTCAGTTTAGCTTCTTAACTCGTGCTAATTTTATTGCTGCTATATGACCCAGTGGTGTGGTCATACCATAACCTTTCATAGTAAAAATATTCTTATTTGCCGTTACCATCATTGTCAAACTACGTAATAAGCTACATAAATCTAATTTGACCACCTGTGACATGAGCTATAAAGTCATTTTGCCCGGCGCTCTGATGACAGATGCATTCTAATGAGACATTACAAAATGGCCACTGGAAAAATTAAGCAATTATCCAAGCTAAAATTACTTAGAGGGAAATCTAATTTAATATGTTACTGTGTAAAAGTAAGTGCTTACTGCCAGTGACACAGTTTGCTCTCTCTATTAGTCTAAATGAAGCATCAGACATGTGATGCCTGTCAGCTGATTGACTACAACATGTCTTCAGGAGAGAATTCAGTGTGTTCTACGAAAGTGGCCTGAATATCCACAACTATTGAATTACAACACTGCCTCTGTTATCTTACTGTATATGGTGGGTAATAAGTGGATTTTGGAAAGTGCAGAGTAAATAGTTTGGCTCAAAACCAAGTCTATAACATTCCCTGAGTCACAGAAAGCGGCTGTGCTAAATTTGGTGATTGTAAATGTGACGTTACAGATTCCTTTGGCAGACATACATACATACACACACATACCTACATTCAGCTTTATATATTACATATATTTACTATAAAAATGAATACAGTGATAATAAGGTAATAATTTATGAAGCGCCAATCTAAGTCAGTAGTTATGCAGTAATGTACAGAATTATCCTCAGCTTATCATAAACCACAGTAGCAGATGTTATAACTTTCCCTATCAGGAGCCAGTGTCTACTGCTGCTGTGGCAGTTAAAAGCTGAGCCGTGATTGGCTGCTATTTTTGTCACAGGTCATTAGTATGAGCTTCAAGCTTTGATTGGTTAATAGAAGCAATGAATATAAGACAACTTATGTATGAGGTAAGCTGGATAGGGATACAGAGATAGGGGGAGATTTATCAGAGATCAGCTGTAATTTTATAAACAGTTGAGCAAAAGGAAACTTGAGCTCTGATTGGTTGCCATGGGCAACAAGAGCAGCTCTGTTCTCAGACACTTCTGATAAATCTCCCCATAGACAAAGTGACAGTCAAAGACAGAGACAGTTGCTGGAATGAGAGTGTCATAGACAGACATTCGGTGGAATGAGAGTGCCAGAGACACAGTCAGTACCTGGAATGAGAGTGTCAGAGACAGACAGTTGCTGGAATGAAAGTGTCAGAGACAGACAGTCGCTTGAATGAGAGTGTCAGAGACAGACAGTTGCTGGAATGAAAGTGTCAGAGACAGAAAGTCGCTGGAATGAGAATGTCAGAGACTGACAGTTGCTGGAATGAGAGTGTCAGAGACAGACAGTTGCTGTAATGAAAGTGTCAAAAAAGTTTATAAAAAAGGGACGGTCAATGACAGTCTGACATAGTGCATAAATAAATTTAAAATATTTTTTTTAACCTATACAACAGTAGCTGGAATTAGAGTATCAGAGACAGAAAGTTTCTGGAATGAGAATGTCAGAGACAGACAGTCGCTGGAATGAAAGTGTCAGAGACAGTCGTTAAAAATAACAGAATAACAGTGTCAAAAAAGTTTACAAAAAAGGGACAGTCAGTAAAAGTCTGACATAGTGTATAGATACATATAAAATATTTTTTTAATCCATTCTATTTTGTTGTAGCTAATAGCCGTTATTTACCATCCCAGGCAATGCTGGGAGCTACAGCTTGTTCATAATAAAACATTTTTAGATAATCTGATATATTGGGGCTAGGGATGTAACTGGGGCTGCTAGTGGTCTAAGTGTCTATGATACAGTGGAATAAACATGCCACTATTCCTTGGGTGTTTACAAAACAGGGCTAGAATTTTCCTGCTTCACAAAAACCAGTACACTGAGAAGTGATCTACCTAAAAGATACAGTGTCATACATGCAAATACACACTGTATTGTCAGTTAAAGCACATCTGTCAGCAGTTGTGACTATACAAAGCTACAGACAGGGTCTCATTTACTGAGGGTCCTGCAGCCAGATCTTTCATCGGATAGTCAAACAATTTCTGCTTTGCGGTGCATTTATAAGAGGATTGTGTCGCACGTGAATCGCGGCAGAGTTCATCCTCTTCTGACATTCCGGAACGGGGATTGCACAGAGACCAGGTAGGTAAATTTGCCCCATAGTTTTAGGTAGCTATGCTTGAGATGTGTGTAACTATACCTTTGTACGTGTTGATATTAGCATCAGGACTGTAAAAACTGAATTGATATTCTATGATTGTAGCTGGATTCGGAGCGTGTGAGATCTTTTCACTGAACACAGCATAGCCCCTCCCTCTTACTGTTGTAGCATTCAAAAAGATGGGAGGGACTCATTGAAGAGATTGAACAAACTGGGGCAATTCTATCCAAAGAAGCATAGAAGCACTATCCGAAAGATATATCAATCTGTTGGTTAGTACACGGCAGTGTTAGGCCATGCAAGGCCAGATTTATGCACTGCAACCTTTTTTAAAATTGCAAACTGCTTTAATGAAGGGAAGAAGCCACTTGAATAAACCTGGTGGGCAGTGGAGCTCCTAAGAGAGCCCAAGAACTGTCCTAGTGATAATTAACCCTGTAGCGTTTATGGATAAGTGATCAGGGTAACCACCAGACCAGACATTCTCATTAAATCAAATATGAAAAGGAGTGGAGCTTAAAAGTAAAAATGATACCAAAACAGCTGTGGTTGGATTAGGGCATCACTATGAGTAAGGTTGTAAAACAAAATGGCTACTGTATATAGAAAAATGAAATTACAGGAAAAGAGGATATTGTGCTATCACAATTAAAAGCAAGTAATAAAAACACAAAAATATCACACAAAAAACTTATAAAACTAAAAGAATATAATTTTGTACAAAACATATTTTACGCACAACCACTGGTGACTATAGATGAGCGAGCATACTCGTTTGAGCATTAGCGTACTCGAAACGGCTTGTTGCTCGGACGAGTATTTCGCCTGTTCGAGAACGAGCTTTCACTTAAGGATCATTTATTGTCAATACACCATCACAGTAATACACACATTTGCGATTGATGGCAATCAATGCAAATATACTTCTGATAAGTTAGCAGATGTATGGAAACATCTGCAATGTGTTCTTCACACATATTGTTCTTCACATACTATTGTGAAGAACATCTTTCTGGACTCATGTTTTCTGCTAAGTTGTGAAGAACATATCTCTTCATATGTGTGAAGAACGACAATACAGTGTAGAGCCAACTGATGTGCACCATGTTCTTTGTTTCAGGAATATGTACATTGCTACAAACAATAGAATAGAATAAAATAATACATAGATATTCTATCCTGTCAGTTTAACTGTTCTGTTTAACATGGGTCATTCTCCTTTTTGAAGTTCCACGAATATTCCATTGATTAAAAAATCGAAAAAACAGGACTGACTTACTTATTTCTCAATAAAATGACACATTTTATTGGTCCCCTTGAAAAATGTTTGAGTCTCCTTAACTTCAATGGGGTTCATTATTCGAAACGAGCACTCGAGCATCGGAAAAAGTTCAACTCGAGTAACGAGCACTCGAGCATTTTAGTGCTCGCTCATCTCTACTGATGACATATCTAATGCTTAGGAAACAAGTTTTTAATCCTTGCACAATACAGTATGTGACTGTAACGCACAGTAAAAGCATCAGTGTGCTGGAGATACCCCACCTCTGCAGGCATTCGGCAGAATCTTTTAGATGTATGGTTCTTACAGCAGTGTATCATTTGTTTGGTCAGTTTCCATAGCACTAGAGATTCTGGATTTCCAATGCAGCTGCCTTATCAGAGATCTGAAGAGTTCCATACAACTTCTGTGGACATGTGAAAGTGAGGCCACTGCTGGCATCGCTGCAATCCCAGCAGCTGTTCTCTATATTTGATAAGTCCGGGTAGTACATACATCTGGCCAGATAATAACCACATTTTATCTCCTCTGCTTTTTGTAAATAGACTGATTCTGCTGATTCAGAGTTTTTTAATTTTTAACAAAAAAGGATATATTTATATTTTTAATGGTGGGAAATATAATCAATTCTACGTTTGCCCACAACCAAGCTAAGATATATTATCATCAAAGACTTCTTCAGGTTCTCATACTGATTTCTACTCTTATTTCAGTGGTTGCTTAAGTTGCAGAGTTTCCTTCTTCAAGTTATTTTTAAAGCTGTCTGTTTGCCCCCTGCGGCAAGTTAAAGAAATACTGTGTGATGTCAGGTTGGAGATCAGAAACAGAACAGCAAGCAGAGGCAGGTCTACCCACATCCTTCACCCACACATAACTTAAAGCAGTTACACCAAGATCTGTCAAGGAAAACCCACAGACCTTACTTACTGTTAGAGCAGGTGCACAGGGTGAAGGACACGGCATGTCATAACAAGCGCACTCACCTCCCAGCTTAGATTACTCTATATACTAGTGTCTAAGCTGTACCTCGACCTACAACACTGGCAGGAATTTCCATAGCAGACAGTCACCAACTGTCTCCAGCTGAAACGATATTAACCTTACATGTATTATCATGTCTTCCAGTTCTTTTCTGGATCTACAGTTCCTTTTCTTTATACTGCAATTTGGTATGTTGCTATTTAATCCTTATCCTCTTTTTATGCTAATGGGAATTAATACAGTATATGTAATTTGTTAAAGTAATTTTGCATCAAACCACCAAACTAGCGGCACATCAAAAATAACTGTTTTCCTCATTTATCCTACCAATCCAGATGTTTTGCTGCATCTACTAATCATTCATCATTAGTGACTTTTTGATTTAGGCGCACTTTTGGCACAATAACACTCCAGCCCGAAGGTGGCGTAGACTGAGAAGCAAGACACTGATCTCTTCTACAGAGCAGTGTAGCACCTATGTAGTACAGCTGCATAGCTCAGTCAATGTTTATAATATATGCAGCCACTGTTCATAGTTCATAAGCTTCTATTTACAAATTATCTGCAAATGCAGCAGCTCAAAGCAGGATAGAAAAGAAGTGTTTAGGAGCTTTCAGATAGAACACAGAAGTGACCCGTGTAGCATGATGACCACTCTGGTTCTTGGGAGAAATACTGGCCAGAATGACAGGGAGGCAGCAGAACCCCTGGGGAACCCCTCCAGGAGATGATGGAAGCCACTGCTGAGGAGGATCACTGGGTGCAGCTTGTCAGACACCTGGGCTCTGCTGCGAGTGTCATCTTCATGCTGGGGTGTGGGAGAGAAGCAGAGTAAAGCTTATTGGAGGACGTAACTTAACCCTTTAAGGACGCAGGGTTTTTCGGCTCATTTCTCGCTCTCCAACTTCAAAAATCCATAACTTTTTCATTTTTACGTGTACAGACCTGTGTGAGGGCTTATTTTGTGCATAACAAATTTTACTTTCCCATAATGTTATTTATTTTAACATGCCGTGTACTGCGAAGCTGAAAAAAAATTCCAAATGTGGAAAAATTGAAAAAAAAACGCACTTTGCTCCAAATAACATGCCTACTTTATTCTTTGGTTTGGTGTGATCGCAGTGATACCAAATTTATATAGGTTTTATTGTGTTTTAATACATTTTAAAAAATTAAACGAATGTGTACAAAAAAGAAAAAAAAAATTTGCCATCTTCTGACGCTAATAACTTTTTCATACTTTGGCGCACAGAGATGTGTGAGGGGTCATTTTTTGCAAAATGATGCGACGTTTTCATTGCTACCATTTTGAGGTCTGTGCGACATTTTGATAATTTTTTATGTTATGTAAAAAGGTGTAAAAGTCGCATTTCGGACATTTGGGTGCCATTTCCCGCCTCGGAGGTCACCGCCGCCCGTAACCGTTTTTATATTTTGATAGATCAGGCATTTTGGGACGCGGCGATACCTAATATGTTTGTGATTTTTACTGTTTATTATGTTTTATATCCGTTCTAGGGAAAGGGGGGTGATTTGAATTTTTAATATTTTATTAATTTTTTTTATTTTTTAAACTTTTTTTTTTCTTTTTTTTTTCACTATTTTTTAGACCATCTAGGGTACATTAACCCTAGATGGTCAGATCGCTCCTACCATATACTGCAATACTTCTGTATTGCAATATATGGCATTTTTGTAGGTCATTCATTACAATGAGCCACTGGCTCATTGTAACGAATCTGCAGAAGCCATGTAGCCTCGTGTCAAAAGAAGACCTGAGGCTACCATGGCAACCAATCGCCGCCCCCCGATGACGTTCGGGGGCGCGGCTATCGCATTAAAGATGGCGGCACCCGCGCGCCGCCGTTTTTTAAGCGCCGCCGGCGACTATGCCGGCGGCAATCACCGACCGTGGTTATTAGCGGTGGGGGTTTTATGCAAAATGCAAAAACCCCCACCTTTGTATGAAGAGGACTCAGCCCGTGAGCCCTCTTCATACATCCCTTATACCCCTGAGCCACAGAGCTACGGCGCAGAGCGTTAAGGGGTTAAGGGGGTGGAGAGGTTGCGGTCACACCTGGGCCCAAGAGGTTTAGGGTGCCCTTATGGTGTCGCTTTCCCATACTATAAACCATACATTATAGTCGAGGGGCCTGGCATAGACTTTGCACTGGGGCCCATCAGCTTGTAGTTACGCCACTGATCACATATTGTAAAATAAAGTGCAGTAGCAAAATCAAGACTCAAAAGTGATTACCAAGAGGCATGAACTCAACTCATCACAGATGGTTGTAGCTTGTGATAATTCAGGCGCAATAATCCGCCTCATTTAAACCAGGGACACTTACTCGTAGAACCAGTCACCATGGCTGTGGTAATCTTCTTATATTTCATATCCTTTTTTTCTAAAATCAAGTTTTATCATTATGCTAATGAGCCAGAAGAGGTCTGGGGGTGTTATCAGAGCTCCTCAGTGCTGTAACTTCACAGGCTATTACACTGTCTCACCCTCCCTATGCTCTCCCAACAGTTCCAAGTGATCTCATTGCAGCAAAGAAAAAGAAAACAGAAGTGCTCCTTGCACTCTGTAGCAGCCTGTAAAGTTGCAGCACTGAGGGGTTCTGGTAACACCCCCAGAGCCCTACAGCCTCATTATCATAATGTTAAAAGTTGATTTTTGAAGGAAGGAGGCCATGGATAACAAATATAAGAAGATTACCACAGTCACAGTATAGGGTATAAAATGACCTTGGGAACCTGGTTGTGGCAGACGGGAGGTGTACGATGGCCAAGGGTATGTTTACACTCTTTGCACATGCATTGAGCACTTTACATGCCTATAGGGAACTAACGTACATCAGGCTGTATGGCAAGCACTTTATTGCATCATTTGCTTAATTACCCAGTACTGGGCATGTACTGTATTATGCATTGAAGTTGTATATACATGTGATCCATATGACTATGTACCCCACCTCTCAATCCCGTCCCACATGTTTTTAACGTTTCTATGTGATAGCCCCATCGACTTGTATGTTCTTTCCTGTTGATTTGTTTATGAATTGTGATATATTGTCTTAATTGAATATGCAATAAAATAAGTGTATTTTTTGAATTGGCTAAGTGTTCTGTTTGTAGGTATAAAATGACCTTTCTAGAGTCCCCTCTTTTGTGAAATCTCTTCTGTTTACCTATAAAAATGCAGACTGGAACTGGATCTTTATCAGCAGCTCGCATTCCCAACTATGTATTAAACTTCCTGTATCTCCAGGTCTGTAGCTCACAGAACTAAAAGACTGATGCAATCTGAAATATTGTCAGGCACTAAGGGTAGTGGACCCCCCGGACCACCTTGGAAATGATGAAAGCCAACACCTGAAACCAGAGTCTAAGTGGTACCCGGTTTTCACCAGAGCCCGCCACAAAGCAGGTTGGACTTGTTGCAGCATGGTACCACCAGGTCGTTCCAAGAACAGAATCATAAGGCAAACTCATGATCGGGCCAGGCAGGAGGTCGAGACAGGCAGCACAGGATCAGAGTCGGGGACGTAATAGTAGGTCAAGACAGGCAGCATGGGATAAGAGTCAGGAAAGTATTCGAGGTCACAACAGGAAATCAGGATAATTGCAAAGGGCATGGACACAGCTTTCTCATAGGCATAGAAGCACAAAGACCCAGCAGGGAACACAGAAAGGGGCTGGGAATGTATCAGGGCAGGCGGTCAGCCTGGCCCATTAAATATTAGCTAGCCGACACGCCCTAGGAGACAGGTGCGCTGGACCACGGGAGCCACAGAGACCGCCACTGGAGCCGGGGAAGGTAAGTTTCCATGCAGGCTGGGTCCGGGGGCACAGGGAGGAATACGGGTGCGCCTAAGGCCCGGGATATGGGTCACAGGAGCACCCGTGCCCATGACAAATATACTCTTCTTATGTTTCATACAACACCAAAAGCATGTTTCTATACACTTTTTCTAATAAGGACATTTCATATAATACCTGAGGGGGGTTGTAGTTTGAAGTACAACTGTAAAGTATAAAACTTTTGCATAGCTCTGCACTAAGCCAAAATAAGCAATTCTATAATCTACACTCATTGGGGTACATTTTCTGAGGGCTTTGCACCACATTTCTGACAGACTTTGCACGTTCTTTTAGGTGAAAACGGCTTGCACAGGTATTTAAGAAGTGTCTGCGCCTCTATTGTGTCGTACGCGACCCTTTGCGGCGCAGCTGCGCTAGCCTCCATGCAACAGCAAAAGGTTGTCAGGCCAGTGCGGGAAAGCGACAAATTAATGAATCGGTCGCACCCAGCATTATACTGTAACGTCCGTGCCTAAACATCACGCTATCCACTGTTGGCAGAATAGATGCGTTTATTTGTGTGTGAACTGCAGCTTAGTGCTTGTGTTTGGATTATCTGAGCCACATCCTGCTCTTTGCATTTCTGTCCTGCGCAGCAAGGGTTACTAGCCTGATGGACAGTTCCCCAGTGTGCTGCTGGAGGCGTGTCCAGGATCGGCCTTATATACCTGCCTATTCCCATTATACCTGGCTGGTTATTTTTATTCTTCAAGTCTTACCTCTGTATCTAGAGCTCTTGCTATCTTGCTTGGTTCTTTGTGTTTTGTATCCGATTCTGTACCTTTGTAGCTATCTTGATCTGTCTCCGCTTGTCTGTTTGTATCTGAACCTGACCTGTATATTACCCGCTTGATCTGAACCTGACCTGTATATAACCTGCTTGATCTTGACCTGAACTGTGTATAACCTGCCTGAAATCCTGTATCCGTTGTTTGTCCCTCAGTATCGTTTACCTCCTAGTGTCATCCCGCTTTCCCTGTCTCAGTCCTGAGTTAGTTTTCTGTGCACCAATGTGAACACTGGTCTATTTCTGTATTCCAGTCACCTGTCTGCTCCACCATCCAGCAGCTGCCAGACAAAGTAGGTCTTCCCTGTCATCTTGTAGGGTCTCTCAGGGACCGTTGGTTAGGTTCCTGATAGTGGGTTCGCTCTTATTAGGGCGGTTTATCTGCTTTAGGCAGGGCCTTAGCACGCAGGGACGTCGCAGGGTGAGTTCGCCACCACTTACGTAGTCTGGCAGCTAGAGCCAATCCTGGTTGTGGTTGCGCGGTTTGCCGGACAGGTGCTGACATATACACAGACAGAGTACTTTTAGTGAAGTTTCTGTCTTTCTAAGTAAATGTGCCCCATTAACTTTCCGCAGCTGTTTGTCAGCTAGCAGCTACCTTGTCTGTCTGTCTTTGCTTGGTTGGTTGTTGTGGGAATCTGTAGCTGGACGCTCCTGATCCGTAGCTGCTGGATGCAAGACAATATGAGTTCCGGCAGCATGTACAAAGCTCCAGGACCTGCTGTGATGTCATAAGCATGTGACTAATCATATGCTTCAGGTCATTCAGTTACATACCAGGAGTGGGTCCTTTATACATGCTGTGATTCTACCATGTGTTCATCTTCTTTTGTAGGTGTTTTATAGAGTAGGTGGACATGTATTTTTTTTTTGTGATGTAGAACTCCAATGCATGCTCTTGCACTAGATCTGTGAACAAAGTGTCCTGATTGGCTGAGCTGTTTGTGTACGTTCATGTGAATGCCCTGAGTGCTATAGGCATCATTGCCAATAGCTGAAGTCACAACAGGAAATCCCCCCCCATTTCAAGAAAAGCTGAAAGGATATTACAGAGAGCCTCATATAACTAGCCCTATAATAGCCCTATATCTCAGAATAGGAAGAAGACAGAAGGATGATATTGCTCCTGTTGGGATTGTTGTCACAGGCTCTTTCCAGCTGTGCTAAAACTATTTTTTGTCAAGTAACTCTACAGTTACACTTTAATAGTGTAAAATCTCTTGGCAGTGAACCTTTAACCCTTCCCTGCTCCGCAGCGGATATATCCGCCGTTGAGCGCAGTGCCTTGGAGCTCAGCAGCAGATATATGCGACTCTGAGCTCAAGATCTTAGCAGAGCCGGCATCGGAAAACATGGGGTGCCAGCTGTAACTAACTGCTGACATCCCTGAGTAACACCCGCAGTCAGAGTGGGCTCCGATTGTGGGTGTTTAACCTGTTAAATTCTGTTGTCAGTGCGACTGCAGCATTTGAACTGCATTCTAGGGGTCTCTGCCCCACGATTGCCCCCCAACGCCATCTTCGGGGGGTGCTGATCATTCCTATGGCAGCCCTGAGGTCGATCAGGACCCCAGGGCTGCCTGCAGGCAGTGACTGTAAGATGGCGGCTATGATATCATCTTAAAGGCACAGTGTCAGCCTATACATATGCATAGGCTGACACAGCTAATACCCTGCAATACTGATGTATTGCAGAGTATTATCATGAACAAGCAATCAGATGATTGCTTGTTCATGTCCCATGGTGATCTAATAAAAAAGTACGAAAAAAAGTTATTCAATAAAAAATAAATTAATAAATCAATAAAAAATGCCCATAAGCCCCATAACATATAAAGAGACATATGATCCACAAAAAAAGTTTAAATCATAACACAAACCCCACATACCACGTCCGTAACAAACCGTAGAATAAAAGTAAATAATTACTGGACCTGCACGATGTGTTTGTTTTTAACATGTGGTACCAATATTGGCCATTAACAGTTTGCACCTGCACGATGAACGCCATAAAAAAATGTTAAAAACCTGCCAAAAATTAAGATTTTTACCTATTTAATCCCACAAGAAATTCTATAAAAAGTGATAAAACAAAACATATGTACTCCAGAATGATACTGTAGCAAAGCACAACATGTCCCCCAAAAAACAAGCCATCAACCAGCTCCTTAGGCAAAAAAGGTGTTATGTCACTTGGGAGACGGCGATGCAAAAATAATAAATTTTCCCCACATTAGGGTTTTATTTGGCAAATTTACTAATATTCAAGTATGGTATCCAAAAAGTAAAAAAAAGTTCATAAATTTTCAACAACAGGGGATACCAACCCCATGATGGTAACACTGGAAAAAGCATCTCATTCTGCAAAAAAACATGGCCCCAATAATGAAAAACCTAAAATTTTATAGCCTGCAAAAGGGGCCAATGAGGAAACTAAAATCCTGGCAGCTGCAGGGCGCTTCGTCCATTGTGTGCCTCGCTTTGCGCCCATAAAGCAAGAAAGGCCACATGTGGGGGGTCTCTGTACTCGGGAGAAATTGCATAACAAATTGAAAGGTGAGTTTTCTTTTTATCTTTTGGAAAAGTGTACATTTTTTGGCTAAATAAACATATAACCGACAAAATTTGACCATTCTAAATTTCACCTCCATAAAGATCTCAAGGGGTTAACAATAGAGATGAGCGAACATACTCGTCCGAGCTTGATGCTCGTTCAAGCATTAGCGTACTCGAAACTGCTCGTTGCTCGGACGAATACTTCGCCCGCTCGAGAAAATGGCATCTCCCGGCGTTTTGCTTTTTGGCGGCCAGAAACAGAGCCAATCACAAGCCAGGAGACTCTGCACTCCACCCAGCATGACGTGGTACCCTTACACGTCGATAGCAGTGGTTGGCTGGCCAGATCAGGTGACCCTGGAATAGACTAGCCCCTGCCCGCGCTGCTCGAATCATTCTGTGTCTGGATGCCGCTAGGGAGAGAGCTGCTGCTGGTCAGGGAAAGCGTTAGGGTGTTCTATTAGAATAGTGTTACAAGAACCCACCAGCCCTTCTTAGGGCTACAATAACGTTATACATTTTTTTTTTTATTTGCTTGTGGCTGGGCTTGCTGGCACTAGTAGTGCAGCTAGTACCATATTGTGAGGAATTTGCAGGGGGACTTGCTACCGTTGTGTTTAGCTCTTAGTGACACACATATCCACCTCAAACACCAAAGTGGGACAATTTATTAGGGGTTTGATTAGAATTAGGCAGAGTCTGCTGATTTATTTTTTTTTTACCTTTATTTCATTTTATAGCTCAAACTCATCTTGCAAAGCAGTGTGCTTTCAGTGTCGGCTACAAAATAGCCATAGGAGAACCCCAACGGCTTACTTAGGCCTACAATAGCGTTATATTTTCCTTTTTTTTGTTTGCTTGTGGCTGGGCTTGCTGGCATTAGTAGTCCAGCTGGTACCATATTGTGAGGAATTTGCTGGGAGACCTGCGACCGTTGTGTTTAGCTCTTAGTGACACGCATATCCACCTCAAACACCGAAGTGGGACAATTTATTAGGGGTTTGATTAGAATTAGGCAGAGTCTGCTGATTTATTTTTTTTTTTACCTTTATTTCATTTTATAGCTCAAACTCATCAGGCACAGCACAAAATCCAGTTGTGTGCAGTCAGTGTAGGTTAGAAACTAGCCATAGCAAAAAAAAAAAAAAAAAAAAAAAACAGAATTTTTTTTTTTTTTTAAAGTTTACACTTTAATTTGGAAAATGTTTAACCCGAGGGCTAGGGGTAGAGGACGAGGGCGTGGACGTGGGCGTCCAACTACTGCAGGGGTCAGAGGCCGTGGTCCTGGGCGGGGTGAGACACCACCTGCTGATGAGGGAGCAGGGGAACGCCGCAGAGCTACACTCCCTAGGTTCATCATGTCTCAAGTTACTGGGACTCGTGGTAGAGCACTGTTGAGGCCAGAACAGTGCGAAGAGGTGATGTCGTGGATTGCGGACAATGCTTCTAGCCATTTGTCCACCAGTCAGTCTTCCACGCAGTCCACCCATGTCACCGAAATCAGCACTCCTCCGGCTCCTCCACCTCAGCCTCCTTCCCCCCAGTCGGCCCCCCTCCCAGCAAAATTTGGCATTTGAACCGGCATACTCTGAGGAACTGTTTTCTGGACCCTTCCCACAGTCACAAACCACTTGTCCGGTTGCTGCTGAGCAATTTTCCGATGCCCAGGTTTTCCACCAGTCGCAGTCTGTGGGTGATGATGACATTATTCACGTAGTGGAAGAAGTGTGTAAAGAGGTGTCGGACGATGAGGAGACACGGTTTTCAGACAGTGGTGAAGTTGTTGTCAGGGCAGGAAGTCCGAGGGGGGAGCAGACTGAGGGATCGGAGGATGATGAGGTGACAGACCTCATGGGTTGATAGGCCGGGTGAACACAGTGCTTTTGAGACGGAGGCGAGTCCTATAGCAGAACAGGTTGGAGGAGGCAGTGGTGGGGCCAGACGGAGAGGCAGGGCCAGAGCTGGTGCATCAGCGCCAAATGTTGCCTGTAGTCAAGCTCCCGTGGCGAGGGCTAGATTTTCAGAAGTCTGGAGGTTCTTTAAAGAAACACCGGATGACCGACGGACTGTGGTGTGCAACCTTTGCCAAACCAGGATCAGCAGGGGTTCCACCACTACTAGATTAACTACCACCAGTATGCGCAGGCATATGAATGCTAAACACCCCACTCAATGGCACCAAGCCCGTTCACCTCTGGCCGGGCACACCACTGCTCCTTCCCCTGTGTCATCTGCTAGTCAATCCCCTGCCCAGGACCACGGCCCAAACACCTCCCGTGCGAAAACCCCATCTTCGCCTCCACGATCCTCCACAGCATCCACCAGCGTTCAGCTCTCCATACCCCAGACGCTGGAGCGCATAAGGAAGTATAGTGCAAACCACCCACACGCCCAAGCCCTCAACGTCCACATCTCCAAGTTGCTTAGCCTGGAGATGCTGCCCTATAGGCTGGTAGAGACCGAGGCCTTTCGAAACCTCATGGTGGCGGCCGCCCCTCGGTATTCGGTCCCCAGCCGCCACTACTTTTCCCGATGTGCTGTCCCAGCCCTGCACAAGCACGTGTCAGAGAACATCATCCGTGCCCTGACCAACGCCGTTTCTGACAAGGTCCACCTGACCACGGAATACATGGACGAGTGCTGCCGGGCAGGGCCACTATATATCGCTGATGGCACATTGGGTTAACTTGGTGGAGGCTGGGACCGAGTCTGACCCTGGGGCTGCTCATATACTGCCGACGCCGAGGATTGCGGGGCCTACCTCGGTCCAGGTCTCAAAGGCCTACTATGCCTCCTCCTCCTCCTCCCACCCCTCCTCCACCTTCTCCTCCTCCGAATTACCATCCGTGGGCATGGCGCCATCAGTCGGTAGCTCTAGGCACAGCAGCAGTGCCATTGCTAAGCGACAGCAGGCGGTGCTCAAACTGCTGAGCCTAGGCGATAAAAGGCACACTGCCCAAGAGCTATTACAGGGCATTACAGCGCAGACTGATCTGTGGCTGGCACCGCTGAACCTGAAGCCAGGCATGGTTGTGTGTGACAACGGCCGTAACCTGGTGGCGGCTCTGCAACTCGGCAGACTGACACATGTGCCATGCCTGGCCCATGTGTTAAATCTCATAGCGTTTCCTCAAGACATACCCCAATCTGTCTGATTTGCTCACGAAGGTGCGCCGCATCTGTGCGCATTTCAGGAAGTCCAGCACAGATGCTGCCACTCTCAGGGCATCGCAGCGCCGCCTCCAACTGCCCGCTCACCGACTGTTGTGCGACGTGCCCACGAGGTGGAATTCAACATTAACCATGTTATCCAGAGTTTACCAGCAGCGCAGAGCGATTGTAGACTGCCAGATGTCAACTTCCACCAGAACTGGTAGTCAGGTCAGTCAGCTTCCTCAAGTCTACAATGAGGAGTGGACGTGGATGTCTGATATCTGTCAGGTGCTGAGTAACTTTGAGGAGTCAACACAGATGGTCAGTGGCGATGCCGCCATCATCAGCCTCACCATCCCGCTGCTTGGCCTGTTGAAAAACTCTCTGGTCAGCATGAAGTCGGAAGCTTTGCGCTCGTCACAAGAGACGGGGGAAGAAGATTCCCTTGTTGATAGCCAAAGCAGCCTTAGGTCTGTTTATCAGCGCATATCGGAGGAGGTGGAGGAGGAAGAGGAGGAGAATGTTGGCGAGACAGAAGAGGGGACCATTTTTCAGTCCTTCACTGTTCAGCGTGTATGGGCAGAAGAAGAGGAGTTGGAGGAGTTGGAGGAGGAGGAAATGGGCAGTCAGGCCAGTGAGGGGAGTGAATTCTTGCGCGTTGGGACTCTGGCACATATGGCAGATTTCATGCTAGGCTGCCTATCCCGTGACCCTCGCGTTCAAAGAATTTATTCCAGCACCGATTACTGGGTATTCACTCTCCTGGACCCACGGTACAAGCAAAATCTTTCCACTCTCATCCCTGGAGAGGAAAGGAGTGTGAGAATGCATGAATACCAGCAGGCCCTGGTGCACAAGCTGAAACAGTATTTCCCTTCTGACAGCGCTAGCGGCAGAGGGCGTACTTCTGCGGGACAAGTAGCAAGGGAGAGTAGGCGAGCAGGCAGCTTGTCCAGCACTGGCAGGGGTACGCTTTACAAGGCCTTTGCCAGTTTTATGTCACCCCAGCAAGACACTGTCACCTGTCCCCAGTCTCGGCAGGGTAGGGCTGATCTTTACAGAAAGATGGTGAGGGAGTACGTAGCTGACCATACCATCGTCCTAAATGATCACACAGCTCCCTACAACTACTGGGTTTCAAAGCTGGACATGTGGCACGAACTGGCGCTGTACGCCTTGGAGGTTCTTGCCTGCCCTGCCGCTAGCGTGTTGTCCGAGCGGGTTTTCAGTGCAGCTGGTGGCATCATCACCGATAAGCGTACACGCCTGTCGACTGACAGCGCTGACAGGCTGACGCTTATCAAGATGAATAAAGCCTGGATTTCTCCGGATTTTCATTCTCCACCAGGTGAAAGAAGCTCAACCTGAATAATGTATGCACTCCTCCTCCTCATTGTCCTCCTTCTCCTCCTCTTTGTACACTAAAGCATAGGAAACTGGCTATTTTTTGCCAGGGCCAACTGGCTCTAGCTATAGTACTCTATGTATTTAATTTTTCTGGAGGGCCACCTACCCGATCCTCTGTTTTAAGCAATTTTTGGGAGTGCCACATACAGGCACTCAATCTATTTAATTTTTCTGGAGGACCACCTACCTGCTCCTCTGGTTTGAAAACTTTTTTGGACTGCCACATATAGGCACTATCCAAATTAAATTGTCTCCATAGCAGCCTCCACATGTCGTCTTTTTAGCTGGCTCCACACGTTGTCTCCATTGCTACCTCCACACGTCATCGCTATAGCTGCCTCCAAAAGTCGTCCATATAGCTGCCTCCATACATGGTCTCCTTATCAAACGAACTGTGTCGGGCAGAATTTTGGGTTGTTTTCATGGATTCCACATCAAACTTGTTAACTTTGTCGCCACCCTGCTGTGTAATCCACAAAATATACTGGCAAACTTTTATCATTTACCAATATTATTTCAGCGCTTCTTGCGCATCTGTTTACATTCCCCTCACCCGCCATATCCTAAACTTATAAGAACGGTACTACACTTGATCTTATACAAAAGGTTCTTAGAAGTGCTGTTTGGGGAGTAGCCTAGAGACAGGGGCTTGGATTGGCGAAAGCTTGTCTGGCTGCGGAGCGCCAGCTCCATCTCAAGATCCAACTAACATAGTTTTAACTGCAGCACCTTTAATCTAATACTAGTTCACTGCCTCCATACAGCGTCCCCTTATCAAACGAGCTGTGTCAGGCAGAATTTTCAGGTGTTTCACCAGATACATAGTGGAACGCGGCCCATCTGTCGCCGCCATGCTGGAGACCTGAAGTTGCAATCATAGCAGCGCAATATGGATGCCCCATACTGTCGCTCTTAATCATGGAACCATTTCCGTAAAAACAATTAAAAATAGAACCACTATGCTATTCCATTATTCCTAGGAATATTCAAACGACCCAGCCTGCTTTGAAAATTATAATTTTTTCAAAGTAAACGCTTCTGGCCCCCAGGCCCATTTTGGGTGGGGAGGAGCCGAGAGACAGGGGCTTGGACAAGCTCGCCTGGCAGTGGACCGCCAGCTCCATCCCAAGATTAGGCAGCCTCAGAGGCATCCATGCATGCTGCCCCTGCTGTTTCCTGTCCATTTTGCCTCCACGATCCTCCACAGCGTCCACCAATGTCAACTCTCTATACCCCAGACGCTGGAGCACGAGAGGATATGCAGCACATCATCCCCTTATCAAACGAGCTGTGTCAGGCAGAATTTTCAGGTGTTTCACCAGATACATAGTGGAACTCGGCCCATCTATCGCCGCCATGCTAGAGACCTGAAGTTGCAATCATAGCAGCGCAATATGAATGCCCCATACTGTCGCTCTTAATCATGGAAGTCGTCTCCATGGCTGCCTCCACATGTCGTCCCCTTATCAAAAGAGCTGTGTCAGGCTCATTTTTCGGGTGTTTCACCAGATACGTTATGGAACTTGGTCACTATGTCGCCACCATGCTGTGTTATCGACTAAATATACCGTCAACCTTTTGTTCACATAGGAAATCATTTCACCTCCTTTGGTGAAACCTGAGTCCATTTAGGGTATGTCGCCATGAGACTCTCTAGCCTGCCACTGCTGCCGCTGCCTCTGCATGCCGTCCCCTATAGTGTCAGGGTCAATTTTTGGATGTTTTAGATGCTATCTAGCCTCATTCGGTCACTCTGTCATTGCCATGCTGTTGCCCATAATTTTGGCATAATGGTGCGATTAAGCAGCCTCAGAGGCATCCATGCATGCTGCCCCTGCTGTTTCCTGTCCATTTCCGTGGTGTTTCCATCCTTTTCTGAGGTTCCCAGGTGTTTGGCCAAGCTTCCCTGTGCAGAGCCTTGGTCCCCTTGAAAAATGCTCGAGTCTCCCATTGACTTCAATGGGGCTCGTTATTCGAGACGAGCACTCGAGCACCGGGAAAAGTTCGTCTCGAATAACGAGTACCCGAGCATTTTAGTGCTCGCTCATCTCTAGTTAACAATCTTCCTAAAAGTTATCTATGGTAGTTTGGGGGGGGGGGTGCGGATTTGAAAATGGGTTGATAGATAGGAGGTTTTTAAATGTTAAATATTTAAAATTTCATTCAAGACAGTAATTATCCCCAAAATAGTCAGCCAAAGTTTACCACTTAAATGAAGAACAACATTTGGGGGAAAACAATCTCAGAATAGCTTTGACAAGTAACAGTGTTATAACCATATAACGTCAGAATACTAAAAATGCGGCTGAGCCTTAAGCTATAAACTGGCTACGTCCTTAAGGGGTTAAAGAGTTTTCTGGACCAGAAGTAGTAATGACCTATCCCTAGAATAGGTTATTAATATGTGATTATGACAAGCACTATCCTTGATGGTCATCTGAATTGGAGACAATCCTTCAGTCAACCAGCAAAGCCACTACATAACATTAGGATACATTAACATGCTAGATTAGTATTCTGTTTAAAAATGCAATGCAAGCTTCTCGGGAGAGGGCTCAACCTGATCGCATGTAAACAATGCAAGAGACCAGGTGCTCATTACGGATCACTAGAAACATAAATGCGATTGGCTTGAGCCCTGCCCCTGGATGTTTGCATTTGTTTTCAAATTGTCTGTTATCATTTTTTACTAACACTTTGACTGAATAATATCATTGTTGTATAAAATTACATTTATCAGTAATCACCTGCCTCTTGGACACTGTATATAATTGTTCAAATAAATCCCAGATTATTTATTATACCACATTTCTTTTAACTGGTCATCAGGATCACCCATGTCCCCATAGAGAATAGTGTGCACATTGCCAAAGTGTTTTTTATAATAAAACTGGCATTTTCCCATAAAAAGAAAAGTTAGAAAAAAAGAAAATCGAATGGGTGCCAATACTATGTTCCATATATTTGTATATATTTTCTTTCCTGTATTAACACCACCACACATTTCCTCCCCTATACCATGACACTGCTTTGTTCCTATGCAATCACATATTACGGATATCACAAAAGCCCAATGTTGCTCCTCCCCAGTTACAAATTAATGACCTATTCTTTGCAAAATCATTAATAATTTTGTCCCCCCACATCCCTTTAAAATATGGCTGTGCTTAAGCAAGATTCACCAAAGTTATTAGAGGCATATGCCACCATATTTGCATAAGATGATGTCCTACAGACAGACATTGGGGCACATTTAATTACCCAGTCCGTGGAGTTCATTGTCCGATGGAAATGCACTGTGCCGCAATTCACTAAGATCGTGTGCCCAATCTTTCCACAATTTGTCTGGAGATGGAGGAACAGGTCAGAAAGTATATTAAAATTGTAAGGCTCAGTTCACACCTGCGTTCCTTCTTCCATGATGAAACAGTAGAAATGTAGGGCAGCGGACAGCATTTTAATTCCTCTATCATACGGGAGGCCGTATGCTTCCCTTTGTACCCCCCTGCGGCAGGGTCGCTCATCTGTTTGTGATCCAGTGCTATCTCCCCTGTTCCGGCACACGCTTCCTCGCCTCCTAGTGTGTGCACGCTCCGGCTTCTTGAGATTTAAAGTGCCAGCGCGCTGCTAATTGGCGCTGGCCCCTGGCAATTTAATGCATAGACTGTCTCTTCATGCCCCGCCGGATCTTTTTGCCTCGTGCCTGAGAGAAAGCTTTATCCCTATGCCTTGTGATTGTCTGCTACATTGCTGTTGTGACCCTGGTTCCTTTCCGGACTTTGCTCCTGTGCTGCCTTACCTGACCTTCTGCTACGTCCCTGACTCTGATCCCGTGCTGCCTGTCCTAACCTCCTACCTGTCAATGACTCCGTCTCTGCCTCACAGTTCTGTACCTCACCTTGGCCGCCACCACGGACAAATGCGTGCCTGTGGAATGACCGGGTGGTACCACGCTGCGGGAAGTTCAACCCGCTTTGTGGCGGGCTCTGGTGAAAACCTTTTAGACTTCAAGAAAATATTCTATGGTGTGACTGGAGCTCTATATAGTCTTCAAGTCCTTTAATGTTCATCCAAATTCATATGCATTATGTGTATACCTTTCAATAAAATACTTGGAGAATCTTAGGGACTAGAAATATATTTGAGCGGTTCCGTGTCTGGATGGTGCTTTATTTTCGTCTGGAATATTCATGGTCCAACAGGACAAGCGATTTTATTGAAAGGTGTACACATAATGCATAGGAATCTGGATGAAAACTAAGGGACTTGTAGACTAAATAGAGCTCCGGTCATACCGTAGAATATTTTCTTCAAATCTTCGGATGTTTTGGATCCATCCTGGGACCGTTGTTTGAGCTCCTCCTACAGATAAGGTGCTGCATCACTTTGAAACTTTTATTGCCTTTTAGACTTCGCTCCCAGGTGTTGTCTTACATCACCACTTGCGGTGGTACAGTGGTTCCACTACTCGTGTTCCTGACAGTCTACCCCTGTTTCTTAAATACATGTAAGTCAAAGGGGAACAGATGTTGATCGAAGACATTCTGTACCGTACATTCTTAATTTTTCTTACACTCTCCCACAAAATGGAGAGAGTAGCTGCAAGCCCTGACTTAGGTGTGAAATGAGTCTAACCTGTACCAAGCTAGTATTTTTGAAAAAGGCAATGTGTGAGGGAATAGCTAATTTAGAAGGTGCCAGTAAGATCCCAGAAAACCGAATAATTAAGGGTACGGAATCCATATCATGACCGTGCACTTTCAAGTGACAAATTTTCTCCAGGACCTTCTTTTGCATCTAATAAGGAAAACATTACAGTTGCAGTCCTCATACGATGTAGAGCTTTTTTTAAGGTAAATGAATTTGAGTTACTAGAGAGACCTGGTAAACAATCTGACATAATTGGCAACAGAAAATCAAACAGTGAGTCACCATGATGTCTATTTTTTCAGCATGTAGAAGGAATGCCAGCAGACGGTAAATAAATCTCTGTCATGAAAGGACGTGTCATTAAAGAAACTGCATAGCGCAACTTATGTGAAAACAACTCCATGAAGGTGCCCCAGTATAAGAAGACTATGAATATTACAGTTAATTCACTGAAACTGCAAATCCTTGATGAAATGTGTTGGCATAAGAAAACATTTTGCCAGTATTTTTTTATTTCACGTAAGATTTGTAATGACAAATATCTTAGTTTCCTTACATGGGGTCAGATGTATCACTTTTTTGTTTTGTTTTAGCGATTTTTCATTTTATCTCAGTAATTTTGCACTAGTTTTGCACCTAAACACCAATCAATAATATCCATGTTTTCCTCATTTATCCCATCAATCCATACATTTTGCTGCACCTACTAATGATTCATCATTAGCGATTTTTCGATTTAGATGCAATTTTGGCAAAAACTCCTGCCTGAAGGTGGCGTAGACTGAGAAGCAATGCTGAGCTATTCTGCAGAGCAGTGTATCCCCTGTATAGTACAGCAGCGGAGCAGTGTATCCCCTGTATAGTACAGCAGCGGAGCAGTGTATCCCCTGTATAGTACAGCAGCAGAGCAGTGTATCTCCTGTATAGTACAGCAGCGGGGCATTGTATCCCCTGTATAGCACAGTAGCAGAGCTGCATTTCCTGCACTGCTCCGGAATTGTGCAACATTTTTTTTTGGTGCACTTTATTCATGCTGCAGAATTGTGGCGCATGTCAGTAATAAATGTCAAGCATAAACTAAGCACTAACACGCCCCTTTAAATGAACATTTTTTTCTGTCTTGTCGGACACAGTGCAACCGCGACACAAAACTGGCGCAGACACTTTATGAATACATGTGCAAGCAGTTTGCACTTTCTCTTCAGTGCAAAGTCAGACAGAAAACTGGTGTGAACGCTAAACTAAAGATACGAAAGATTAACATTATGGCAACTTGAGAAATATGAAATGCGTTAAGATTGTAACAGCAGAAAGAAATGGAAAAATTGTGTTTTGGAAAAAGTTAAGAATGATCTCATAATCCTGACCCTGTTTTTTCACATTTACGACTGAGAAACTAAACCTGGAGGTTTTAATTCCCAGCAGGATTCATTAGGGTGTTTTGATTCTCTTCATTTGGTAGAAGAAGGAATTAGGTTTATGGTATCTGCACATCTGTGAACATCAGGTTCTAAGGGCATTCAGGTTCAGTTTGCAATTCTTGTGATTCTCCAGGTTCAAAGGCCAAGAACAGCGGGAGAAATGCCTTTCCTGATGCTCACAATGCATGCAATTACTATTGATCTTGTGTATCTAAAAGAGTTGGGCTCTGCATAAGTGCCACTTGCTGGGCCACTAATCTCATTACTGTTCATGGATATGGGAAAACATACACAAGAATTCAACTTTGCTGATTTTGCATATGAAAGTGCTAGATATATGATGGCTCAAGGCATCCTAAATGCAAAGCAAGTATCTCAAAACTTTCACAAAATATATTTCAATTGACAGCCTGGTAAAATTTTGACAAGGTAAAAAAAAGTTTAACATTGTTCAATGGGGTATATAGAAAAATAAAGTAATTTCCAACTGTGAAAGTTGAAAGACAACCAGAATTAGTATAAAGGCCTCAATGTAGATCGGATCAAAGAAGACTGAATGTATTCACAGGAATATTGGGGCAGATTCACTAATGCTTTTTAAACAGATAGACCAGACGGTCTTTCAATGTGCCAGATTTGTTGAAGTGTCTTACAGTATGTTGGATGATAAATCAGTTGCATTATTGCACTAACCTAACTATAAGATTGTCTAATCTAAATTCACATCTCCTAAAGTTGTCACAAATGTTACAAAATGTGGTGAGGTGATGTACACTCACCGGCCACTTTATTAGGTACACCATGCTAGTAATGGGTTGGACCCCCTTTTGCCTTCAGAACTGCCTCAATTCTTCATGGCATAGATTCAACAAGGTGCTGGAAGCATTCCTCAGAGATTTTGGTCCATTTTGACATTATGGCATCACACAGTTGCCGCAGATTTGTCGGCTGCACATCCATGATGCGAATCTCCCGCTCCACCACTTCCCAAAAATGCTCTATTGGATTGAGATCTGGTGACTGTGGAGTACAGTGAACTCATTGTCATGTTCAAGAAACCAGTCTGAGATGATTCCAGCTTTATGACATGGTGCATTATCCTGCTGAAAGTAGCCATCAGATGTTGGGTACATTGTGGTCATAAAGGGATGGACATGGTGAGCAACAATACTCAGGTAGGCTGTGGCGTTGCAACAATGCTCAATTGGTACCAAGGGGCCCAAAGAGTGCCAAGAAAATATTCCCCACACCATGACACCACCACCACCAGCCTGAACCGTTGATACAAGGCAGGATGGATCCATGCTTTCATGTTGTTGATGCCAAATTCTGACCCTACCATCAGAATGTCGCAGCAGAAATCGAGACTCATCAGACCAGGCAACGTTTTTCCAATCTTCTACTGTCCAATTTCGATGAGCTTGTGCAAATTGTAGCCTCCTGTTCTTAGCTGAAAGGAGTGGCACCCGGTGTGGTCTTCTGCTGCTGTAGCCCATCTGCCTCAAAGTTCGACATACTGTGCGTTCAGAGATGCTCTTCTGCCTACCTTGGTTGTAACGGGTGGCGATTTGAGTCACTGTTGCCTTTCTATCAGCTCGAACCAGTCTGCCCATTCTCCTCTGACCTCTGGCATCAACAGGCATTTCCGCCCACAGAACTGCCGCTCACTGGATGTTTTTTCTTTTTCGGACCATTCACTGTAAACCCTAGAGATGGTTGTGCGTGAAAATCCCAGTAGATCAGCAGTTTCTGAAATACTCAGACCAGCCCTTCTAGCACCAACAACCATGCCACATTCAAAGGCACTCAAATCACCTTTCTTCCCCATACTGATGCTCGGTTTGAACTGCAGGATATTGTCTTGACCATGTCTACATGCCTAAATGCACTGAGTTGCCGCCATGTGATTGGCTGATTAGAAATTAAGTGTTAACGAGCAGTTGGACAGGTGTACCTAATAAAGTGTCTGGTGAGGGTTGAATGGTTGTGGCAAGTTATAATGTTATCTCTTATATGCAGGCCAGAGGAAAAGAATCTGATGGGTGGGGTCCAACCACCGGCACCCTCATTGATCATGAGAACAGAGGTCCCGCTATCACTAATGGAGTAGTAGGTCAAGCATGTATTTTGCCGCTCCATTCAGTTCTATAGGAACAGCAGAAATTGCAGAGCACACTGCTTGGTTAAGTCTAGCACTCCTGTATTCAGTAACTTCTGGACTCCCATAGACATTGAATGCTTAACCTGTCATTCCTTCAGTTAGTAATATACTATTGGATGCAACCCATGTTAATTTTTAAGAAAACCACTCACTTGGGTGAGACTTATGATATGTCACCTCAATATGTCATATGGTCTTCTTTCACCATACTCCACTCAAGTGAATGTAGTACCTATCACAGCAAATATACAAGCAGGAAGCTACAGTGTTTGTTCCAAAGCTGCAGACTCATAAAAAGCAGTGGAAATTGCAGTGGAAAGTGACTGTAGAGCATAGTGTGCACATTGCCAAAGTGTTTTTATAATAAAACTTTCTTTTTCCAATAAAAAGTTTACCGTTCTCTCTGCAGAGCAGTGTCCCATGGGAGTGGCCATTGCGGAGTGGTTTACCCCCACCCTCAGAAAACCGCTCTATCATGTGTCTATTTCAATTTTTAAAAATCCCATCTCCTCCTATTTGAAATAGACGCATGACAGAGCAGTTTCCCAAGGATGGGGTGGAAAATGCTCCTCACTTGCCACTCCCATAGTAGATGGGACACAGCTCTGCAGAGAGAAAGGTAAACTTTCATCTAACTTTACTTTTTTATTAACAAAAGGGAAAAAGGGAATACAAGTGTCTAATATTGGATGATAAATCTGTCCTAGTATAAGACTGTCTAGTTGTACTCAGCATCTCCCATTAGTTGGCTTATGTACTTTATACCAGAATGTTAAGGCACAATTCTGTTGGGTCAGCAGTATTTATGGCACACGGACCTTTTTGCCATGAAGACACGCTACTTTTCTTAGGCCACGCCCCTTTGTTGAGCTAGCCATAGGAGAAGCAGAAAACTGTCTAAAACTCTTTATAAATGTGGTGCAGACAGTTTTTTAGTGCAAACTAGGGCTTACTTCTCTAATGGATTCACATTCAGGTAAGGTTGCATCGTCATAGAGGGATCTGGAGAAATATAGATTTTATGATACGAAATTTTGGTTTCCCACTGTGGAGGTAGTGCTATAGACATGCAGTTTTATTTACTTATCCTTTTTAAGAAACTTATTCAAAATATGTAACTGGGAAAAAGATTTCCATCTCTACATCATAAGACCCATCAGACTGAGCTGTAGCTACAATGTGACAGGTACTGGAGTAAAAGTAACACATACAAATGATTTTACCTTACATAAGTTTGTAGAAAGTATATTACTTTATAAAAAGGCTCCGGAAAAACTGGCGAGGCAGATAATTTTCAGCTTGACAATTCCCTTTTTACAAAAGCCTTTCTCCATTTTCTTAGAATGGCATAGTGTGCCTTTCTGATGGAAAAGATTAGGTCTGTGATGGAAAAAAAATTACACAGGCTTCAAAAGAAATTCTTCGCTAGTTCTACAGTGAAGGCAATGCCTTTTCTAAAACCCCAGTAAGCCATACAATATACTTACATTGGTCAGACTTTGTCTTTAAACTGAGCACAGTTAGGAGCAATGGCTAAGATTCAGTAAGTGGAAACTGGTACATACAAAGGAGAAGCAATGTTCCATCTGTAGATGAAAAGTTAATCATCTGGGGGTTGGGTGTCTTTATATAACTCTATTGTGTATGTTGAGAAGGTGTAAAAAGCATGTAGGGTATTTATAAAGATTCCATACTTGTTGTGAGAAAAGTGCCTATATTCTATACATAGAATACATTGTACAACCGAAAGCACTATAATGTAATGTCGCAATGTTAGGTGTAGATTATACGGTGAATGCCATATAATATTAGTCATTGCCGATTATTGCTACAACTATTGCATTAAAAGATGACCATAACTTTTCCAAGCCTGGCTCCCAAACATCACAATTAGAGATGAGCGAACATGCTCGTCCGAGCTTGATGCTCGGTCGAGCATTAGGGTACTCGAAACTGCTCGTTACTCGGACGAATACTTCGCCCGCTCGAGAAAATGGCAGCTCCCGCCGTTTTGCTTTTTGGCGGCCAGAAACAGAGCCAATCACAAGCCAGGAGACTCTGCACTCCACCCAGCATGACGTGGTACCCTTACACGTCGATAGCAGTGGTTGGCTGGCCAGATCAGGTGACCCTGGGATAGACTAGCCGCTGGCCGCGCTGCTCGGATCATTCTGTCTCTGGATGCCGCTAGGGAGAGAGCTGCTGCTGCTCAGGGAAAGCGTTAGGGTGTTCTATTAGCTTACTGTTAGGCAGGAGTGATTCTCAAAGAACCCAACAGCCCTTCTTAGGGCTACAATAACGTTCTACTTTTTTTATTTTAATTTGCATATTTTACCATTTTGTGAGGAATTAGCAGGGGGACTTGCTACCGTTGTGTTTAGCTCTTAGTGGCACACATATCCATAGCAAAGACCGAAGTGGGAAAATTCAGTAGGGGTTGGATTTCTATTAGGCAATAACTCAGTGTCATCTCATCTGGCATAGTACTGTGCTTCCTTTGATACTTGGCTAGAAAATAGCCATAGGAGAATACAAACAGCTTCTTGAAGCCTACAGTAGCGTTCTATATATTTGATTTCTGGTTGATCTGCTGGTGGCTGTAGTTTCTGCAGTGCATGTACTTGCCAATTCTGAGCAATTTGTAGTGAGACTTGCGACCGCTGTGTTCTGCGCTTAGTGGCGCACATATCCATAGCAAAGGCTGAAGTGGCAAAATTCAGTAGGGGTTGGATTTCTATTAGGCAATAACTCAGTGTCATCTCATCTGGCATAGTACTGTGCTTCCTTTGATACTTGGCTAGAAAATAGCCATAGGAGAATACAAACAGCTTCTTGAAGCCTACAGTAGCGTTCTATATATTTGATTTCTGGTTGATCTGCTGGTGGCTGTAGTTTCTGCAGTGCATGTACTTGCCAATTCTGAGCAATTTGTAGTGAGACTTGCGACCGCTGTGTTCTGCGCTTAGTGGCGCACATATCCATCGCAAAGGCTGAAGTGGCAAAATTCAGTAGGGGTTGGATTTCTATTAGGCAATAACTCAGTGTCATCTCATCTGGCATAGTACTGTGCTTCCTTTGATACTTGGCTAGAAAATAGCCATAGGAGAATACAAACAGCTTCTTGAAGCCTACAGTAGCGTTCTATATATTTGATTTCTGGTTGATCTGCTGGTGGCTGTAGTTTCTGCAGTGCATGTACTTGCCAATTCTGAGCAATTTGTAGTGAGACTTGCGACCGCTGTGTTCTGCGCTTAGTGGCGCACATATCCATAGCAAAGGCTGAAGTGGCAAAATTCAGTAGGGGTTGGATTTCTATTAGGCAATAACTCAGTGTCATCTCATCCGGCATAGTACTGTGCTTCCTTTGATACTTGGCTAGAAAATAGCCATAGGAGAATACAAACAGCTTCTTGATCTTGAAGCCTACAGTAGCGTTCTATATATTTGATTTCTGGTTGATCTGCTGGTGGCTGTAGTTTCTGCAGTGCATGTACTTGCCAATTCTGAGCAATTTGTAGTGGGACTTGCGACCGCTGTGTTCTGCGCTTAGTGGCGCACATATCCATAGCAAAGGCCGAAGTGGCAAAATTCAGTAGGGGTTGGATTTCTATTAGGCAATAACTCAGTGTCATCTCATCCGGCATAGTACTGTGCTTCCTTTGATACTTGGCTAGAAAATAGCCATAGGAGAATACAAACAGCTTCTTGAAGCCTACAGTAGCGTTCTATATATTTGATTTCTGGTTGATCTGCTGGTGGCTGTAGTTTCTGCAGTGCATGTACTTGCCAATTCTGAGCAATTTGTAGTGAGACTTGCGACCGCTGTGTTCTGCGCTTAGTGGCGCACATATCCATAGCAAAGGCTGAAGTGGCAAAATTCAGTAGGGGTTGGATTTCTATTAGGCAATAACTCAGTGTCATCTCATCCGGCATAGTACTGTGCTTCCTTTGATACTTGGCTAGAAAATAGCCATAGGAGAATACAAACAGCTTCTTGATCTTGAAGCCTACAGTAGCGTTCTATATATTTGATTTCTGGTTGATCTGCTGGTGGCTGTAGTTTCTGCAGTGCATGTACTTGCCAATTCTGAGCAATTTGTAGTGGGACTTGCGACCGCTGTGTTCTGCGCTTAGTGGCGCACATATCCATAGCAAAGGCCGAAGTGGCAAAATTCAGTAGGGGTTGGATTTCTATTAGGCAATAACTCAGTGTCATCTCATCCGGCATAGTACTGTGCTTCCTTTGATACTTGGCTAGAAAATAGCCATAGGAGAATACAAACAGCTTCTTGATCTTGAAGCCTACAGTAGCGTTCTATATATTTGATTTCTGGTTGATCTGCTGGTGGCTGTAGTTTCTGCAGTGCATGTACTTGCCAATTCTGAGCAATTTGTAGTGGGACTTGCGACCGCTGTGTTCTGCGCTTAGTGGCGCACATATCCATAGCAAAGGCCGAAGTGGCAAAATTCAGTAGGGGTTGGATTTCTATTAGGCAATAACTCAGTGTCATCTCATCTGGCATAGTACTGTGCTTCCTTTGATACTTGGCTAGAAAATAGCCATAGCAATAGGATAGCATTGTTTGGTTTTAAAAACTCAAAAAAAAACAAAAAACACAAAAAAAAATAAAAAAACACAAAAAAACACAAAAAAAAGTAAAAAAAAAAATAAAGTTATAACTCTCATTTTAAAAATGTTTAACCCGAGGGCTAGGGGTAGAGGACGAGGGCGGGGACGTGGGCGTCCAACTACTGCAGGGGTCAGAGGCCGTGGTCCTGGGCGGGGTGAGACACCACCTGCTGATGAGGGAGCAGGGGAACGCCGCAGAGCTACACTCCCTAGGTTCATGTCTGAAGTTACTGGGACTCGTGGTAGAGCACTGTTGAGGCCAGAACAGTGCGAACAGGTGATGTCGTGGATTGCTGACAATGCTTCGAGCAATTTGTCCACCACCAGTCAGTCTTCCACGCAGTCCACCCATGTCACCGAAATCGCCACTCCTCCAGCTCCTGCACCTCAGCCTCCTCCCCCCCAGTCTGCCCCCTCCCAGGAAAATTTGGCATTTGAACCGGCATACTCTGAGGAACTGTTTTCTGGACCCTTCCCACAGTCACAAACCACTTGTCCGGTTGCTGCTGAGCAATTTTCCGATGCCCAGGTTTTCCACCAGTCACAGTCTGTGGGTGATGATGACCTTCTTGACGTAGTGGAAGTGTGTAAAGAGGTGTCCGACGATGAGGAGACACGGTTGTCAGACAGTGGGGAAGTTGTTGTCAGGGCAGGAAGTCCGAGGGGGGAGCAGACTGAGGGATCGGAGGATGATGAGGTGACAGACCCAAGCTGGGTTGAGAGGCCGGGTGAACACAGTGCTTCTGAGACGGAGGAGAGTCCTCGACCTGAACAGGTTGGAAGAGGCAGTGGTGGGGCCAGACGGAGAGGCAGGGCCAGAGCTGGTGCATCAGCGCCACTGTCAACTAGTGAAGCTCCCGTGGTGAGGGCTCTTGCGGCGAGGGCTAGATCTTCAGAAGTGTGGAGGTTCTTTAAGGAAACACCGGATGACCGACGGACTGTGGTGTGCAACATTTGCCAAACCAGGCTCAGCAGGGGTTCCACCACTACTAGCTTAACTACCACCAGTATGCGCAGGCATATGAATGCTAAGCACCCCACTCAGTGGCAACAAGCCCGTTCACCTCCGGCCGTGCACACCACTGCTCCTTCCCCTGTGTCAGCTGCTAGTCAGCCCCCTGCCCAGGACCCTGGCACAAAAACCCCATCGTCGCCTCCACGATCCTCCACAGCATCCACCAGCGTTCAGCTCTCCATACCCCAGACGCTGGAGCGGAAACGCAAATATAGTGCAACCCACCCGCACGCCCAAGCCCTTAATGTGCACATCTCCAGATTGCTTAGCCTGGAGATGCTGCCCTATAGGCTAGTAGAGACCGAGGCCTTTCGCAACCTCATGGCGGCGGCCGCCCCTCGGTATTCGGTCCCCAGCCGCCACTACTTTTCCCGATGTGCCGTCCCAGCCCTGCACCAGCACGTGTCAGACAACATCATCCGTGCCCTGACCAACGCCGTTTCTGACAAGGTCCACCTGACCACGGACACGTGGACGAGTGCTGCCGGGCAGGGCCACTATATATCGCTGACGGCACATTGGGTTAACTTGGTGGAGGCTGGGACCGAGTCTGACCCTGGGGCTGCTCATATACTGCCGACGCCGAGGATTGCGGGGCCTACCTCGGTCCAGGTGTTTCAGGCCTACTATGCCTCCTCCTCCTCCCACCCCTCCTCCACCTCCTCCTCCGAACTACCATCCGTGGGCACGGCGCCATCAGTCGGTAGCTCTAGGCACAGCAGCAGTGCCGTCGCTAAGCGACAGCAGGCGGTGCTCAAACTGCTGAGCCTAGGCGACAAAAGGCACACCGCCCAAGAGCTATTACAGGGCATCACGGCGCAGACTGATCTGTGGCTGGCACCGCTGAACCTCAAGCCGGGAATGGTTGTGTGTGACAACGGCCGTAACCTGGTGGCGGCTCTGCAACTCGGCAGACTGACACATGTGCCATGCCTGGCCCATGTGTTAAATCTGATAGTGCAGCGTTTCCTCAAGACATACCCCAATCTGTCTGATTTGCTCACGAAGGTGCGCCGCATCTGTGCGCATTTCAGGAAGTCCAGCCCAGATGCTGCCACTCTCAGGGCAGCGCAGCGCCGCCTCCAACTGCCCGCTCACCGACTGTTGTGCGACGTGCCCACGAGGTGGAATTCAACACTGACCATGTTATCCAGAGTTTACCAGCAGCGCAGAGCGATTGTAGACTGCCAGATGTCAACTTCCACCAGAACTGGTAGTCAGGTCAGTCAGCTTCCTCAAGTCTACAATGAGGAGTGGACGTGGATGTCTGATATCTGTCAGGTGCTGAGTAACTTTGAGGAGTCAACACAGATGGTCAGTGGCGATGCCGCCATCATCAGCCTCACCATCCCGCTGCTTGGCCTGTTGAAAAACTCTCTGGTCAGCATGAAGTCGGAAGCTTTGCGCTCGTCACAAGAGACGGGGGAAGAATATTCCCTTGTTGATAGCCAAAGCACCCTGAGGTCTGTTTCTCAGCGCATATCGGAGGAGGTGGAGGTGGAGGAGGATGAGGAGGAAGAGGAGGAGAATGTTGGCGAGACACAAGAGGGGACCATTGTTGAGTCCTTCACTGTTCAGCGTGTATGGGCAGAAGAAGAGGAGTTGGAGGAGTTGGAGGAGGAGGAAATGGACAGTCAGGCCAGTGAGGGGAGTGAATTCTTACGCGTTGGTACTCTGGCGCATATGGCAGATTTCATGCTAGGCTGCCTATCCCGTGACCCTCGCGTTCAAAGAATTTATTCCAGCACCGATTACTGGGTGTTCACTCTCCTGGACCCACGGTACAAGCAAAATCTTCCCACTCTCATCCCTGGAGAGGAAAGGAGTGTGAGAATGCATGAATACCAGCAGGCCCTGGTGCACAAGCTGAAACAGTATTTCCCTTCTGACAGCGCTAGCGGCAGAGTGCGTAGTTCTGCGGGACAAGTAGCGAGGGAGAGTAGGCGAGCAGGCAGCTTGTCCAGCACTGGCAAGGGTACGCTTTACAAGGCTTTTGCCAGCTTTATGTCACCCCAGCAAGACACTGTCACCTGTCCCCAGTCTCGGCAGAGTAGGGCTGATCTTTACAGAAAGATGGTGAGGGAGTACGTAGCTGACCATACCATCGTCCTAAATGATCACACAGCTCCCTACAACTACTGGGTTTCAAAGCTGGACATGTGGCACGAACTGGCGCTGTACGCCTTGGAGGTTCTTGCCTGCCCTGCCGCTAGCGTCTTGTCCGAGCGGGTTTTCAGTGCAGCTGGTGGCATCATCACCGATAAGCGTACACGCCTGTCGACTGACAGCGCTGACAGGCTGACGCTTATTAAAATGAATAAAGGCTGGATTTCTCAGAATTTCCAATCTCCACCAGGTGAAGGAAGCTCAACCTGAATAATTGATCCACTCCTCCTCCTCCTCCTCATTTTCCTCCTTCTCCTCCTCTTTGTACAGTAAAGCAGAGGAAAATGGCTATTTTTTGACAGGGCCCACTGGCTCTTGCTATAGTACTTCATGCATTTAATTTTTCTGGAGGGCCACCTACCCGGTCCTCTGTTTGAAACAATTTTTGTGAGTGCCACATACAGGCACTCAATCTATTCCATTTTTCTGGAGGGCCACCTACCCGGTCCTCTGTTTTAAAAAATTTTTGGGACTGCCACATACAGGCACTCAATCTATTCCATTTTACTGCAGGGCCACCTACCTGCTCCTCTGGTTTGAACAATTTTTGGGACTGCCACATACAGGCACTCAATCTATTCCATTTTACTGGAGGGCCACCTACCTGCTCCTCTGGTTTGAACAATTTTTGGGACTGCCACATACAGGCACTCAATCTATTCCATTTTACTGCAGGGCCACCTACCTGCTCCTCTGGTTTGAACAATTTTTGGGACTGCCACATACAGGCACTCAATCTATTCCATTTTACTGGAGGGCCACCTACCTGCTCCTCTGGTTTGAAACATTTTTGGGACTGCCACATACAGGCACTCAATCTATTCCATTTTACTGCAGGGCCACCTACCTGCTCCTCTGGTTTGAACAATTTTTGGGACTGCCACATACAGGCACTCAATCTATTCCATTTTACTGCAGGGCCACCTACCTGCTCCTCTGGTTTGAACAATTTTTGGGACTGCCACATACAGGCACTCAATCTATTCCATTTTACTGCAGGGCCACCTACCTGCTCCTCTGGTTTGAACAATTTTTGGGACTGCCACATACAGGCACTCAATCTATTCCATTTTACTGCAGGGCCACCTACCTGCTCCTCTGGTTTGAACAATTTTTGGGACTGCCACATACAGGCACTCAATCTATTCCATTTTACTGCAGGGCCACCTACCTGCTCCTCTGGTTTGAACAATTTTTGGGACTGCCACATACAGGCACTCAATCTATTCCATTTTACTGGAGGGCCACCTACCTGCTCCTCTGGTTTGAAACATTTTTGGGACTGCCACATACAGGCACTCAATCTATCCCATTTTACTGGAGGGCCACCTACCTGCTCCTCTGGTTTGAAAAATGTTTGGGACTGCCACATACAGGCACTATCCAAATTAAATTGTCTCCATAGCAGCCTCCACACGTTGTCTCCATTGCTACCTCCAAAAGTCGTCCATATAGCTGCCTCCATACATCGTCCCTTTATCAAACGAGGTGTGTCAGGCAGAAATTTGGGTTGTTTTCATGGATTCCACATCAAAGTTGTTAACTTTGTCGCCACCCTGCTGTGTAATCCCCAAAATATACTGGCAAACTTTTACCATTTAGGGATATTATTTCAGCGCTTCTTGCGCATCTGTTTACATTCCCCTCACCCGGCATATCCTAAACTTATAAGAACGCTACTACACTTGATCTTATACAAAAGGTTCTTAGAAGTGCTGTTTGGGGAGTAGCCTAGAGACAGGGGCTTGGATTGGCGAAAGCTCGCCTGGCAGCGGAACGCCAGCTCCATGCGCATCATGCGCTTCTTGCGCATCTGTTTACATTCCCCTCACCCGCCATATCCCAAACTTATAAGAACGCTACTACACTTAACTTGGTGCAGGCTGGGACCGAGTCTGACCCTGGGGCTGGTCATATACTGCCGACGCAGAGAATTGCGGGGCCTACCTCGGTCCAGGTCTCAAAGGCCTACTATACCTCCTCCCACCCCTCCTCCACCTCCTCCTCCTCCGAATTACCATCCGTGGGCATGGCGCCATCAGTCGGTAGCTCTAGGCACAGCAGCAGTGCCGTCGCTAAGCGACAGCAGGCGGTGCTGAAACTGCTGAGCCTAGGCGATAAAAGGCACACCGCCCAAGAGCTATTACAGGGCATTCCACATCAAAGTTGTTAACTTTGTCGCCACCCTGCTGTGTAATCCCCAAAATATACTTGCAAACTTTTACCATTTAGGGATATTATTTCAGCGCTTCTTGCGCATCTGTTTACATTCCCCTCACCCGGCATATCCTAAACTTATAAGAACGCTACTACACTTGATCTTATACAAAAGGTTCTTAGAAGTGCTGTTTGGGGAGTAGCCTAGAGACAGGGGCTTGGATTGGCGAAAGCTCGCCTGGCAGCGGAGCGCCAGCTCCATGCCAAGATCCAACTAACATAGTTTTAACTGCAGCACCTTTAATCTACTACTAGTTCACTGCCTCCATACATGGTCCCCTTATCAAACGAGCTGTGTCAGGCAGAATTTTGGGTTGTTTTCATGGCTTCCATGTTAACTTTGTCGCCACCCTGCTGTGTAATCCACAAAATATACTGGCAAACTTTTATCATGTACCGATATTATTTGAGCGCTTCTTGCTCACCTCCTTTGGTTCCTCTCTGCCACCCATTGGTTTGAAGCCTGAGTCCATTTAGGGTATGTCGCCATGCCACTCTCTAGCCTGCCGCTGCTGCCGCTGCCTCTGCATGAAGTCCCCTATAGTGTCAGGGTCAATTATTGGATGTTTTAGATGCTATCTAGCTTCATTCTGTCACTCTGTCATGGCCATGCTGTTGCCCATAATTTTGGCATAATGGTGCGATTATGCAGCCTCAGAGGCATCCATGCATGCTGCCCCTGCTGTTTCCTGTCCATTTCCGTGGTGTTTCCATCCTTTTCTGAGGTTCCCAGGTGTTTGGCCAAGCTTCCCTGTGCAGAGCCTTGGTCCCCTTGAAAAATGCTCGAGTCTCCCATTGACTTCAATGGGGTTCGTTATTCGAGACGAGCACTCGAGCATCGGGAAAAGTTCGTCTCGAATAACGAGTACCCGAGCATTTTAGTGTTCGCTCATCTCTAATCACAATGTAGAGAAGTCACAGCAAAGAAATTGGAAGAGACCCACCAGTACTCCATATCCAGCTGCAACTCTGAAATAGAAATACATTTTGACAGTCCTGATGCGACTAAAAACATTCACAATTAAGGTGACATTCTATAGAGGTCACAGTTCGGACTTGGTCCACAAGCCATGGGACTAGAGATGAGCGAACACTAAAATGCTCGGGTACTCGTTATTCGAGACGAACTTTTCCCGATGCTCGAGTGCTCGTCTCGAATAACGAACCCCATTGAAGTCAATGGGAGACTCGAGCATTTTTCAAGGGGACCAAGGCTCTGCACAGGGAAGGTTGGCCAAACACCTGGGAACCTCAGAAATGGACAGGAAACAGCAGGGGCAGCATGCATGGATGCCTCTGAGGCTGCATAATCGCACCATTATGCCAAAATTATGGGCAACAGCATGGCCATGACAGAGTGACAGAATGAAGCTAGATAGCATCTAAAACATCCAATAATTGACCCTGACACTATAGGGGACGGCATGCAGAGGCAGCGGCAGCAGGCTAGAGAGTGTCATGGCGACATACCCTAAATGGACTCAGGCTTCAAACCAATGGGTGGCAGAGAGGAACCAAAGGAGGTGAGCAAGAAGCGCTCAAATAATATCGGTACATGATAAAAGTTTGCCAGTATATTTTGTGGATTACACAGCAGGGTGGCGACAAAGTTAACATGGAAGCCATGAAAACAACCCAAAATTCTGCCTGACACAGCTCGTTTGATAAGGGGACGATGTATGGAGGCAGTGAACTAGTAGTAGATTAAAGGTGCTGCAGTTAAAACTATGTTAGTTGGATCTTGGCATGGAGCTGGCGCTCCGCTGCCAGGCGAGCTTTCGCCAATCCAAGCCCCTGTCTCTAGGCTACTCCCCAAACAGCACTTCTAAGAACCTTTTGTATAAGATCAAGTGTAGTAGCGTTCTTATAAGTTTAGGATATGCCGGGTGAGGGGAATGTAAACAGATGCGCAAGAAGCGCTGAAATAATATCCCTAAATGGTAAAAGTTTGCAAGTATATTTTGGGGATTACACAGCAGGGTGGCGACAAAGTTAACAACTTTGATGTGGAATGCCCTGTAATAGCTCTTGGGCGGTGTGCCTTTTATCGCCTAGGCTCAGCAGTTTCAGCACCGCCTGCTGTCGCTTAGCGACGGCACTGCTGCTGTGCCTAGAGCTACCGACTGATGGCGCCATGCCCACGGATGGTAATTCGGAGGAGGAGGAGGTGGAGGAGGGGTGGGAGGAGGTATAGTAGGCCTTTGAGACCTGGACCGAGGTAGGCCCCGCAATTCTCTGCGTCGGCAGTATATGACCAGCCCCAGGGTCAGACTCGGTCCCAGCCTGCACCAAGTTAAGTGTAGTAGCGTTCTTATAAGTTTGGGATATGGCGGGTGAGGGGAATGTAAACAGATGCGCAAGAAGCGCATGATGCGCATGGAGCTGGCGTTCCGCTGCCAGGCGAGCTTTCGCCAATCCAAGCCCCTGTCTCTAGGCTACTCCCCAAACAGCACTTCTAAGAACCTTTTGTATAAGATCAAGTGTAGTAGCGTTCTTATAAGTTTAGGATATGCCGGGTGAGGGGAATGTAAACAGATGCGCAAGAAGCGCTGAAATAATATCCCTAAATGGTAAAAGTTTGCCAGTATATTTTGGGGATTACACAGCAGGGTGGTGACAAAGTTAACAACTTTGATGTGGAATCCATGAAAACAACCCAAATTTCTGCCTGACACACCTCGTTTGATAAAGGGACGATGTATGGAGGCAGCTATATGGACGACTTTTGGAGGTAGCAATGGAGACAACGTGTGGAGGCTGCTATGGAGACAATTTAATTTGGATAGTGCCTGTATGTGGCAGTCCCAAACATTTTTCAAACCAGAGGAGCAGGTAGGTGGCCCTCCAGTAAAATGGGATAGATTGAGTGCCTGTATGTGGCAGTCCCAAAAATGTTTCAAACCAGAGGAGCAGGTAGGTGGCCCTCCAGTAAAATGGAATAGATTGAGTGCCTGTATGTGGCAGTCCCAAAAATTGTTCAAACCAGAGGAGCAGGTAGGTGGCCCTGCAGTAAAATGGAATAGATTGAGTGCCTGTATGTGGCAGTCCCAAAAATTGTTCAAACCAGAGGAGCAGGTAGGTGGCCCTGCAGTAAAATGGAATAGATTGAGTGCCTGTATGTGGCAGTCCCAAAAATTGTTCAAACCAGAGGAGCAGGTAGGTGGCCCTGCAGTAAAATGGAATAGATTGAGTGCCTGTATGTGGCAGTCCCAAAAATGTTTCAAACCAGAGGAGCAGGTAGGTGGCCCTCCAGTAAAATGGAATAGATTGAGTGCCTGTATGTGGCAGTCCCAAAAATTGTTCAAACCAGAGGAGCAGGTAGGTGGCCCTGCAGTAAAATGGAATAGATTGAGTGCCTGTATGTGGCAGTCCCAAAAATTGTTCAAACCAGAGGAGCAGGTAGGTGGCCCTGCAGTAAAATGGAATAGATTGAGTGCCTGTATGTGGCAGTCCCAAAAATTGTTCAAACCAGAGGAGCAGGTAGGTGGCCCTGCAGTAAAATGGAATAGATTGAGTGCCTGTATGTGGCAGTCCCAAAAATGTTTCAAACCAGAGGAGCAGGTAGGTGGCCCTCCAGTAAAATGGAATAGATTGAGTGCCTGTATGTGGCAGTCCCAAAAATTGTTCAAACCAGAGGAGCAGGTAGGTGGCCCTGCAGTAAAATGGAATAGATTGAGTGCCTGTATGTGGCAGTCCCAAAAATGTTTCAAACCAGAGGAGCAGGTAGGTGGCCCTCCAGTAAAATGGAATAGATTGAGTGCCTGTATGTGGCAGTCCCAAAAATTGTTCAAACCAGAGGAGCAGGTAGGTGGCCCTGCAGTAAAATGGAATAGATTGAGTGCCTGTATGTGGCAGTCCCAAAAATGTTTCAAACCAGAGGAGCAGGTAGGTGGCCCTCCAGTAAAATGGAATAGATTGAGTGCCTGTATGTGGCAGTCCCAAAAATTGTTCAAACCAGAGGAGCAGGTAGGTGGCCCTGCAGTAAAATGGAATAGATTGAGTGCCTGTATGTGGCAGTCCCAAAAATTGTTCAAACCAGAGGAGCAGGTAGGTGGCCCTGCAGTAAAATGGAATAGATTGAGTGCCTGTATGTGGCAGTCCCAAAAATGTTTCAAACCAGAGGAGCAGGTAGGTGGCCCTCCAGTAAAATGGAATAGATTGAGTGCCTGTATGTGGCAGTCCCAAAAATTGTTCAAACCAGAGGAGCAGGTAGGTGGCCCTGCAGTAAAATGGAATAGATTGAGTGCCTGTATGTGGCAGTCCCAAAAATTTTTTAAAACAGAGGACCGGGTAGGTGGCCCTCCAGAAAAATGGAATAGATTGAGTGCCTGTATGTGGCACTCACAAAAATTGTTTCAAACAGAGGACCGGGTAGGTGGCCCTCCAGAAAAATTAAATGCATAAAGTACTATAGGTAGAGCCAGTGGGCCCTGTCAAAAAATAGCCAGTTTCCTCTGCTTTACTGTACAAAGAGCAGGAGAAGGAGGAAAATGAGGAGGAGGAGGAGGAGTGGATAAATTATTCAGGTTGAGCTTCCTTCACCTGCTGGAGATTGGAAATTAGGAGAAATCCATGCTTTATTCATCTTGATAAGCGTCAGCCTGTCAGCGCTGTCAGTCGACAGGCGTGTACGCTTATCGGTGATGATGCCACCAGCTGCACTGAAAACCCGCTCGGACAAGACGCTAGCGGCAGGGCAGGCAAGAACCTCCAAGGCGTAGAGCGCCAGTTCGTGCCACATGTCCAGCTTTGAAACCCAGTAGTTGTAGGGAGCTGTGTGATCATTTAGGACGATGGTATGGTCAGCTACGTACTCCCTCACCATCTTTCTGTAAAGATCAGCCCTACTCTGCCGAGACTGGGGACAGGTGACAGTGTCTTGCTGGGGTGACATAAAGCTGGCAAAAGCCTTGTAAAGCGTACCCTTGCCAGTGCTGGACAAGCTGCCTGCTCGCCTACTCTCCCTCGCTACTTGTCCCGCAGAACTACGCACTCTGCCGCTAGCGCTGTCAGAAGGGAAATACTGTTTCAGCTTGTGCACCAGGGCCTGCTGGTATTCATGCATTCTCACACTCCTTTCCTCTCCAGGGATGAGAGTGGGAAGATTTTGCTTGTACCGTGGGTCCAGGAGAGTGAACACCCAGTAATCGGTGCTGGAATAAATTCTTTGAACGCGAGGGTCACGGGATAGGCAGCCTAGCATGAAATCTGCCATATGCGCCAGAGTACCAACGCGTAAGAATTCACTCCCCTCACTGGCCTGACTGTCCATTTCCTCCTCCTCCAACTCCTCTTCTTCTGCCCATACACGCTGAACAGTGAAGGACTCAACAATGGTCCCCTCTTGTGTCTCGCCAACATTCTCCTCCTCTTCCTCCTCATCCTCCTCCACCTCCACCTCCTCCGATATGCGCTGAGAAACAGACCTCAGGGTGCTTTGGCTATCAACAAGGGAATATTCTTCCCCCGTCTCTTGTGACGAGCGCAAAGCTTCCGACTTCATGCTGACCAGAGAGTTTTTCAACAGGCCAAGCAGCGGGATGGTGAGGCTGATGATGGCGGCATCGCCACTGACCATCTGTGTTGACTCCTCAAAGTTACTCAGCACCTGACAGATATCAGACATCCACGTCCACTCCTCATTGTAGACTTGAGGAAGCTGACTGACCTGACTACCAGTTCTGGTGGAAGTTGACATCTGGCAGTCTACAATCGCTCTGCGCTGCTGGTAAACTCTGGATAACATGGTCAGTGTTGAATTCCACCTCGTGGGCACGTCGCACAACAGTCGGTGAGCGGGCAGTTGGAGGCGCCGCTGCGCTGCCCTGAGAGTGGCAGCATCTGGGCTGGACTTCCTGAAATGCGCACAGATGCGGCGCACCTTCGTGAGCAAATCAGACAGATTGGGGTATGTCTTGAGGAAACGCTGCACTATCAGATTTAACACATGGGCCAGGCATGGCACATGTGTCAGTCTGCCGAGTTGCAGAGCCGCCACCAGGTTACGGCCGTTGTCACACACAACCATTCCCGGCTTGAGGTTCAGCGGTGCCAGCCACAGATCAGTCTGCGCCGTGATGCCCTGTAATAGCTCTTGGGCGGTGTGCCTTTTGTCGCCTAGGCTCAGCAGTTTGAGCACCGCCTGCTGTCGCTTAGCGACGGCACTGCTGCTGTGCCTAGAGCTACCGACTGATGGCGCCGTGCCCACGGATGGTAGTTCGGAGGAGGAGGTGGAGGAGGGGTGGGAGGAGGAGGAGGCATAGTAGGCCTGAAACACCTGGACCGAGGTAGGCCCCGCAATCCTCGGCGTCGGCAGTATATGAGCAGCCCCAGGGTCAGACTCGGTCCCAGCCTCCACCAAGTTAACCCAATGTGCCGTCAGCGATATATAGTGGCCCTGCCCGGCAGCACTCGTCCACGTGTCCGTGGTCAGGTGGACCTTGTCAGAAACGGCGTTGGTCAGGGCACGGATGATGTTGTCTGACACGTGCTGGTGCAGGGCTGGGACGGCACATCGGGAAAAGTAGTGGCGGCTGGGGACCGAATACCGAGGGGCGGCCGCCGCCATGAGGTTGCGAAAGGCCTCGGTCTCTACTAGCCTATAGGGCAGCATCTCCAGGCTAAGCAATCTGGAGATGTGCACATTAAGGGCTTGGGCGTGCGGGTGGGTTGCACTATATTTGCGTTTCCGCTCCAGCGTCTGGGGTATGGAGAGCTGAACGCTGGTGGATGCTGTGGAGGATCGTGGAGGCGACGATGGGGTTTTTGTGGCAGGGTCCTGGGCAGGGGGCTGACTAGCAGCTGACACAGGGGAAGGAGCAGTGGTGTGCACGGCCGGAGGTGAACGGGCTTGTTGCCACTGAGTGGGGTGCTTAGCATTCATATGCCTGCGCATACTGGTGGTAGTTAAGCTAGTAGTGGTGGAACCCCTGCTGAGCCTGGTTTGGCAAATGTTGCACACCACAGTCCGTCGGTCATCCGGTGTTTCCTTAAAGAACCTCCACACTTCTGAAGATCTAGCCCTCGCCGCAAGAGCCCTCACCACGGGAGCTTCACTAGTTGACAGTGGCGCTGATGCACCAGCTCTGGCCCTGCCTCTCCGTCTGGCCCCACCACTGCCTCTTCCAACCTGTTCAGGTCGAGGACTCTCCTCCGTCTCAGAAGCACTGTGTTCACCCGGCCTCTCAACCCAGCTTGGGTCTGTCACCTCATCATCCTCCGATCCCTCAGTCTGCTCCCCCCTCGGACTTCCTGCCCTGACAACAACTTCCCCACTGTCTGACAACCGTGTCTCCTCATCGTCGGACACCTCTTTACACACTTCCACTACGTCAAGAAGGTCATCATCACCCACAGACTGTGACTGGTGGAAAACCTGGGCATCGGAAAATTGCTCAGCAGCAACCGGACAAGTGGTTTGTGACTGTGGGAAGGGTCCAGAAAACAGTTCCTCAGAGTATGCCGGTTCAAATGCCAAATTTTCCTGGGAGGGGGCAGACTGGGGGGGAGGAGGCTGAGGTGCAGGAGCTGGAGGAGTGGCGATTTCGGTGACATGGGTGGACTGCGTGGAAGACTGACTGGTGGTGGACAAATTGCTCGAAGCATTGTCAGCAATCCACGACATCACCTGTTCGCACTGTTCTGGCCTCAACAGTGCTCTACCACGAGTCCCAGTAACTTCAGACATGAACCTAGGGAGTGTAGCTCTGCGGCGTTCCCCTGCTCCCTCATCAGCAGGTGGTGTCTCACCCCGCCCAGGACCACGGCCTCTGACCCCTGCAGTAGTTGGACGCCCACGTCCCCGCCCTCGTCCTCTACCCCTAGCCCTCGGGTTAAACATTTTTAAAATGAGAGTTATAACTTTATTTTTTTTTTTACTTTTTTTTGTTTTTTTTTGTGTTTTTTTTTTTTTTTTTGTGTTTTTTGTTTTTTTTTGAGTTTTTAAAACCAAACAATGCTATCCTATTGCTATGGCTATTTTCTAGCCAAGTATCAAAGGAAGCACAGTACTATGCCAGATGAGATGACACTGAGTTATTGCCTAATAGAAATCCAACCCCTACTGAATTTTGCCACTTCGGCCTTTGCTATGGATATGTGCGCCACTAAGCGCAGAACACAGCGGTCGCAAGTCCCACTACAAATTGCTCAGAATTGGCAAGTACATGCACTGCAGAAACTACAGCCACCAGCAGATCAACCAGAAATCAAATATATAGAACGCTACTGTAGGCTTCAAGATCAAGAAGCTGTTTGTATTCTCCTATGGCTATTTTCTAGCCAAGTATCAAAGGAAGCACAGTACTATGCCGGATGAGATGACACTGAGTTATTGCCTAATAGAAATCCAACCCCTACTGAATTTTGCCACTTCAGCCTTTGCTATGGATATGTGCGCCACTAAGCGCAGAACACAGCGGTCGCAAGTCTCACTACAAATTGCTCAGAATTGGCAAGTACATGCACTGCAGAAACTACAGCCACCAGCAGATCAACCAGAAATCAAATATATAGAACGCTACTGTAGGCTTCAAGAAGCTGTTTGTATTCTCCTATGGCTATTTTCTAGCCAAGTATCAAAGGAAGCACAGTACTATGCCGGATGAGATGACACTGAGTTATTGCCTAATAGAAATCCAACCCCTACTGAATTTTGCCACTTCGGCCTTTGCTATGGATATGTGCGCCACTAAGCGCAGAACACAGCGGTCGCAAGTCCCACTACAAATTGCTCAGAATTGGCAAGTACATGCACTGCAGAAACTACAGCCACCAGCAGATCAACCAGAAATCAAATATATAGAACGCTACTGTAGGCTTCAAGATCAAGAAGCTGTTTGTATTCTCCTATGGCTATTTTCTAGCCAAGTATCAAAGGAAGCACAGTACTATGCCGGATGAGATGACACTGAGTTATTGCCTAATAGAAATCCAACCCCTACTGAATTTTGCCACTTCAGCCTTTGCTATGGATATGTGCGCCACTAAGCGCAGAACACAGCGGTCGCAAGTCTCACTACAAATTGCTCAGAATTGGCAAGTACATGCACTGCAGAAACTACAGCCACCAGCAGATCAACCAGAAATCAAATATATAGAACGCTACTGTAGGCTTCAAGAAGCTGTTTGTATTCTCCTATGGCTATTTTCTAGCCAAGTATCAAAGGAAGCACAGTACTATGCCGGATGAGATGACACTGAGTTATTGCCTAATAGAAATCCAACCCCTACTGAATTTTGCCACTTCGGCCTTTGCTATGGATATGTGCGCCACTAAGCGCAGAACACAGCGGTCGCAAGTCCCACTACAAATTGCTCAGAATTGGCAAGTACATGCACTGCAGAAACTACAGCCACCAGCAGATCAACCAGAAATCAAATATATAGAACGCTACTGTAGGCTTCAAGATCAAGAAGCTGTTTGTATTCTCCTATGGCTATTTTCTAGCCAAGTATCAAAGGAAGCACAGTACTATGCCGGATGAGATGACACTGAGTTATTGCCTAATAGAAATCCAACCCCTACTGAATTTTGCCACTTCAGCCTTTGCTATGGATATGTGCGCCACTAAGCGCAGAACACAGCGGTCGCAAGTCTCACTACAAATTGCTCAGAATTGGCAAGTACATGCACTGCAGAAACTACAGCCACCAGCAGATCAACCAGAAATCAAATATATAGAACGCTACTGTAGGCTTCAAGAAGCTGTTTGTATTCTCCTATGGCTATTTTCTAGCCAAGTATCAAAGGAAGCACAGTACTATGCCAGATGAGATGACACTGAGTTATTGCCTAATAGAAATCCAACCCCTACTGAATTTTGCCACTTCAGCCTTTGCTATGGATATGTGCGCCACTAAGCGCAGAACACAGCGGTCGCAAGTCTCACTACAAATTGCTCAGAATTGGCAAGTACATGCACTGCAGAAACTACAGCCACCAGCAGATCAACCAGAAATCAAATATATAGAACGCTACTGTAGGCTTCAAGAAGCTGTTTGTATTCTCCTATGGCTATTTTCTAGCCAAGTATCAAAGGAAGCACAGTACTATGCCAGATGAGATGACACTGAGTTATTGCCTAATAGAAATCCAACCCCTACTGAATTTTGCCACTTCAGCCTTTGCTATGGATATGTGCGCCACTAAGCGCAGAACACAGCGGTCGCAAGTCTCACTACAAATTGCTCAGAATTGGCAAGTACATGCACTGCAGAAACTACAGCCACCAGCAGATCAACCAGAAATCAAATATATAGAACGCTACTGTAGGCTTCAAGAAGCTGTTTGTATTCTCCTATGGCTATTTTCTAGCCAAGTATCAAAGGAAGCACAGTACTATGCCAGATGAGATGACACTGAGTTATTGCCTAATAGAAATCCAACCCCTACTGAATTTTCCCACTTCGGTCTTTGCTATGGATATGTGTGCCACTAAGAGCTAAACACAACGGTAGCAAGTCCCCCTGCTAATTCCTCACAAAATGGTAAAAGATGCAAATTAAAATAAAAAAAGTAGAACGTTATTGTAGCCCTAAGAAGGGCTGTTGGGTTCTTTGAGAATCACTCCTGCCTAACAGTAAGCTAATAGAACACCCTAACGCTTTCCCTGAGCAGCAGCAGCTCTCTCCCTAGCGGCATCCAGAGACAGAATGATCCGAGCAGCGCGGCCAGCGGCTAGTCTATCCCAGGGTCACCTGATCTGGCCAGCCAACCACTGCTATCGACGTGTAAGGGTACCACGTCATGCTGGGTGGAGTGCAGAGTCTCCTGGCTTGTGATTGGCTCTGTTTCTGGCCGCCAAAAAGCAAAACGGCGGGAGCTGCCATTTTCTCGAGCGGGCGAAGTATTCGTCCGAGTAACGAGCAGTTTCGAGTACCCTAATGCTCGACCGAGCATCAAGCTCGGACGAGCATGTTCGCTCATCTCTACATGGGACCCATAAGTTGATGTACAACACTGAACTCCTTTCAAATTTGTGCAATTTCAGCGTTGTCAATCGTTCAAATATACTGTATGCACTGAAAGTTATGACACAAGCTGCCAGATATGCTCTGCCCATGATATTGTTAACCTTTTAATGTCAGAATAATTAGTAGAATATTAGGTAATTTACCAATATACATCTATTAAGAGTTCTGCATCACTTTCTTGATATTTAAAGTGAAACTCCTGTCTCTTACCTCATCAGTCAGGCATTTCTGACCATAAAATGGCTGCAGATCGTGGGTCACGTGATCTCTATCTGGTGATTGCCCATGGACAGATAGATATCACATGACCCTTCATCTGCGGCCATTTTATGGACAGGAATGTCTGGTAGATCTGGTGAACGACAGGAGGTTTCACTTTACATATCAAGAAAGCAGAGCAGAACTATTAATAGATGTGTATTGGTAAATTACTTACTGTCCTGCCCCCCACTCTTCCAGACACTGTACAAAAAACATGAGGTAAAGTGGACAACCGCTTTAAGTTGAATTTGTATGCAAGTTGGAACTGGAGTTTATAATTGTAACCCAATTAAAATTTGTTTAAATTTAAAAATTTAAAAATGTTGGATTGTCATAAGAACAAGTATTAAGAATAAAGATAAATTGCAGACACCTTTGATAACTGCTACAGCTGTTCATCGTAAAGTACAGTAAATATATATATATGTATATATATATATTTACTGTATATAGTTAAGTTACTGTGGCTATAGAGTACACTCAATGTCTTGTGTGTTTTGAAGATAATGTAAATAAACGGTAACAGGGATCTGCTAAATTGAGTCCATATGGCCTGGCAATGCATGTACATTGCTCCTGGGTAAATTGAGGTCAGTGTTAGTGTTTTCAAAGTGGACTCCTATTACATATAAGAATTACCTGTAGCTCAATTCCACGTGTTTCCGAGATGTGCACAAAATGAGAATACCTCTAGTTATTAATGTATTTGTTTAATTATCAATTAATTATAAACTAAATGAATTCTGTGTTCTCAGAGCATGGAACGTTCCTTTAAAATTCACATATATTTACCTAAAATATAGTGGTCTTTAATTCAAGAAGCTTCTCCCAGGTAACTAGGTTTTCCTAAAACCTCAAACTCTCAAGTGACAGTAATATGGCTTCTCTTTCATAGTGTCACTTACAGACACTTGACCATAGACATGTGTCTGTTTCTACTGTCAATTGCTCTTTGTTTCCAGTGTCTGTGCTGTAGAAATATCCGGCTGCTTAGTAGACAGCAGTGTAATGTCATGTCCTATCGCTCTGTCTATGTGGAATGAGGTTCTGTTTTTTTGCTTTATATTGAGGACATAGAGTTGATAAGATCAGACACAGGAACCTCTCTCAGGTTAATGCAAGGTTGTAGACTGGAGTATGTAGCGAGATGGCACTACTAGAGGGAATGCTATGCATGTACATCCTGCATGTGCTTTTCTTTAGACACATGGCATGTAGTCGTTGCCAGTACTTGAGGTCTTTGCGCAGTATAACAGAGTTTCCTGTATGAATGCTTGTAGGAAATGTAACAAAAGCTGAGTTGATGAGTGACATTTCTGCTGCCAACCTTCAATGTTTCCGACTGGAGATACTTAACAAAGTTTTATTTAGACAAGCACCTGCTTCCCAACAACCGGAAACATTTGTTCAATTTGATTCATTTAAATCCCTTAAGAACAAACATACAACACACGCTATGTTTAGTACTCCATATATCTTCTTCCTGATTTTGAGATGGTCTATGAGATGGTCTTTCCTGACATATATATTTATGTTCATGTTGTGCAGAGGTTATGACCGGCCAAAAGTGACTTAAGGAAGGAAAACCACTGAAGACAACCTTGCCAGTGCTGAATTATGAGGTTCAATCACCCTAGTGGGCCTAAAAAAGATTTTAAAAAAAGAAGTTTAAAAAACTAAAAAAACTACAGAAAATTCACCTCTTTCCCATGTAACAATAAACAAACAAGAAAAATGTCTGAATCACAACTTTTTGTACACCCAGAAAAATTTTTAATGAAAAGTGATTGTAAGGTTATGCAGTTTTCAAATTATCAGCTTATACTGTATAAAATGACGCATTTTTTTAACTCCATACATTGAAGTATTAAAAAGGTTAGAAGTGTGGCCACACATGAACTTTTTTTTGAAAGTTTTCAATTTTTTAAAGTAATTTATACTTAATAAATCTATATGAATGTAAAATCTCTGTGATTATCAAATAAAAAGGATGGTGGTTATTTATCATATCCTGGCGAGCGATTGCCAGCATATGATGGCCCTGCCACCGCTCTGACGCAGCCAGTTACATCAACAGGCTTTTGTAGAAATAATCACACCCCGTGACTTTTCACATATGAAAATTCGCTGGCTGCAGCGGGTGCGCAGGCACAGGGACAGGAACATCCTGCACCGGCCCACTCCCTGCCGGCCACGCCCCTCCATGACCCACTGCTGTGAGGGTGGTAAACAGGGAAAAATAAACGCAAGTGCAATATATAATAATAACTGACGTAGCGCAGAAGCCCTGATGTGTCATTAACACCACAGTGAAACTCATCAAAAACATCTACTCCTTTACAGTGGACTATTTTCCCTGTGCCCTCACTCATATAGTTTTTATTTTATTGGCAGCCTGGCAGTGGTCTTGGTAAGAGACCTCCAGAGCCTAAAGGCAGATACAGCCTTGAGTTCATGCAAGAACTTCCTCCTTGATTTTGACAGTATATGAGATGGAGTCTGTTAATGGAGCTTCTAATGGAAATCTCAGCTTAGCCATAATTCCCTTGCCTACATGTCTACATGTGACAGCTCATGGATAGAACTGATAGAGGGTCATTTATCTTATCTCTGTTAGTTTCGCCTTGTTTTTGCCATCTACTGCTTTGGTAATTTATCAGTCTCACTTTTCCTTATGTTAAATGTTTTAGGGTTTTTTTTAGATCTATTTTTGCAACATCTCTTACAAATGTCTCAAAAATGTTAAATTTTAGACAGTTTAAAAAAGATAAATGTCATTTTCGACATTTAGCGCATCTCGAATAGAAGATACATGTGTCTTACTGACTATAAACTAATGCCAGGAGGACTTGCACAATTCAGTGCACAATTCAAGTCCCAAAAAAGTCCCCAATAAAGGCGTAAAAATTGCAATGTGCCAAAAAAAATTTCAAAAAAGACATTTTTAGATAAATGACCCCATTGTCATTGATAGTCTGATAAGCAAACTTCAGATTTTCTTATCCGATCATATCCGACAAAACAGTAGAGTGCACTGCACTTAAGTCATGTGTGAAACTAACATGCTAAAGTCAATGGCCTTCAGGCAGTTTGCCTATCATGTAGAGTGCATCCGATTCATTAAAACCAGAGCACAGATTTCATGAATGTGGTGCATCCTGTGAGCGCCCAAAGTGCTTAAACTGTGTGTATGAGATTTTTTCAGAAATGTGGCATCCGGTGCGAACATGCACTGGAACACCCTTTTAGGTAAACTGTACAGTACTGTGTTGAGGCGTGCATACAATTCCAAACATTTCATAAATACATGTACAACCAGTTTACACATGTATTTATGTGCAATTTACATCAGAATACTGGCGCACATTGCTTAATAAATGGGCCAATGAGTTTGTAAAGCAAAAAAAGGACGGCACCCTTCTAGTATAGTAATTTTTTTGATTCAAGGAAGTAGCAGATAGCTATGAAAATCGAATGTGAAAATCCGACATAACTAGAATGACATAAAGACTACAAAGACAGATGGTTGGATAAAACTAGGTCTGAAATTGGAAGTTTCACTGGCCAAAATTGTACGGTTTGACATTTGGTTTGAGGGCAACTGGCTTTGGCAAAGCGCAATTCTAAGTTGGATTTCACAGTAATCTGAGGAAAGACTCTTTCCAGCAGAAGCGATGCCTGACAATCTAATGAATAAAATCTTAAGCAGTCTGTCTCTCCTTGTGCTTCTATAAGAATGATTGAAATTTAAAACCTAGAATAAAGTTTCAGATTTCATATTACACAAAGTACATGTCGCCCATTCCGCGTTCTATTCTATATACTAATACAAGCACTCATTTTGAGTGGAGTAAAGTCTATTTAACAGGCTTGGCTGTCACTTTTACAGTATACAGCATGAGCTGCCAGGGCCAAGTGCACAAGCAGAAGCCAGATATATTCATAATCTAGACGACAACAGTACTAAAGGTCCTCAAAAGCTATTATATCACATTTTAGGGAAGCTGGAAATACTGTTTAGGTCGTTTTTTTGGAAGGTCTAGGCTATAATGCAGTTTTCACAAAATAAAGTAACTGACCTCTGTCATGGTGACCAAATTTTTTTTCACAATATGGCCTCTAGATAACACAAAAAGGTCCTGTTTGTAGATATTTAAACTTAAAACATTAATACATTTTAAAAGGAGAAATTCTGCTTCTAAGTAAGAGCTATAACAAAGTAGATTAAAAGTTAAAGGGAACCTGTCATCAGTTGAAGCACATTTAAAGGAAGGTGGGGTGCTGGATGCAACAGTCAACCTGGCACCCCTCCTCATGCCCATTTGCCCATTTCATCATATAATCCCACCTCTTTCCTACCCTGTAGTCTTGCCATGATCTGACTCCTTGCACTTCCTGAATTCCCGGTCCTGCTCACGCATGCACACTGCACCAGTCTTCTCTGGCCCGGCCCTGGACATAACACATCAAGATTGCGTCTGAGCTAGCAGGCCGCTTGCCCCATGAGAGTGCACGTTGTGGCAAAGGATTGAGCCAGCTAGCTCCGACATGATTCGGGTGTGAGGGAACAGCGGCAAATGCCAGTGTGTCTTTTTCTCTGTCCGTGTACGTGCAGGACACTGCGCATGGTTGAGAAAACGAGATCACAGCTTGATGGAGAGTCAAGGAAGTGCAGGAAGGCATGGCATGGAAAGGCTACAGGAAAGGAAGGAGTCAGGGTTATATGACAAAACAGCTATAAGGAGAGGTGGTTTAATTCTGTGCCAAGCCCCCCATGTCCCTGACTGGAAGAAGGCTGTGGATATAACTTAATTAAGCATCAGGCAGCCTTGGCCCTTTAATAAAGACACCACCAGAACACATAAAAGTGGGCATATAAGTTATATTTTGTAGTTTAAAGTGCTTCAGCTGGTGACTAGTTCTCTTTAGGCAACAATTCCTTCTAATTTATGTTACAATTGCACTGTGTAAGGCTTGGATGATACTTGGATGATACTGGATACTGGATACTGGATACTTGGATGATACTTGGATGATACTGTTGGATGAATGATAGAGGATACCTCAATGAAGTAGCTTATTAGAAGTATGGCTGTATATGTCTGATAACTTCTCAGACTCCCATGTTACAGTGTATTTCCAGTATTCATGGGCTCAATGGCAACAGTATATCACAACTGGAAAAATCATGCGGAAATCGTCATACTCTCCCCCAGGCACACAAAAGGGTTAGGCCTCTTAGTATATCATGCGCCGAGGGGAATTCTACACAAGGTCCGATTTGGCATATAATTCTGCTATAGACTGCGCCAGGATCCTGCCCCACTCCCTCCTCCTCTTTGCCGCATCCCTGCTGACTTGGTAGGAGGTTGGCATTGAAGCTTGTGGCTTGGACACCGAAAACCTCGTCCCAACTAGATTATCCTTTATTCACAAAAAATTACTATACTAAAAATGACTATAGATGCTATACTAGATATCTTCTTCTAATTCAGCATGGGAAGAATGGTCCCTATCTGGTAAAAAATTTTTAGCATTATATCCCTGCAACATATTTCGCCAGACAGCTGGTTCCTAAGGGGTCACGGCTACATGATCATATGATCATTTAGTTTTAATATCCTGATTAATGATCAATAGCAGGTAGTCAAAAAGAAAACCATACACTACATGTTGCAGAAATGTAAAATGTGAACTCAGCCTTACAATACCCATTGAATCCTCAGGCATTTAATTGTTATGAGTAATTCAATGTCCCACAGGCAGTGCTTTGTTCTAGATACAAGCCTGTTCTCCAAATAGGGAAAAAGAATGTATCACTCACATAAGCAATTTTGTTGCATATACTTATAGAAGCAGGATAAGTCAATTTAAACCGTGTAATTACCAATACAATATTTATATAATCATTCTGGAAAGAGATAAGTTCATTATTCTCCATCCAATTCCACACATATAGTGATTCACAAGTTAATGAATGCTTTTAAAAAAAAAAATTGGGCATCATGGATTCTTCTTTTTTGCTGCAGTGCTCATAAATAACCACAAGAGGGAGCATGCATCCATTGACTTTATGATGTTTACCACCAGTCTAGACTCCATTGACTGGTATGGAGTGTATAGTATGACTTTATAAATATAACCGCTGAGGATACATATATTGTGGGACATTCTTATAGCCGCAACTGTTATTATTACTCTAGACATAAAGACTTGATTAGTGCTAACACTGCAGCTAATGTTACTCAATTATATATTTTTAATTGTAGAATTTTTGAGGGGATATTGTCCCAACTACATGGACATGGACTACTTATTTAGAAGTTTTGAAATAGTTTCAGAATTTCTATTATAATATCACAAATATACTGACATATTAGTGAGACAGTAAGTATTACAGATACGTATTACTTTTTACTTATTCAGAAGACCTGGTACAAAAATCTAAGATCTAATCTGACACTGACATTTAGTTACTTCTCTCTTTATTTGTTCAGCAAATAATGCTTCATTATATTTCCACAGAACCACTTTTAGGGTCGATCCAAAGGAAACTAGGTACCATAAACTGACCTTGTACTGAGTTTGATATAAAACTTGGCAACTACTGATGTCATTTGCTAAGAGATAGAGCAAGTGGAGGATTGTCAAGTACAAAGAAGAGACATTGGGGGCCATTCACCTTTAGTCAGAACATCTACATGTCTCTTTTCTTGTTTTTTTCTGGGTTTTGGACTTGTTTGATTTATCTTAGACATTGATATATCAGGCATCTGATGTATAATAGCCCAAGAGATAATAGAGGAGATAGGGGCATGGATTATGTCACAAGTGCTTACATTTTGTGTTCAAAATGTTTCTACTACTGCAATGTGTGTTTATTCTGATATACAATATTGGTCTCTCTTTTCTTTTTAATTCTTTGATAAATTTTTCACATACAGGTAATCAGTGGCGTGCAAACATTTATCATGTTTGATAGCTTGCAGGAGAGCCTTGTGCCTGTAGCTCTTTGGGTGAGGTAGAAGGTCTCCCCTGTCCCTTATCAGCTTCTCCAATCCAGTCTGTGATTCTGCATAATTTTCTATATCTATATCTCTGCATTTCAAGATTTGTCATGTACTTCTCACTCCTCTGCAGCAACCCTTCCCCCGGCTCCTGCTCTTTAACACTATCTTCACAACAGGAAAGCTGTCAATACACAGCTGCTCCCACAACACAGTTTGTATAACTATTTCATTGCTGGGTTAAGTCACTTTGCCTGTAATTGATATTAAAGAAAAACTACCATTTGATTTCATACATCATGAACCAAACATTCCTTGAGAATGCTCCAGCTACACTGATGAAGAAACATATCTTGTTTAATCTCTGAGCAGAGTGATTTTGCTGAAAAAATTATTATAAACGTATGATAATAAAGCACTGGTAATAAAACTCATTTGCATGGCTCCGTGCTTTTCCTCTTGCATTAGCACACGCACTGCTCCATAGAATGATGTAATCATTGTGTTTTGACTCACAGGCAGAAGTATTCAATTGCTGCACCATCCCCCAACTACTGTATAGGAGCGATCCAGCTCATGTTGATTAGTCCTGTCTGGACAGTGCAGACAGCTCCGTACAATCTGTTTATGAATTGCAAGCATCATGCAATCCAGCTTTCCCAGGGTCCTGAATGTTATAACAAGATATGCTTCTGCATCAGTGTAGCCACAGCATTCTCAAGGTATATCTGGATAAAATCAAATGGTAGATTTCCTTTAAAGTGCAACTCCCATATTTTTGTTCCACAGATCAATAGCTCTTTTGATGTTGGATAACTTTGCCAATTGCTTTTACTACCTACGTTGAGTAGTTTTATTGCTATTCTCTTCAGCCTAGTCTATTCCTGCAGTAACATCCTTCTCTGGGTGTACTGCTTATTTCTGTAAAACTATGCTTTGCCTACAAAAGAGATTCTATAGGTTACAACTACTGAATAATATGAGTGTTACCTGTAAGTGCAACTCTCATATTTTTGTTCCACAACAAAAAGCTCTTTTGATTTCTGACAAGTAGCTTAGAATAGAACAATACATTAATTCCTATAAAGAAAATGCAAGCATTACGCTATAGGCATCAATCTCTTTTATTGAAAGGGGGAATAACTTCATCATCAAGTTAAACTTTAATATTAAAGTGGCTCCGGATTCGGCTTTCAAGATCAGAACTTTAAGATATTTATCTGGCTCTTCATTTTATGCACTTGGTAAATAATCCTTCTGAGTGACACTTAGCAATGAGACTACTTACAATAAACTATAAACTCATCACCAAAACGATAAGGCATTATTTTACACCCAAAATATACAAAATGAGTGCGCTAAATAAAAATACGCTGTTTGTGTTTTAATCTGCTTTGTCTAAGTACCCCCTGCTGAAAGACATAATATGGTAGTGACAAGGCAATTTAAATTAAAAGACTACTCACAACAGGAGATAAACATACTTTAGTGTAAGTGCATTGACATTCTATTACCAGAATGTCTTCTTGTATTATATTATGCAGAGAAATACTAAAACATGTCACAACTATTCTAAAGAAGACAGCAATGTTGTAAAGCTATGGTGCTCATAATTGGATTGAAATTGTATAATGCCTAATAATAAAAAATAGGATTTACTAGAACCAACTATATATATGTATGTATGTTTGTATCTTTTATTGACTAGAGAGAGTTCAATGAGCCTTGTGGCATTTAGAATAATGAAGGGTATATTTAGTTTTTTCACTGTAACTTTTGCATATAAGTACGAATAAAATGCTAAATAACAATGTAAAAAAAGATGTTGTTGCATAGTTTAGGTTTTTACAACTCTTCAAATCTGGCACTGTTGTACTTTGGGCCCATCAAGAAGGGACATTGTGATGGCACTTTCATTAGACCATCACGGTTACATCTTTTCAAATAATAATGTTTTATATGAGTTTTTTATTCATCCACATTGTCACATCTGTCCTTTGGTCCTATCTTGTATTATAGCCCCATTCAAATGATCAGTGTGGATAGAGGCATGACTATTCTCTCCGCCCCCATGCACACTCTGTGACAAAGCGTGATGTCATCAAGCAGTGACACATCACGTCACAGTGTGTGCATAGACGTCCCTCTGCCTGGACTGCCGGCAAGCTGGAGCTAAACGTAGAAGACAAGCTGGGGGAGAAGAGGATGCCGAGGGTGAGCCCCAGAGGTGAGTACTAAGTTTATTATTTTATCATGAAAGAGTCTCTGCTGGAGAATTTTTTTTAAAAGAGGGCGCTGCTGGACATTTCTTTAAAGAGGGGCTCTGTTGGACATTTTATTTTAAAGGGGGCTCTGCTGGGCATTTTATTTTAAAGGGGGCTCTGCTGGACATTTTATTGATGAGGTGAGACTGCTGTTGGATATTTTTCATTAAAGAGTAGTTGGCAAAATTAGGAGCCTCGACTCATACTGAGGTTAGCTTATGCTCTAATATATGGTAATATGTAATGTGTTTGTATTGTACATCTAAGAGAAGCTGTCTACAGTTGGAGATTGTGAATACAAACCAAGTCCTACATTTTACTATGCATGGCCCCACAGCTCCCTCTCCAATGCTGGGAGAGGGAGGTGACGTCACGAGATAGATGACTCCCTCTCCCTTGTTGGAGAGGGAGGTGACATCATGCAGGGGCCTTACATAATTAGCTGCCAGGAGTGCAGGACATCTTGTCCCTGTGCTTCGGCCTGTGTAAAATACACAGGATTTTTAGACATGTTCTGTTTAGGGTGTGTTGTTTTGACTTATTTGTTTTTCAGACTCATGAAAGACTACCTTCTTCACCTCTGTATCACACAGAACCACTTCCCTGCATTTTGAAAGATTAGGTTCTCATCTTTAAAAAAAACCCCAAAAGAATGGTTCTAGATGTTATAGAGCCATTGATAGAGTCATCTCAAATGTTACTTCCCCTCCAGCCTTCAAAGATGTGTGCTACTTTAAAATCATGTTTTTACCCCTGTAGTAAGAACATTTTCCTTGACTTTCTCTTAAGGAGAAATCCCATATATGTCAATGAATTTCCAGGAAGAGTCTTGCATTCCATTGGACTTCCATCATGGAGTCTGACAAAATAGTTGGACTTCCTTCATGGAGTCCCATCCGAATAGTTGCATAGTTACCCTCACCCTCCAGTGAAGCATCAAGGACTGTAAATCTTCACCCTGCAAAGGCAGCCTTAAAGGGCATCTACCTACTGGTGTGTGTCCCCTCTGGCAGGATCTGCTCTTCTTTCAACTTCATATGCCCAAGTTCTTAAACCCTTAGCGACGTGGCCTCGGGCATTTATAGTGAATTTTTTTCATGCGGTTTAAGGGCTTTACTTTTTTTTTTTTGCCTGCAACTTTAAATATTTTTGCAGTGTTTCTTTTGGAACACAAAGAGCTAGCTAAAATGTAATATATGTTGAAACATTTTTTTTTATTATTTTTAGTTTTATATGGGGTGGAAAAAAGGCTTAAATTGTTATTTATTATACATATTTTTTAATTTTCAAATTAACTCAAAATGAACATTATTAATGAATTCTCTATTTTGTTTAGGTCATTATGACATATAATATGTATAGTCTCGGGCAAATGGGGCGACTATGACAATGTTTTTTTGTAGTCTTGCAGGGTTTTTTTATATGGGGAAATGAAAATGTATTTTTTATAAATATTTATAATTTTGTTTGTGTATGTGTTTTTTTTTTTAGTGCATATGTCCCCCATGAGGTCATAAAAGAACTGGGGGACATTTTCACTGTTTTTTTTTTCTTTTACAAGTTTTTCCATGTAACTGAGGCATCTATAAGAGGCTCAGTTAATCTTCATGCACACGACCTTATGGTCTTTTGTGTTCTGTATTTTCTGGCTGTAAATATGGGATGTATTACAGCAGTACAGCAACGTATTGCACCGTATCCGTACTGTAGCTGTATAGAATACGGTGGGCTGGCAGATGATGGATGGCTGATTATTGGCTGACTGACAGAATGCATCTACCGCTGGTTCTGGATACTGCACGTATGTATGGCAGCGTACGGTGCACAACCATATGCAGCACATATTTAGCCCATATTTTATACGCTCCCATTGACTTTTATGGGCTGTACGGGATGGAAATACGGTGGGACCGTATTTTTATACGGTCGTGTGCATGGGGCCTTACAGGGGAAAACCACCACCCGTGACTGCTGATGTTAATCAAAGCTGTACTGGGTCTGATTAGACCAAGCGGCTCTGGTTAACCCCTTTAGACCCGGCAGTCATGTGAAAAGTCTATAGAGCTGGCGGCAACACAGGCCCTGCTCCTCCATGCATCGCACTCATTCAGCGCAATGCTGTGAGGAGAGGAGAAGGGAGAAGCGATAATGAACTTCTCCCTAGGGTCTCCAGGTTTCTCTGACACCCGGAGACCGAGTCCTTGCAGACTGAGTCCTTGCTCCTGCGTGGAAAACCGCAGTGATGTCTCCGGACCTGCGGTCCAAATAGAGTTAAGGGAAAAAAGGCTTTAAAAATATGCAGGCTCCATAGGTGTTAATGGAATGGAGCCCCTCAGGCTTATTTGGATAATTTTAAAATCCTTTTTTGTAATAATCAGGGCATGAGAAGCGAAAAGAACAGCAGATCCAGCCAGGAGGAGGGCACAGACCAGTATGTCAGCGTGCTTGCTTTACAATCCTTCATCCTGATGATAGATGTCCTTTACATGGCCGATGAGTCTTTTACTTCCCGATCCTAGTCTGCGGCCTTTCACTCAGCTAAGTCGGTTTCCTACATTGTATTGGTGAGATGCAAAGACATCAGAAAAGCTGATCTATTCCTTTGGGAATCTGTTCCTTCTATAATAGATTTTTTGGTTTGGCTTTACTCCCATATCATGTCATTAAAGGAAACCTACCATTTGATTTGATGCATTATGAACCAAACATACTTTGAGAATGTTGTAACTATATTGATGCAGGATCATATCTTGGTTATTCCCTGTGCTAAGTGTTTTTGCAGATAAAACAATTATAAAATTATGATAATGAAGCTGTTTCCCTTCTGTGGCTACCCCAGCGCTTTTCCTAGCACATTAGTTATGCCAATCAATTGCTGCACCATCCCCCAGCCGCTATGTATGAGTCATCAAGCTCAATTTGATTAGTCATGTCTTGATTTAGCACCATGTAATGACAAGCTCCATGTGTAATGTGTTTATGTACAGCAGCCAGGCTCACCAAGTTTTCCCAAGGTCCTGAATATTATGCATCAGTGTAGCTACAGCATTCTTAAGGATTGTTTGATTCACAATGCATCAAATCAAATGGTAGGTTTCCATTAAGATGGGAATAAGTCATACTTCAAGTCAATAAGGCTGCCTACAAAGGTAGTCAATAATCAATGTTTTCCTTATCCCATCCTGAAAAATGCATTTTTCCAATGTAATCTAAAAATAGACATTTACTCAGTTTTCAACTCTCAAAAAGAAGACTGAAAGCATACACTATGGACTATAGTGCCAGCAAATAGTAAAATAATTTGTTCTGTTATATCCTTTCAATAGAAGAATGATTCAGCACCGTCAACATTTCAAACAAATTGGGGCAGATTTACTTACCCGGTACGGTTGCGATCCCGCAGTGCGTTGTCCGACTCAGATTCCGGTCCAGCGCGATTCACTAACATCGTGCGTTCGAGTTCCTGCATGAGTTGCTGCTGCGCCGAGGTCCTCTGGAGTTCACCTTCTTCTTCCTGGTGCATATGAGTGCTTGATCTTGCAACACAAATCCTTTTTTAAATTCTGTGGTTTGTCCAAATCCGTCAGCCCTCCCCCCGATTTCTGTCGCATGCAAGCCGGTGCCGATGCACCAAAATCTGATCGCGTGCACCAAAATCCTGGGGCAATTCGGCGCAAAACTGAAATATTCGGGAAACCTGACAAAAGCGCAGTGTTCGGACCCTTGGTAAATGAGCCCCATTGTCTTTTAAAATCTGTTTTATTCATGTAAAAGACGGTCCCAAAATGACCTTACTAGAGATGAGCGAACATGCTCGTCCGAGCTTGATGCTCGGTCGAGCATTAGGGTACTCGAAACTGCTCGTTACTCGGACGAATACTTCGCCCGCTCGAGAAAATGGCAGCTCCCGCCGTTTTGCTTTTTGGCGGCCAGAAACAGAGCCAATTACAAGCCAGGAGACTCTGCACTCCACCCAGCATGACGTGGTACCCTTACACGTCGATAGCAGTGGTTGGCTGGCCAGATCAGGTGACCCTGGGATAGACTAGCCGCTGGCCGCGCTGCTCGGATCATTCTGTCTCTGGATGCCGCTAGGGAGAGAGCTGCTGCTGCTCAGGGAAAGCGTTAGGGTGTTCTATTAGCTTACTGTTAGGCAGGAGTGATTCTCAAAGAACCCAACAGCCCTTCTTAGGGCTACAATAACGTTCTACTTTTTTTATTTTAATTTGCATCTTTTACCATTTTGTGAGGAATTAGCAGGGGGACTTGCTACCGTTGTGTTTAGCTCTTAGTGGCACACATATCCATAGCAAAGACCGAAGTGGGAAAATTCAGTAGGGGTTGGATTTCTATTAGGCAATAACTCAGTGTCATCTCATCTGGCATAGTACTGTGCTTCCTTTGATACTTGGCTAGAAAATAGCCATAGGAGAATACAAACAGCTTCTTGAAGCCTACAGTAGCGTTCTATATATTTGATTTCTGGTTGATCTGCTGGTGGCTGTAGTTTCTGCAGTGCATGTACTTGCCAATTCTGAGCAATTTGTAGTGAGACTTGCGACCGCTGTGTTCTGCGCTTAGTGGCGCACATATCCATAGCAAAGGCTGAAGTGGCAAAATTCAGTAGGGGTTGGATTTCTATTAGGCAATAACTCAGTGTCATCTCATCTGGCATAGTACTGTGCTTCCTTTGATACTTGGCTAGAAAATAGCCATAGGAGAATACAAACAGCTTCTTGAAGCCTACAGTAGCGTTCTATATATTTGATTTCTGGTTGATCTGCTGGTGGCTGTAGTTTCTGCAGTGCATGTACTTGCCAATTCTGAGCAATTTGTAGTGAGACTTGCGACCGCTGTGTTCTGCGCTTAGTGGCGCACATATCCATAGCAAAGGCTGAAGTGGCAAAATTCAGTAGGGGTTGGATTTCTATTAGGCAATAACTCAGTGTCATCTCATCTGGCATAGTACTGTGCTTCCTTTGATACTTGGCTAGAAAATAGCCATAGGAGAATACAAACAGCTTCTTGAAGCCTACAGTAGCGTTCTATATATTTGATTTCTGGTTGATCTGCTGGTGGCTGTAGTTTCTGCAGTGCATGTACTTGCCAATTCTGAGCAATTTTAGTGAGACTTGCGACCGCTGTGTTCTGCGCTTAGTGGCGCACATATCCATAGCAAAGGCTGAAGTGGCAAAATTCAGTAGGGGTTGGATTTCTATTAGGCAATAACTCAGTGTCATCTCATCTGGCATAGTACTGTGCTTCCTTTGATACTTGGCTAGAAAATAGCCATAGGAGAATACAAACAGCTTCTTGAAGCCTACAGTAGCGTTCTATATATTTGATTTCTGGTTGATCTGCTGGTGGCTGTAGTTTCTGCAGTGCATGTACTTGCCAATTCTGAGCAATTTGTAGTGAGACTTGCGACCGCTGTGTTCTGCGCTTAGTGGCGCACATATCCATAGCAAAGGCTGAAGTGGCAAAATTCAGTAGGGGTTGGATTTCTATTAGGCAATAACTCAGTGTCATCTCATCCGGCATAGTACTGTGCTTCCTTTGATACTTGGCTAGAAAATAGCCATAGGAGAATACAAACAGCTTCTTGATCTTGAAGCCTACAGTAGCGTTCTATATATTTGATTTCTGGTTGATCTGCTGGTGGCTGTAGTTTCTGCAGTGCATGTACTTGCCAATTCTGAGCAATTTGTAGTGGGACTTGCGACCGCTGTGTTCTGCGCTTAGTGGCGCACATATCCATAGCAAAGGCCGAAGTGGCAAAATTCAGTAGGGGTTGGATTTCTATTAGGCAATAACTCAGTGTCATCTCATCCGGCATAGTACTGTGCTTCCTTTGATACTTGGCTAGAAAATAGCCATAGGAGAATACAAACAGCTTCTTGAAGCCTACAGTAGCGTTCTATATATTTGATTTCTGGTTGATCTGCTGGTGGCTGTAGTTTCTGCAGTGCATGTACTTGCCAATTCCGAGCAATTTGTAGTGAGACTTGCGACCGCTGTGTTCTGCGCTTAGTGGCGCACATATCCATAGCAAAGGCTGAAGTGGCAAAATTCAGTAGGGGTTGGATTTCTATTAGGCAATAACTCAGTGTCATCTCATCCGGCATAGTACTGTGCTTCCTTTGATACTTGGCTAGAAAATAGCCATAGGAGAATACAAACAGCTTCTTGATCTTGAAGCCTACAGTAGCGTTCTATATATTTGATTTCTGGTTGATCTGCTGGTGGCTGTAGTTTCTGCAGTGCATGTACTTGCCAATTCTGAGCAATTTGTAGTGGGACTTGCGACCGCTGTGTTCTGCGCTTAGTGGCGCACATATCCATAGCAAAGGCCGAAGTGGCAAAATTCAGTAGGGGTTGGATTTCTATTAGGCAATAACTCAGTGTCATCTCATCCGGCATAGTACTGTGCTTCCTTTGATACTTGGCTAGAAAATAGCCATAGGAGAATACAAACAGCTTCTTGAAGCCTACAGTAGCGTTCTATATATTTGATTTCTGGTTGATCTGCTGGTGGCTGTAGTTTCTGCAGTGCATGTACTTGCCAATTCTGAGCAATTTGTAGTGAGACTTGCGACCGCTGTGTTCTGCGCTTAGTGGCGCACATATCCATAGCAAAGGCTGAAGTGGCAAAATTCAGTAGGGGTTGGATTTCTATTAGGCAATAACTCAGTGTCATCTCATCCGGCATAGTACTGTGCTTCCTTTGATACTTGGCTAGAAAATAGCCATAGGAGAATACAAACAGCTTCTTGATCTTGAAGCCTACAGTAGCGTTCTATATATTTGATTTCTGGTTGATCTGCTGGTGGCTGTAGTTTCTGCAGTGCATGTACTTGCCAATTCTGAGCAATTTGTAGTGGGACTTGCGACCGCTGTGTTCTGCGCTTAGTGGCGCACATATCCATAGCAAAGGCCGAAGTGGCAAAATTCAGTAGGGGTTGGATTTCTATTAGGCAATAACTCAGTGTCATCTCATCTGGCATAGTACTGTGCTTCCTTTGATACTTGGCTAGAAAATAGCCATAGCAATAGGATAGCATTGTTTGGTTTTAAAAACTCAAAAAAAAACAAAAAACACAAAAAAAAAAAAAAAAACACAAAAAAAAAAAAAAAGTAAAAAAAAAAATAAAGTTATAACTCTCATTTTAAAAATGTTTAACCCGAGGGCTAGGGGTAGAGGACGAGGGCGGGGACGTGGGCGTCCAACTACTGCAGGGGTCAGAGGCCGTGGTCCTGGGCGGGGTGAGACACCACCTGCTGATGAGGGAGCAGGGGAACGCCGCAGAGCTACACTCCCTAGGTTCATGTCTGAAGTTACTGGGACTCGTGGTAGAGCACTGTTGAGGCCAGAACAGTGCGAACAGGTGATGTCGTGGATTGCTGACAATGCTTCGAGCAATTTGTCCACCACCAGTCAGTCTTCCACGCAGTCCACCCATGTCACCGAAATCGCCACTCCTCCAGCTCCTGCACCTCAGCCTCCTCCCCCCCAGTCTGCCCCCTCCCAGGAAAATTTGGCATTTGAACCGGCATACTCTGAGGAACTGTTTTCTGGACCCTTCCCACAGTCACAAACCACTTGTCCGGTTGCTGCTGAGCAATTTTCCGATGCCCAGGTTTTCCACCAGTCACAGTCTGTGGGTGATGATGACCTTCTTGACGTAGTGGAAGTGTGTAAAGAGGTGTCCGACGATGAGGAGACACGGTTGTCAGACAGTGGGGAAGTTGTTGTCAGGGCAGGAAGTCCGAGGGGGGAGCAGACTGAGGGATCGGAGGATGATGAGGTGACAGACCCAAGCTGGGTTGAGAGGCCGGGTGAACACAGTGCTTCTGAGACGGAGGAGAGTCCTCGACCTGAACAGGTTGGAAGAGGCAGTGGTGGGGCCAGACGGAGAGGCAGGGCCAGAGCTGGTGCATCAGCGCCACTGTCAACTAGTGAAGCTCCCGTGGTGAGGGCTCTTGCGGCGAGGGCTAGATCTTCAGAAGTGTGGAGGTTCTTTAAGGAAACACCGGATGACCGACGGACTGTGGTGTGCAACATTTGCCAAACCAGGCTCAGCAGGGGTTCCACCACTACTAGCTTAACTACCACCAGTATGCGCAGGCATATGAATGCTAAGCACCCCACTCAGTGGCAACAAGCCCGTTCACCTCCGGCCGTGCACACCACTGCTCCTTCCCCTGTGTCAGCTGCTAGTCAGCCCCCTGCCCAGGACCCTGCCACAAAAACCCCATCGTCGCCTCCACGATCCTCCACAGCATCCACCAGCGTTCAGCTCTCCATACCCCAGACGCTGGAGCGGAAACGCAAATATAGTGCAACCCACCCGCACGCCCAAGCCCTTAATGTGCACATCTCCAGATTGCTTAGCCTGGAGATGCTGCCCTATAGGCTAGTAGAGACCGAGGCCTTTCGCAACCTCATGGCGGCGGCCGCCCCTCGGTATTCGGTCCCCAGCCGCCACTACTTTTCCCGATGTGCCGTCCCAGCCCTGCACCAGCACGTGTCAGACAACATCATCCGTGCCCTGACCAACGCCGTTTCTGACAAGGTCCACCTGACCACGGACACGTGGACGAGTGCTGCCGGGCAGGGCCACTATATATCGCTGACGGCACATTGGGTTAACTTGGTGGAGGCTGGGACCGAGTCTGACCCTGGGGCTGCTCATATACTGCCGACGCCGAGGATTGCGGGGCCTACCTCGGTCCAGGTGTTTCAGGCCTACTATGCCTCCTCCTCCTCCCACCCCTCCTCCACCTCCTCCTCCGAACTACCATCCGTGGGCACGGCGCCATCAGTCGGTAGCTCTAGGCACAGCAGCAGTGCCGTCGCTAAGCGACAGCAGGCGGTGCTCAAACTGCTGAGCCTAGGCGACAAAAGGCACACCGCCCAAGAGCTATTACAGGGCATCACGGCGCAGACTGATCTGTGGCTGGCACCGCTGAACCTCAAGCCGGGAATGGTTGTGTGTGACAACGGCCGTAACCTGGTGGCGGCTCTGCAACTCGGCAGACTGACACATGTGCCATGCCTGGCCCATGTGTTAAATCTGATAGTGCAGCGTTTCCTCAAGACATACCCCAATCTGTCTGATTTGCTCACGAAGGTGCGCCGCATCTGTGCGCATTTCAGGAAGTCCAGCCCAGATGCTGCCACTCTCAGGGCAGCGCAGCGGCGCCTCCAACTGCCCGCTCACCGACTGTTGTGCGACGTGCCCACGAGGTGGAATTCAACACTGACCATGTTATCCAGAGTTTACCAGCAGCGCAGAGCGATTGTAGACTGCCAGATGTCAACTTCCACCAGAACTGGTAGTCAGGTCAGTCAGCTTCCTCAAGTCTACAATGAGGAGTGGACGTGGATGTCTGATATCTGTCAGGTGCTGAGTAACTTTGAGGAGTCAACACAGATGGTCAGTGGCGATGCCGCCATCATCAGCCTCACCATCCCGCTGCTTGGCCTGTTGAAAAACTCTCTGGTCAGCATGAAGTCGGAAGCTTTGCGCTCGTCACAAGAGACGGGGGAAGAATATTCCCTTGTTGATAGCCAAAGCACCCTGAGGTCTGTTTCTCAGCGCATATCGGAGGAGGTGGAGGTGGAGGAGGATGAGGAGGAAGAGGAGGAGAATGTTGGCGAGACACAAGAGGGGACCATTGTTGAGTCCTTCACTGTTCAGCGTGTATGGGCAGAAGAAGAGGAGTTGGAGGAGTTGGAGGAGGAGGAAATGGACAGTCAGGCCAGTGAGGGGAGTGAATTCTTACGCGTTGGTACTCTGGCGCATATGGCAGATTTCATGCTAGGCTGCCTATCCCGTGACCCTCGCGTTCAAAGAATTTATTCCAGCACCGATTACTGGGTGTTCACTCTCCTGGACCCACGGTACAAGCAAAATCTTCCCACTCTCATCCCTGGAGAGGAAAGGAGTGTGAGAATGCATGAATACCAGCAGGCCCTGGTGCACAAGCTGAAACAGTATTTCCCTTCTGACAGCGCTAGCGGCAGAGTGCGTAGTTCTGCGGGACAAGTAGCGAGGGAGAGTAGGCGAGCAGGCAGCTTGTCCAGCACTGGCAAGGGTACGCTTTACAAGGCTTTTGCCAGCTTTATGTCACCCCAGCAAGACACTGTCACCTGTCCCCAGTCTCGGCAGAGTAGGGCTGATCTTTACAGAAAGATGGTGAGGGAGTACGTAGCTGACCATACCATCGTCCTAAATGATCACACAGCTCCCTACAACTACTGGGTTTCAAAGCTGGACATGTGGCACGAACTGGCGCTCTACGCCTTGGAGGTTCTTGCCTGCCCTGCCGCTAGCGTCTTGTCCGAGCGGGTTTTCAGTGCAGCTGGTGGCATCATCACCGATAAGCGTACACGCCTGTCGACTGACAGCGCTGACAGGCTGACGCTTATCAAGATGAATAAAGCATGGATTTCTCCTAATTTCCAATCTCCAGCAGGTGAAGGAAGCTCAACCTGAATAATTTATCCACTCCTCCTCCTCCTCCTCATTTTCCTCCTTCTCCTGCTCTTTGTACAGTAAAGCAGAGGAAACTGGCTATTTTTTGACAGGGCCCACTGGCTCTACCTATAGTACTTTATGCATTTAATTTTTCTGGAGGGCCACCTACCCGGTCCTCTGTTTGAAACAATTTTTGTGAGTGCCACATACAGGCACTCAATCTATTCCATTTTTCTGGAGGGCCACCTACCCGGTCCTCTGTTTTAAAAAATTTTTGGGACTGCCACATACAGGCACTCAATCTATTCCATTTTACTGCAGGGCCACCTACCTGCTCCTCTGGTTTGAACAATTTTTGGGACTGCCACATACAGGCACTCAATCTATTCCATTTTACTGGAGGGCCACCTACCTGCTCCTCTGGTTTGAAACATTTTTGGGACTGCCACATACAGGCACTCAATCTATTCCATTTTACTGCAGGGCCACCTACCTGCTCCTCTGGTTTGAACAATTTTTGGGACTGCCACATACAGGCACTCAATCTATTCCATTTTACTGCAGGGCCACCTACCTGCTCCTCTGGTTTGAACAATTTTTGGGACTGCCACATACAGGCACTCAATCTATTCCATTTTACTGGAGGGCCACCTACCTGCTCCTCTGGTTTGAAACATTTTTGGGACTGCCACATACAGGCACTCAATCTATTCCATTTTACTGCAGGGCCACCTACCTGCTCCTCTGGTTTGAACAATTTTTGGGACTGCCACATACAGGCACTCAATCTATTCCATTTTACTGGAGGGCCACCTACCTGCTCCTCTGGTTTGAAACATTTTTGGGACTGCCACATACAGGCACTCAATCTATTCCATTTTACTGCAGGGCCACCTACCTGCTCCTCTGGTTTGAACAATTTTTGGGACTGCCACATACAGGCACTCAATCTATTCCATTTTACTGCAGGGCCACCTACCTGCTCCTCTGGTTTGAACAATTTTTGGGACTGCCACATACAGGCACTCAATCTATTCCATTTTACTGCAGGGCCACCTACCTGCTCCTCTGGTTTGAACAATTTTTGGGACTGCCACATACAGGCACTCAATCTATTCCATTTTACTGGAGGGCCACCTACCTGCTCCTCTGGTTTGAAACATTTTTGGGACTGCCACATACAGGCACTCAATCTATTCCATTTTACTGCAGGGCCACCTACCTGCTCCTCTGGTTTGAACAATTTTTGGGACTGCCACATACAGGCACTCAATCTATTCCATTTTACTGCAGGGCCACCTACCTGCTCCTCTGGTTTGAACAATTTTTGGGACTGCCACATACAGGCACTCAATCTATTCCATTTTACTGCAGGGCCACCTACCTGCTCCTCTGGTTTGAACAATTTTTGGGACTGCCACATACAGGCACTCAATCTATTCCATTTTACTGGAGGGCCACCTACCTGCTCCTCTGGTTTGAAACATTTTTGGGACTGCCACATACAGGCACTCAATCTATCCCATTTTACTGGAGGGCCACCTACCTGCTCCTCTGGTTTGAAAAATGTTTGGGACTGCCACATACAGGCACTATCCAAATTAAATTGTCTCCATAGCAGCCTCCACACGTTGTCTCCATTGCTACCTCCAAAAGTCGTCCATATAGCTGCCTCCATACATCGTCCCTTTATCAAACGAGGTGTGTCAGGCAGAAATTTGGGTTGTTTTCATGGATTCCACATCAAAGTTGTTAACTTTGTCACCACCCTGCTGTGTAATCCCCAAAATATACTGGCAAACTTTTACCATTTAGGGATATTATTTCAGCGCTTCTTGCGCATCTGTTTACATTCCCCTCACCCGGCATATCCTAAACTTATAAGAACGCTACTACACTTGATCTTATACAAAAGGTTCTTAGAAGTGCTGTTTGGGGAGTAGCCTAGAGACAGGGGCTTGGATTGGCGAAAGCTCGCCTGGCAGCGGAACGCCAGCTCCATGCGCATCATGCGCTTCTTGCGCATCTGTTTACATTCCCCTCACCCGCCATATCCCAAACTTATAAGAACGCTACTACACTTAACTTGGTGCAGGCTGGGACCGAGTCTGACCCTGGGGCTGGTCATATACTGCCGACGCAGAGAATTGCGGGGCCTACCTCGGTCCAGGTCTCAAAGGCCTACTATACCTCCTCCCACCCCTCCTCCACCTCCTCCTCCTCCGAATTACCATCCGTGGGCATGGCGCCATCAGTCGGTAGCTCTAGGCACAGCAGCAGTGCCGTCGCTAAGCGACAGCAGGCGGTGCTGAAACTGCTGAGCCTAGGCGATAAAAGGCACACCGCCCAAGAGCTATTACAGGGCATTCCACATCAAAGTTGTTAACTTTGTCGCCACCCTGCTGTGTAATCCCCAAAATATACTTGCAAACTTTTACCATTTAGGGATATTATTTCAGCGCTTCTTGCGCATCTGTTTACATTCCCCTCACCCGGCATATCCTAAACTTATAAGAACGCTACTACACTTGATCTTATACAAAAGGTTCTTAGAAGTGCTGTTTGGGGAGTAGCCTAGAGACAGGGGCTTGGATTGGCGAAAGCTCGCCTGGCAGCGGAGCGCCAGCTCCATGCCAAGATCCAACTAACATAGTTTTAACTGCAGCACCTTTAATCTACTACTAGTTCACTGCCTCCATACATCGTCCCCTTATCAAACGAGCTGTGTCAGGCAGAATTTTGGGTTGTTTTCATGGCTTCCATGTTAACTTTGTCGCCACCCTGCTGTGTAATCCACAAAATATACTGGCAAACTTTTATCATGTACTGATATTATTTGAGCGCTTCTTGCTCACCTCCTTTGGTTCCTCTCTGCCACCCATTGGTTTGAAGCCTGAGTCCATTTAGGGTATGTCGCCATGACACTCTCTAGCCTGCTGCCGCTGCCTCTGCCTCTGCATGCCGTCCCCTATAGTGTCAGGGTCAATTATTGGATGTTTTAGATGCTATCTAGCCTCATTCGGTCACTCTGTCATGGCCATGCTGTTGCCCATAATTTTGGCATAATGGTGCGATTATGCAGCCTCAGAGGCATCCATGCATGCTGCCCCTGCTGTTTCCTGTCCATTTCCGTGGTGTTTCCATCCTTTTCTGAGGTTCCCAGGTGTTTGGCCAAGCTTCCCTGTGCAGAGCCTTGGTCCCCTTGAAAAATGCTCGAGTCTCCCATTGACTTCAATGGGGTTCGTTATTCGAGACGAGCACTCGAGCATCGGGAAAAGTTCGTCTCGAATAACGAGTACCCGAGCATTTTAGTGTTCGCTCATCTCTAGACCTTACACGTTTCATTATTTGTTCTGTTGCTACAGTTCCTAGATTTTCACACAGGCAAGAAAGAGAGTGCATAAAAACATTGAGGCAACTGTCAAAAGATGCCTTTAAAGGGAGCCCTTTTTTGGCTCCCCATGTCCTCATGGAGAATACACATTGCCATAGAGTTTTATAGTAAAGCTGGCTTTTTCCAAAAAAAAATTAAGTTAGATCAAGGTTTACCTTTCTGTATGCAGAGAAGTCCCATGGCAGTGGGCAGTGATTAGTGGGGCAGACTTGTTTTTTGGGGGAGATGGGGGGGGGGGATAAGGTGGACATGGGAGGTTTTTTTTTCCTGCAATTGATGCAGTTTCTTGAGGGTGGAGGGCAACCACTCCTTAGTCCTTAGACACAGATCTGCATACAGAAAGGTAAACTTTGATGTAACTCCTGGTGACAGGTTCCCTTTAAAAGGGGTAAACCTATGTGTAGGGCACCCCCATGGTGTCAGCACGGATTCTCATTGCCCTGCATGTTATGTTCTGTCAGTCCATGAGTGCTGACATCTTTGTCATATTTTACTATTTTCCTGTAAGAATGCTCTCCAGATATGAAGATGCTGAGTATCTAGGTGGAAAGACCATTAATAAACTGGGAAAAGAAATGTGTGTGAATTTCCCACAGACTTACATTAATCCCCAGCGCATACTTGCAAATGTTCTTTTTTGACTTGAGTCTCAGGTTACAATTTTGATTACTTGCTTTGAGAGCCAAGCAGACATTTTTGACAGTGTGTAGGACCATTAAAGCTTCTGCACTATGTCAGCACAAAATAGGGTACAAAAGTTTGTATGTACAATCTAAAATGATTTTGTTAAAAAATAGATGCGATAAACACTTTCTGGAAACGTATTTTACCTTGAGATGCATATCTCTCAGCAGAGTTTAATTACAGTATAATTGGAAGTAGTAGCAGCATCACAGCTGACAAGCAAGCTCCAGTCTCAGCTAGGTAACACTTTCTCAGCATCAAGAGGTGATGGTGTGAAAAGTCTGTAATAAAGATTTATTTATTTCTGCAGACTCCTATTATCAGGGTTGGAGCTCACCACTACATGCACCGCTTCTGCTAATAAGGAGGATATTACCATATGCATATAAAATCACCATGAGCATTTGCTTACTTTCTTGCAAATAAGTTATAGTTGAAGGAAAAACTTGACAACATTATTGTAACAGCTTTTCACCATGTCGCTTGACTCAGAGTGGCATAGTCTATACACAAATGTCAATCATCTGCTAGCAGAAAATATCTTAGGTATCTGGTTTTTCATAGAAACGTCTGTGAGATGTTTTAGTGCTGGAATGATATATCCAAAAAAACCAAGGTGTATAAGAGAAACATTGGGGGTCATTTACTAAGGGCCCGATTCGCGTTTTCCCGACGTGTTACCCGAATATTTCCGATTTGCGCCGCTTGTACATGAATTGCCCCGGGTTTTTGGCGCACGCGATCGGATTGTGGCGCATCGGGGCCGGCATGCGCGCGACAGAAATCGGGGGGGCGTGGCCGAACGAAAACCCGACGTATTCGGAAAAACCGCCGCATTTAAAAACCGAAAATGTGTCGCTTGGGGAGCGCTCACCTTCACCTTCTATGGGATGGTGCATTCCGGGGCGTTAAGATTATTTTCGGCGGAGGAACTACCATCTTAAATCCCAGCCGGACCCGAATCCTGTGCAGAGAACGCGCCGCTGGATCGCGAATGGGCCGGGTAAGTAAATGTGCCCCATTGTGACTTGATAACTAATGATAACATAATTGAGACTTATTTAAAATTGAATTTGCTATGTTATACTGTAGATGAATTATTCAGCAGACTATTTTTCCAAAAAACCACCAGGTTTGTGGTCTGCATGGTCTGCATGTGATTACATGCACAAACAGCAGGGAGAAGGTCACTGTGTTTTTTTCAAATGCCAAGAGACACAGCTGCATGCAACTACTGTACATCAAGCATTGATTTTTAAAAAACGCAATGCAAGCAAATATGTTGAAAATGCCACGTGTATCACCAACCTTAACTTTCTTGTATTAGATGGTATAGACACTAAGGGGCATATTTATCAAGACCTCTGCGCACACCGCCAGTGGCGCAGAGGCCCTGAAATAATCGCAAATGCTAGCTTATTGCTAGCTTTTGCGATTATTTTCCCCAATCCGCCACCTTCACACCAGTGGGGCGTGAAGGGGGGGGCGCGGCCGGCCGAGCGAGGGGCGCAGCCGGACGGGAGTGGGCCGGCGCGGGGCGTTACTGTCCCCGCGCCTGCGCACTTGCTGCTGCCGGCGACTTTTCACATGTGAAATATCGCCGGCTGCGTCTTTTTCTACGCCAGGTCCTGCCTGGCGTAGGTTAAACGCTGCGCTGCTGGCAGCCCAATACATCAAGAGTCAGAAGTCTCTTGATGTATCGGGCTGCGAATTTGCAGCGGCGGGGCGATCATACGCTGGTACACGAGACAAAACGTAGCACTTACCACCGGTGGAATAAACATTCACTATTTATCTTGGAGTGCTGCTTCCTTCCTTGGAGTTTGTATGCATATGGGATCCTGAGTCAGTTCCTTGAAGCCTGCACCCACATTGGATTTAATCCAGTTATCCACAGTGCTGCTCCTTCTACCTATTTTTAGATTTAGATCTATACTTTTTAGATTGTTTTCTCGTCACATATTGTACTTCAAATTAGTGGATACATTTGGATGATATCCTTTGTGTTTAATTTTTAAAAAATGTAGAAAAGTTGTCAATTTTTCTAGGATGTTGTGAGGCTTACAATTGTGGCTGCAATCTTTCACATTTTTATGAAAATCACAAAACCTATTATTTACAGGCAGCTGCTCAGTTTTCATCTGACTTAAAGAAGCCTAATAATATAAAAACCACATAAATTACCCCTTTATAGAAACTGCACCCCTCAAAGTAGGAGAAACCAACTTTAAGAAGTTTGTTAGCCCTTTATTTGTTTTACAGGGGATAAAACAAAATGGAGGTGTAATATATCATTTGTAATTTTTTACATACATTAATTTTGACCCCAAAATTGAAAATTCACAATGGATAAAATGATAAAAAGCTCCACAATGTTTAATACCCTATTTCTCCCGAGTATGATGATACACCACATGTGTTGGTAAACTGTTGTGTAGGGACTCGGCCGGGCATAGAATGGAAGGATTTAGAGCAAATTTCCTTGGTCATTATGGTGATACCCCATTTAAGTAACATTTTTATGGCTGACTTGTTTTCCAGAATACAGAACATCAGAATACACAGCTCAGGTGCTGCTGAATATCATAATGCACGTGTGAGCTGCAGCAGAACCTCATAATACACACCACAGTTTCCATATAACCTCATAATGCACACCTCAGCTGCAACAGTATATCATAATGTATCTTATTTCATGCAGAACTTCATAAGGCAAACCTGCCTCCATTCGGGTTTTTCTACAATGATCCTCTTCAGCTTCGGAACCTGGTCCGAGTGCTGCTGATCTACAGGAGACCACCGACTGCTGGTATTACACTTTACATATGCATTATGCCTATGTAAATAGGTGAGTGACCAATTTACCCATCCATCCTTCCCCTTGTGCATTACTGTCTTCACGAGGTTGCGCTTTCTCTTTTTCTTCTCTCCTCTATTACACACCGATTGGATATCTACTGACGAGGTGTATATAGAAATCCCAGTCTCAAGCAATAATGCAAACCTTAGCTTCTTCAGAACCTCTTCATATACACTTCTGATGCTTAAGAAACTCATGATACACACTTCTGCTGCAGAACATCATCATACCTCAGCTGCCGCAGAACAGCATAACACACCTCAGCTGCTGCAGAACCTCATAATGCACACTTTAGATGCCAAATGTCATAATATGCCCTGCACATTCATCTCTTATCCATGAGGCTACGCTCACAACAGCAAAGCTCTACTCCTTCTGCCTACATGGGCAGGGTGACCAGGAGTTTAGAACTACCTGTATTGCATAGCACTCAGAATTATCTTTTTCCTCAGAACACCTATTTCGCTGATCATGTGGCAGAAGTGGAAACTGCTCCTGTTCACTGGTTGGAGCCCAAGGTATCATTCCGAGGATACTTTCCCTAAAATCCAGTCGTGGCCCCACTACAGTTCTACTATAGGGAACCATAAAAATGCCTTTGCAATATAAACCAGTCATTGTTGCAATATATATATTAGACTCAGAAGACTCAATTTCTTATTCTTATTTGCTACTTTTACCCACCTGCTAACTCTACACAGACTTTTAACATGGTGACATTTGATACAATACTTGGTAGAGCTGCAGTCTGTCTTAAGAAACTTAGATAAATTTAGAGGAGATTCCAGAGGGCATATGAAATTAGTATTTACGAGTGCAGGCGGGGAAAATAATCTTTTGAATGAAGAAAGAAGCATCTTGCATAAAGCACATCCCTGTATAAGATATATGGACATACAGTAATATATATATTATGCTGCTTTTGGAAATGGACTAGTAGATGGAAAAAGAAAAGGATGACACAGACAGTGAGTCCTATAGATAGGACTTCCTACTTGCCTATCCTACCCTATAATGTAGATGACAACTGGTTGATGTTCAAAGAGATAAAAACAGGACAAATACAACAGAATGGTTATACAAATTAGAAAAAAAACTCTAAGAAATACTATACAAATGAGGGATTGCCATAATCGTAGTGAACCAGAGAATATAGTTAAAATATTATTTTTATGTTACGGTGAGTGGGAAAAAAAGTGCTAAAAATCCAAAATTAAAATTGATGATTTTGTTTGAATCTCCCTTGAAATAGTTAATAAAATCTCATGAATGAACTATAGACACCCAAAATGAATTATCTATACATTGTATCTCACCCCACAAATAATAAGCCCTCATATGTTTACATTACCAAAGAAATAAAAATTTTATAGCCTGTACAGTGTGACAATACAATACATCTGCTCTAAATGGTGCTGCTTCCATTCTATGCCCTGCTGTGCTCCCATGCAGCAGTTTACCACCACACATGGGGTATCGCTACACTCTGTATTCACTTAATTCATTATGAAACTGTCAGTTTTGGCCTAAATAAATGTATTTTCCCAAAAATGTTTAAAGTTTCTAAATCCCAGGTACATATTGTTTAAACCCATGTGTATATATAAAGTGTTAATAGACTTAATATAAGTTGTTTTACATACATTGAGGGGTGAAGTTTCCATGGTGGGGTAATTTATGGGGTTTTACTACTATTTAGGCAATTTGCAGTCGCTTAAAAGTTGAATTCTACCTCAAAATGTGAGTTTTGTCGATTTTCGTGAAAATGAGAAAAATCGTACCTAAAGTTCTAAGCCTCATAAGATCCTATAAAAATGGAACGCATAAAATATTATCTCAACGTAAAGCAGACATTCCGTAAATGTTAATTATCAAGCTTTTTGGGTAGTTTTACTTCCTTCCTGAAAAACAGAACATTTCAAACTTTAAAAATGAAGAATTTTTCAAACCAATTTTTCAAAACGAAATGCAATACATATCACTTTAATTTTACAACTAACATGAAAAACAATGTCTCACAAGAAAACAGTCTGAAAATCACCTCAATATATTAAAGCTTTCCAAAGTTATAATCAATAATTGTGACACGTGTGAGATTCTAAAAATCCAGTCTGGTCACTAAGCTGAAAAGAAGCGTCGGTGATAAGGAGTAAAGGAAACTTTTCTGTGTTTATGTAGTAATAAAACTGCATAACATACTACAACTGTAGTTATAATGATATGGAAAAAGCTAAAAAAAAGGAAAAGAATTAAAAACTTTTTTTTTATAATACCGTACTTTAAGGCGCACCGGAGTATAAGGCGCACCATCAATAAATGCCAGCTAAAACGTCTAGGTTCATATATAAGGCACACCTGATTATAAGGATGAAAGACCAGCAGGTGGCAGACCTGTGCACAGTTCAAGGCAGCTGTTGTCTGTAAGTACGGTTCATATACAAGGCACACTAGACTATAAGGCGCACCTTTGATTTCTGAGAAAATCAAAGGATTTTTTGTGCGCCTTATAGTCTGAAAAATACTGTAATATGAATGAGAATTATTATTATTAATTTTAATAGAATATCTGGGAGCTCCATGCAAAATGTATCAAAACACAAAGTCTTCCATAAGCTCCATTGTATTTTGGTAACTAAGCATATTTTATTCTGTTTTATAATGTATCAAAAATCCCATTAAAGAAAATAAATTGTATGTAACAGATTTGCAAAAAGAGTTGAGAGAAAGCAATGATGAATCAATATTCCACACTCATGCATGAAAAACATGGAAGCTTAAAATTCCAAATGAAGCTAAGCTACCATGCTCCTGATTTGTGTTTTATACAGCATTTATATGTAAGGTCACAGACAAGCTACACATAAACTTTGCCTTTGTGTATTTAAGATGAGTTTATAGCAAGCAATGGATTGGTAAGATAGATGTTGTAACCTAGGTCAATAGGGAATAAAGTGTAAAAGATGGAATCTTCTGTCGACAAACCCGGCTCAGAGATAAAGGGAGGCCATGAAGTCTGACACTGAGATAAAAGGTGCAATTTGGATGCAGCGGATTTAAGAAGTACAAACAAAAGCCGATGGTCAAGATACATTACTGCCATTAAAGCAGGGCCGAGTATCACATTGTTGGGGGTTTCCGTGCTTTAATTCAAGAAACTATACATATAAAGTTTATCAAAACACATAATATATAGTTGCATTATGCAAAAATCTATGTTAAATATATATTTTCCTGATATACATTTCTTTTTTGAAAAAGAAATTGTATTAAATTAAGGATTGATACATTTCTTCATTAAAGGCAAACTAAGAATTTAAACTAGATGCAGAAAATGTTACACAACTGTTAAATACCCAATGGTTCAAAAACTTAGGCTCTTAGCACTTCACTGCTGCAGCTGATAACAGGCCTGAGGAATCTCATGATATACATGCTAACAGCATTGCTGTGACAAGTGATTGGTTATAATTTTCACATGCCCATAAGTGAATGATGGCCAACCTTTTAGCTTGGGGTGTCAACATTTGTAAAAAAAAGAATAATGAGCATATCTCGGGTGGTGTGTCATCTCAAGAGTTCTCTTTCCCCAGTATTGCTGAGCAGTAACTGTGGAGTAAAGTAACATGTGTTGGGGTGAATAGTGAGGTCGTGGCAGGGTTATCTTTCTCTAATGAGGTTCTCTCTTACCACAGTATTGCTCTACAGGAACTGTGATGAAGTACAGTAGGATATTAGGGTACAGTGGCAGCACAGTGAGGTCTTGGCAGGTTATCTCTCCATGATGGGGTGTTTTCTTCCCCTAGTTTTGCTGTGTGGTAACTGTGGTGGGTACACTGTAGAAGGGTGAAATTTTGGTAGCTTTTTTTAAAATAATGGCTTGAGTGTAAGGAGAACATACGCCTGAGATGTCTCTAGTAGTAGTTTCAGGAATGGACTTTGGTTAAGCTGTCTGCCGCTGACAGGGCAACTGTGGGACACAGTTCTAATGTTCACAGCTGTCTGAGTCTGCAAGAAATTTGGTTTGGGTGGGAACTTTGACTTTATTTAACTAACTGCCTTCACTAGATAAGATGGACTCTGTCCACTAAGTAAGCATACCGTGTCTGCATCTGGAGATTTTGTAGAAAACGAAAAAAATATTTTAGAATAATTTTTTCCTGTTAAAAATAATTCTTTTCTCACACAAAACATGGAAGGCTGACAAGTGGAAGTTCAAAGGTTAAAATTTGTTTATTTTTCTGTTTTTTGGATCAAATAAAGTTAGAGGTACATTTTCATAATGACATTATATTGTCCCGGTGTAGAGCCTAACTTTACCATAGTATTATTCTTATAGAAGTTCTGTATGATTTTACTATATTATTTCTCAGATAACTCCTCTTACCATCCCCAATTAAATTATAGATTAAATAATTATCGTAGAGGAAATATGTTAAATTATAGATTTAAATGAAATTAAATATTTTAAAGGCAATGCACTCTTTGAGTAGGGTTTAATATAATTTATGTATCTACTTTTTGGATAGAAATTTTAAAATTACATACATGGTGCAGTGCTCAGACCAGTTCAGTGTTATGTATATGTAGCGTCTTCCACTATTTTCCTAAACACAAGCTGACATCTTTTCATTCAGATAAATAAACCTTAAGTAAAAAAAGATGTCAGCCTAATGACTGCTAAAAAAACAAAGAGATGTTTCTGTCTAATCCATCAAATGAATTTTAAGCCACATTGGACAGAGCAACGTGAAATGTAAACTAAAAACTAATTACAATAAATAAATAATTTTAGCCAAAAATACATACAGGGGCACATTTATTTAGGCTTTGCGCCACTTTGCGACACACTTTTCTCAGACTGTGTACTATCTTTAATGGGAAAACAGCTTGCACAGGTATTTAAGTAGTGGGTGCACTGCAATTGTCCCACACGACTCTTTTTTGGCGCAGCTGCGCTGGCTTCCATGTGACCCAATTAAGGGGTCATGCCATCGGACAATCCGACTGATTCGGACTGACCGCCGTATTTCACTTTCAAATTGTGTCACAAGCTCTCTGTTGGACCTGAGTGGGGAAGCAACATATTCATGATATCGGGCAAACGATCTTAGTGAATACTAAATTAGTGATATTAGTGAGCAGTGTACCTGAGTGACATCACATGACCAGGGACCGAAGGGAACACTGAAGCTTCATGTCTCTAGAATTAGAAAACTGTAAGGAATTGACACAGAAAGTACATTGGAAAATGTTTCACATTTTTTATAACACAAACAAATAAATTATTTTCTGGATATGAACACCCCCATCGACTCCAGCACTAAAATATTTGCAAGTTCTATGTCTAGGATGCCTGAAACATGACTATTTTGCCATTCATCTAGTTTATCTCCTGTGCCTTTAGCTCGACCAACATTTCCATCGACAGCTACAAAATATTTGCCTACATTTTTACTTAGTAAAACTGAAACATGTACGTGTTACTAACCACAAAATGAAATGAAAAATAAGGTTGTTCTTGTGAAATCTTTAAAAAACATAATTGAAAATTCTCTAGGTAATTAGGGTTTTGGTGAGAAAAACAGATCTGTTATTAAAATGACACACATTTGCTATTCCCTGGCTATTCCCTCCACTAAAACTGCTTATTTAGAATTGGCTTTGTTCCTCTGTAGAGTTGTGCTTGTTCTTCTTTGATATCTTACAAAAAAGATAATTCTAAATAATCCTCCATAGGGAAGTTCTTCCTGTCTATCTGCCTATCACTCTTTATATCTCAATGCACAAGGATTTGATTAGTGTACTTAAAATAATAAAAATGTCAACAGTAGTGTCACATTGATTGATAGTAATTACTAGTCTGTAAAGGTGCCTCTTGTAAAACCATTCTCCATACAGCTTTCTATTTTCTGGTACACCAATGCCCCCTTGTCCTAACACTAGCTCTGATATTTTGTTGCTTACAGTCTGACAAAACGTGCTCTATACAGTAATCCAAGCATTAATATGTAACAGAATCAAGCAGTAATTATGTAAAATGGTACCTCTACTGGTCTCCGTGTAATACACATGTAACACCTAGAGTAATGTTGATTGTAAAAGGGAGAAAGAAAAACATCACCATATCTTTTGCATCCTCTGATATAAATTCTGCATCTTCACCTTACATAGCGCCTATAGATTAAGCAGCGCTGCACAAAGCATGACAAATTGGTCCCTGTCCCCATGGGGCTCACAATCTAAACAACCTTACAGTATGTTTTGGAGTGTGGGAGAAAACCCGAGGGCTTGGAGGAAACCCATGCAAACACAGAGAGAACACATACTCTTTGCAGATGTTGACCTGGGTGGGATTAGAGCCCAGGACTCCATCGCTGCAAGACAGAAGCGCTAAACACTCAGCCACTGTGCCGCACATTATAGACTTTGTAAAATGCAATAAATGGGCGATTGCAAGTACAAGGAATTGTGCAATATAAAAAATGTTTGGGGGTACAAAAAGCAAATTAAAGCAAGAAACTTGGGGTTTATAAATTAGGGTCCATTTTTATAGACTTTAACCCCTTAATTGGCCACTTTACTTCATGTTTTTACTTCGGCCATTTTATGGACAGGAATGTCTGGCTGATGAGCTTAAAGACAGGAGGCTTCACTTTACATATCAAGAAAGTAGAGCAGAACTATTAATAGATGTATAACGGTAAATGACCTAATATCCTGCCCCCCGGACTTACACACAAAATGCAGAAAACATGAGTTAAAATGGCCAACCTTTTTAAGGATGCAGCCATTTTGTAGCTTTTCTTAATTCAAAATCATTGCGCTTTCAGGCAGATATATTTACCACCTAAATAAGTTGCTGAATAACATTTCCCGTATGTCTAATTTACATTTTCATAATTTTTGAAATGTCTGGATAATTTATTTTGCTGTCGCGTGGCTTACAAATCGAATATCGTTTTTCTGTATTTTCAGTATTGACTATTTTGGGGATAAATACTGTTTTGAATGAAATTTTACACATTTAGCATTAAAACCCCCTATATAATCAACCCATTTTCAAAGCAGTACCCCTCGAACTATCAGAAACAGCTTTTAGGGAGATTGTTAACATCTTGAGATCTTCATAGTAATTAAAACAAAATGATGGTGAAATTTAGAAAGGTCAAATTTTGTCAGTTATATTTTCATTTAACCCTGAAACTTATACATTTTGAAAAGATAAAAAGATTACAATTTGTTTTATAATTTTTCCTGAGTACAGAGACATGTAGCAATTACATGTTTCATGGGTGCACAGTTAGTCGCAGAAGGGAAAGAGCACTATGCAGTTTCCAGGATTTTAGTTTTCTCATTGGGGCCTTTTGTAGGCTATAAAATTTTAGCTTTTTTGTTATTGGGGCCATGTGACAGCATTTTTTGCGCGATGAGATGCTTTATCTTGTGTTACCATTTTGGGTTTGGTATCTCCTATTGTTTAGGAGAACTTTTTTGAGGAGAAGAGTAGATAAGCATCAATTTTGCACTGGATTTTTTACTCTTCTGTGTTCACTGCATAGCCTAATAATCATGTTATCTTTATTTTATGGGTCAATACGATTAAAGGGATACAACAGTTGAATATTTTTCGTTATGTTTTACTAAATTTGACAAAAAATCTATCATTTGTACATTGCCGTCTTCCAAGTGGAAGAACATTTTTACTTTTTTGGCTATGAAGCTGGTTGATGGCTCATTTTTTGCAATAGTATCATTGTGGTGTATACAGGCAGTCTCCCTACTTGCAGACGACCCCTAGTTACAAACGGCTCTCTGGATGTTGGTAATTTACTGTACTTGTCACGCACAGGGGTGTGGGTGAGTCTCTTGGGGCTAAAGTTTGTGGACTCCCTAGACCAGTGATGGCGAACCTTTTAGAGATCGAGTGCCCAAAATGAGACCTAAAACACACAAGCTTTTCCCAAAGTGCCAACACGGCAAATTAGGCAGTAATAAACTTATTGCTACCAGAATCTTTGAGCTCCAATCCGACCCTATCCACACCTCCTCACTCTTCAGACAGGACCAAGCAGCACAGGATGGGTCACTACTTGGACTGCCTGAGACTGCAGGAAGGTGTCATGTCAGGCAAACTCTGTGCCTGGGAGACAGCCCGAGTGCCCACAGAGAGGTCTCCGAGTGCCATCTCTGGCACCAGTGCCATAGGTTTGCCACCACTGCCCTAGACCATCGCAGGAGATGATGGTACTAGCCGCAACCCAGGACTGGAATCTAAGTGGCCCCTGGTCTATGCCAAAGCCCGCTGCAAAGTGAGATGGTCTTGCTGCAGCAGGAAGCCACCAGTTCATTCCACGGGTGCGACTAGGCCCGCAGTGGCAGCCAAGGTAGGGAAGCAGGGAAGGCAGGACCTCAGGTAGGCAGGACCTCAGGATGGGGTCGGCTGTTAGTCAGCCAGCACCCCGTGTATCCCAATGCCAGCCCAGCTCCAATATCAAGCTGAGCCGACATGAGCTCAGCATTCGATATATCGGACATAGAGCGCTGGCCTTTGACGCTCAGCGTCCGATATATATCGGCCGCAGAGAGCTAAGGGGTTAAAGGAAATTTTATCATCAAAAATCAAGCATGAATAAACCAGGGACACTTACTCATAGAACCAGGAAATGTGTGATCATCTCATATTTGTGATCCATGACCTCCTTCATTCTAAAACAAACTTTTAAATAATGCTAATGAGTCTGAAGGGTTCCTTGGGGGTGTTGACCAGAGCCCTTTTCGATCTGTGAGTATAAAAAAACAGGACTTTTACAGTCAGGGTTTAGTAATCCTTAAAGGGTTTATTTTTACCTCTTTAACTCTCTTTAACTCTCTAGAGAATACTAAAATCAGAATGGATACAAAATACTGTAATAGTTTCCAAAATTCTGACATCTTCAATTAGAGACTAACTATGTTATTAACATATTCCATCCGATTTGGAAAAGAATCAACATATGATTGGACCATAAGAATACATATGCTTTTGTACTAATTTTATTAAAATCTTTTACTGATCCTGATAAATCAACTGAAGCCTATGAGCTGCGAATAAGATACAAGAAAAACCCCGAGGCATCAGTTTAAAAATGCAAGGTAATCCTCGGAGACTTTTAAATGCAATATAGCAACATGGTACTAATTAAGATAAAGTTATCATTTTTAAGTTATACCAGAAACGCAATTAAGGCTTCTACAGAGAACTGTGGCAATCAATTTTATACAAATTATTCAGCCCAACACAGACAGGATGAAAACTGAGCATCCAGTGTGATATGTCTTTGGCTTTATAGAAGCTCACATCAATCAGAAGCGACCATAAAGATAATCTACGTATATCAAAAAGATTTGATTTTCTTATGCTTTCATTTACGTGCCAACATACAAAAAAGAGGAAAAATACTTGTAGAAATGTTCTGAAGAAATTCACATCTAAATACAAAGTAATGGAGTTCTTGCTGGAATTGTTTGATACTTTAAAGGGGGGAAATGCTTGTCTTCTGCATCAAACGAATATGAAAATGATGCACAGTTGTCAGATTCTTTTCCAATTTACTTTCCAGTGTTCAAAGGGAGCAGCTCCCTATAATTTTGTTTTATATTTAATCAGTTGTTTCATAAAAATATTCTTATATTTATAGGAGATAGACTTGATATATACAGAGATGAACATGAGTTTATATATTACTTGGCAATATATTTATTATCACTGTAGTCCATGAAATATAACATACAGCACTTCTATACTCACATGTCACCTACCTCTTCATTTCTTCCCCCAATTAAGAAGATTGACCCTACATACAACAACAGTAAGGTACCTTAAAGGGGTTGGCCACTTTACCTGATGTTTTTTGTAATGTCTGTTTAAGTGAGGGGTAGGGGCAGGATATTAGATAATTTACCAATTTACATCTATTAAAAGTTCTGCACTGCTTTTTTAATTTTTGAATTGAAGCCTCCTGTCTTTTACCTCATTAGTGAAACCATAAAATGGGAGGGTCAGATGAAGGTCATTTTAACTCTATGGGGCTCATTTACTTACCTGTCCGCTGGAGTTCACCGAATGTGCATTGTCCAATGAAAATGCACTGTGCTGCCATTCAGTAAGATCGTGCCCCCGATATCCTGCATGTGTTGCTTCCCCTCTCAGGTTCAACAGAGTTCACCACATTTTAAGTGGTACATGTAAGTACTTGGGCTTGCGACACAATTTGAAAGTCAAATTCCACGCTCAGTCCAAATCAGTCAGGTCATCCAGTATGCCCCCCGATTTGTGCCGCATGGAAGCCAGGGTAGCTGCGCCAAAAAACGATCATGTGTGCCAAAATCCCATCACAGATACCTGTCAAAGCCGTGCAAATCCCAAAAAAGGTGAACAGTCCGATAAAAGTGAGCAGGGTGACCCTTAGTAAATGAGCCCCTATGTGTCCATCAACACCGCCAGAACCTTATGATGATTCAAGAATCTAAGTTCAAGATTCCTGGCAGGGCAATTGTTCATGGCCCGTTAGAGATAACATGACCCTCCATCTGCAGCCATTTTATGGACAAGAATGTCTGGCTGATGAGGTAAAAGACAGGAGGCTTCCCTTTACATATAAAGAAAGCAGTAAAGAACTTTTAATAGATGTATATTGGTAAATTATCCAATATCCTGCCTCGCCCTTTAAGCTGAATGCTTAGGTCTTTGGGGCTGCAACTCCTCACCTAAAAAGCACCTATTTTTAGATGTGTTTAAAAACAACATATTCATCATTTTTAAAGTTCCAAAAGATTGTTTCAATGCTGGGTTGTTCCTCTTCTTTGCTACATACAACATTGTTATCACAAATATATCAGATTTACTATTATGACTGACACTGGATCAAAAACCTGGATCACCAGGCACATGTTTAGACATATGAACTTTTTGTTACCTATTAGTTAGATAAAGTGCAAATCTGTTGTACATGCTATTCCTACACCTATTTTTGACCACCCACTTGTCAAACTAATTGAGTTTAAAATAGAAATAGAAAATATTTTGGGACTATAAAAATTCCTAGAAATAGTATGAATTTCCATGAGAAATCTACATTATTTTTGTAATGGACTGCTGTAAATACATCTACAAAATTTACCTATGACATGATATATTTTGGCCCTATTTACAGGACTAGTGGCTGGCTTAATGTGCGGCCTAGCGCTAGTTGAGTCACAGGTAGCTTGGTCCAGTAGAACAGGCCTCTCACACGCTGGGCAGGGCCAGCGAGAAGATGCAAGAAGAGGGGGAGGCTGCCATTTAATAAAGGGATCCCCCTAGGGCTCTCCTAGTGTATGTATAGTAAATGGATCCCCAGGCAGATGGTGAAGGGGAGGATAGTGATGTTAACAACAGCAAGGGATCACATGTGGAGAAAGGGTTGATGAACATAAAAGAGAGAAAATTCAATTATTATATTTATACAAATTGGCTTTATGGTAAACCTTAGGCAGGCAATGGCAGTTGGTGCACCTCTCTCCTTCTCTGTATTCTTACCAGCACTAAACAGCAGAGATACACAAGGAAAAATGATGAAGTTATACTGAATCTTTTTCACAACAACATATCAATCTGCTCTGCTCATCTTTCACATAATGCATTCAGATCAGACAGAATTTTCTCCATGACAAAGCTCCTTAAAAAATAGAATTTAAAGTTGTATTACCATAGTTTATCGAATACACAGAGAGCTTAAACACCATGCTCATGCATAATATATGAATATATTGTACACACATTTTCAGACCATATGTGAGGATCTATCCCCTTCTGTCCTCTTTATGAACTTATTAGCCACCTCATATATATGTAGATCCTAAATATGTCATATTTAAGGATGCCATAACAGAATCAGATCTGACATTTTACATTTTCTTTAACTAAAACTTTTTTTCCCAAAATTATGGGTCAAGAAGGTATGAGAAAATGCAAATTCCTTCAATAAAACGACACTTCTTACCGGTGAAATAAATGCATTGAAAAAAAATAGCATTAAATAGTCTAACTGAGTTCGCACTATAAAGCAAGCAAGTATACTTACTGTTGAGCATCTGGTTTGGCTCATTATAATATTAATGAGACATTTAATTAGGGGAGCTAAGAAGGGTGCTCGAAAAATTATCACTTGCCAGTTGGGGCTTACTCGGCTTAGCTAAGTCGTAGCAATCCTGCAGCAGAATTAGTCAGATTGTTACTGTGTAAATGAGAGCTGCTGAAGGCATAAATGTTAAGAAGACAAAATAAAAGATATGAAACTGTGCATTAGCATGCTGGAATAAGAAATTACCATTTCTTAAAAATAAATCGCTACTAGGGTGACTATGAATGTTACATTGTATTTGCATATTTAGAGCAATTCAAATTTCAACACTGTCAAGTTATTTTTTTAAAAACAGAAAGCATAAAGAGAGTATGAGACACTGATTGATAAGGTCTAGGGATTGCCAGTCTTCCAGATATTTTAATATTCCAGTGCAGACAGGCATGATTTTAGCAAATCTTTCTCGAGTAATGCTGTAATTGAAAACAGTGGGGAAAAAGGGAAAGGGTTGGTTAATGTATGCGAGTCTATGTACTTCCAGGGAATTTGTAAATAATATGGCAAGAAAACTACAAGCCATGAAAAATGATAGCCTGTAAGACCAATAATTAATAAAAGCTAGGTACAGTATAGTAGCAAGGAAGGTATGTAATTGCTAAGAAATGTAAAAAAAGATGTTCCTTTCCATAAAGAATGTTGAAACAAAAAAGTAATGTTATATCTCAAGATGCTTGATAATAAAATTTTTTATCTAAGCTGGTAAAATGAAATGTGAAGGGTGGTTACAGAATTCTCCACGAAGTAGTTGCCTAACGTAATGGTAAAGACTAGAGATGAGCGAACATACTCGTCCGAGCTTGATGCTCGATCGAGCATTAGCGTACTCGTAACTGCTCGTTGCTCGGACGAGTATTTCGCCCGCTCGAGAAAATGGCAGCTCCCGCCGTTTTGCTTTTTGGCGGCCAGAAACAGAGCCAATCACAAGCCAGGAGACTCTGCACTCCACCCAGCATGACGTGGTACCCTTACACGTAGATAGCAGTGGTTGGCTGGCCAGATCAGGTGACCCTGGGATAGACTAGCCGCTGCCCGCGCTGCTCGGATCATTCTGTGTCTGGATGCCGCTAGGGAGAGAGCTGCTGCTGCTCAGGGAAAGCGTTAGGGTGTTCTATTAGCTTACTGTTAGGCAGGAGTGATTCTAAAAGAACCCAACAGCCCTTCTTAGGGCTACGCTAACGTTATATATTTTTTTTTTTTTATTTGCAGCTAGTACCATATTGTGAGGAATTAGCAGGGGGACTTGCTACCGTTGTGTTTAGCTCTTAGTGACACACATATCCACCTCAAACACCAAAGTGGGAAAATTTATTAGGGGTTTGAGTAGAATTAGGCACAGTCTGCCAGTTTCTTTTTATTTTACGTTTATTTTTTTCATAACTCAGCGTCATCTCATCTGGCATAGTAGTGTGCTGTAATACTTGGCTAGAAAATAGCCATAGGAGAATACAAACGTCTTAATTACGCCTACAGTAGCGTTATATATATTTGATTTCTGGTTGATCTGCTGGTGGCTGTACTTGCTGCAGTGCATCTACTATCAAATTGGGAGCAATTTGGAGTCAGACTTGCGACCACTGTGTTTTAGTGACGCACATATCCATCGCAAAGACCGAAGTGGGAAAATTTATTAGGGCCCGGGGTTGTATTTCAATTAGGCACAGTCTGCCAGTTTCTTTTTATTTTACGTTTATTTTTTTCATAACTCAGCGTCATCTCATCTGGCATAGTAGTGTGCTGTAATACTTGGCTAGAAAATAGCCATAGGAGAATACAAACGGCTTACTTACGCCTACAGTAGCGTTATATATATTTGATTTCTGGTTGATCTGCTGGTGGCTGTACTTGCTGCAGTGCATCTACTATCAAATTGGGAGCAATTTGGAGTCAGACTTGTGACCACTGTGTTTTAGTGACGCACATATCCATCGCAAAGACCGAAGTGGGAAAATTTATTAGGGCCCGGGGTTGTATTTCAATTAGGCACAGTCTGCCATTTCCTTTTTTATTTTACGTTTATTTTTTTCATAACTCAGCGTCATCTCATCTGGCATAGTAGTGTGCTGTAATACTTGGCTAGAAAATAGCCATAGCAATAGGATAGCATCGTTTGGTTTTAAAAACTAAAAAACACAAAAAAAAAACAAACAAAAAAAAAAAAGTTAAAAAAAAAATACAAGTTATAACTCTCATTTTCAAAATGTTTAACCCGAGGGCTAGGGGTAGAGGACGAGGGCGGGGACGTGGGCGTCCAACTACTGCAGGGGTCAGAGGCCGTGGTCCTGGGCGGGGTGAGACACCACCTGCTTATGAGGGAGCAGGGGAACGCCGCAGAGCTACACTCCCTAGGTTCATGTCTGAAGTTACTGGGAATCGTGGTAGAGCACTGTTGAGGCCAGAACAGTGCGAACAGGTGATGTCGTGGATTGCCGACAATGCTTCGAGCAATTTGTCCACCAGTCAGTCTTCCACGCAGTCCACCCATGTCACCGAAATCGGCACTCCTCCAGCTCCTGCACCTCAGCCTCCTCCCCCCCAGTCTGCCCCCTCCCAGCAAAATTTGCCATTTGAACCGGCATACTCTGAGGAACTGTTTTCTGGACCCTTCCCACAGTCACAAACCACTTGTCCGGTTGCTGATGAGCAATTTTCCGATGCCCAGGTTTTCCACCAGTCGCAGTCTGTGGGTGATGATGACCTTGTTGACGTAGTGGAAGAAGTGTGTAAAGAGGTGTCCGACGATGAGGAGACACGGTTGTCAGACAGTGGGGAAGTTGTTGTCAGGGCAGGAAGTCCGAGGGGGGAGCAGACTGAGGGATCGGAGGATGATGAGGTGACAGACCCAAGCTGGGTTGAGAGGCCGGGTGAACACAGTGCTTCTGAGACGGAGGAGAGTCCTCGACCAGAACAGGTTGGAAGAGGCAGTGGTGGGGCCAGACGGAGAGGCAGGGCCAGAGCTGGTGCATCAGCGCCAAATGTGTCAACTAGTGAAGCTCCCGTGGCGAGGGCTCCTGCGGCGAGGGCTAGATTTTCAGAAGTCTGGAGGTTCTTTAAGGAAACACCGGATGACCGACGGACTGTGGTGTGCCACATTTGCCAAACCAGGATCAGCAGGGGTTCCACCACTACTAGCTTAACTACCACCAGTATGCGCAGGCATATGAATGCTAAACACCCCACTCAGTGGCAACAAGCGCGTTCACCTCCGGCCGTGCACACCACTGCTCCTTCCCCTGTGTCAGCTGATAGTCAGCCCCCTGCCCAGGACCCTGCCACAAAAACCCCATCGTCACCTCCACGATCCTCCACAGCATCCACCAGCGTTCAGCTCTCCATACCCCAGACGCTGGAGCGGAAACGCAAATATAGTGCAACCCACCCGCACGCCCAAGCCCTTAATGTGCACATCTCCAGATTGCTAAGCCTGGAGATGCTGCCCTATAGGCTAGTAGAGACCGAGGCCTTTCGCAGCCTCATGGCGGCGGCCGCCCCTCGGTATTCGGTCCCCAGCCGCCACTACTTTTCCCGATGTGCTGTCCCAGCCCTGCACCAGCACGTGTCAGACAACATCATCCGTGCCCTGACCAACGCCGTTTCTGACAAGGTCCACCTGACCACGGACACGTGGACGAGTGCTGCCGGGCAGGGCCACTATATATCTCTGACGGCACATTGGGTTAACTTGGTGGAGGCTGGGACCGAGTGTGACCCTGCGGCTGGTCATATACTGCCGACGCCGAGGATTGCGGGGCCTACCTCGGTCCAGGTGTTTGAGGCCTACTATGCCTCCTCCTCCTCCCACCCCTCCTCCACCTCCTCCTCCGAACGACCATCCGTGGGCATGGCGCCATCAGTCGGTAGCTCTAGGCACAGCAGCAGTGCCGTCGCTAAGCGACAGCAGGCGGTGCTCAAACTGCTGAGCCTAGGCGATAAAAGGCACACCGCCCAAGAACTATTACAGGGCATCACGGCGCAGACTGATCTGTGGCTGGCACCGCTGAACCTGAAGCCAGGCATGGTTGTGTGTGACAACGGCCGTAACCTGGTGGCGGCTCTGCAACTCGGCAGACTGACACATGTGCCATGCCTGGCCCATGTGTTAAATCTGATAGTTCAGCGTTTCCTCAAGACATACCCCAATCTGTCTGATTTGCTCACGAAGGTGCGCCGCATCTGTGCGCATTTCAGGAAGTCCAGCACAGATGCTGCCACTCTCAGGGCAGCGCAGCGCCGCCTCCAACTGCCCGCTCACCGACTGTTGTGCGACGTGCCCACGAGGTGGAATTCAACACTGACCATGTTATCCAGAGTTTACCAGCAGCGCCGAGCGATTGTAGACTGCCAGATGTCAACTTCCACCAGAACTGGTAGTCAGGTCAGTCAGCTTCCTCAAGTCTACAATGAGGAGTGGACGTGGATGTCTGATATCTGTCAGGTGCTGAGTAACTTTGAGGAGTCAACACAGATGGTCAGTGGCGATGCCGCCATCATCAGGCTCACCATCCCGCTGCTTGGCCTGTTGAAAAACTCTCTGGTCAGCATGAAGTCGGAAGCTTTGTGCTCCTCACAAGAGACAGGGGAAGAAGATTCCCTTGTTGATAGCCCTTGACAGCACCCTTAGGTCTGTTTCTCAGCGCATATCGGAGGAGGTGGAGGTGGAGGAGGATGAGGAGGAAGAGGAGGAGAATGTTGGCGAGACACAAGAGGGGACCATTGTTGAGTCCTACACTGTTGAGCGTGTATGGGCAGAAGAAGAGGAGTTGGAGGAGTGGAGGAGGAGGAAATGGACAGTCAGGCCAGTGAGGGGAGTGAATTCTTACGCGTTGGTACTCTGGCGCATATGGCAGATTTCATGCTAGGCTGCCTATCCCGTGACCCTCGCGTTCAAAGAATTTATTCCAGCACCGATTACTGGGTGTTCACTCTCCTGGACCCACGGTACAAGCAAAATCTTTCCACTCTCATCCCTGGAGAGGAAAGGAGTGTGAGAATGCATGAATACCAGCAGGCCCTGGTGCACAAGCTGAAACAGTATTTCCCTTCTGACAGCGCTAGCGGCAGAGTGCGTAGTTCTGCGGGACAAGTAGCGAGGGAGAGTAGGCGAGCAGGCAGCTTGTCCAGCACTGGCAAGGGTACGCTTTACAAGGCTTTTGCCAGCTTTATGTCACCCCAGCAAGACACTGTCACCTGTCCCCAGTCTCGGCAGAGTAGGGCTGATCTTTACAGAAAGATGGTGAGGGAGTACGTAGCTGACCATACCATCGTCCTAAATTATCACACAGCTCCCTACAACTACTGGGTTTCAAAGCTGGACATGTGGCACGAACTGGCGCTCTACGCCTTGGAGGTTCTTGCCTGCCCTGCCGCTAGCGTCTTGTCAGAGCGGGTTTTCAGTGCAGCTGGTGGCATCATCACCGATAAGCGTACACGCCTGTCGACTGACAGCGCTGACAGGCTGACGCTTATCAAGATGAATAAAGCATGGATTTCTCCTAATTTCAAATCTCCAGCAGGTGAAGGAAGCTCAACCTGAATAATTTATCCACTCCTCCTCCTCCTCATTTTCCTCCTTCTCCTCCTCTTTCTACAGTAAAGCAGAGGAAACTGGCTGTTTTTTGACAGGGCCCACTGGCTCTAGGTATAGTACTTTATGCATTTAATTTTTCTGGAGGGCCACCGACACGGTCCTCTGTTTTAAACAATTTTTGGGAGTGCCACATACAGGCACTCAATCTATTCAATTTTTCTGGAGGGCCACCTTTCCGGTCCTCTGTTTTAAACAATTTTTTGGGACTGCCACATACAGGCACTCAATCTATTCCATTTTTCTGGAGGGCCACCTACCTGCTCCTCTGGTTTGAAAAATTTTTTGGACTGCCACATACACGCACTCAATCTATTCCATTTTTCTGGAGGGCCACCTACCTGCTCCTCTGGTTTAAAAACTTTTTTGGACTGCCACATACAGGCACTCAATCTATTCCATTTTCCTGGAGGGCCACCTACCTGCTCCTCTGGTTTGAAAAATTTTTTGGACTGCCACATACAGGCACTATCCAAATTGAATTGTCTCCATAGCAGCCTCCACACGTTGTCTCCATTGCTACCTCCAAAAGTCGTCCATATAGCTGGTTTGTCAGGCCGAAATTTGGGTTGTTTTCATGGATTCCACATCAAAGTTGTTAACTTTGTCGCCACCCTGCTGTGTTATCCACAAAATACACTGGCAAACTTTTACCATTTACGGATGTTATTTCAGCGCTTCTTGCGCATCTGTTTACATTCCCCTCACCCGCCATATCCTAAACTTATAAGAACGCTACTACACTTGATCTTATACAAAAGGTTCTTAGAAGTGCTGTTTGGAGAGTAGCCTAGAGACAGGGGCTTGGATTGGCGAAAGCTCGCCTAGCAGCGGAGCGCCAGCTCCATGCGCATCATGCGCTTCTTGCGCATCTGTTTACATTCCCCTCACCCGCCATATCCTAAACTTATAAGAACGCTACTACACCGCCCAAGAGCTATTGCAGGGCATTCCACATCAAACTTGTTAACTTTGTCGCCACCCTGCTGTGTAAGCCACAAAATATACTGGAAAACTTTTTTCATTTACGGATATTATTTCAGCGCTTCTTGCGCAGATGTTTACATTCCCCTCACCCGCCATATCCCAAACTTATAAGAACGCTACTACACTTGATCTTATCCGAAAGGTTCATAGAAGTGCTGTTTGGGGAGTAGCCTAGAGACAGGGGCTTGGATTGGCGAAAGCTCGCCTGGCAGCGGAGCGCCAGCTCCATGCCAAGAACCAACTAACATAGTTTTAACTGCAGTACCTTTAATCTACTACTAGTTCACTGCCTCCATACATCGTCCCCTTATCAAACGAGCTGTGTCAGGCAGAATTTTGGATTGTTTTCATGGCTTCCATGTTAACTTTGTCGCCACCCTGCTGTGTAATCCACAAAATATACTGGCAAACTTTTATCATGTACCAATATTATTTGAGCGCTTCTTGCTCACCTCCTTTGGTTCCTCTCTGCCACCCATTGGTTTGAAGCCTGAGTCCATTTAGGGTATGTCGCCATGACCTCTCTAGCCTGCCGCTTCTGCCGCTGCCGCTGCCTCTGCATGCCGTCCCCTATAGTGTCAGGGTCAATTATTGGATGTTTTAGATGCTATCTAGCTTCATTCTGTCACTCTGTCATGGCCATGCTGTTGCCCATAATTTTGGCATAATGGTGCGATTAAGCAGCCTCAGAGGCATCCATGCATGCTGCCCCTGCTGTTTCCTGTCCATTTCCGTGGTGTTTCCATCCTTTTCTGAGGTTCCCAGGTGTTTGGCCAAGCTTCCCTGTGCAGAGCCTTGGTCCCCTTGAAAAATGCTCGAGTCTCCCATTGACTTCAATGGGGCTCGTTACTCGAAACGAGCACTCGAGCATCGGGAAAAGTTCGTCTCGAATAACGAGTACCCGAGCATTTTAGTGCTCGCTCATCTCTAGTAAAGACACAACTCGTGTCATGGGTGCCCTTGCGATCCACATCTCGGAATCGAAACCCTAATCCTGTCTCACTTACCTCACCACTTTCCTGTTTCCGCCCCGGCTGGCCAGCGTGTGCATTACTGCTCGCTGGCACTCGCAAATTTAAAGGGCCAGCACGCCGCTCATTGGCCCTGGTCACTTCCCAGGTTTCTATAAAGACCGACTGCTCCTGGCATTCCTCACCTGATCTTTGAGCTTCATGCCATTGAGAAAGCGTCCCGTGAGTGATACCTGTATTCTGACCTACTGTTGTGACCCGGTACCTGACCTTGACTTTGCTCCTTCGCTGTCTGCTCTGACCTCCTGCTTCGTCCCTAACCTTGAATCATTGCCGCCTGCCTTGACCACCTGCCTGTCCCCAACTTCGAGATTGTCTGCCAATTGTGTACTTTGTCCACAGGTTCGTCTAAGTCGCACCTGTGGAATGACCTTGTGGCACCACTTCGCAGCAAGACCAACCTGCTTTGTGGCGGGCTTTGGCGAAGACCAGGTGCCACCTAGACTCCAGTCCGAGGTGTTGGCTTGTGTCATCATCCGAGGTGGTCCAGGGGGTTCACTACCCCAGAAGCCTGACAGCTGGCAACTTGGTATAATCTACAAAATCAATAAGATTGACCTCAACATGCCTTAAATTAGTATTAACAGAAGTAATTTAACTTGTTAAAAGCTACCTTCATCACAGTCGCACCCCCAGCTGCCAACGTCGGGCGGTCAATATACTGTCTCCACACAGGGAGAGTGTGCAATGCAGAACACAAGCCAGATGCAGGACAGGAATCGTTCTCCTGGCTTGCGTGCTGCTGCAGCTGACCACTCATGCCGTGGCACTATGCACATCAAAGCGCCCAGCGTCAGAAGTGCAAAGACGTCACTGCGTCACCGGCTATGCAATTGCAGGACAAGAAGTTGCCAACGAAGAAACCAGAGGAAAGCTGAGTTCCTTTTAAAAAAAAAAAAAACCTTGAAAGGGGAAGATGGAATGGGGGATAAATAATAGGGCACATTATGAAAGAAGGAAAGAAGAGGCGGAATTATAAAAAGGGGCATATGGAAAGGGGACTCTATAAACATAATGAGAAGAGGAACTATAAATGAGGCCATAATAAGAGGGGCATTACGAATGGGACATTATAAATGCGAACATAATGGGGGTCATTTACTAAGTGCCCGAATCGCTCTTTTTCGTCGGGTTTCCCGAAAATTACCGGTTTGCGCTGAATTGCCCCAGGTTTTTGATGCATGAGATCGGATTGTGGTGCATCGGCGCCGGCATGCATGCGGCGGAAATCAGGGGGGGGGGTGTACATTAGGAGGAATGTACAGGAATTCTTCCTAAAGTACTTCCACTTGCAAGGACCATTTTGTGACTCAATAATTCTTTCCAGATCATCAGCATAAAAAATCAGATCACAAAGGCTACAGGCTACTGAATCTCCCACAATATACCGGATGCTAGTTTACTCAGGACTGAAAGGTTCACATAGTTGATACAACACTTGCTGCACATCAACACTCTAGCAATGCACCTCATGTCCTGATATTGGCAAACTCACTACCAACTGCCACTCATACTTACCATTGCTTTTCTCTACTTATTGCTTATGGTTCCTTGGTAGACAACTTGGGGACTACTTGTCATCACATGACTTTGGTCAATTAAAGCTCTACCACAAACTCTTTAAAGAATCACACCCTTCCTTTAAAAGAACATGTCTGGCAAATTAACCCCTCAAAACAAAATATATTTTCATAAACTGCCATTAGAGAGCATTGCCCCTATCCCTACATTGTCCCTCCTACATGCTTGCAAACTTAAACAATCAGGTCCTAAAGCTGTATGCAAATGACCTGATATGGGTCCAATGAGTCATTATCATATTCCAGCTTATTCATGATTGTGAGGCACAGTCACCTCCCTTCCCCCAGTGCTTGACTGACGGACTGTATAATGATTTGACACTCCTGGTGCTGGCTGCCTCTATGTACTTCCTGGTTCGTGGGGGACTAAATCTGGAAGGGTCCCTTGTTGAGAAGGACTGGGGTAAAGTAGTCGATCATAAATTAAATAACACCATGCAAAGGTGGTGTATCAAAGGTGGTATGGATTCTCAGGATAGGTAAATAATATCACCACTGTGCATCACATTGGTTCGGCCTCACCTGGAATATGCCATCCAGTGCTGGGAACCAATCCATAAAAAGGATGTAAGACATGCCCTCTGCAGCCTGTGCATGTATAAGATACTCCTATACAAATGACTGACAGCCTGAATAATGATGTGACACTCCTGGTGCTGGCTGCCTCTATGTGCTTCCTGGCGCTGACTGCCTCGCTCCGTGCAGCCTGTGTGTGTATGAGATACTCCTTTACACATGACTGGCAGCTTGTATAAGGATGTGACGATCCTGGTGCTGCCTGTAAGTTCTTCCTAATGCTGGTGCCCCCTGCAGCCTGTGTGTGTATGAGATACTCCTATACACATGACTGACAGCCTGACAGCCTGTATAATAATGTGACACTCTTTGTGCTGGCTCCTCTATGTGCTTAATGTTTCTGGGGGCCATGCCACCCTGCAGCCTGTGTGTGTATAAGTTAATCCTATACACATGACTGACAGCCTGTATAATGATGTGACACACTACTGGTGCTGGTTCCTCTATGTGCTTCCTGGTTATGGCGCCCCCTGCAGCATGTGTGTGTGAGATACTCCTATACACCTGACTGACAGCCTGTATAATGACATGACACTCCTGGTGCTGGCTGGTTTATGTACTTCCTGGTTCTGGTGCTCCCTGCAGCCTGTGTGTGTATGAGACACCTATACACATGGCTGTTGTTATCTGTGCAATAGAGAAAGTACAAGTGCAACATCCTTACCAACAAGGGGCTAATCAAGTGTTTGAAAAACTCATATTACCCCTCCATACAAAAAGGTTAAACTGCAAGAGTTATCAACTCAACCAGCAAGATCTACCCAGCTGAAGTTTGTATGTTATGCATTACCAACATGCCTCTGAGTGTTCTCTGGATTAGGCTGTATACCACCATGGGCGCCCCATCCTCCACACACGACATGCTGGAGATCTGCCAGGCTGTGGACTAAACCGACCTTCCTGATACCAAGCACTGTCCGTGACCATCACCATGCACTAGGCTGCACTAGCCAGCCACTTCAGTATCAAGGGCCACAAAACAGTCCACAAAACCTTTTATGAGATGCAAGAGCCTCGGTCCAGAAGATGATAAGTTCTCTGACATCAGCAGCAATGAGAGTGAGAATTGATTCTGTCCATAACAGTGGATCAACTGTAAGTAAACCAAAGCAGAGTTCGCAGGGGACAGATAGATGTGATGGAAATCAATCAAGGCTTCTACGAAAGAAGTAAACCAGTGTTCAGACTACTAAGGGCAAAATGGAATTAAACAATTAAAAGTAAATGATGTACACAAAATCAAACAAATTGAAGAGGGTATGCTAGCAAGCTATCAATCTCAAAATCAAATATGTAAATACCTGCCTTGTAAGATGAATGAGGTAATGGCAAATCCTCTTCCCACTTTTTTCTTGCCACTTCTTATGTTGATAGGTAGAATGACATGATCACACAGCAGTGGCCGAGACTCAATGGTAGAGTGGAGAGCCAAAGGATACCTGATACACCATTGCAATCAATTTTGTCTACATCTGGAATATAATTTCTTGAATCCCAAGGTAGGTGGGACCAGGGCCGCATCTGCCATGAGGCAAGATGAAAATCTCGCCTCAGGCGGCAGATTGCCGGTCCCTGTACAGGGCGGCGAAATTCGCCACTCTAAAGTGGGCGATTCGGGCGTCCATTAACGCCCGAATCGCCCACCAGCTAAATAAATCGCGCCTGTCTCTTTAAGACACAGGCGCGATTTATATGCGGAGTGACGCAGCGCCTTTCCGGCTGCTGCATCGCTCCGTTCTAATCAGTGTCACTGTGCGGAGCCGAAGAACGGAGCCGCGCGCCGAGGGAGCAGCTGCCTGCAGGTGAGTGTGATTTATTATTTTTCATGCACTTTCATTAATTCTAATCTGGCTGATAAGGGGGAGTGGGGGCCATAATTGTCATATACTGTGTGTGTGTGTGTGGGGGGGGGGTGTATATGTCATACGTGGCCATACTTGTTTTATACTGTGGGGGGGGCTGTATACATTATATGGGGCCATAATTGTCATATACTGGTGGGTGCTGTATGATTTATATGTGGCCATACTTGTTTTATACTGTGTGGGGGGTATATATTATATGGGGCCATAATTGTCATATACTGGGGGGGGTGCTGTTTACATTATATGGGGCCATAATTGTCATATACTGGTGGGTGCTGTATGCATTATATATGGCCATAATTGTTTTATACTGTGGGGGGGGGGGGTTTGATATATTATATATATATTACTAAGCTGGGAGGGCTGTATATGGGGTACAGTATATTACTAAGCTGGGGGGGCTGTATATGGGATTCAGTATATTACTAAGCTGGGAGGGGGCTGTATATGGGATTCAGTATATTACTAAGCTGGGGGGATGTATATGGGATACAGTATATTTCTAAGCTGGGGGGCTGTATATGGGGTACAGTATATTACTAAGCTGGGGGGCTGTATATGGGGTACTGTATATTACTAAGCTGGGGGGCTGTATATGGGATTCAGTATATTACTAAGCTGGGAGGGCTGTATATGGGGTACAGTATATTACTAAGCTGGGGGGGCTGTATATGGGATTCAGTATATTACTAAGCTGGGAGGGCTGTATATGGGGTACAGTATATTACTAAGCTGGGAGGCTGTATATGGGGTACAGTATATTACTAAGCTGGGGGGCTGTATATATGATATAGTATATTACTAAGCTGGGGGGCTGTATATGGGATACAGTATATTACTGAGCGGGGGAACTGTATATGCGATACTGTATATTACTAAGCTGGGGGGCTGTATATGGGATACAGTATATTACTAAGCTGGGGGGCTGTATATGGGGTACAGTATATTACTAAGCTGGGGGGCTGTATATGGGATACAGTATATTACTGAGCAGGGGAACTGTATATGCGATACTGTATATTACTAAGCTGGGGTGGGCTGTACATTAGGGGGTTCTATATATTTACATTAATCAGGGTAGCACTGAATATAAAATCACATGTAACATAATAACAGGGTGGGATATATTAGTTATAGGATACATTAGATTAATTTGCATCATTTAAACCAAATGTTGGGGGGGTCTGTATTAATAAATTGGGGGTGTTGTATATTGATTGGTGCTGTGTATGCTATAATTCCAGTAGAATATATATAATGAAGCGATGTTTTATATGTGGGGAGAGTGCGGTCAGTTGTGTTGTGAGGGGTATATACTTTATTCTGTAAGTGACTGTGGTATTTTTAGGGACGCCGGGTGGAGATGCTGCACGGAGCTGAAGATATCCGGCCGTGAACTCAGTAGTGATACGTCATGGATTGGAGAACCCGGAATAAAGTTCTATTGATGGAAGAGATTGTCATCTATAAGGTATTAGATGCCACCAATGCCTCTCAGATCCTGTAGTCAGTCACACAGTGTCAGGGAGCTGTCTGTAAGGTTGTTAATTGTTAGTAAAGTTTAAGGATTTACTTAACAGGTAGCGGGGGGGGGGGGGGGCAGCATTTTAATATTCGCCTCAGGCAGCAAATATGCTAGAATCGGCCCTGGGTGGGACAGACCCAAAAATATGAGATTTCTGGGATGTATGCATACTCTCCCTATTTTTAAAAGCATTTATTTAGAATTTTTTTAGAAACAAATCAAAACATCTAAGAGCATTGACCTTGAGTGGCAAAAGATCACTTTAAGTTCAAAAGTCACAATTCAAAAAGGCAATATTGTAGCATCCCAATAATGCGAGGGCAACAAAAAGCACACTTTCACACCACACAGTCACAGCAGAGGGAATCACACATTCAAGAGGGAACTAATCCACCTCTCCATTTGAGGCAGTCTAAGCCAAAATCCATATGTCCCAGATCAAATAAAATTGATCTGACATGCTTCTTGCAGCATAAGTAGACAGGAATGTCTGCATTTGTCAGGGTAATCCACTGGGCTAGGGTGGGAACTTTAGGGGCTTCCAATTGAGTAGGAGTACCAAAAAAAATATTAATAAACAGAGAGGAGAATGTTCAAACATCAGTAACCAGTCCCTGAAGTGACACCTAAGGGGCACCCAACTCTATATTTATGTAGGAATGATTGTCTGCCCAATAATCCAGAATGAGTAGACACTGCCAAACCATACGGAAGAAGATGCCAATAGCATCTCCACTTCCTAGTACAGGCATCATAGGGTATCCTATGCATCTGCCTAAGGAAAATCTTTTTGCTATACCCTAACACTCCTCTCTAAGGGAGTAGGGTGGGTGTCAATCACCCGACCATAAAAGGTAGATTTAGGTTTTGTAAGATCTTTAGTATGGAAAATATTCTCCAGAGGACCATATTCAAGCTTCAGATATTCCCCTCCAAATAGCCCCCTGGGGCAGGAGATGGAACAGGAGAAAAGTATGGTAGGCTGTGGATGCCAAGTTAAATTCCTGGCCAGGATGGAAATGATTTACAAACTCCTTCTTGATAGAGCTGAATAAAATATTTAACTAAATTATGGGCACATAAATTAAAGTCTGGTAGAGAATATTATTTCCTTAAAACATGGTCGTGCAATAAAGAGGTCACTGGCAACTAAGGCCCAGTGCCATCATCATGACAATCTACCAATCACAGTTGCCACCATATTTGCATTGTAGCACAGCCCACAAACTTTACCGCCTCTACATACAAAGTGGGTTGCTTCTAGAAAAACCACAGGGTTGTTGGCATCTGCCCTGATCCACCACACTGCATTGGCCCTCAGAATGTTCCATCAAGTCTCGATAATAATGGAGTTAGTCATTATTCAATGGCTTTGAAGTGTGTTTTACCATCTCCCTATTCAGAGCAATGAATTCTCCTCATGCATCCTGCTAAGATATTGAAAACAATATCTATAACACATTCATATACTGCTATGCAAGGAAAATATGTTATGTCCTGCAGAAGAAGAGCTGATATTGTTAGTGTGCCACACATAGCATGGAAATTAGCTAAAAATTTCACATGTTGATGAAAATATAGTGCGCCAAAAGTTTCTACAAGTTATTCCTGCAGGCCCACGCAGCGATTGCGGGTGTTACTGGTGGGGGATCTTCAAAATTCAAAGTGCAAATTTAAATGTGTCCGCTCATCACTATTATTGAACCCTTCCTCTACTTGGTATGTATTAAATTTGTCTAAGCACCTGAGAGATGAGGTAATGGTAGAAATGAGCAACATCTACAGAAGTAATAGGTTAGTAGCTGTCATTCTGAAAACCACCACAAAAAGAACATTTTAAAAGTCTCACCTAATAAGGAAACTGAGGATATACAAACCTGAAAACATAGGCCCACACTTACTAAGGTCCTTGCGCCAGTTTTCTGTTAGACTTTGCATTTTCTTTTTAGTGGAAACTGCTTACACAGGTATTTAAGAAGTGTACGCGCCAAATATATGTCGCACTATTCGTAACGCAGCACACGTTTCATCATCGACAAGGGCCTTCCAATGCACAGTCAGACTGTGTGACACATTGATCATACAAAGTCTAACAGAAGTGTGTTCCACGCCCCATGTTAAAGGTGCACCAAGAAAAAGCTGGTGTACACTGTCGGGGCAGTGCAGGTGGCGCCAGATTCATGAAGAACGGCACCACAATTCCTGAATCTGGCGCCCCCTGCACACTACACATACAAAGTGCACATAGTGCAGTCTGTACTGTTTTTAGTAAATGTGGGCCACAGAATGCCATGGAAAATATTAGCCCTACTTCTAGGTGTTTCATTTTAATTTTTTCAGATGCAGTCTCTTTCCGATGGGCCAAAAGAGAAGGATTTTTGGGCTCATTGGATGGAACACTTTGTATGTCCTAATAAAGTTAATTGGCAGACGAAGATTATGACATTGTAAAGCCCAGTATTTACATCACTGTCACTGCTTGCAGATTTCTGCAGTTTCCATATCTGGATTACTTTAGGTTCAAACTTTATTTTAATGAGGGGGACTAGTAGTCCCCCCTGTTTACAATATTAGACAATGTAGGTGTATTGTATTATACAATGCTGTCTCAGCACAAGGGGAATACTTAAAGCATCCCACAAAATCCTGTGTTTCATAGACATAAACTTGTGTCATGCTAAGTCTTGCCGACATGTAGTACAAGCTCTTCTCATTGTGTGGTAAGTGCTTACTGCGGTCGGAGCGTGTAAAGTACCAGCAATGTAAACCCTTTTTGTCCGCAATCTCTTCAGTGAAACACAGGAAACACACGCATGTCCAAAAGTACAGCAACCTGGCAAGCCTTTTATTAACCTGAAATAAATTATTCAGGATGTAGGCAGAGATGCAGATTGCAATGGATGATAATAGAAGGGTTTTTCATGTTACAAAGATGTGGTATACGCTTTTCAGGAATTCACTTAAATGGAATCAGCTTTAGGTGAAAGAGGATATGAATAATGCTGCTGCCATCCAGCTGGCAAAAGTGGAACAGCAATTTTTGTTTGCTAAATTATCAATGAACAGTTTTTGGATTACCATTACTTCTCCATACTACTCATTATCATTATATGTCTGTTTGGCTATTAAACGGGAACCTTTACAGGGCTAAATGTGATACGAAACTACTAGAGATGAGCGAACATGCTCGTCCGAGCTTGATGCTCGGTCGAGCATTAGGGTACTCGAAACTGCTCGTTGCTCGGACGAATACTTCGCCCGCTCGAGAAAATGGCAGCTCCCGCCGTTTTGCTTTTTGGCGGCCAGAAACAGAGCCAATCACAAGCCAGGAGACTCTGCACTCCACCCAGCATGACGTGGTACCCTTACACGTCGATAGCAGTGGTTGGCTGGCCAGATCAGGTGACCCTGGGATAGACTAGCCGCTGCCCGCGCTGCTCGGATCATTCTGTGTCTGGATGCCGCTAGGGAGAGAGCTGCTGCTGGTCAGGGAAAGCGTTAGGGTGTTCTATTAGCTTACTGTTAGGCAGGAGTGATTCTCAAAGAACCCAACAGCCCTTCTTAGGGCTACAATAACGTTCTACTTTTTTTATTTTAATTTGCATCTAGTACCATTTTGTGAGGAATTAGCAGGGGGACTTGCTACCGTTGTGTTTAGCTCTTAGTGGCACACATATCCATAGCAAAGACCGAAGTGGGAAAATTTAGTAGGGGTTGGATTTCAATTAGGCACTAACTCAGTGTCATCTCATCTGGCATAGTAGTGTGCTTTGATACTTGGCTAGAAAATAGCCATAGGAGAATACAAAGAGCTTACTTACGCATACAGTAGCGTTCTATATATTTGATTTCTGGTTGATCTGCTGGTGGCTGTACTTTCTGCAGTGCATGTACTAGCCAATTCTGAGCAATTTGTAGTGAGACTTGCGACCGCTGTGTTCTGCGCTTAGTGACGCACATATCCATAGCAAAGACCGAAGTGGGAAAATTTAGTAGGGGTTGGATTTCAATTAGGCACTAACTCAGTGTCATCTCATCTGGCATAGTAGTGTGCTTTGATACTTGGCTAGAAAATAGCCATAGGAGAATACAAAGAGCTTACTTACGCATACAGTAGCGTTCTATATATTTGATTTCTGGTTGATCTGCTGGTGGCTGTACTTTCTGCAGTGCATGTACTAGCCAATTCTGAGCAATTTGTAGTGAGACTTGCGACCGCTGTGTTCTGCGCTTAGTGACGCACATATCCATAGCAAAGACCGAAGTGGGAAAATTTAGTAGGGGTTGGATTTCAATTAGGCACTAACTCAGTGTCATCTCATCTGGCATAGTAGTGTGCTTTGATACTTGGCTAGAAAATAGCCATAGGAGAATACAAAGAGCTTACTTACGCATACAGTAGCGTTCTATATATTTGATTTCTGGTTGATCTGCTGGTGGCTGTACTTTCTGCAGTGCATGTACTAGCCAATTCTGAGCAATTTGTAGTGAGACTTGCGACCGCTGTGTTCTGCGCTTAGTGACGCACATATCCATAGCAAAGACCGAAGTGGGAAAATTTAGTAGGGGTTGGATTTCAATTAGGCACTAACTCAGTGTCATCTCATCTGGCATAGTAGTGTGCTTTGATACTTGGCTAGAAAATAGCCATAGGAGAATACAAAGAGCTTACTTACGCATACAGTAGCGTTCTATATATTTGATTTCTGGTTGATCTGCTGGTGGCTGTACTTTCTGCAGTGCATGTACTAGCCAATTCTGAGCAATTTGTAGTGAGACTTGCGACCGCTGTGTTCTGCGCTTAGTGACGCACATATCCATAGCAAAGACCGAAGTGGGAAAATTTAGTAGGGGTTGGATTTCAATTAGGCAATAACTCAGTGTCATCTCATCTGGCATAGTAGTGTGCTTTGATACTTGGCTAGAAAATAGCCATAGGAGAATACAAAGAGCTTACTTACGCATACAGTAGCGTTCTATATATTTGATTTCTGGTTGATCTGCTGGTGGCTGTACTTTCTGCAGTGCATGTACTAGCCAATTCTGAGCAATTTGTAGTGAGACTTGCGACCGCTGTGTTCTGCGCTTAGTGACGCACATATCCATAGCAAAGACCGAAGTGGGAAAATTTAGTAGGGGTTGGATTTCAATTAGGCACTAACTCAGTGTCATCTCATCTGGCATAGTAGTGTGCTTTGATACTTGGCTAGAAAATAGCCATAGGAGAATACAAAGAGCTTACTTACGCATACAGTAGCGTTCTATATATTTGATTTCTGGTTGATCTGCTGGTGGCTGTACTTTCTGCAGTGCATGTACTAGCCAATTCTGAGCAATTTGTAGTGAGACTTGCGACCGCTGTGTTCTGCGCTTAGTGACGCACATATCCATAGCAAAGACCGAAGTGGGAAAATTTAGTAGGGGTTGGATTTCAATTAGGCACTAACTCAGTGTCATCTCATCTGGCATAGTAGTGTGCTTTGATACTTGGCTAGAAAATAGCCATAGGAGAATACAAAGAGCTTACTTACGCATACAGTAGCGTTCTATATATTTGATTTCTGGTTGATCTGCTGGTGGCTGTACTTTCTGCAGTGCATGTACTAGCCAATTCTGAGCAATTTGTAGTGAGACTTGCGACCGCTGTGTTCTGCGCTTAGTGACGCACATATCCATAGCAAAGACCGAAGTGGGAAAATTTAGTAGGGGTTGGATTTCAATTAGGCACTAACTCAGTGTCATCTCATCTGGCATAGTAGTGTGCTTTGATACTTGGCTAGAAAATAGCCATAGGAGAATACAAAGAGCTTACTTACGCATACAGTAGCGTTCTATATATTTGATTTCTGGTTGATCTGCTGGTGGCTGTACTTTCTGCAGTGCATGTACTAGCCAATTCTGAGCAATTTGTAGTGAGACTTGCGACCGCTGTGTTCTTGTGTGAAGTTACTGGGACTCGTGGTAGAGCACTGTTGAGGCCAGAACAGTGCGAACAGGTGATGTCGTGGATTGCTGACAATGCTTCGAGCAATTTGTCCACCACCAGTCAGTCTTCCACGCAGTCCACCCATGTCACCGAAATCGCCACTCCTCCAGCTCCTGCACCTCAGCCTCCTCCCCCCCAGTCTGCCCCCTCCCAGGAAAATTTGGCATTTGAACCGGCATACTCTGAGGAACTGTTTTCTGGACCCTTCCCACAGTCACAAACCACTTGTCCGGTTGCTGCTGAGCAATTTTCCGATGCCCAGGTTTTCCAACAGTCACAGTCTGTGGGTGATGATGACCTTCTTGACGTAGTGGAAGTGTGTAAAGAGGTGTCCGACGATGAGGAGACACGGTTGTCAGACAGTGGGGAAGTTGTTGTCAGGGCAGGAAGTCCGAGGGGGGAGCAGACTGAGGGATCGGAGGATGATGAGGTGACAGACCCAAGCTGGGTTGAGAGGCCGGGTGAACACAGTGCTTCTGAGACGGAGGAGAGTCCTCGACCAGAACAGGTTGGAAGAGGCAGTGGTGGGGCCAGACGGAGAGGCAGGGCCAGAGCTGGTGCATCAGCGCCAAATGTGTCAACTAGTGAAGCTCCCGTGGCGAGGGCTCCTGCGGCGAGGGCTAGATCTTCAGAAGTCTGGAGGTTCTTTAAGGAAACACCGGATGACCGACGGACTGTGGTGTGCAACATTTGCCAAACCAGGCTCAGCAGGGGTTCCACCACTACTAGCTTAACTACCACCAGTATGCGCAGGCATATGAATGCTAAACACCCCACTCAGTGGCAACAAGCCCGTTCACCTCCGGCCGTGCACACCACTGCTCCTTCCCCTGTGTCAGCTGCTAGTCAGCCCCCTGCCCAGGACCCTGCCACAAAAACCCCATCGTCGCCTCCACGATCCTCCACAGCATCCACCAGCGTTCAGCTCTCCATACCCCAGACGCTGGAGCGGAAACGCAAATATAGTGCAACCCACCCGCACGCCCAAGCCCTTAATGTGCACATCTCCAGATTGCTTAGCCTGGAGATGCTGCCCTATAGGCTAGTAGAGACCGAGGCCTTTCGCAACCTCATGGCGGCGGCCGCCCCTCGGTATTCGGTCCCCAGCCGCCACTACTTTTCCCGATGTGCCGTCCCAGCCCTGCACCAGCACGTGTCAGACAACATCATCCGTGCCCTGACCAACGCCGTTTCTGACAAGGTCCACCTGACCACGGACACGTGGACGAGTGCTGCCGGGCAGGGCCACTATATATCGCTGACGGCACATTGGGTTAACTTGGTGGAGGCTGGGACCGAGTCTGACACTGGGGCTGCTCATATACTGCCGACGCCGAGGATTGCGGGGCCTACCTCGGTCCAGGTGTTTCAGGCCTACTATGCCTCCTCCTCCTCCCACCCCTCCTCCACCTCCTCCTCCGAACTACCATCCGTGGGCACGGCGCCATCAGTCGGTAGCTCTAGGCACAGCAGCAGTGCCGTCGCTAAGCGACAGCAGGCGGTGCTCAAACTGCTGAGCCTAGGCGACAAAAGGCACACCGCCCAAGAGCTATTACAGGGCATCACGGCGCAGACTGATCTGTGGCTGGCACCGCTGAACCTCAAACCGGGAAAGGTTGTGTGTGACAACGGCCGTAACCTGGTGGCGGCTCTGCAACTCGGCAGACTGACACATGTGCCATGCCTGGCCCATGTGTTAAATCTGATAGTTCAGCGTTTCCTCAAGACATACCCCAATCTGTCTGATTTGCTCACGAAGGTGCGCCGCATCTGTGCGCATTTCAGGAAGTCCAGCCCAGATGCTGCCACTCTCAGGGCAGCGCAGCGCCGCCTCCAACTGCCCGCTCACCGACTGTTGTGCGACGTGCCCACGAGGTGGAATTCAACACTGACCATGTTATCCAGAGTTTACCAGCAGCGCAGAGCGATTGTAGACTGCCAGATGTCAACTTCCACCAGAACTGGTAGTCAGGTCAGTCAGCTTCCTCAAGTCTACAATGAGGAGTGGACGTGGATGTCTGATATCTGTCAGGTGCTGAGTAACTTTGAGGAGTCAACACAGATGGTCAGTGGCGATGCCGCCATCATCAGCCTCACCATCCCGCTGCTTGGCCTGTTGAAAAACTCTCTGGTCAGCATGAAGTCGGAAGCTTTGCGCTCGTCACAAGAGACAGGGGAAGAATATTCCCTTGTTGATAGCCAAAGCACCCTCAGGTCTGTTTCTCAGCGCATATCGGAGGAGGTGGAGGTGGAGGAGGATGAGGAGGAAGAGGAGGAGAATGTTGGTGAGACACAAGAGGGGACCATTGTTGAGTCCTTTACTGTTCAGCGTGTATGGGCAGAAGAAGAGGAGTTGGAGGAGTTGGAGGAGGAGGAAATGGACAGTCAGGCCAGTGAGGGGAGTGAATTCTTACGCGTTGGTACTCTGGCGCATATGGCAGATTTCATGCTAGGCTGCCTATCCCGTGACCCTCGCGTTCAAAGAATTTATTCCAGCACCGATTACTGGGTGTTCACTCTCCTGGACCCACGGTACAAGCAAAATCTTTCCACTCTCATCCCTGCAGAGGAAAGGAGTGTGAGAATGCATGAATACCAGCAGGCCCTGGTGCACAAGCTGAAACAGTATTTCCCTTCTGACAGCGCTAGCGGCAGAGTGCGTAGTTCTGCGGGACAAGTAGCGAGGGAGAGTAGGCGAGCAGGCAGCTTGTCCAGCACTGGCAAGGGTACGCTTTACAAGGCTTTTGCCAGCTTTATGTCACCCCAGCAAGACACTGTCACCTGTCCCCAGTCTCGGCAGAGTAGGGCTGATCTTTACAGAAAGATGGTGAGGGAGTACGTAGCTGACCATACCATCGTCCTAAATGATCACACAGCTCCCTACAACTACTGGGTTTCAAAGCTGGACATGTGGCACGAACTGGCGCTGTACGCCTTGGAGGTTCTTGCCTGCCCTGCCGCTAGCGTCTTGTCCGAGCGGGTTTTCAGTGCAGCTGGTGGCATCATCACCGATAAGCGTACACGCCTGTCGACTGACAGCGCTGACAGGCTGACGCTTATTAAAATGAATAAAGGCTGGATTTCTCAGAATTTCCAATCTCCACCAGGTGAAGGAAGCTCAACCTGAATAATTGATCCACTCCTCCTCCTCCTCATTTTCCTCCTTCTCCTCCTCTTTGTACAGTAAAGCAGAGGAAAATGGCTATTTTTTGACAGGGCCCACTGGCTCTTGCTATAGTACTTCATGCATTTAATTTTTCTGGAGGGCCACCTACCCGGTCCTCTGTTTGAAACAATTTTTGTGAGTGCCACATACAGGCACTCAATCTATTCCATTTTACTGCAGGGCCACCTACCTGCTCCTCTGGTTTGAAACATTTTTGGGACTGCCACATACAGGCACTCAATCTATTCCATTTTACTGGAGGGCCACCTACCTGCTCCTCTGGTTTGAAAAATTTTTGGGACTGCCACATACAGGCACTCAATCTATTCCATTTTACTGCAGGGCCACCTACCTGCTCCTCTGGTTTGAAACATTTTTGGGACTGCCACATACAGGCACTCAATCTATTCCATTTTACTGGAGGGCCACCTACCTGCTCCTCTGGTTTGAAAAATTTTTGGGACTGCCACATACAGGCACTCAATCTATTCCATTTTACTGCAGGGCCACCTACCTGCTCCTCTGGTTTGAAACATTTTTGGGACTGCCACATACAGGCACTCAATCTATTCCATTTTACTGGAGGGCCACCTACCTGCTCCTCTGGTTTGAAAAATGTTTGGGACTGCCACATACAGGCACTATCCAAATTAAATTGTCTCCATAGCAGCCTCCACACGTTGTCTCCATTGCTACCTCCAAAAGTCCGCCATATAGCCTCCATACATCGTCCCTTTATCAAACGAGGTGTGTCAGGCAGAAATTTGGGTTGTTTTCATGGATTCCACATCAAAGTTGTTAACTTTGTCGCCACCCTGCTGTGTTATCCACAAAATATACTGGCAAACTTTTACCATTTAGGGATATTATTTCAGCGCTTCTTGCGCATCTGTTTACATTCCCCTCACCCGGCATATCCTAAACTTATAAGAACGCTACTACACTTGATCTTATACAAAAGGTTCTTAGAAGTGCTGTTTGGGGAGTAGCCTAGAGACAGGGGCTTGAATTGGCGAAAGCTCACCTGGCAGCGGAGCGCCAGCTCCATGCGCATCATGCGCTTCTTGCGCATCTGTTTACATTCCCCTCACCCGGCATATCCTAAACTTATAAGAACGCTACTACACTTGATCTTATACAAAAGGTTCTTAGAAGTGCTGTTTGGGGAGTAGCCTAGAGACAGGGGCTTGAATTGGCGAAAGCTCGCCTGGCAGCGGAGCGCCAGCTCCATGCGCATCATGCGCTTCTTGCGCATCTGTTTACATTCCCCTCACCCGGCATATCCTAAACTTATAAGAACGCTACTACACTTGATCTTATACAAAAGGTTCTTAGAAGTGCTGTTTGGGGAGTAGCCTATAGACAGGGGCTTGAATTGGCGAAAGCTCGCCTGGCAGCGGAGCGCCAGCTCCATGCGCATCATGCGCTTCTTGCGCATCTGTTTACATTCCCCTCACCCGGCATATCCTAAACTTATAAGAACGCTACTACACTTGATCTTATACAAAAGGTTCTTAGAAGTGCTGTTTGGGGAGTAGCCTAGAGACAGGGGCTTGAATTGGCGAAAGCTCGCCTGGCAGCGGAGCGCCAGCTCCATGCGCATCATGCGCTTCTTGCGCATCTGTTTACATTCCCCTCACCCGGCATATCCTAAACTTATAAGAACGCTACTACACTTGATCTTATACAAAAGGTTCCTAGAAGTGCTGTTTGGGGAGTAGCCTAGAGACAGGGGCTTGAATTGGCGAAAGCTCGCCTGGCAGCGGAGCGCCAGCTCCATGCGCATCATGCGCTTCTTGCGCATCTGTTTACATTCCCCTCACCCGGCATATCCTAAACTTATAAGAACGCTACTACACTTGATCTTATACAAAAGGTTCTTAGAAGTGCTGTTTGGGGAGTAGCCTAGAGACAGGGGCTTGAATTGGCGAAAGCTCGCCTGGCAGCGGAGCGCCAGCTCCATGCGCATCATGCGCTTCTTGCGCATCTGTTTACATTCCCCTCACCCGCCATATCCCAAACTTATAAGAACGCTACTACACTTAACTTGGTGCAGGCTGGGACCGAGTCTGACCCTGGGGCTGGTCATATACTGCCGACGCAGAGAATTGCGGGGCCTACCTCGGTCCAGGTCTCAAAGGCCTACTATACCTCCTCCCACCCCTCCTCCACCTCCTCCTCCTCCGAATTACCATCCGTGGGCATGGCGCCATCAGTCGGTAGCTCTAGGCACAGCAGCAGTGCCGTCGCTAAGCGACAGCAGGCGGTGCTGAAACTGCTGAGCCTAGGCGATAAAAGGCACACCGCCCAAGAGCTATTACAGGGCATTCCACATCAAAGTTGTTAACTTTGTCGCCACCCTGCTGTGTAATCCACAAAATATACTTGCAAACTTTTACCATTTAGGGATATTATTTCAGCGCTTCTTGCGCATCTGTTTACATTCCCCTCACCCGCCATATCCTAAACTTATAAGAACGCTACTACACTTGATCTTATACAAAAGGTTCTTAGAAGTGCTGTTTGGGGAGTAGCCTAGAGACAGGGGCTTGGATTGGCAAAAGCTCGCCTGGCTGCAGAGCGCCAGCTCCATCCCAAGATCCAACTAACATAGTTGCAGCACCTTTAATCTACTACTAGTTCACTGCCTCCATAATAATAATAATAATAATCTTTATTTATATAGCGTCATCATATTCCGTAGCGCTTTACAAATCATAGGAAACAAATACAAATGTAATGTAACAGAGCACAACATTTGTATGGAACAACAGGAGTGAGGTCCCTGCTCGCCAGAGCTTACGGTTTATGAAGATGATGGGGTAACACGAGGTAAAAGAATATTTAATGGTCAAGCCATTCTTCTTAGGGAATAGAAAAAAATATAATAAATGGAATTGCTGTCGCTTGAACCACTCAGCCGTCATCTTATATACCAGGTCCAGGGTGAATGGGACTGCAGAGAAGTCTGGTGCCTGTTGGTTGCTGGATAACAGATGGGAGGACGACACAGGACGGGTTAGTAGAAGAGTTAAAACTTCATGCAGTTAATGAGTGTTATAGGCTTGCCTAAAGAAATGGGTTTTAAGAGCACGTTTGAAACTTTGGAGGTTAGGTATTAGTCTGATAGTCCAGGGCAGAGCATTCCATAGAATTGGTGCAGCTCTAGAGAAGTCTTGGAGACGCGAGTGGGAGGTCCGCACTAGGGTAGAGGTTAATCTAAGATCACTGGCGGATCTAAGAGCACGGGTTGGGCGATAGACTGAGATAAGAGAGGAGAGGTAGGGGGGTGCAGCATTATACAGAGCTTTATGGATGAGGGTTATTATTATTTTAAACTGTATTCGAAAGGAGACTGGCAGCCAGTGCAGCGACTGGCATGAACTGTAAGCATACATGGTCCCCTTATCAAACGAGCTGTGTCAGGCAGAATTTTGGGTTGTTTTCATGGCTTCCATGTTAACTTTGTCGCCACCCTGCTGTGTAATCCACAAAATATACTGGCAAACTTTTATCATGTACCGATATTATTTGAGCGCTTCTTGCTCACCTCCTTTGGTTCCTCTCTGACACCCATTGGTTTGAAGCCTGAGTCCAATTAGGGTATGTCGCCATGCCACTCTCTAGCCTGCTGCCGCTGCCTCTGCCTCTGCATGCCGTCCCCTATAGTGTCAGGGTCAATTATTGGATGTTTTACATGCTATCTAGCTTCATTCTGTCACTCTGTCATGGCCATGCTGTTGCCCATAATTTCGGCATAATGGTGCGATTAAGCAGCCTCAGAGGCATCCATGCATGCTGCCCCTGCTGTTTCCTGTCCATTTCCGTGGTGTTTCCATCCTTTTCTGAGGTTCCCAGGTGTTTGGCCAAGCTTCCCTGTGCAGAGCCTTGGTCCCCTTGAAAAATGCTCGAGTCTCCCATTGACTTCAATGGGGTTCGTTATTCGAGACGAGCACTCGAGCATCGGGAAAAGTTCGTCTCGAATAACGAGTACCCGAGCATTTTAGTGTTCGCTCATCTCTAGAAACTACCTAAAGATTCTTATGGATCGGAGGTTTAGTGTCTCAAATATCCATGTGAACTTTGTCCCAGGCCTCATATAAAAAAAAAAACTTTATACTAACCTAAATTTTGCTACTCCTGGACCCTGCCCATATCTTTACTAAAGTGGAATAAGAACACCAGGAGTCCTGTATGGCCCACCACAGGTTTACTATCACTGTGCTCTCACCCAGGATAGACAGTAGCAAGATTTGGCAACCATGTTTTTAACAAGGATGCACCAGCCACGAGGCAAGTTGAGCCATTTGCCTCAGGCCGCACTACCTGCAGCACGATAGGGGAGCGTTATCACGGACCTGCCACTTAAAAATAGTGTCTCTTCACACCTGATGCCATCAACGGCATAGACAACCCACTTACTAATAATAAAATAACCTGAAACATTACTAATGGATTTTATATCTCACCTCAGGCAGCAGAGGGTTTATGTTCACCACTAGTTGTGACTACTTGTAAATTGTAGAGTGCTCTGTGACTATTCAGGACATGGATAGGGATGTGAATGGGATGTTTGTAACTGGGGAAGTAGATGGGTAACTCTGATTTGGAGATATAAAGAAAAAAAATATTTTAGAGTAGAGACACACATTTTACTGCTAGATAAGGAAAACTTCACTTTCAAAGGGGGCCAGAGAAGCACCAAGCTATTATGTTGTCTGCGGCAAGAATTGAAATAGTGACACCCACTTCATTACAAGTTAAAAAACACCCTCAAGATACAGACACCAAAAACAATAATATATGGCTGTCATATTAAGACTGCATATTACAAACTGGGTATATAGCATAATACACTAATTAAAGTACATATCACACTGCTTTTAAAGGTAAGGTGTGTTTGCCAGGCTGCTCGAGTCCCAGTCTGGCCTGAGGCTGTATTCATACACTTCACTTGTATTGCATTTACAAACCTAACTCGACCGCAGTGTATCACATATATGATGACACACAGGCACACACAGACTCCTGACCACACAAAAGCACAAGTTCATGTGCAGGAGGGCTATAGAGTGTTATGTATGTCAGTATAAATCTGACAGTCAGACTCATTCTTTAACTTTTTACCACAGTTTTGGCAGTAATCTAGCTATTGAAAATGCAACTAAATAGCAAAGGACACTTTTTCTGAGAGCTTAAAGAATTGATGACAGTCTCCAACTCCAATAGAATTGAGTGCCAGCATTAGGGTACCATCATGTAAATTTATTGTACAATTTATTGTATTTATTGGTATTAATCCTTTCCTAACATCAGATCTTCAGGATCTATAGATTTTCTAGCCTTTCAGAGAGTCCCATAGTCAGTTTATTAATGTTGTACACGTATAATAAAGTAAATACTGTACATATATATGAACATACAGACACACTGCTGCCTATTTTCCTTTCGGTTTTAAAAAATACACATGTATAGTACTTTCTATCACTACATGATATAAGGATACGGCTTTAGTAGGATACTGCCCAGGGCTAATAAAGCCGTTTATAGTTGTACTGAGCATGTCTTTTCAGGTAAGAAAGTACTGGCACTGAACTCCTAACTTTCCCCCATCCTCTTCCCTGACACGATTGTGAGGGAGGAAGCAGGAGGGAGGGGAAGCAGTCAGGATTTCCGTTTTGTGAAGATTTGTAAGATGAGTGCAGAGTAATCATAACTCTGTCCTTTCATTAATGCCCTATGCCTCACTGCTGCTGGAGCTGACTACAGTCTGTGTTGTACTGATCTGTCTGTATCACTTAAGATCTGCCACCCCCTGCTGACAGGAGGAAACTGCCGCCCGAGGCAAAGTTTTTACCTTGCTTCATGGACTACGAGGGAGGCTGTATTCTGACAACTGAGATACATTAGAGCTGGAAGTAACAAATACACTAGAATTGGGACACATCAACAGTTACAGCATATTTCATACCTATAGAGCTGGCTAAGATTTCTCTCAATTTTATTTTCAGTGCACACGTAGGTGTTTGGTTTGTGGAATTGAACTCTTGTTTCGGTCTGAGACCGGGCACAGTGAAGTGGTCGAGAGACCATGCATTATACAGAAATTTGATGTAATAACTGTTATAGTGTCTGCTCTACTCTACTGCTCATCCGGCAGAAAGGGACTCCTTGTATCATATTTAACCATGATCTGACCAGTATAAAAATCTGATTCCACGGTCTGAAAAAATTCATGTCAGAGTGCCTTAACCAGGTGTCAACATCATGAGAGGTGAACTTCACTGTCAACATTTCAATGTTCTGACAACAGTAAAATATATGCAGTATATGAGATTCATGATATTATAACTCATACCAGGAAAAATAGGGTCACTCACATTCAGCAAAACCTACTTTGCTATGAATAAAATATTCTTAATATAATATACTAAGGAGGTTTAACAGGCACAGCACAGGGATCCTTGTATGACCCTGGTATTCATTTCTTGCTTTCTAGAAGAAATTGTGTAGCTTCCATTTTTCTGTTGAAAATAACAGAAACCAAATGTTGAGTAAGATGAACAGTATTATAGAGTTCAGATGAATTTTGCTTGTATATGGGGAAAACAAACTTTAAGAATGGATTTTTTTTTTCACAAAATAAGAACGTTTTGCTTCTTGATTTGAATTAGATTACAATATAAGTTAGATATTAACTTTAAGTGAAGTCATTTTAGCACTTCCACAAAAAACATAAATTTTTGCATTTTTAAAGAGAAACTGTCAGGGCGATTTGAGACACTAAACCACCCACTGCCCTTTAGCTAGCCCTTCTGTACTTGCTATAAAAAAGGTATATATACTTACCTACAGATGTGTGCGATGAGGTGCATTGGACCAATCTCTTGGGCTCCTCACACATTCATTTCAATGAAGCCGTAGCAGCATATGCAGGATTCATTGCACTAGCACAATACCCATGGAGCATACACAGTGAAGCTGGGGCTTAGTACACCGACTGTGTAGGCATGGACAGTTCTGAATGTGGTAAGTATAAAGATTTTTTATTTTAATAGAGGAGAGATCACCCACAGACCTCCATAAGGGCGGTTTAGGGTCCCAAATCCTCCTGAAAAGTGTCCTCTAAAAGACTAATAAGAATATTCCATATGCTTACTGGGACTACAAGTTAAGACTTTACATTGGAGATTGCAGGTCTATAAAGCATAATAAACATTTGATGAAAGCAAGACAATTAGCTGTCACGGTTGCCCCTTTAACCCATATCCCGGGTTGCATGCGCACCTGTGTGAATCCCTATGCCCCTGCATGCTAACTCACCTTTCTCGGCTGCAGCGGCGGTCTCCTCGGTCCCTGGGGTCTGGCGTGCTAGTTCCCGTCTCCCGGGCCAATTATACAATGCTGACTGGCTATCTGCCTGATAAATTTTTGCCCCTCCCTGTGTCCCCTGCTGGAACTTCTGTGCCTGAGAGAAAGCTTTGTTCCATGCCCTTTGCGATTATCCTGATTCCCGTTGTGACCTTGATTCTGTTCCTGACTTTGCTCTTGTGCTGCCTGTACTGACCTACTGCTACATCCCTGATTCCGATCCTGTGCTGCCTGTCTAGACATTCTGCCTGTCCTCAACCAGGCTCCTGTCTCACAACTTTGTACTATGCCTTGGCCGCCACCGCGGACAAAGTCGTGCCTGTGGATCAACCTGGAGGTACCATGCCACAGCAAGATCAACCTGCTTTGCGGCAAGCTCTGATAAAAACTGGGTGCCACTTAGACTCCGTTCCCAGGTGTCGGCATACGCCACGGTCCAGGTGGTCCAGTGGGTCCTCTACCCATGGTGCCTGACATTAGCATTTTAAAAAGGAGGAAGAAAAACATGGGCATGGACTTCAAAGGACTCAGTGTAGAGTTTTGTTTGTGCAGAAAGTGTGGCTGTCCTGTGTCTAATGTGTAGAGAGAGTCTAGTTTAGCTTTCTTCCTTCCAAAACTGCAGACAGTAAAAGTTGGGATAAAGGAAATTATATATTTCTTAATAACTTGGACATAATCTGTAGTTATGTGCCCCCAATAACAGGAAAGGGTCTGGTGAAACTATTCCACATAGCCTCAAGGCTAAATCTATTCATGAACCTGGTCAGATCACATATGGACTGATAGAGAATGGGGTTCCCAGTCAATTGAAGATGGCTGCATCATTGTAACAATTTTCTGTGAAGAGTTTTTTTATAACAATTCACTGACACTGAATTGTTATAAAACAAGGGAGGTACAGTTCACATTAGCAAATAAACATCCCTCTCTCAGTGACTTCACAAGCTTGGAGTGGGATGAAGTATAAATTATTGGGCTATTGCAAGTCTTTTGGGGGATTCAATGTCGCATGAAGAGGCGAAATCTGCACAACATAATAACTGCTACTATTTATTAGTAAGGCTATTAATTTTATTCCCCTACTTTCCTAATATTAGGGTTACAAGATCCACTATCGCCAATCAGTGGTCTTGGTAAGCTTTGATGACATCGAAAAAGTTATATCACTAGGGCTCATTGAAGCCACTGAGTCATTGTAGGTCTTGTGAACACTTCTGGCTTGGTCTACCATTGCAACACTGTTACTGGAGGAATTCCCTTTGAGCATGATCATTTCTGATGGACCTACAAAACACTTATCCATCACTGCATTACCCTTTCAAGATCTATGAGAATGATGAAAATATAGCTGAATACTGCAACTGAAAATATCCATCTGTCCTATAGAGATTTCATGGATGGCAGCACACATGCAGAACCATAGTTTCATTCAAACATGGGGCACAGGAATCTTGTGATTGTTGGAACACCAGCAATCAAAAGCCTATGTGGATATGTAATAAGGTATTGTGCAAACCTTTCAACTAAGAAATTATAGTATGTATATAATCCAGTTCTGAACCACATCCCCTACAGTGAAACATGCATTTTGAGTGACTCTTTGCATTGAAACACCCTCTTTGAGAACAATGGACAGAATGGACCAGGAAAGATAATGGTCAATTATCAAAAGTAATGGAAATGATCAGAGCACAGGGACCGGTATATGACTTGTTTGTATTTTACATTGTTATCACTGCATTAGTGAAGTACAATACAATGAAGAAAATGAGACTAAGCAATTTGTCGTCCCACAGGTGACTTACTTTATTGTTTAAAAAAAGAAGGTCACGGCTGCTCTCTTGTGCAAGTGCTTACCCTCTGTTGCCACTTCAGGTTCTTGGTTAACTGTCTCTTTTGATCTATTGTCTATTAGCTGAATTAAAATTGGAGTTTGCTATTTCTTTAATGAAATCGTATTTTACAGTATAAGTAGTCATATGAAGATTCTCAGCACAGCTAAGTGCACATTGCAGTAGATCTAATGATCAGGACACATGGGCTAATAGTTGCAAATCCCTGATCATATTTTGCACACTGAGAAAAGGTGCTCCAAGAAACTTAACAAATAATGATATAGGAGAATACCTTAGTATGCCACACATGATTTACCCTTACCTTAAGTTTTGTCAATGGTTCCTAAATGGTAACATAGATCAAATATTGGCTCCATAAACAGTACATGAATTAAAGATTGCTAGTTTCCTCTCCTGACATCTTTTTTTATACTTTTACTCCTCATGAAATAACACTTCTTTAGAATAACAATTCTTCAGCTTCTTTACAATGTGCTGTTCTACTATTATTTCATGTAGATAATGATAAATAACAATTTCACTTCAAAGGTGTAGGACCGCAGCATTAATTCACCAGTTAAACACTCGAATTTATTGATATATAACAAGTAGAATTAATATGTGAATCTCACAATGAGGAGTTATAGGGAAAGATTTTCCTTTTATTTTATTTTAAGAGTAATAGAGTTATTTACGAACTCAGATATGTCCGGGGAGGGGACAGGTCCTCTTTTAGGAAATTCTTCCTCTCCAAAGTGAGAATGTTTCCATGTGAACAACACACTCCTTCCAATTGTTGTAAACTGTACAGATTTTAATTTCCCATAGCTACAGGGAATAACATGTCCCTGCTTGTTACTGTGGTGATTATTTCATTTTGACCCATTGGTACATCCGGATTGGATGTTGTACTATGACATTGTCTCTGGCTTAAACAAGGATTAGTTATTTCCAGCATCAAGAAGGTAGTAACACATTTGTTCTCTTTTATAGGTTGTTTTGATATGGGATTAACAGAAATCTGTGTGACCTTCAGTTTTGTTTATGAAATTTATGTTAATCCTAAGTATAAGAGAGTTACAGCCACGTATTTTACAATTTGTATTAAGAGGAAATTAAAATGTAGGGGGCAACTTGATAAAACTTTAATTGAATGTTAACATTTTTTAAGAAATATATTTGCAGAACATATTTTTATGTTTCACACTTGTTTTCTCTGTTTAGCTATAAATTGTAGATGCATAATTATTAAATACACATAAGGTAGAGAACAGAACAAAAACAAAAATATTAGGATGGTCCAAATGTAGCAGATAATATGCAAATCGGTTTTAACTCTCAATATTTTTCTGATCTCCAAGCATCCAAGCACTTTATAGTCAATAAGCTGTACTTAAACAGTCTTAAAACTAGACCATAGCAACAAAAAAACATGGGACATAAAACTTTAATTTATTGCCATAATAACTAGGAATGAGTGTGTGTCAAGGAGTTAACTGCACTTCAGAGAGAAGTTTGGTGTTTTAACATCAAACTATATAAAAAATATACATGATGTTGAGATATCAGACACAAAAATAATTCCATTCTTTTAAAAGTGAAAGTGTGTATGTAGAACCTCCTTTCAACAAAATAGAACTGGGTCACAAAAGATGACATCTGCAGTTTAGGATAACTATTTGTGTAGTGATGACTTAATAAGATATGCCCATCTAAACCTTGAAAAGCTATTTTAAATAGCCTTGTATCGACGGTTCAGGCTGGTGGTGTCATGGTGTGGGGAATATTTTCTTGGCACTCTTTGGGCCCCTTGGTACCAATTGAGCATCGTTGCAACGCCACAGCCTACCTGAGTATTGTTGCTGACCATGCCCATCCCTTTATGACCACAATGTACCCAACATCTGATGGCTACTTTCAGCAGGATAATGCGCCATGTCATAAAGCTGGAATCATCTCAGACTGGTTTCTTGAACATGACAATGAGTTCACTGTACTCAAATGGCCTCCACAGAAACTAGATCTCAATCCAATAGAGCATCTTTGGGATGTGGTGGAACGAGAAATACGCATCATGGATGTGCAGCCGACAAATCTGCGGCAACTGTGTGATGCCATCAATATGGACCAAAATCTCTGAGGAATGCTTCCAGCACCTTGTTGAATCTATGCCACGAAGAATTGAGGCAGTTCTGAAGGCAAAAGGGGGTCCAACCCGTTACTAGCATGGTGTACCTAATAAAGTGGCCGTTGAGTGTATATTGCTTGTTTCGAAATGCTTTAAAGTCTTCTACAAGCACCAATGACCTGATCCATGTCATGTACACATTGCCAATATATCTCACATTACTGCAATAATAGTTAATGCTTTTGTATAATATGTAACAAGAGACAAGCTTTTCTTGATATGACGCATTTCAAGTTATTAACACTCTAATTTATACATTTTGCAACTTCCTTATGTTTACTCCATTTGATATCCACTGTATTGAGCCATGTCCATTTCCTTGATGTCAAGAAAATGTAAAAAACTATTTTCCACCACAACTACTTTTTTCTTAATGAAAAAGGTTTTGTCATTGCCTCACATAAAAAATTAAACTAGTATCACCCATTCCAGAAAAAAATAATTACTTTACCTGTAATAATAATTAATAATAATTTCTTTATTTACCCTATTTTTCGGCCTATAAGGCGCACTAAAAATCCTTTAATTTTCTCAGAAATCAAAGGTACTACAGACAAGATGTACTGTGCATTTACCAGTGTTCAATAGCTCCATCCCCAGAAATTTCCGGCACCTTCCCACACAGTATACAGGGTCCCTGGCTCCTGAAGTGCCCTGGCACCACAACTAACATTGTGCCCATCCTGCCCTCCCCTAGCATGGAGAGACCGGAGCTGCCATAGTGCCGACCACCACGCAATCATCATCATCAGTAAACAATCCCCCATACCTGACAGCCCTGTAACAGGGGAAAGAGAAGGAGCCACAGGGAACCCCAAAGGAATAACACCCTGGCTGAGGAGGGAAGGAGAAGGGGCAGAGAGAGACCGCTTAACCCCTGCTGCATCACCCTGCATTAACCCCCAGCAGCCCATACCTCGGAGATCGGAGCTCTCTGACACGCTGAAGACAAGTTTCCCGGGAAGTGTAGCTGGCTAGAACTGTGCACAGGTCTGCCACCTGCTGGTTATTTTTAGGTACTGCATTTGATCCTGCGCCTTATACTCCAGTGCGCCTTATATATGAACCTAGATGTCTTAGCAGGCATTTATTAGAGGTGCGCCTTATAGTCCGGTGCGCCTTATAGGCCGAAAAATACGGTATATAGCGCACACAGACTGTGCAATGCTGCGCAGAGCTTGCCAAATTGGTCCCTGTCCACAATGGGGCTCACAATCTAATCAAGCTACCAGTATGTTTTTTTTTTGAGTGTGGGAGGAAACCGGAGGACCCAGAGGAAACCCATGCAAACACAGAGAGAACATACAATATCTTTAATAATAATTCCTTTATTTATATAGCTCACACAAATTAAGCAGCGCTTCACAGAGCTCACCAAAACGGTCCCTATCCCCAATGGGACCTGTTCCAAAGTCCTAGCAGCCAGCACACACAGTTTATTTTCTGCATTGTTTATTAACATGATGAGATTACACTTCAGATGGAGAGGTGCTTAGAAGGTTGTGTACAGTGAGCATCCCTCCCCCTTTTGTCTGCTACTTGTTCTACCTCTTTGCACCTTGATGGCAAGCAGCCTGGGAAGGAGATCATTTCTGCCCCTTCCTTTGAGAGTCTTTACTTTCAGATTCAAGGACATATATTTTATTTGTATGTGTCATTCTAAATATTATGTCTAATGGAGTGTTGTGAATGTTTTTCTAATATTCTTTATTAAATTATTAGTCTTAGTTTTTAAGGTGGATAATGAAATATCATATTAAAACTGTTTGGCTCAGAGCTAGTCTCCCCGTGTCTGTTTATGCAGCTGAGTTATTATAAACTCATTCTGCTCTCCCTATATTTAATAATTTATAAGCACTTTTTGCTAACAAACCAGCTTATAATTGTCTTCTTGGCATGGCTCTCCTTTTTCCGACTGAATTTAAGAGATGTGAATAAGAGATGTGTAAGTAAGAGATGTGACAAGCAGGGACTGATAAGCTGTTCTGTTAGAGGATAGTGCTGTAATCATTGAACATTGCTTTGGATCATTAAACAATTCTGTGTTATTTTACATTCCCCAAAATATACTCTACTCATAGAGCATCATGGACTTATTGATAGAAACACAGATTTGGCAAAAATGCACTTGGACTTTCATTTTCTTTTTTCAATTTTTTTTTCTCAACATCTTTCTGGCAGCTATGCAAATACTATGCTGTCTCCTAAGAATGGAAAGAAATAATTGTGCATTGTACTGTAGTTTATCGTATTGTGTACCGAATAGTGAGTTTACAAGAACTAAAAATCATATCACTTTCTGTGAGGGAAATTTCTTTTTAAGGCATCTTAATACATTTCATTTGTCCACTTTTTCCCTTCTTCCCCAATCTATTCCCTTTCTGTGTAATGATGCTGCACTATAGGTGGTGACCACCGTGAGTGAGTTTTGTTAGGATTAACACTTTGTTTACTAGCCTACCTTTCATTTGTGTCTTGTGTGAATATTAGTTTCATATTAAATGATCATATTTTACTTTGTACTCATCTATTGGTTGACAAAATATTTATTTTTTCCAGGCCACTCCCTGTAGACCTAGGTAGGGACTCTACATTTGGCTTATTCTCACATCTGCATAAGAAAATATTTTGCAAGCCAACTTTTTCACTTAAAATCTTCATTTATGTAACACTTAAAAGCAAAAGTAGTAGTAGTGGTAGAAAAATAGTAGTACATTACCAAAATAATTAGTTTCAAAGTCCACAATATCATGTATCTTTTGGCATTCACAACAAAAATTACCATTCTAAGGGTTTTACTTAACAATCAGATGCACACGTAACGTTTCAAAGGTCATGCCTCCTTCCTCATTTTACAAACAAACCTGCTTCACATTAAATATAAATTCTCTTTTGCACTTGCAAATATACAAAAAACTGTCCTTCCTTATTTTTCTCCTTGGCCTAGCTCGACTAGCTTATTTTAGACAAAAATAATCATGTAATATTATTCTCCAAATCTCCAAATAAAATTCTATAGTGTACTATACTAAGAGGTTTAAGTTATAACCAGCTGAAATTTCAGTATGAAAAATAGCAGAGCCTATAGTAAATACAGAGGGCCAGAGCATTCATGCCTCAAACCGCCCCTGTCAACCCCCCTTTCTGTCCTGTCACACCCAACATAGCCTGGAAACCCAAAAAAAGTTAGTATTGGTCTTTTTCCACATAGATATATGTATCTATGTGGGCATCTATTTTTGTGCTACTTTTGAATTCAGATTTAAGATATCTTGGACTTTCTGATTGTGAAATCCCATTTTTGGGGAAATTTACCATAAAATGACATTAGACAAGGCAGTTAATGGATGGAAACTATTCATATATGAGTTTATACAATTACCACCTAAAATATTTGCACAAAGAATACACATAGTATAATAATACCATTTTGTAACAAAATTGCGTTTCGTTTGGAATTGGTATTCTGTCGGCAACACCTTGTTGCTAGGAAAGGGGTCAATTTATAACATTGACTCAGTAAATGAGCATAACCTGCCTGATTCGAATATTGAATTCAGTGCAGTCAACCATGTGGAAAACACTGTTTTGTTTGTGTTAGTTCAAACAGCTGGTCATTAATGCAGGAACTATCTCTAGAGTGAAGTGCTACTGGACATGAATGGCTTCTTGATTAATGCTGGTCATGGAAAGGTTCTTCATCAAGCAATGATGCTCAGAGCAGAATAATACACCATGATTTGACGGTGCTCTAACAGGGTGCTATGTCATTGTGTCACAAAGCAATTGAGGTTATTATGGGGCAGGGTAGACAGACGGGACAGCAGGGTTACCAGACCGTGGCATTTTTTCGAAATACAGGCCTGACCTACTTAGAGATATTCTCGCTGGCTGGCAGCTGCACACTACAAGAAGTCTCCCGATAGGTAGAAGCTGTTGCTAGGAGGAATTATCATGCCCTATTCTGCACAGATACTTGATGATTGAATGATAAAAGCTGACTGGAATTAAGTAGATTTGGCTGATGATTATGCAGATTTATTTCACTTTCTTTACTCTATCATTATCGAGAGAAGTAAACACCATTTCACTAGCTTTTGCTGCAGTATGTTGACTGGGTTAAGCCTTAGGAACCCTTTTCACTGGTCACTGCATATAGTAAGCCAATAGCAGAGTAGCATAGCAACAATTTGTTTTGAAAGAATAAATTTACTTTTGTGTGGGATTTAACAAGTTAATGCAGCTGTTGTAATCATGAACACAATCATATCAATGAAACACCTTGGGGCTCATGTATGAAAAGTGTCATATGTGCAGATTAAGACCAGACAGCCTTACGCTGCACAAGATTCATGTAAAAGCCTGATGCTGGATAAGAAATCTGTATTTTAAGACTGTCCAGTTGTATTTTATACTTATTAGTTGGCTTATTATACTCCGGAAAAGTGGGAGAAAATTGTTGGGTTAATATTCTTTTTGGTGCGTGAATTATCGGTGCAAGACCATGACCCATTTGTCATACTAGTTGTAGAAGTGCCCGAAAACTGTCTGAAGCCCTTTACAAATGAGGTGGAGACAGTTCTTTAGTACAAATTATGACATAATTCCCTCGTAAAAAGAAAAAATATCAAACCCATATAGTACAGAGTGAACTATTCGTTCACAGACGTTTCACAGAATTTTGCCATATTTTTATATTCTGCACCATCAAATATACATCATTGTTTTTATATTTCTGTGTACAGACCTATATGAGGGCTTGTTTGCTACATAACACTTCTGAGTCATGGAATAATAGTTTTTATATTTTGATAGTTCAGGAATTTTGGGACCCGTTGATTGTTTGTTTATTTTTATTTGTGTTTTACAGAAAGGGGTGATTTGAGCTTTTAATTTTTTTTTCTTATTTTTTTTTAATTTTTTTAATCTAATTTTTTTTTCACTGTATTTTCTGGCCTCATGTGCTACTTGAACCCAGATCACTTACTACTATATTGCAGTATATTGTAAAGTCAGTGGATTTGTAAAATAGTCTGCCAACAGCAGAATATGAGCCTGCTCTATACATTCTTAACTGACATGGCATGATGCAGAGGTATGTCACATGTACTTAAGCTGTTAAAACTTTTTTTTCTTGTCAACCCAAAAAAGTCTTTCCCATAAACGAACACATTATTTTTAAATTACTGTATTTTTCGGACTATAAAGCGCACCGGAGTATAAGCCGCACCATCAATACATGCCTGATGAAACGTCTAGATTCATATATAAGGCGCACCGGATTATAAGGCGCACCTGATTATAAGGATGGATGACCAGCAGGTGGCAGACCTGTGCTCAGTTCAAGGCAGCTGTTGTCTGTAAGTACGGTTCATATATAAGGCGCACTGGACTATAAGGCGCACCTTTGATTTCTGAGAAAATCAAAGGATTTTTTGTGCGCCTTATAATACGGTACTAAATCCTTCACCGAGACACCCATTACATATGTATCCCTGTATGTAAAAAACAACATGAACAGGTATATAGTATTAGAAAAAAATATGTTAACCAGTGTGAACTGTAATTCAAAAGATATAACACCACATCTCTGTAATACCTACTTTACCATTGGATATTGAGATCCAGTAACAATTGCTAACTACTGTATAGAACTATACCAGTTTCAGTCTTTCTATGTCATTGCTTAATTTTAATTTTTATAGCTTGAAGCATAAACTGACAACATAAATGAACCAAAAAAAAAAAACACCTATTAGGATGAATAAATGCCTCTTCACTATCACTATCTTTCAGATACTTTTATGAGTTTGGACACTTGGAATCTTAATAGTGTCACTAGTCTGAAACTTTTGTGTGAAATGCTGTCAAACAGTAAAAGTGACAATTACAGTAGATGTTTCCAATCATTTTGAGGCTTGCTTTCAGATGACACACTCTAAGAAATCACAGCCCGAGCTTTGTTTGAAATGAATTTCTATGTGGCATTGTACAGTGCAAAGTCATAATAATTATATTAACCTTAAAATGTTGTGCCTCTTTCATTGGCAATATATTTATCATTGAAATATTGGTTAACTATTTTTCTTTTTGCAAAAATCAGCACCATTAATTGTCTTTTTCTTTAAGAAAAAGTCTTTTTCTGAATTTTTGTAATAAGGTTTGGAAATATTGTATTTTATTTTATTTCAAGACATTGTACAGTTATAGATTTAACTAAACTAATGACTGTGCTGTTTGTGTGTTTTTGAGCACTTCAAACATCTTTCACAGTAGAAGTAGGGGAAAAGTAGATTAAAATGACTTTCAAAAAAACTTATAGCAGAAGATGTTTTAATGAAGAAAGATTCAAGAAAGATTAAATCACAGTTTTTTTTTTATTTATCAAGTGAATTAATATACACAAATTCTGTTTTTCTTTCAGAACTGCCCAGTGGTTCTTCACAAAAATTTTTTTGGGACGTTGAATTCTCTTTTGCGGGATTTTATATGGAATCGGAAAGGGGCACGTATAAAGCTAGAGAAACTGTATACACGGATAGAAAAGGGGGGACTAGCAATCCCTGACCTTCTGAGCTACTTTTTGGCTGCACAATGGGTAAATATTAATGACTGGGATAGGGAAATAATAAATTATATAATAGGGAGTAAATATGATTTTGTCAAGATTTATGGTCTTTTTGGTCTTTGAACTTAGATAGCATACTTATTTAATTGTTAAGTAAAATTGGAAGCCAAGAAAAAAATTAATTAATGGAAGTTTATAGGGGATACATTCCTCTCAAAATATTAATAAAATTTAAGCAAATTAGTTAAGCCATTTACACAGCCAGGTCCAGATGACTCCCCACTCAAGTATTACAACAAATTCTAGTAACCTCTACTTCCTGAATTTCTCAATGTATGAAATAACCACCAAGGCTACTCTACTTATCTCTGCATTCCTGAATTACACTGACACCCAAAGAGGGCAAGGATAGCACATGAAGTAGTAGGCTAAGGCCTTAGCACACCACCCCAAACCTTTTCTTATCAAACTTGTATGCTTTCATTCCAACCAAGGAGGACAGATAAAACAACATCAGACTGATTAACTCAATTCTTCATAACCATGTGAAGGGCACCCCTCTAGTTTTGTTGGTGACAGATGCGGATTAAGCATTTGAATAGGTCACACATGGAAACTGTATTTTCAAATGGCACCAAACTTTATTGACTCATATGCTTATACTAGTAAAACCAATGAATAGAAGCAAAATATAAAAACATGTGAATAGACCAGTGCATTATTAAAGAGATCAGTCCTAGTCACAGATATAGTTCCACAGTCTGAGGCCCCTTGCAGTGCTGTAGACCATTGTAAAAATGTTGTTGCTATTTGAGAACACCATTTCCATCTGTGTCCCGAGAATTTAGTGTAGCAGGTCTATACTCACGTTTTTATCTTACCACCTATTCTTTTTTGCCCTGTTATACCAAGGACAGACCTTTTGCACCTACCGTTCCATCCATTATACTGAAAGGTATGCACACACAATTTTGATTAAACCAGGTTAGCCAGTACTTAATGAGGAAGGTTCTCTTTTGGTTCTACTTCTTGGTAAAATTCATAGGAGACATTTATTCCCGGTACTTAGACCAAAGCACCATCTTAAGATTTAATGGAGAAATCTCACCTACTTTTCTGAGCCATAGTGAAACCCACAGGACTGTTCCATCCCTTTACCCTACTTATACTAACTTTGGAAAAACAAATTCATGATATTACGCAAGCCTAAAAATGGACATAGCTGTATCATTCACCATGAGACCATCTCCTTTCATATATTATTATTTGCCCTGCTGATAATCATATGGTAACCAGCTAATCCCCATGGAAACTTTTAGGCTACATTCACACGATGTATGCCCACCGTACTATGGTACTGCGGAGAGGAGCATGGGATCAGCGCAGCTCACCCCCGCCCCTCTCCATAAGAATATACAGTGCACGGCGCCATATTCCGTAGAAAGACAGGACATGTCATGCTCTACGTTTGATAAATGTGGACCATGTGGTAATAAATGCCCCTATAAGCAAGGTTAGTTAATTATTGTTTTTATAGACAATCTCTGAACACACGTGGGGAGGAACAGGAAGTGAGTTTGAGCTACCACACAACCTTCAGTATGACACTTGTTCACAACTCTGAACAGCTCAAAGTCCCCTTTCACCAGCCTCAGTGAAACAGAACCTTATCTGTACAGTAGACCGCCACCAATTTACCAATTTCTTATTTGACATGAGAGAGAGATTACACTGAATGTAGATTTCAGCCGTAGTACTACATGTATGAGCAATTCAGTGCGTAAAGTACCTTATGCTAGACTGAAGGGGAAAAAAGTTAGTCCACACTTGCATATCCTTTTGATGTGATGGTAAATAATTCTCCCAGGGGTAATTCTAAGTAAAGTATTTGTGCCGAGACAGGTCTGTGGAAGTCTTAGGTGCAATTACTTGACTAATATGCTAATTTTCTAAAGAGGCTACAGGGGCATGGAGTAGCTGGAGCTGAGGCTACACGGCACAGCTACTCCATGACCCAGTAGCCTTTTTGATCCTCCTACCAGCATATCTTTGGCACGCAGCTATGAGGAGCTGTGCGCCCTTATCCGCGAAGCCAGAGTTCTGTGTATTCGCAGTAGCTCTGGCTTCAGAGCAGTAACCATGCAGCCACAGGTTTGCTGTTCTGCACATGTGCAGAACGCCGGCTTCACGAACGAGGGCGCGTAGCTCCTCATAGCTGCATGCCAAAGATATCTGGTAGGAGGATCAAAGAAGCTACTGGGGCGTGGAGTAGCCACGCCATGTAGCCTCAGCTCCGACTACTCCATGCCCCAGTAGCCTCTTTAAAAATTAGTATATTAGGCAAATAAAAGTTATAGAAAGATTGCGGGGACGTGAGGATTAGCACTTAAAAGGGCTATCCTCACATTCAATAGAGCCACCTACCACTCAATCTACCTTAATAGGTAAATTGCTGTTGTTAGGTTTCCTTTAAGTAAGAATACCCAGGTGAGTTGGTCGAAACTTATCTAATCTTTCTGATAACTTATCTAATACAGCTGTGTATTTTTCTGATTTATGGTATGAACCTCAATTCTTTTGAATTCAGTTTGTTAAACACAAATATGAACCTGAAACAAATCCAAGACTTACTATTAACCTGAAAATTTACAATTTCTACAGAGATTTATTTAAGAAACTGTCAAAGCACATTTTTTTCTTTTACCAACTAAAAATACCTTCCGGGCACAAAAGTCATTTATTTATAATGTAGACATAAAGTACTGACAAGATCAATCCTGCAATGTACACATTGTACGTTTATTTCTGAGAACATCTAAAATAAATGCAGGTAGCAGATAAATCACATTTTACAGATAATATTTAGTATATATTGCTTCAGTATTTTTATATGTAATATGTAGTGAATATACAGAATCTCTCCTCTGAAGGTAAAAAGGTTACTGTTTAGTGGACAAAATATTCTATTGAATTTGCTAGAAGCATGCATTGGAAATCTACACTCACCGGCCACTTTATTAGGTACACCTGTCCAACTGCTCGTTAACACTTAATTTCTAATCAGCCAATCACATGGCAGCAACTCAGTGCATTTAGGCATGTAGACATGGTCAAGACAATCTCCTGCAGTTCAAACCGAGCATCAGTATGGGGAAGAAAGGTGATTTGAGTGCCTTTGAACGTGGCATGGTTGTTGGTGCCAGAAGGGCTGGTCTGAGTATTTCTGAAATTGCTGATCTACTGGGATTTTCACGCACAACTATCTCTAGGGTTTACAGAGAATGGTCCGAAAAAGAAAAAACATCCAGTGAGCGGCAGTTCAGTGGGCGGAAATGCCTTGTTGATGCCAGGGGTCAAAAGGAGAATGGGCAGACTGGTTCGAGCTGATAAAAAAAGGCAACAGTGACTCAAATCGACACCCGTTACAACCAAGGTAGGCAGAAGACAGTACAAACTTTGAGGCAGATGGGCTACAGCAGCAGAAGACCACACCGGGTGCCACTCCTTTCAGCTAAGAACAGGAAACTGAGGCTACAATTTGCACAAGCTCATCGAAATTTGACAGTAGAAGATTGGAAAAACGTTGCCTGGTCTGATGAGTCTCGATTTCTGCTGCGACATTCGGATGGTAGGGTCAGAATTTGGCGTCAACAACATGAAAGCATGGATCCATCCTGCCTTCTATCAACGGTTCAGTCTGGTGGTGGTGGTGTCATGGTGTGGGGAATATTTTCTTGGCACTCTTTGGGCCCCTTGGTACCAATTCAGCATTGTTGCAACGCCACAGCCTACCTGAGTATTGTTGCTGACCATGTCCATCCCTTTATGACCACAATGTACCAAACATCTGATGGCTACTTTCAGCAGGATAATGCGCCATGTCATAAAGCTGGAATCATCTCAGACTGGTTTCTTGAACGAAGAGAAAATAGTGGGGGATTTTTTAAGAGCCAGGTGCCAAAGTGTGTGCACAAAAAAGGGGGGAGGGGGTGTGTGTTAGGGTGGAGTTGCAGCGTCAGACCCCAGAGCTGGATGGGGATCCAGATAAAATGTGCAGTGATAAGGAAAAAACGGGGTCGAAGTAGTAAGACGCGCTACATTCAAAGTGGAGTATTGAGGGTTTTTTATTTTTATTTTAGAATGTGACTACGCGTTTCAACGCCGTAATGGCGTCTTCATCAGGTCAAACACTGTAAAATTGCATAATACAAGACAAAAACAGAAAACAGAACATAACATGTCATGGTTAGTAATTAGTAATTAGTAAGCATGAAGGCATACGATTTGGTACAAACAATGGTTAAAACAATGGTAAAAACAATGGTACAAGACAATGGTACAAAAAGGGGAATATAATGTAGGGGTAATGGGATTATGGGTTGGAAAATAAATAAATAAATAAATAAATAATTAGATTAAATCAATGATGGTAATGGATGATAATGGTAATGATAAATATACAAATGAACAGTTGATTCTATTAAAGTGTTATATAATATATATATAATATGTAATATTATTATTATATGTAATATAAAGCCTCTATTAAAGTATGTAATATAATAAAATAAAAGCCTCCATGGATGAGTGGATAAACAGGCAAATGGTTGGTAACAAATAAAAGGATGAAAGGTGGAATGTGGTCGCAAAAGAGGTACCTGCAGGAAGTCCTGCTGTTTGTGTGGCAGGTTCTGTGCTGCCTAAAAGTCCGTTCCTGGTGAGGGAGGAAAGGGTACAATGAGGCTGGTGGGTTTTTTTTAGAATGGAGAGGTTTTTAAAACAGTGCAGGTTAGGTTCGGGGGGAGGGGGGGGCGTTTGGAGAGCACTTACCGCGATGTGTGTGCAGCGAAGAGATGGCTGCGTGCTGACTCTGGCGCGGGATGGACTGGAAGCGCGCCGAGGAGACACGCGTGCGCGGGTCTCAGAACGGAGACGGGGAGAGAATGAGTGGGAGTAAGGGATATGATTGGATGAAGATTCAATTGGCTGGAGAGTGATCTGTTTGGTAAAACTGTTGGTTAATAAGTAATCGAATGTGATATAGAGTTGGCTATGAAAGAGTGAGATTTGTATTAAAAATGAGATGGTCAAGGATGGAGTACAAACGGCTGATATTTAAGATACTGTGTGACAGTATGTCATGGGGTGAATTTAATGTTGCATGAGCCAAATCAAGATTATGCAAAATGAAAATGATTATATAGATAAATAAATAAATAAATAAATACATAAGTGTATAAGTATAGATAGAATTGAATAGATGAAATAGCAGGTAAATAAATGAATAATTATTTTGAGTATTTGATTGAGTATCTTGGGCTAAGTCAGGTGCGTGAATGAATTAATCACATATGTATATGCACATATGTAGAGTATACACTCAGTATAGAATGTATAGATAAATAAATATATAATTGTGAATACAAATGGAAAATAATTATAAATATGATTATAAGATATATAAAAAAAAGCAAAAAATTACAATACTAATGATACCATATAGAAAATAGAGTATGCATACACCCGTATCAACTCCAAATATAGAATAAAATGGAATATAAAATAAAAATAAAATGACAAAGGTGCTAATTTGTGTGAGGATGCATAAATAAATAATAAATAAATAATACCATATACAATATACAGTCTACACACATACACCCGTATAATGCAAAATACAATATACAATAGCAGGCACTAGTATATACACATACGGTGGGGGTTAGAATGATGTTTCGACCATATCATTTAGGCCAGCGGGTGAAAGGGTGTCCAATTTATAGATCCAGTATGATTCGCGTTGGCGCAGTCTCTGGAATCTGTTGTTGGTGGTGGGGGGTATTTCTTCAATCGGAGTAATCCTGATGCCGCTGAAATCCTGAAACGACTCCACTCCCAACAACATCCCAGACCACCCTGCTCGCTCATTGTCCAAACCTGACCTTGCCCGATCCATCCATCCAACAAATCCAGAAAATAATAACAACATCACCCACCACCAACGACAAACATCAACAACAACAAAAAAACCTAATCACAACCGAAATAACAACCGAAAAGCGCCTCTCATCCAAACCCACCCGACCAAAAACAGAACCTTCAAAAAAAACACTATACCAACACTACCCCCCAGCACTACGAACACTGTCCCCACCACCCATCTACTCCAAACCCCCATACCCAATCCACCAATAATCATTCCACCTTCTACCCCCCAAACTAACCGCCTAGGCCCCATTCCCCTTAATGCCTTTAAAACCTCCCCGCCACCACCATCATCCATACAATTTATGATCCCACAGACAACCTCAATCTATCATTATTGTCGACCCATGACGAACCCCAATCGCCTACTCAATCTCTCCCCATACCCCCCGAGATACCCTCCACCTCCAGTACCTCTTCCATGGAGTCTTTTTTAGCCCTTCCCACCCACCTTTCCCGATCCCCAAGTCTCTCCCCCCACACCACCTCCCTACCCTTACTCCCAATCCTAACCAGCCCAATCAAAATAACACAATTTTTCTCTCTGAGCCACAAAACCTCTACCACAATAAAAAGAAAAGTAGACCACGAGGCTGCCGTGGCGGAACCATTAAAAGAAGAACCAGCAGCCAAAAGCACAAGAACCCAATAAATACAGAACCACAACCCAACCAACCTCACCAACCCATCAAGATTTTTAATCTTTCCGAATACATCCTCCAACAGAATGATATCGACCTCCTTTCCAAAGGCCTATCCTTCTGTCCGACCGCCCCTGCAGACGACTTCCAACTCTTTTTAGACCTCAACACCTTCATCCGCAAACTCACCCTCAATCGTCATTTCGCCATTCAATCTGTCCAAACCGCAACACGCATGTCCACAACCCCAGTTTCTGACCCACCCCTTCATTCCCCCACAACTCCCGCCCCTATTCCAGTTCAGGTCCACCCTCCCTCCCACTTCTATCCCCTTCATCACAAAGGCCCGGCCATTGACACCTTTTACAACTTAGCCCTTGATGACCTCAAAAAACTACCTCAAAAAACCCCACAAGGGTCTAACCACAACCTCTCCTCTGCAGAAAAGAGAGCAATCAAGTCCCTTAGGGACAATACTACCATCATTATAAGACCGGCCGACAAAGGAGGAGGCATCGTAATCCAAGACCGTCCCGATTACATTGCTGAAGCGCACAACATTTTGTCAAACCTATATTTCTACGAACCCCTACCGGCAAACCCTCTACCAACTGACTACACCACTTACACTAAACTGATTCACCAAGCCTCCTCCCAAAACCTGCTTAGCAAAAAAGAAAAACAATTCCTTACCGTCAACAACCCACCGCTTCCTTTTTTCTACCACTTACCCAAGATCCACAAATCCCTCACTAACCCACCCGGCCGCCCCATCATCTCTGGTATCAATTCCCTTACCTGCAATCTGTCACATTACATAGACCTCCACCTCCAACCCTTCGTCCTACAGTTACCATCCTATCTGAAAGACTCTACCCAACTCATCAACGAACTCCTACTACTCAATAACCCCACCGACCCCCAAAGAAACCGCAAAACCTGGTCACTCCTAACAGCTGATGTTTCAGCATTATACTCTAACATTCCACATGATCTAGGAATCAAATCTGTTGAAAAATTTCTACTATCCAACTCTAAGATGCCTCCAGTACAGACTGCCTTTCTTCTCGAAAGCATCAACTTCATTCTTCACCATAACTCCTTCTCCTTCGAAAACCACATCTACCGCCAGACTAAAGGATGCGCAATGGGCACAAGATTTGCCCCATCTTATGCAAACCTATATATGGGCACCTTCGAAAAAGAACACATCCTTGGCCATAATCGCTTTCACAACCACATCATCTTCTTCCGCCGATATATCGATGATCTGTTTTTCATCTGGGAAGGCAACATAGACACAGCCACTGATTTCATCAACTATCTGAACAACAACAACATGGGCCTCAGCTTCACTCACAATTTCTCAACTACCAAAATCGACTTCCTGGACCTCACAATTCAACTTAGCAATACAGGCACCATCTCCACCAGCACACACTTTAAATCCGTAGATGTCAACAGTTATTTGGATTTCCACAGTGCACACCACACCCCATGGCTCCGCAATATCCCCTATGGACAATTCAAACGCATCAGAAAAAACTGTACAGACACTACCACCTTCATCACCCAGGCCAAAGTTCTTAAACAAAGGTTCAAAGACAAACATTACCCCAAAAAACTGGTACAAGACGCATACACCAAAACATTATCCCTCAGCCAAAACCAATGCCTTCAACCAAGCAGCCTAACACCACACCAGCAACAAAATAAAAAAACCCCTCCACTAAATTTCATCGCAACATACAACACCAGCCACAGCAACATCAAACGCATCCTGACAAAACATTGGCCCATTTTACTTAGCGACACACACCTCAAACTCTCCCTGCCCAACCGACCAGCAGTCACTTTCAGAAGAGCCAGAACCCTTCGCAACATACTTGCCCCCAGCAAACTCAAAACTACTACCAAAACCCAATCGACCACTTTTCTGACCCTCAAAGGATCTTATAAGTGCGGCACACCCAGATGCCTTTGTTGCCTAAACATCCAGCAAAAAAGAAAATCATTCACCTCAACCACCACCGGTGAGTCTTTCGAAATCCTCTCCCTCCTCAACTGCCACTCATCATTTATCATCTATCTCCTGGAATGTCCATGCAACCTGCAGTACATCGGTAGAACAACCCAAGAACTTCATATCAGAATGAACAATCACAGGTCCAACATCATCAACGGCTACGTGAAACATAGCGTTTCAAGCCACTTCGCTCTCAAACATGACAAGGATTTCAGCGGCATCAGGATTACTCCGATTGAAGAAATACCCCCCACCACCAACAACAGATTCCAGAGACTGCGCCAACGCGAATCATACTGGATCTATAAATTGGACACCCTTTCACCCGCTGGCCTAAATGATATGGTCGAAACATCATTCTAACCCCCACCGTATGTGTATATACTAGTGCCTGCTATTGTATATTGTATTTTGCATTATACGGGTGTATGTGTGTAGACTGTATATTGTATATGGTATTATTTATTTATTATTTATTTATGCATCCTCACAAAAATTAGCACCTTTGTCATTTTATTTTTATTTTATATTCCATTTTATTCTATATTTGGAGTTGATATGGGTGTATGCATACTCTATTTTCTATATGGTATAATTAGTATTGTCATTGTTTGCTTTTTTTATATATCTTATAATCATATTTATAATTATTTTCCATTTGTATTCACAATTATATATTTATTTATCTATACATTCTATACTGAGTGTATACTCTACATATGTGCATATACATATGTGATTAATTCATTCACGCACTTGACTTAGCCCAAGATACTCAATCAAATACTCAAAATAATTATTCATTTATTTACCTGCTATTTCATCTATTCAATTCTATCTATACTTATACACTTATGTATTTATTTATTTATTTATCTATATAATCATTTTCATTTTGCATAATCTCGATTTGGCTCATGCAACATTAAATTCACCCCATGACATACTGTCACACAGTATCTTAAATATCAGCCGTTTATACTCCATCCTTGACCATCTCATTTTTAATACAAATCTCACTCTTTCACAGCCAACTCTATATCACATTCGATTACTTATTAACCAACAGTTTTACCAAACAGATCACTCTCCAGCCAATTGAATCTTCATCCACTCATATCCCTTACTCACACTCATTCTCTCCCCGTCTCCGTTCCGAGACCCGCCACCTCTTCAACCCAATGAGGCTGTCCATCAATATAAAAAAACGTGTGTCTCCTCGGCGCGCTTCCAGTCCATCCCGCTCCAGAGTCAGCATGCAGCCATCTCTTCGCTGCACACACATCGCGGTAAGTGCTCTCCAAACATCCCCCCCCTCCCCCGAACCTAACCTGCACTGTTTTAAAAACCTCTCCATTCTAAAAAACCCCACCAGCCTCATTGTACCATTTCCTCCCTCACCAGGAACGGACTTTTAGGCAGCACAGAACCAGCCACAGAAACAGCAGGACTTCCTGCAGGTACCTCTTTTGCGACCACATTCCACCTTTCATCCTTTTATTTGTTACCAACCATTTGCCTGTTTATCCACTCATCCATAGAGGCTTTTATTTTATTATATTACATACTTTAATAGAGGCTTTATATTACATATAATAATAATATTACATATTATATATATATTATATAACACTTTAATAGAATCAACTGTTCATTTGTTTATTTATCATTACCATTATCATCCATTACCATCATTGATTTAATCTAATTATTTATTTATTTATTTATTTATTTTCCAACCCATAATCCCATTACCCCTACATTATATTCCCCTTTTTGTACCATTGTCTTGTACCATTGTTTTTACCATTGTTTTAACCATTGTTTGTACCAAATCGTATGCCTTCATGCTTACTAATTACTAATTACTAACCATGACATGTTATGTTCTGTTTTCTGTTTTTGTCTTGTATTATGCAATTTTACAGTGTTTGACCTGATGAAGACGCCATTACAGCGTTGAAACGCGTAGTCACATTCTAAAATAAAAATAAAAAACCCTCAATACTCCACTTTGGATGTAGCGCGTCTTACTACTTCGACCCCGTTTTTTCCTTATCACTGCACTGGTTTCTTGAACATGACAATGAGTTCACTGTACTCAAATGGCCTCCACAGTCACCAGATCTCAATCCAATAGAGCATCTTTGGGATGTGGTGGAACGGGAGATTCGCATCATGGATGTGCAGCCGACAAATCTGCGGCAACTGTGTGATGCCATCATGTCAATATGTAAAATCTCTGAGGAATGCTTCCAGCACCTTGTTGAATCTATGCCACAAAGAATTGAGGCAGTTCTGAAGGCAAAAGGGGGTCCAACCCGTTACTAACATGGTGTACCTAATAAAGTGGCCGGTGAGTGTATCTATAACATAGATAGAATTTGTGAAAATCATATTAAATTCATATTTTTCATGATTTGTATAAATAATTATTTCTTAATCAATAGCAGGTGACAATACAGTAAAGCTTTACAAACTAAGACCAGTCTTAAATAGTACGGTTTTAGACTGGCGTCTGATGCTGGATGATAAAGCAAGCATAGTTTAATGGTCACTAGAGGAAATTTGCCATGCTTTTTGTGGTAGAGTAACTAATAATTCTTCTTCCTTGTGACAACATCATTGGGTTACTGGTAATTCATCCCCCAAAAACTCCAGTTACATCCACACTCTCCTTTCCTTGTGGTATCTCACATCTGGTACATGCATCAGAGAGGAGGGAGACATTGCTATGACAGCATTAGTGGATTTGAATGCATATGTTTTTGGAAACTGAATCGGACGGAAAGCCTTCCCCTGCATAGCATTTATCGGACCCATTGATGAGGTCACTGACCTATTTTACATGTTTATACTGGGACAAAAATTTTGGATCTTGCAGTTATAGGACAATAACGGGAGACAGCAAATGGGAGGTAGGAAAGATTATGAAGGGGAGTAACATGGGGCTCACTCACAATTAGATGAGATAATCAGGTGACAGGTGTCCTATAAAGATACAAATAAAAATCTCAAATAGTAGTAAAAGAAACTAGACACTAGGCCACATTAATTAAAATGTTTGCACAATTTTTTTGTCTGACTTTACACTAAAAAGAACATGCAAATTTGGTGTATGTGTATTTATAAATTGTCTGCGCCAGTTTTGTGTTGCTGGTGCTCGGGGTTTGCTCCACATTTATTACTGACGTGCACCAGGCTAATGAAGACCGTGCACCAGTTTTGATGAATCAGGTGCACTCTGCACACTTCACAGACACACTGCACATAGTGCAGTTTTCTCTACGTTTGATAAATGTGGACCATGTGGTAATAAATCCCCCTATAAGCTAGAGTAGATCATGTGCTCCATCACAGAGAGAAATGGAAACTAGAGATCCACCTCCTGAAAATTAGCTCAGTTTCCAGCAGAAAGTACTCCATAATTGTGGCACAACTAATAATGTGTATTGTGATGAAAATCCTGACAATCTATTCTCTCTAATTATGAGTGAATTGTGATGCAATTTCTCAAGAATATATCAAACTAGAATAGACTACATGTTTCACAGAATCTAATGATGAATGACTAATATGTAGTATTTTAGAGTGGATGTCTTGGTTTGCACCAGAAAAACAGTGTGGTGTTCAGTCTTGCTGTTTAGGACATACTGATGGTAGATTATCCTCACAAACGTGCTTGTTACCTTTAGGGGTTGCTGATACTAGCTTTTCTTACTTTCTGGGTTTCAGAATTCACAAAACAAATATGTAAATGAGCCTGAGGTGCTTAGGATGACGTCACCTGAGCACCTTATGGCTCCACCGTCCACTACATTATGCACACACCACCACCCCACCACTCAATATGCACACCTCATCCCGCCTGATCTTCTCAAACAGCATGTGACATCAGCCGGCTGTCTTCAAATCATGTGGCTGCGCAAGTAAAGGATGTTATTGAGCATGCACCAGATTTGCTGACAGCCGACTGACGTCACCTGCTGTCTGTGAAGAGCGGACTGGACAAGAGGTGCATATTGCGTGGCAGGGGAAGGGCATGCATAATTTAGTAGACGGCAGAGCCATGAGGCGGTCAGGTGACGTCAGCCTGAGCGCCTCAGGCTCATTTACATAATTATATACAGTTCTTTGTAAATGTTGTGCCTTGAAAGTTAGAGAAACCTGTGCCAGCAACCCCTAGAGTTAATGAGCACACTTGTGAGGGCAGTCTACCATTAGTAATTTGACTAATTTAAGATCGAATTTTGGTGCATTTTGGTCCATATATCTTCCCAATATAATAGAATGCTGTGTATTGTATATATTTATGTTGGGCAGTAAGCATGCTTACATCTGTGTGAATATTTGTGGTGAGTGTGCATGTACAAACCAGAAGTTTACATACAGTACATAAGAAGACACACATGCATGGTTTTTCTCACCATTTGACATGAAATCAGATTAATCCATTTCTGTTTTAGGTCAATTAGTCTTGCAAAAATTATTGATATTTGCCAAAATTACAGAATAATGAAAGAGAAAATTTTTAAGGCATTTTATTATCTTCACAAGATCTTTTTGGACCAAAATCCGTTCATCTCTTGGATACAAAACCTGTCTACTTCCTGAGCTGGATGATGGCTGGACATTCTCATCTTGTTTGTACTTGTGAATAATTATTTAATTGTTTCTACAGGTAAACAAAGTACCTTCAGGTATCTGGAAATCACACCAAAGGATGAATTCTCTTACTGATATCTCGCTCATTTATTTAGACTCTTCCATGATGTTACACAAAGAAGCAGTGTGTTTAAGGTATGCCTTCAAATACAAAGGTATATCTGTAATAAACTCAACTTAAATCAACTTAAATAATGTTGCCAATAAAGCTATCAAAAGCTTCTAAAGACATGACAACATCATATGAGCTGTCCAAAATTGTTTAAAGGCATAGTAATCTTAGAGTATGTAAACTTTTGTCTTTGCAGAAAATAATAAAAATGCCTTAAAACATATTGGGGCAGATTTATCAAGCAGTCTGAAAGTCAGAATATTTCTAGTTGCCCATGGAAACCAATCACAGCTCCCCTTTAAAATATTCATGAGCACTGGTAAAATGAAAGCTGAGCTGTGATTGGTTGCCATGGGCAACTGGAAATATTCTGACTTTCAGACTGATTGATAAATCTGCCCCATTCACTCTCTCATTTTTCAGGCATTTGACAAATATAAATAATTTTGGTAATCTTAATTGACCTAAAAAGGGAAATGGTTTATTCTGATATCGTGTATTTTTATATAGTCTATGTAAACTTCTGGTTTAAAGTGTATTTTTATAAATGTTTGTGTGCCTTGTGGGAGATTTGGCCCAGTAGAGACCGTGGTAGCGGGGTGCTGTGATGCAGTTCACGACAGTGACACCAAAGTACAGTCCAAAACAGGTCTAGCCTGCGTTTATTTAATCAGGAATCAAAATAAAACAGCCTTCACATTCAGGCATCAAAACAAAATAATATCCTACCCGTCAGGGTACTAACTAAACAATTGGTTCTCTGACTCACCACTAAGAAAATCACTTGGCTGCTCCAGGCACAGAGGTCAGTGCTGTGTGCTCTCCAGCCTCCTTCCAGAGAGAGACAACATTCTGAGCACTGCTGAGCGGCTTTATTAGCCTGATTGGCTGTTCCCACCACCTGTGTCCAAGGTGCTGGACAACACAACCTCAGCACTAAGGCCTTGCATAATAGCAAAACCTAGGGGAAACATACCGCCCATCCACAGTTAACCCCTTCAGTGTCTCACATACCCTCCCCCTCTGTTTGACCCTGTGGGGGCGAACACTTTTGGCCATCAGACAGTGGGTACGAGACAGGGCATCGGCATTCCCATGCAGCTTTCCTGCTCGATGTTCCACCGTGAACTTGAAATTCTGCAGCATTAGGAACCACCTTGTGACCCTGGCGTTCCTCTCTTTGGCCTGACTCATCCAGGTGAGGGGAGAGTGATCGGTCACTAGTGTAAACTGTCGCCCTATCAAGTAGTATCTCAGGGATTCCAGAGCCCATTTTATCGCCAAGCACTCCCTCTCAACGATGCTATAGTTCTTCTCAGGGGGTATGAGCTTGCGGCTCAGGAATGTCACGGGATGTTCCTCACCCTCCACTACTTGGGACAGGACAGCCCCTAAGCCCACGTCAGAAGCGTCAGTCTGCACAATAAAAGTCTTGGTGAAGTTAGGGGTGATCAGTACCGGTCCCTCGCACAAAACCGTCTTAAGTCGCTGAAACGCCCCCTCAGCCTCTTCACTCCACTTTACCATCACCGCCCTGCTACCCTTGGTCAGGTCAGTCAGGGGTGCCGCTATGGTAGCAAAATCGGGTATAAATCGGCGATAATAGCCCACTATGCCTAGGAAAGCCCTCACTTGCTTCTTGCTCATAGGTCGTGGCCACTGCTGGATCGCCTCCACTTTATTTACTTGGGGTTTGATGACACCTCGCCCAATACGGTACCCCAGGTAACGGGCCTCTTCTAGACCCAGTGCACATTTTTGGGGGTTCGCTGTCAACCCTGCTGCCCTCAGGGAGTCTACCACTGCTTGCACCTTGGCCAGGTGACTCTCCCAATCGTTACTATAAACTATGATGTCATCCAGGTAGGCCAAGGCATATCTCCGGTGAGGTTTTAGCACGAGATCCATTAACCTCTGGAATGTGGCGGGAGTCCCATGTAGCCCAAAGGGGAGTACCACGTACTGAAAAAGCCCATCAGGAGTAACAAAAGCGGTCTTCTCTTTGGCCCTGTCAGTAAGGGGTACCTGCCAATACCCTTTCGTCAGGTCAAGGGTGGAGAAGAACCTAGCCTGTCCAAGTCGTTCTATCAACTCGTCAACCCTGGGCATGGGATAAGAATCAAATTTGGACACCTCATTCAACTTCCTAAAATCATTGCAGAACCGTAGGGAACCATCAGGCTTGGGAATCAACACAATAGGACTCGACCAGTCACTTTTAGACTCCTCGATAACCCCCAGGTCTAACATCTGCCTGACTTCTTCGGATATGGCAAGCCGGCGCGCTTCGGGGACCCGGTAGGGTTTTTGGTGTACCCTGATGTGGGGTTCGGTTATGATGTCATGCTTGATGACTGAAGTACGTCCCGGTAACTTAGAGAACACATCCACATTTCGGAGCACAAACTCCTTCGCTTCCTGAATCTGGGCCCTGGAGAGGGACTCCGAGATCCGTACTTCAGGCACCTTGGCATCGGGTACACCTACCTCCGGTGTCCCCTTCTTGGGGACAGACGCTTTTTCTACTCCCACGGCCATCAGGGACTCTCTTTTCCTCCATGGCTTTAGGAGGTTCACGTGGTATATCTGTTCGGGTTTTCTCCTCCCCGGCTGAGATACCCTGTAGGTTACCTCCCCCACTTTCTCCATGACCTCATATGGTCCTTGCCATTTTGCCAAGAACTTGCTCTCAACAGTGGGCACCAGAACTAGCACTCTGTCGCCTGGGTTAAAGGTCCTGAGTCTGGCTGACCTATTGTAGACCCTAGACTGGGCCTCTTGTGCCCTTGTCATGTGCTCCTTTACAAGGGGCATTACCGCCGCTATGCGGTCCTGCATAAGGGAGACGTGTTCTATCACACTACGGTGGGGGGTCCTCTCCTGTTCCCAGGTCTCCTTAGCTACATCCAACAGCCCACGTGGGGAACGGCCATATAACAGCTCAAAGGGTGATAAACCCGTGGAGGACTGGGGAACTTCACGTATGGCAAACATCAAATAGGGCAACAAACAATCCCAGTCCTTCCCATCTTTGCTGACCACACTCTTTAGCATCCCCTTCAAGGTCTTATTAAACCTCTCGACTAGGCCATCTGTCTGAGGATGATACACAGAGGTGCGGAGCTGTTTTACCTGCAGTAACTTACACATCTCCTTCATTACCCTAGACATGAATGGGGTACCCTGGTCAGTCAAGATTTCCTTGGGGAGGCCTGTGCGTGAGAACACCTGGAACAGCTCCCTAGCAATATTTTTGGAGGAGGTGTTCCTTAATGGAATCGCCTCGGGATACCGCGTAGCGTAGTCCAGGATAACCAGGATGTATTGGTGCCCCCTTGAGGATTTGACTATGGGGCCAACCAGATCCATGGCAATCCGTTCAAATGGCACCTCTATGATTGGTAGCGGGACCAAAGGACTCCTGAAGTGGGACACCGGGGCAGTAAGTTGACACTCAGGGCAGGAGCTACAATACCGGTTTACCTCCTCCCACACCCCGGGCCAGAAAAATCTCTGCAGGATCCTCTCTCGGGTCTTCTCAGCACCTAAGTGCCCTCCCAGCACATGTTTGTGTGCCAACTCTAGCACCAGCCTACGGTGAGATTGGGGTACTACAAGTTGCTCAACCTCCTCACCCCGTATCTGGTCGACCCTGTACAACAGTTCCCCAACAATCACCATTCGGGGGTATATTTTGTCAGCCCCTGATATTTGGAGTACCCCATTTATCACCTTAACATTCTCCCGTGCTTTAAACAAGGTAGGGTCCTGTAGCTGTGCAGCCCCAAAATTTTCACGGGAAATCTCAAGGTCCGGCATGTCGGCCACCTCCTAGTGGCCCTCAACCTCACCAGCTAGGACCTCTAGGGGAGAGAATTCATCACATGGGGTCACCCCTACTGCTGGTGTGGGTACATTGGCCTTAAAGGGTTCAGGGGCCAAGGCCGGACACACGTGATGTCCATTATCTGCACCAGCACCTGCGGTGGGTCTTCGTCTCCAGAGGTCCCAAAACACCGGTAAGTCTCTGCCGATAATAGCCTCATGAAACAGGGTCCCCACCACCCCCACTTCATGGGTAATAGTACCACAAGGGGTATGTAGGTTGATGACAGCAGTGGGATATTCGCGAGTGTCCCCATGTATACACAACACTCCCACTTTCCGCCCACTGTATAGTCCAGGATCAACCAAAGTTCCCCGCACCAGGGTGACCAGACTCCCTGAGTCTAGCAAGGCTTCCACTGTGTGACCCCCGATTGTGACCATACACACTTGGGGTTCTGCATCCGTGATCGACTCGGCTGCCAGAACCGGCCAGGCAAACAGTGACACTCGCCGGGTCTGGTTGCAGTCCATTGGCTCCACTGACAGTGGACAGTTGGCAGCAATATGGCCCATTTCATGGCATCGCCAGCACTGGATACGGCTATGACCTCTGTCACGAGCCTCACTGGGTTTCTGGGAATCCACGCCCCCCAATGAACCCCCTCCCAACCTGACATGTCTCCCCTTTTCCGCAGTAGCAGTCTTACCAGATGGTTTGGTGACCCTGTCACTGGCACTGCTTCGTGTGGGAGAGGTAAGTAGAAGGTCCTCCGTAGCCCGATACCTCTCTACTAGGGACACGAGCTCCTCAGCTTTTGTGGGACCGGCCTGTCCAACCCACCGCTGGAGCCGAGAGGGCAGAGAACGGGTGAACTTGTCGAGGACCACTCTCTCTACCATCTGTGCTGGGGTGCAGTCCTCTGGTTGTAGCCACTTCCGGACAAGATGGATCAGGTCATGCATTTGGGAGCGTGGGGGTAATTTTTCTGAGCAAGCCCAAAGGTGGACCCGGCTGGAGCGAACTTGAACGGTGACCCCAAGACGAGCCAGAATCTCCGCCTTTAGCTGGGGGTACTTACGGGCCTCCGCTTCACTCAGGTCGTAGTAAGCCTTCTGCGACTCGCCGGTCAGGAACGGTGCCAGGACATCTGCCCACTGCTCAGCCGGTAACTCCTCTCGCTCAGCTACTCGCTCGAACACAGTGAGATACGCCTCCACGTCGTCGGTCGTCGCCATTTTTTGTAAGGCCTTTTGTACTGCAGCCCGTGCGGAACGCTGGACAACCGGGTACCCTTGCAGACCAGTATGGGACCCCTCAGAAGTCGTCGCTTGTGGTGCTGCCATAAAGCCAGAACATTTTTCCATCATCAGCTGGAACATGGCTCGGGACTCTTCCTGTTGTTGCTGAAGCATGGCTTGCTGCTGGCTGGACCTCTCCTCCTGCTGCTGGAGCATGGCTTGCTGCAGCTGTCGATTAGCCTGGGACTCTTCCAGCTGCTGGCGGGACCTCTCCTCCTGCTGCTGGAGCATGGCTTGCTGCAGCTGTCGATTAGCCCTGGCCTCCTCTTGCAGGTATTTAATAAAGTCCTCCATCTTGGCTTTATCCTGCACTTTGCCTGCTGCTTTCACCCAGGCCATGCAATGTTGCAGGATGTAGCCAGCCTTTCAGGTGTGTGTCTTTTTTGAACTGCCCGCATCCTCCACCATATGTGGGAGATTTGGCCCAGTAGAGACCGTGGTAGCGGGGTGCTGTGATGCAGTTCACGACAGTGACACCAAAGTACAGTCCAAAACAGGTCTAGCCTGCGTTTATTTCAGCAGGAATCAAAATAAAACAGCCTTCACATTCAGGCATCAAAACAAAATAATATCCTACCCGTCAGGGTACTAACTAAACAATTGGTTCTCTGACTCACCACTAAGAAAATCACTTGGCTGCTCCAGGCACAGAGGTCAGTGCTGTGTGCTCTCCAGCCTCCTTCCAGAGAGAGACAACATTCTGAGCACTGCTGAGCGGCTTTATTAGCCTGATTGGCTGTTCCCACCACCTGTGTCCAAGGTGCTGGACAACACAACCTCAGCACTAAGGCCTTGCATAGTAGCAAAACCTAGGGGAAACATACCGCCCATCCACAGTTAACCCCTTCAGTGTCTCACAGCGTGTACATATTGAATTAGTGGAGTTATCCACAGTGTCCCTGAACTATTTTTATACTGCATACAATGTTATTTAATAACATAATTATACATTATATGTACATGGAGCATCTAAGCAATATTGCTGTTGAGTTTGTGTTGGAGAAGGTCAAGAAAGGTCCTTTTTGATAAGTGCGTGGATGGTACTTTACTCCTCTCAATGCCTACTGGTGCAATATGTGTAAATGGAGCCCTGTTATCCAGTAGTTTCTACTAGGAAACTTGTACACAATAATTTTCCAAGTTTTTTGTTTTGTTTTTAAAATCTTTTTATTGATTTTTTCCATTTTATATTGCAGTAAACAGTATCAATATAGTCTAGTTTGTGGAACAAGACTACCTAGTAATGGGGATGGGTGGGTAAGGGCCCATGGGAGGACTAAATGGGTTAAATGGATTTATGGGTTATATCATATAGGGCAGGGGTCTCAAACTCAATTTACCTGGGGGCCGCTGGAGGTAGATTCTGGGTAAGGCTGGGCCGCATGAAGTTTTCCACACAAAATGCTCTTACAAAATATCATTATTCAGATTCAAATGTCATGGCGTCTCCCAGCGCAAGGAAAGCCCCGAGCGGGGAGACGTGTTCTCTCTATGAACGTGTCCTGTGCACCGAGGGGTCCCAAGCTCCTACCGCACTGAGCCCAGTCAGGGACACTCCATCCCCCCCTCTCCCCCCCCCGGTACTTGCCTCCACGTGTCCCTCCCATCGAAGAAGATGAAGTCGCCGCTCTGACCGGCACCAAGTGCGTTCAGAGCGGCGACTTCATCATCTTCAAGTACCGGAGGGAAGCGGATTAACCAGTTACGGGCCCTTTCCTGTTTTTTCATGTCCATTTTTCACTCCCCACCTTCAAAAATCTATAACTTTTTTATTTTTACACGTAAAGAGCTGTGTGATGGCTTGTTTTCTGCGTAACAAATTGCACTTCATAGTGATGGTATTAAATATTACATGCCATGTACTCGGAAGCGGGAAAAAAATTCCAAATGCAATGAAAATGCATTTGCGCCATTTTCTTGTGGGCTTGGATATTACGTCTTTCACTGAGCGCCCCAAATGACATGTCTACTTTATTCTTTGGGTCGATACGATTAAGGGGATACCAAATTTGTATAGGTTTTATAATGTTTTCATACATTTACAAAAATTAAAACCTCCTGTACAAAAATTATTTTTTTTGATTTTGCCAACTTCTGGCGCTAATAACTTTTTTATACTTTGGTGTACGGAGCTGTGGATGGTGTCATTTTTTGCGAAATTTGATAATATGTTCAATGATATCATTTTTAGGACTGTTCAACCTTTTGATCACTTTTTATAGATTTTTTTATATTTTTCAAAATGGCAAAAAAGTGCCATTTTCGACTTTGGGCGCTATTTTCCGTAACGGAGTTAAACGCATTGTAAAAAACGTTATCATATTTTGATAGATCGGGCATTTTCGGACGCGTCAATACCTGATGCGTTTATGATTTTTACTGTTTATTTATATTTATGTCAGTTCTAGGGAAAGGGGGGGTGATTTGAAATTTAATGTTTTTTTATTATAATTTTTTTTTTTACACTTTTTTTTATTTTTATTTATACTATTTTTCAGACTCCCTAGGGTACTTTAACCCTAGGTTGTCTGATCAATCCTATCATATACTGCCATACTACAGTATGGCAGTATATGGGGATTTTCCTCCTCATTCATTACAATGTGCTATCAGCACATTGTAATGAAGGGGTTAAAACGAAATAGCCCTCGGGGGAGCGGCGATCCCAGGTAAGATGGCGGCGCCCATGTGCCGCTATCTTTTTGAGGCTGCCGGCAGCTTTGCCGGCAGCCATCGCTGTGAAAGCACCCGCGATCGGTGCTAGCACCGATCGCGGGTGTTACCAGTAAGCAGGGCCGGCTCCAGGTTTCAGTGGGCCCCTGGGCGACAGAGCCCCAGTGGGCCCCTTAGCAGTGAAATGTGGTGGCATTAATGTGGTGGAATCTTTAGATACAAATATTAATATACAGCTACCCCCCCCCCCCACTGCTTCATTACACAGCACCCCAGGCTTTATTTATTAATTAATATACACCCTCCAGGCTCCATTAATTAATATACACCCCCAGGATCCATTATTAATTAATATACACCCCCCAGGCTCCATTAACTAATTAAATACACATTATTAGTGGCCAGGGAAAAAAAATAAACGCTAACTTACCTCAAGGGCTGCATGCGATTTCTTCTTCATCTCTTCTGGGGCTCGCCGCTCTTCTGCTACATCTTCAGCACAGCGTCTACTGTGCAGCACCTGGGACGCTGGCGGCGTGAAGTCATCACGTCCAGCGCCCTGCACAGCAATAGGCGCTGTGCGGCAGAAATACGGCGACGCCGATGCAATTATGTTCTGCGGGGGTCCGCTTGCGATGCCGCCCCCTGTCAGCTGCGCCGGCAGTGTGAATGAGGCGCGTCTCTCAATTACATCGGCAATAAGCATGCCAATGTAATTTAGTGTTCTTATCTTACCAATGTGTGTTGTGGGCCCCTCTGAGACCTCTGGGGCCCCGGCACCTGCCCGGGTAAGCCGGGTGCTGGCGCCGGCCATGCCGGTAAGCCTTTGCTGCAATATGCAGCAAAGACTTACCGGCTATGGAGAGGGCTCAGCCCGTGAGCCCTCTCCATGCAGCGCGACCCGACCGCCGCCGTGAATACACGGCGGGCGGTGCTTTTCCAGGTGGGGGCCGCAAAATATTGTCCCGCGGGCCGCAGTTGGCCCGCGGGCCGCGAGTTTGAGACCCCTGATATAGGGTAAGGAAATGGGAGAAGTTAATCTCACATTCAATGATGAGGAGAGGATGCGGTATAGGGTAGTATTTAGGGCTCCCTTGAAGATTCCTTGCTGTTTGTTTTACCATACCACAGGGGGCATACTAGATGAGAAAGGGAGGATATCAAATGTGCTTAGAGAACAAGGGAGTTCGGAGAGTCATTACCCTCTTTCTCTTGTAGGAGTGTTTTTCTTAGACTGGTTTTGAAGAATAAGGACCAGGGCTCCAAGAGTTTCTTGTAGGTGCTATGTTTCCTGCGCTGAATTCTTCTAATCTAGCAAGCTGAACAATTTTATTAATCCTTTGTTTTATTAATAAGGGTCTAGATTGTTTCCAATGAGGCGGGATAAAAGATTTGGCAGTGAGTAAAAGGAAGTATAAAAGCTTGCCTGCTTGGTATTTGGTGTATGATTCGGGGTTGAAGTAGAGTTTGGGAGTGATGTGTGGAGCTTTCAGACATGTTTTACGGATTATGGAATCCCAAAATGGTTTTATTCTAATGTGTTCCTACTAAATATGCATGTAGGAGCGAATATCGGAGTCGCATCTCCAGCAAGTGTCTGGGATGTCATTATTAAATTTGTGTAGGGAGCAAGGTGTTTTGTACCATCTTGACGTAAATTTGAAGTTTGTCTCTTGCATGTTGATGCTCTTTTAGGGGCCACAACTAGTCTTTAGGATATGTCTGATTTCCTCAGGTTTAAGTTGTATATTTAATTCTTTTTCCCACGCCGCTATGTACTGTGGGGTAGAGGTACTATCCAGAGTTTTTTTGTATATGGTGGATGTAAGTTTTGGTATTGGTGAGATTTTGTTCAGAAGTTCTTCGAGCCATGTTAAATTCCTGTCAGAAGAGGGGCCTAATTTTGTAAAGTTAGCTGTGATGGGAGAGTATTTTCCAGGCCTAGAAGATGTCCAATCTTTGTTTTGGGAAATGGTGTTTTTCCTATTCCGGGGAATATTGAGGATGTCGTCCAGTTGAGAATCACTGCTTGTGTGAGGGAGTTTTTGTAAGTCACAGGATGGTCTCTGCGGATTGTAGTTTGAGTGAGGGATCTGCCTAAAATTTTCTCTTCTATATATACGTAAGTTTTGGAGTTATAATGTTTATGCCAGTCCCTGAGCCTGGTTAGTTAGACAGCTTTGTAGAATTGTTTGAGATCTGTAAGGCCAAGTTATCCTTTCATACGTGGGCTTGTCATGATTGAGTAGGCCAATTTGTGCCCTTTTTTTGTCCCATATATATGGGAGTGCAGCTTTCCTCAGTGAAACAAAGAAGTGGTGGGGTATCCTGATGGGGAGAAGATGCATCAGGTAAGTTATTTTGGGAACCAACATCATCTTGTAGAGATTGACTCCATGAGATGAAGGGGATCTTCCAATTTTTTAGGGCGTCGAGAATGGTGTTTAGAATGGATTTATAGTTAAGGGCAAACCATTCATTATGTTCTTTTGATATGTTTATCCCCAAATATTTTATATGGGATTTGGCCCAGGAGAAGGAAGAGTTATCTGTCGCTTCCCTGATTGATTTTTTGGGGCAGGAAATGTTTAAGACCAATGATTTTGCTGTGTTTATTTTAAAATTTGATAGATAATGAAATTGTTGGAACATGTCCGACAGTATTTTGAAGGATTCTTTTGGGTTGGTGGTTATAATTAACAAGTCATTAATTTTCCCAGTTTTTAAATGTGTGTGTGGCAGATAGATTTACTTATGAACATTTTACAGCAGAGTACTGAAACTAGGCAGCAAGTATCATTCTCTGTAGTAGCTGACTCTGTTGTGAGCCTGCATAATGTGGATATTAATATTGTATAGTATTCAATTATACCGTAATCATCTTTACAAGACTTTTATTGTGGTCTGTGCATGTACATCTGGACACTTTATGACACCAATTCATAAACAGAAATTAACTGGTTGATTACTGGTTGAGCATATTGTATAATATGATAGGAAATTCTTATATTCTAAAAAATATTTGTAAAAAAAAAAAAAAATTGTAAAAACCGTGTTCCGAATGTATTTTAGTAGAGATCAAAACCAAGCATGATAAACTGGGGAAACTTACTCATTACTTTGGCAATCTTCTTGTATTTGTTATTCATGGCCTCTTTCCCTCTAAAATCAACGTTGAAAATTATGCTAATGAGCCAGAAGGGTTCTAATAGCTTCAAAGGCCGTTATACTGTGCAGGAGAACTCCCCCCCCCCCCCCACTGTGTTCTAAACCTCCCTGCTGCCATGAGCACAGAGGGGTTCTTGTAACAAGCCCCCCCAATAGCCCTTCTGATTCATTAACATAATATTAAAAGTACCCCTGGTTTACTATGCTTGATTTTGATAGTAGATTTCCTTTAAAAAGGTTCAGATAGATATAACCATCTTTTTATATGAGACAAATTAATAGAAACCTGGGACATAAAGTGTTTTACAGAACCCCCTGCACAGATCTCACACTGCCAGGAGATCGTGAGCAGAGAGGAGCTGCAAACTATAGATGAGATAAGTGATCCAGGGGGAGGGTGGCGCGCCGAATTGCCCCAGGTTTTTTTTGCACTTGATTGGATTGTGACGCGTCGGCGCCGGCTTGCACGCGACAGAAATCGGGGGGTGGCGCTGCCATCGGAGAACCCAACGAATTCGGAAAAAATGCGGAATTTAAAAAAAGAAATATGTCGCAAGATCAGACATACAGACACTCACATGCACCATGAAGAAGAAGGTGAACTCTGGCTGACCTCGGCGCGGAAGTGACACCTGCAGAAAATTGGTCGCACAACCTTAGTGAATTGCGCCGGACCCGAATCCTCATTGGACAACGCACCGCGACATGACCGGGTAAGTAAATATGCCCCAATGTGTCTGTTTAGCGAGTTCTCGGCCCACACCCTGAAATATTGCACTGACCAGCCTAGGGAGTGATAGGAGCTAAAACAGCAATAAAGCTGAGTAAAATTTTAAAGTAAGGCGTGAAAATGATCATTATTGTGTTACCATCACTAAGGGGATTGAAATGTGAAAATGTTCTCTTGTGGGAAAACCCCTTTAAGGCATAGTATTAAACTCCAAAGCGTGCGTCTTTGCGTCTTTTCAAACGGACAAACCAAATGTTTGCGTGGGTTTCCTCCGGGTTTTCCGGATTCCTCCCACACTACAAAAACATACAAGTAAGTTGTTTAGATTTTGAGTGCCATGGGGACAGGGAACAAATTGTCAAGCTCTGTGCAGCACAGTGTAATCTGCGTAAATGCAAAACAAATCCTCAGGTGTCTAAAAACACAGTAAAAAGTGAAAAAATTTATTAAAATCAGCAAAAAATAAGGAATGCGATAAAGTATAATACGAAAAGGTAAGAGAAACAAGGCTCCTGTTGGAAACTGTATGCATATAAGTATATGTAACAATAGCCCTCAAGGAGTATAGTGATACAAAAGTTAATTTTTTAAAATTAAACCAGAGGGATAGCATTATTCCAAAGTATAAATAAAAAAAGCCACACGGTTACGTAATAATGCCCCTATGCTTCCCCCTCACAAAGGTCTATTGATTTTTTAAATTGCATAAATACAGAGATATATAGTTTTAGCATTGTGTACATATAAAAAATGTTTTGACACTCCCGACTAATTACGATTTTTGGGATTGTTGATGTCATTAAGGTGCTCTGTAAATCTAGTTTTAAGTTTACGTGATGTGTGTACAAGATACTGTACATCAGATTGCACTGAGAACAATGCAAAACATAAATAAATAAACATAAATTACTTGTATTGCAGTTAATGTAACTTTTGATGTGAAACTCCGAAGGCCCCTTCCACACTCGCGTTGCATTTCACGTCAGAGTTTGATCAGGGTGCGATCAGTTTTTGGTCAGTGAAAAACGCGCATTTTGCATCAGAGTTCAATCAGTTTTCAGTCAGAGTTTGTTCAGTGTCTCAGTTTTTCACGCGAGTTTTTGATGCAATTTCAATGCAATTTCAATGCGTTTTTCACGCGCAGAAAACGCGCGTGAAATGGACTCAGGACTGAGCTCTATCTTTTCTATGGCAATTGATGCGTGAAAAACGCATTGCACTTGCAAGTGTCTCAGAGTGCAATGCGTTTTTGATGCATCTCCATAGACTTGTATGGTGCGTTTTTCACGCGCGTGACTTGCAAAAGTAGAGCATGTCGAGATTTAAACGCGCGTTAAAAAAAACGTGCGTGTGTGCGTGAAAAAAAATGCAAGTCTGAAAAGACCCATTGATTACAATGGGTCAGAGTGCAATGCAAGTTCTGCGCGTCAAAACCACGCGCAGAAAACGCGCGTGAAAAACGCAAGTGTGAAAGGGGCCTAAGGCCTCTTGCACACTAGCGTTGCGTTTCACGTCAGGGTGCAATGCGTGAAAAACTGACGTTTTTGCTGCGTTTTTGTTTCATTTTTGTTCACGTTTTTTTGCGTTTTCGGTGCGTTTTTCACGCGCGTTTTTTTAAGTCAATGGGACTTTTTCAAAGGGACCAAGGTTCGGGAATAAAATGTTTTATTTAATTGAAAAATAATGTCTTCTGATAAGTTGCAAACATCTGCGATCTATTCTTCACTGTTCCGCGCGCGTATATTATCTCCCGACAAGTTAGCAGATGTGAAGAACAGTGAAGAATAGAATAAAAACAGTGAACACAGTGAACACAGTGAACACAGGATCATTTAAGAGAAAAACACAGTGCAGAACACAGTGCAGAATAGATTACAGATGTTCGGCACATCTGCTTACTTGTCGGGAGATACGCGCAGAGCGGTGCGAACAAAATAGCATGTGAAGAACAATATATATGTGTGTAAAGAACACATTGCAGATGTTTCCATACAGGGGCCTAAGTGTCACTGCTGTTTGAGAAAGATGTAAGTTTACGGACCAATTTGGTGGCCGGGAGTCCCTCAGAGTCACTTACGCAGATGGCCGCAGCATGCTGCTTTGCCTAACTAGTGACAGTTGAAAAGACAACATCCTGCATAGGGATTACTTATGGCTCTCCACCATGTCGGAACCTCCCTTTTTTGGCAAAGTCATAATATTTTCTGGGAAATTGTAATGGATGATACATGAGGAGTCTCTAAATTTCAAATTTAAATTAAAAATTTTAACTTCAAATTCATTTCAAACTTCAATTTCATTTCCAACTTCGAATTCATTATGCCACTCTGTGGCCTACCATGTTGCTGCAAGTTCCAGAATTTGGCATTGAGACACTCTCTGACTTCATGGCGCTGCTGCGGCCACTGCTACCTTTGAAGTTCTTTTCTGGCAAAGACATAATATTTTATGGGAAATTGTAAAAGGATGATGCATGTGGCATCTCTAATCTTCAAATTTTAATTTAAAATTTCAACTTCAAATTCATTTCAATCTTCAAATTAATTATGCCACTCTGCGACTTACTCATGCTGCTGCCAACTGACCGCTGTCTCCCTGGAACATTCTGTGATTTCCATAATGCTGTTTTCACCCTCCACCATTCTATGACATTGCCACCATGTTTGGTTTTCCCCTTCATTCCATCTGTCAGAAGGAAAGAAAAGCTTCAGGATTGAAAGCCAAAAGCAGAAGTGACACAGAGGACATGTACATATTGCATTTACTGGCCATCTCTGTTCTGGATCCACTCCGGTTTCTTTTTGGCTTTAGCAATACTGATGGATTAATGACCCATTGAAAGCGGACACTGATCGGCTGCTGACATGTGCGTGTCCTACTAAAACACAACATTGTTTGAAGACCAAAGACCCTACAACACCCTACAGGCTCTGTGCAGCCAGGAAATACCTTTTTAACGTCATTTGTCATGATTCGACTCAGGTTGAATCGAATATTTTCGCGACAAATTCGTCAAATCAGGTTGAATCGAATTGCAACAAATTCGCCCATCTCTAATGGTAATGTAACAATATGTGACAGCAATAATATATGTGCACAGTCATTTGATGTAATCTAAACCTCTGTTGGAAATATGACATGATGTGGATTGAGACAGTGTAAGGGTCTTTGTGGACAGAGGAAGAACTAAGCCATAAATGCCTACATTGCCCCTAATAAAGATTGTATAAACAGCCTGCATGTGATAACAATGGACTGTGCTATTACACCTGGAGGCTAAGGCCATCCTGACAACACTGAGGACAGCTGCATGCCATTGCCCCGTGGGGATTCTCCCAGATCCTGTGGGAAACAAAGACTCAAGTTACTTGTCCTGCAAGTTTGTGTGACAAGAATATATTGACTCTACATCATCATTGGATTGGCCAAGACAGTGGTGGAGGTGGGATGATGGGCAAGTGTATGTAAGCTACGTGTGTATGTATATAAGATGGTATACAGATCTTTAGTTAGAGCACTTCCTCCCCACCGTCTCTCTGTCCCTTAGTTATTTTACCCTCTATGTGTATTTCCCTGTATTGTACCCTTAATAAATCCCCTATAAAGATCCATTGAATATTGTTGTTAATTTAATATTAACTGGCACCCCAAAACCAAGTAGATTTTACAGCCTCCCCCCCCCCCTTCTCTTGGAATTTTGGAAATCTGATCTGATTATGTCATGAATAGGGGGAGTGTCTAATTTTACTAGTGTGTTTAAATTGTTTGTATGATTAAGTCTTCAAGGGGTATTCCAGGAATAAGCATAATTCATATACAAATGGGTACTCAAAATATAAGTTAGTGTGTAATTAGTTGTTATTTAAAATTGTGCTCCCCTTAGCAGAAAATTAGAATTAGCAGAAGAATTAAAATGCTACTGGCCCTTTAATCAGTCTGTTAATTTCCTCCGCGCGGTCCGTTGCGGAGCAGACACAGGACAGAAGATGGCCGCTGGTCACATGTCCACATCACATGTGCTGCACCTGCCTGGGCAGGTCATGTGATCACCACTACATTTGGCTGTAGTCGGTTGGTTGCAGTGCATCCAGTATGGTCCGTGTTTTGGTGATGGCAGTTACACATCATTACTATGGTAAAAGAGCAAGAAAACCTGTTACATCATCACAGGGAGCAGAGCATAAGAGGGAGGAGGAGTTACTGTGAACTAAAGGATCATGGAACTTGTAGTTTCCAGTGGTGGCCATCTTGGTGATAACTCCACCTACTTTAGAGAGGCCATACATTTTGTAAATCATAAAATCAAACTATTTAAGCTCCGTTTTGTGACGAATGACATTGAGTATTGTTGTACTCATATTCCCAGAATACCCCTTTAAATACTAGCCATCACTAAGAACAGTTTGTCAGTTTGAAACGCGTTGGAAAAGACGCATGCTTTGGATTTAAATACCATGCCTTAATAAAGAAAGAGTTGCCTTTGACACTACTAGTTTTGGAATTTTTGCACAGTCACGGAATAGACACATGATTATATATGAATCATTATAATATGTAAATGAATTGATAAAATATACACATCTAATACATGTAACATACAACATACACTAGTCAGTAAAATGCATAGTAAAATACATCACAGCATAGTGTGACACATGGATGATTAAATAAAGACACTACTTATCTGTTTTGTAAATTGATAACCATATTTCTCACAACTGATCTTTGAACATAAAAGCTTAGTCGTTTATTGACACCCTTCTATTTTTCCTTTAAATTTTTTTATTGGGTTGCAATGTTATCATGCATAGGTATGAATAAAATAAATCTAGTAGATTAAATGAGATTTTGACTGAAGTCTTTATAGGCATATATTGTAAATTATTATGTAACATTTGTATGTTACTTTTATTTCCAATTACATTAATATGTAATTTTCACTTACTCAAAAGTAATCACTAAAACACATTTGCTTGTATGGACCTGTAATTATTTTATGTGATTATGATCACAAAGAACATTTACAGCAGAAAATGCTTTTTTTTTCTCATTTTTGTACTATTATGTTAGAAAGACAATGACATATTCTCATTTTTTGCTAGAAATCCTGTAGCAGAGGGTTGCAAGTGTAAAAAAGAGATATACTGTTCCCTAATGGCTTATTACCATCAGATTTGCAATTCAGATTAGTTGTAAATTGACTGAAATTTTTAAACACATAGCAGGCAGTTTAAACTAATGATTGTCTGGAGGTTCACATCTGACATGAACTAAGCTTCTGTTCAAAACAAATTGCAAATAATTCCTCCCTTAGAGTCAAAATGTCACATTTGAAACCTTGGATTACATTTAGATATTGTCAGTTATAAGAAAAAAAAGTTTTGCTTCAAGTAATTGATATGTATTTAAAAGTACACGACACATTTCTGTATTCTTTTCAAAGAATTTTTTTTATTTTTACAATTGTATGAGTACATTTTTTTTTTTCATTTTAAAATCTCTAATTGTAAAGTAAAAGGCCCTTGGGGCAGTAGTAGGCCCCCGTTGCTTAGCAACCCTCAGCAGGTAGCAGAGATACAACGCTAGCTGTCCTGGTTCTTTTCTATAAACCTTCTTAGTATTGCTTGGGTTAATCTTTAACTATGCCTTGAAAATTACACTACATTATTTCTGCTGTTTCTTTGCTAATGTTACATAAAAGGGGTTTAAACATACAGTATTTCTCTAATGGAGCTTATATAAAAGGATATTTATAAATGGGAACACATATTTAGTTAATCAATAGTAATGCTTTTTGTGAATTATGTTGAAATGTGACATTTGTTCCTATTCTACAGCAATTCTCTTTACCATTAAAATTGAATAAAAAAATGTAGCTTGTTTAGAGGGTTTTCAAGAACTGGTAAAACCTGTGAATGCGTATGATGTGTGTTTCAAGCAACTGCACTATGCTATTTAACACTATTAGAAGCAATCACCATTTTTTTCTACATGTTGAAATATTTTATTATTTTTTAATTGTGAAAAAAGGGATTTGAAAAAAAAGAGAGAACATATATGAAAAAAGGACCTATAACTATAATAGCCAAAGTATAATTTTAACATCAAGAAATTTGTTTAAAGTGGAATGTGATTGGCATTTGTTCATAAAAATAATAAAATGAATAAATCTTTATTTATATAGCACTACCATATTGAGCAGCCCTTTACAGACGATAGGGGGGGGGGGGCATATACAAAGTCAAAGGAAACTGTAGGAGTGAGGCCCTGCTTGCAAGAGCTTATTACAATCTATCTATTGTTTCAAGCACAGGACTGTTAAAGGAAATCTACCACCAAAATCAAGGCTTGTAAATCAATCACACTTACATGCAAGTGTGTGCCAAGTCTGGCAGGATCCACTCTTCTTTTAGCTACTTCTTTATTTGTTTTTACAAAAATGAAAGATCATGCAAATAGGCCTGAGGGGCTCCGGGCTCTGTTAACAGCTATGGAACTTGGAGCCCCTAAGGCTCTTTTGCATAATCTTTAAAGCATTTTTTTTTGTAAAAACAAAGAAAGAAGTAGCTAAAAGAAGAGTGGATCCTGTCATAGTGGTAGATTGCCTTTAAATATGTAGGAATTACATGGCAAAATCCCCACTGTGCTTGTGGTAATATTCTGCATTGTGGATGGGAATTAAATGAATACTGTTCACATTCTGCATGAAAAATCTGTAGTAACTTAAAGGACATTGACCATCAGATTTACCGACAGTAGACTGCCCAAACGTATTTGTTCGTTCTTTACTCTAGAGAGTAAACAGATCACTTCAATTTCAAAACATATTATTTAATATCAGTAGGGATTAACACACAAAGCGTAAAAACGTGGGTAAGCTGGGGTCTCTAGATAATGCTATAGTTTGCTTTTTAATTAATTAATATTATATGTGCAAGAGGCAAGTTTAGATGTAGATATAGACTTAAACAATATTTTATTACATTATTGCCCTTAAAATATTGCACATAAATGTAATTTTATTGCACTGTATCCTTAAGGCAAATTTCTCTTAAGAATTGCACAGATAATGAGCCTTTTTGCACTTCGCCCTTGTTAACAACTTTTATCTGAAAATAAACTATATTGAAATATAATATACTTTTGGAATGAATGTCTTATTCTACTAGAAGCTGAACTTACTTTGTATATAGTCACATTTATATTCATTACTTACTGATTTATAGGGAGAGAGAGAAGGACTGGGCGTATGAAGGAAATCCAAGCACCCAACAGACAACTCTCGATGCTTGTTTCGCCTTTGCTTTGTCTGAAGGAATGAGTCTACGGTAGTAAGTATATGTGAGTATTTAAACTCACACATACTCAAAGGGGACAACTCACTTTTTTATCAGTACTAACCGGAAAGTTGCATATAAGTATTTAAAGGTATGAGGGACCAATGGTATATAAGGAGAGGATTAGTGTGAATTATCGGCATCTGTATATGTTGTTGCACACTGAGTGTCCTTCTGCTCCATTGTAAAATTGCTCCCAATCAGAGCCGGCGTGGAGCTGCACATGGACCAGAGATGCGATGCCCCGGAGACAGCCCCAAACATCGAGCAGCCATGCCCGCAGCTTATCTGCATATTTTATTTAGGATTTTTTAAACAAATCTGGCCGATTCAGGAGATAAGAAAGACATTGGCATCCCCTGGAGTAAAGAGCAAACAAGTGAGCTTGGACGGTCTACCATCAGTAAATCTGTGCTTTAACTTGCAAGCAAAAATTGGAAACGCAGCACTGTGTGACAAATAGGTGCTTATTTCATCAGTGGAAATTTGGGATCCCAGAGTCGGACCTCTACAAGCATGCACCCTACCCTTGGATTTAAATCTGGATTCACAGTGCCGCTCCATTTCTCTACCTTTTGTGCTTTAACTTGCAGCGCAGATTTTTTGTGCATAATGCAAAAGTGAGCTACAGGTCCATAGAGAAAATTACTGGATTTTGGCTACAAAACTAAGTAATGTATGCAACAACATTTTTTGGTTGCAAATATATCCATTGTGGTGTCAACCGTGTTAAGCGTAGAAGTTGGAAACAGAAGAACTAAGTAAGAATTACAGAAAGTGCCTGACTTACTTCATTTCAACTTACGAACGACCCATAGTTATGAACTGGGATCATCAGCACAGGAAGTCTGCAGCAATCTTGTGCAAGTGTGATCCCCATTCATGTAGCTTGACTCTCACCCAGCTCAGGCTGCAACACGCTGCAAGTGGCTCCCGGGGGGGGAATTGCAGGTATCCAAGTATAATGAAGCATGATTACCTGCAATCTTTACAGCTTTTCTTTCTTGTAGCGCAGACAGGGGCTTCAGCGCTGTCTCCTCTTGCAAGCCACTGCCATATGCGATGGCGGGTATAAAAGGACGCTTGTGATGGTAAGCCTGCAATCTTTTAGAGTTGATTCTTTCTAACGCAGGCAGTGGCTTCAGCTCTGTATCCTCCATCAAGCCGCTGCCATACATTATCACGGGTATCCAAGAACGTTTGTGTCCTTGATTACCCACAATCTTAATAGCTTCTCTTTATTCTAGCGCAGGAAGCGGCTTTAGCACTGCATCCTCCTGCAAGCCACTGCTATACGCGATCACGGGTATCAGAGGAAGCTTGGCCAATCTTACCAGCACAGGCGTCCTTGGGTACCCGCGATCGCTTGCAGGAGGAGACAGCACTGAAGCCACTGCCTGCACTAAAGAAAGAAAACCTATAAAGATTGTGCCTCAGTACAATACTGTCACTTTTTTGATAAAGCGCAGAAGCTTCAGTATTCTTCTGCAAGTCGCTGCCTCTGTTAATCATGTGTAGCATCTTCATTCTGCTCCTGAAAGCCGCTGCCATGTGAGATTCCGGGTATCCAAGGATGGTTGTACTGGTTAGATTGCGCATGCGTCCTTGGTTACCCTCCATCTATATGTTGTCCACAGTAGCCTATGTCATACGAAACAAAAAAAATTGTCTTGAGTTACTGTACATTTACAGAATAGGCATACAAATTCAACTTAACTACAAACCTATATTCCCTATCTTGTATGTAACCGGGGAACTGCCTGTATCAAAATACATGGCTTTTTCCTATTTAAGTCACAGAATGAGACATGATTTTTTTCAAATGTTTTATATATTTTAACAGATTATTTCATGTTTTTTATTTAATAATAAACATACATGATAATTTACAGTATGAGGACAAATAATACAACTATTATGTGGATCCCTAATAGTATTGTAAGCAATATGTACCATTATTATGTCAGTGTTCCATCAGGGTTTCACTGCTAGAATGTGGATTACATACTAATCAAATACTGATCCATATGTTTGGGTCTCATATAAAACAAACTGTTTATATGTACTTGTCATTATTAACCAATCAAAAAGTAACCGTCCTGTAAATTTAATATAAATTTGCACTTGATAACATCCTATTACTTTGTAAATAAAATAATATAAATATATATAGAATGGTTTTCCTTTTATTGTAGTGTCTGCATTTCATTCCTTGCTTCATTCATTCAAGATAAAGTAAATGTACCTAAATACATGAATTAGCTGTCAGTCAAATGCTCCCATACAACATCTTCGCATAGAAAATCCTTGCATATGTGTTTTCTGAATGAGATAACTTCTGAACTATGATAGAAACCTCTGCTGTTTGGGTTATCGGCTCTGAGAATAGAAGGATAAGATGTCAATATTGAGTAAGACATGGGGGGGGGGGATTTATCACTACCTTGCTTCTAAATGTTAGAACAAAAAAGGCACACTTTTGAGAATTATTTGCACACTTTTTAGTACTTTTCCATATTTGCACCACAACCCCTGGTTTTTAAATTGATCCATTGGGTTGTCTATTTTTTTTTTACTTGGTTGTCTATGTTAAATTCCATTTTTGTTTTTTCTGATTTTCATGAAGTGAGTCTATGTATGTTGTTGTATTTGTTTGTTTTTTATTCATTTGTCACAAAATATTACTTTTTTGGCGTACATGTCCCTTGATGGGGGGAATTAATAAATGCACTTGCGCCACAATTCCGGTTGTTTTGTGCCAAATTTAAAATGCCTTGCACCACATTTATCAAGGCTTTTAGACCTTTTTTTGGCACTTTCCCAACTTGTCAGTTTAAGGGGGTGTGGCCTCTGGGAAAGGGTGTGGCCTCTAGCAAAGTGGGCATATCTTTCACTAAAAGTTGGTCTAATGTAGGAACCACCAGTCTTATACTGCACCAGAATTCATCATCACAGTGATGTCTGTGATTGACTTGAAAACACAGTGGGGGATATTTATCAGGACCTCTGCGCACCGCCAGTGGCGCAGAGGCCCTGAAATAATCGCAAATGCTAGCTTATTGCTAGCTTTTGCGATTATTTTCCCCAATCCGCCACCTTCACGCCAGTGAGGCATGAAGGGGCGTGAAGGGGGGGCGCGGCCAGCGGAGCGGGGAGCGCGGCCGGACAGGAGTGGGCCAGTGCGGGGCGTTACTGTCCCCGCGCCTGCGCACTCGCTGCTGCCGGCGACTTTTCATTCGTGAAAAGTCGCCGGTTGCGTTTTTTTCTACGACAGGCCCTGTCTGGCGTAGGAAAGACGCTGCGCAACTGGCAGCCCGATACATGAAGAGGCAGAAGCCTCTTCATGTATCGGGCTGCGAATTTGCAGCGGCGGGGCAATCATACTCAGGCGCACGAGCGCCAGCGTATGATAAATATCCAACAGTGAGACTAGTGCTTTCCAGCTAGAAATTGGCGGAACCTGAGACACATTGTTAAATCCCCCCCAATAGTGCTCCAAAACATGTAAAAATTTGTGCCAAATCTCAAATCATGAATTCAGTTCAGTATTGTGAAAGCTAGTCTATGCAAACAATGAATTTGGCGCAAGTAGGGTTTATTTTAAAGTGACATTGTCCTATGTTCATTTGACACAATAAGTCGCAACACTGAACATAGACAAAAAATGCAATGATAAATTCCCCCTTTGTATTTATCTTACAAATCCAGCTGATTAGACGAGAGTTAAATGTATTGTAGTTTTTTTTTCTGTACAAAAATGAAAACTATTTTAAAAATAAATTAAAAAAAATTAACATAAAAAGTTGCATCCTCCACACCAAGCAGTTATGTTAGACTTACAGACATAAAGTAGGTGCAATTTAACACAAGAATAATCCACAAGACAAATTAGACTAAGAAACTAGACAAAAAAAAGGAACTAGATTAGAAAACTAGAAAGAAAAAAGATAAATCTGCCCCTTGTATCTTTCTTCCTTCTTGAATTGCTTTGATAAAGAGAAAGTGCTCCAAAAAAGCCAGACACAGTTTCAGGCGTAAGTATTGTACTTCTGGTGCAATGCATTGTAACTCAGTGGTAAGTAACTGAACCCCCAAAATTGATGAGCCTTAAAGGGAACCTGTCACCAGGAGACCCATTTTTAGCACTCCCCCAGTCCCCACAGAGCATAGTACATACACTGCCAAAGTGTTTTTGTATTAAAAATTGGTTTTACAGAAAAAAAGATATGTTATATTGTACCTTTCATTAGCATGTGCTGTGTGACTAGGCAGTTGCCAAATGGGAGGGGCTGGAAAAGAGCAGTTCCCCCCACCCTTGTGGAACAGCTACTGCATGTGACCTTTTCAAATATATGAAAACACCCATCACTGGGCTTAGCGACACCCCCTGCTCCTCTACAGCCAATCCCGAGTGAGGGGAGTTATTCATATATTTGAAAAGGTCACATGTTTCCCAAGGGCGGGGGGGGGGGGACTGCTCCTTTCCAGCTCCTCCCATTTGGCAACTGTCTAGTCATACAGCACATGCTAATGAAAGGTACAATATAACATATCTTTTTTTCTGTAAAACCAATTTTTAATACAAAAACACTTTGGCAGTGTATGTACTATGCTCTGTGGGGACTGGGGGAGTGCTAAAAATGGGTCTCCTAGTGACAGGTTCCCTTTAAGTAACATTTGTACCCAAGGGAGGCTACACATGTAGTTAAGAAAGAACCTAGTGTATACAGGGGCACCAATAAGACCAGTAAAAGCACATACACACATGTTTTTCCCGCTGAGTCTAAGACTGGAGAACATTTTCTAATATAGAACAACTAGAAGATGTGTAAACCCACCCTGACAAAGTTCTTTCCCAGGAACCATATTGATCTCATTTTAACATAACAGGTTGGTATGAGATGTGACTCTTTTGCCCTTAAGAACTGAAATGACATATTGACAGCTTCAGAAAGTAGTAGTAGGTGTGATCATGTTGTGATTGTTATATTTTGCATATTGTATCTGTTACATAATTCACATGTTCTTTTATAACTGAATTTTGACATCAAAATTGGCAAGAAAGATGTTCAAATCCAGACAATAGTACAGAATAACACAACAAAAGTATAATGGGCATATCTGGATATCAAAATGAAAACCATATAAAGTTGGCAACACAGAGTGATAAAATAAATAGACAGACAGACTGACACAAGCAAAGTCTGGATAACTGAGATAAAACCAAGATGTCAGCAAAGTACATAATTATGAGGCAAGAGTAGTCAAAAATGAAGCAAGGGTCAGAATTGCAGTAGCAGAATTGAGAAGTTAGAATCTCAGATATTATGAGACTAGTATATCCAGCCACTGGGTGGAGGACCAGGAATATGAGGAGCTCCTAGACGGCACCTCAGAAGCTAAATAGTTTGGCTGTCCATTACTCAACCCACACCTTGCACACACACTAAGCTCCAAACTGAAACCACACAGCTTTGCACTGAACACACACCCAACTCAGAGAATGAAACTAACTCTGCACAGCAAACTGTCATTCATAGGTAAAGAAGAGCATCCCTGGGTGTGAGTGAAAGCATCTCCTCATACTGCACATGTAGATGAACCGAGTTCACATAATGATTCCAATATTTTTTCAAGTAAGCTAGTTGGTGTTCAAAAACTTCAGTACTTAAACAAAATTCCTTATATTATTCAAAGGAAGAAAATGTGTTTTTGATGATTTTAATGAATTCAGACTTTGAAGAGTTATCTGTCAGAGGTACAGTAGAATTAACAATGTTATTTATACCATGTGGCATATTCTATAGAGGAAATTAATTTCAAGGCTGTATACGAATTTGCTCAATTTGTAACATTTATTAGCATTTTGCCTGTTAGCATTCATTAACATTTTACTTTATCATTTAGAGGGTACTTTAATATCTTTGTAGGAATAAAGTTTAGAAGTGAAATATATATTTTAGCATCCAATATCGTGCGTTTATCCTCTCCAATTTGGAACGTAGAAAGAAATGGCGCTGGCTTGCTCGAGGTGGCGTCTTTTTGTTAGAAAAAAACTTCTGGAGGTCCAGTTAAAAACACATGATAGTGCATCGCGTTACACCGTTTATATGAAATCAGGAAGTGTCATGGGTGCTCCCGCGATCGCTGTCTCGGATCGCGGGCGCACCCGTGTTCCTGCTGCTGCCCCCGGTCCCCGTTCACCTTCCCTGGCTCCCGCGATGTCCTCCCTGGCTCACGCAGCCCGGCGCGCACGTCCCCGTCTCCTAGGGCGCGCGCGCCGTCACTCTAAGATTTAAAGGGCCAGCACGCCAATAATTGGCGCTGGCCTGATATAAGTTTCTTCCCCTTCCTGTGACCCTTGTCGGATCTTTGAGCCTCATAGCCTTAGAGAAAGCTTCCAAGCGAGTATTCCTGCGTTCCTGTGTATTCCTGCGTTCCTGTGTATTCCTGCTTTCCTGTGTATTCCTGCGTTCCTGTGTGTCTCCGCTCCCAAGTCCTGTGTTACCCGTGTTCCTCCGTGTTGCTGTGTTCCTGTGCCTGTGTTCCCGTCCCCTTCTGCCTGGACCTCCTGTTGCTGACACCGGATTGGACTTCACCTTGCATCTCTGCCGCCTGCCTTGACCCTGAGCCTGGACCCGACCACGAGACTGTCTTCTGTTAAGGTGCCTAGACCTCGCCTGCCACCGCGGGCCAGTCGCACCTGTGGAATGACCAGGTGGTACTCTGCCGCAGCAAGTCCAACCCGCTTTGCTCACATACCCCGAATCCTGACAGCAAGCAAGGTAGCATGTACTTCTTAGTAGTGCCTACAAAGTATGCCCATAGAGAACATGTTTTCAGCTAGAAGACACACATTCTACAGTTTCTATTGACTTATCTACACAACATACAATCGAGCCGTACCTCCCTAAGTGATGTTTGAGCAAAACCTCCTTTGCCACCTCGACCAAAACCTAACCTTATCTAGCACCTATGTACATATACACCTATAACTAGAGATGGGCGATTCAATTCTAACTAATCGGAATTTGTTTACAATTTCAGGAAAACTGTGATTCGTCACAAATTATGGTGATTCGTGGCAACGAATTAGGAATTTTTCCCCCCTTCTATCAGCAAAATGGCCGTGAGCCATACATGTTACATGGGGCAAATAACTCTGAGAAGAAGAAAGGAACATGGCTGTATTGTTCCTCACTGTATGGCAGTAGTGTTCCTAGTGTTCCTCACTGTATGGCTGTATTCCTTATGCAATATGAAACAAAGACTTACCGGCTATAGAGCAGGCTCAGCCCGTGAGCCCTCTCCATTCACATGCACCCGGCATGTGACGTACTGTTACGTCACATTTCAGTAAGGGGTGATTCGTTATGATTCAATTTGGGTCGAACTGAATTGAAAGTTTGGCACACCTGGTCGAATTGAATTTTGAAAAATTCTATCATCTCTACCTATTGCATATACACATATAAAATACTCGCTCACTGTTGGTCCCAAAATTATCTGTCATGTAACATTTTTTGTGAATAACGGATCATTTTGGGTTGATTATTGGCGAGGCATTTCTCTGTACAGCTACCTTCAATAGGGTAAAGTTGCAGTTGGTGTGGCAAGTATCCAGTGCTGTCACTCCAAAGTTAGGCAATCAGGGCATAATAGCATACTGTTTTTGAAGTTAGCTATGGACAGGTGCCTTTATGCAATTCAAGCACTGCCCCCTCTTTTGCTTTATTTTTTTCTGATTCTCTTTTGGAATATGATCATTACTACAGATAATCACTTAGAATATGTGCAGATTTCTCTGGAAAACTATGGCCAGCAGTATGTCAGTGACTGGTGAGTGTCTCCCTGTGCCCCGGAGAAAGTCACGCCTGAGGAGTAACCTGGTGGTACAATGCCACAGCAAGTCCAACCCGCTTTGCGATTGGCTCTCCTGAAAACCAGGTGCCACTTAGACTCTGCTCCCAGGTGTTGGCTTACGTCATCATCTGAGGTGGTACAGTGAGTCCACTACCTCAGATCCTGACAGCAATATCTGGCCATGGATCCCGCCAAGGGATGAGATGGCTGATCTTACCACCATCGTGGTCCAGCAGCCCCAGCAGATGACCATGCAGAGTCAGCGACTCGGACAAGTCACCGCCATGTTGCAGCAATTGTTCTCTCCTTAGCAGCAACGTCAAGTTCCTGCAGCCCTCCTGCTACTTCGGTTTGTCTACCTTCCACAGAACAAAATCTGAGACTCTCCATGCCTTCCAAGTTTGATGGGGACGCCAAGTTCAGGGGCTTTATTACCAAGTGCTCCTTGCACATTGAACTCATGCCCACGCAGTTCACAGAACGGTCTAAGATGGCCTTCCTCATCAGCCTCCTTTCCGGGAAGGCCTTGGTATGGGCTACACCCCTCTGGAACAGTATCGACTGGGTCACGACCAATATCACTGCATTCCTCGCAGAATTCCGGTCCGTCTTCGAGGAACCAACCCAGGTATCATCTGCTGAAACAGCCCTCCTGAAATTGCGCCAAGAGGACTCTTCAGTTGGAGAATTTGGGGTGCAGTTCCGCACTCTTGCTTCTGAACTCTCCTGGAATGAAGTGGCCTGTGTTGCCACCTTTTAAAAAGGACTGTCTGGTCATCTCAAAGACGCCCTGTCTGCACGGGACCTGCCATCTTCTCTGAGTGTCTTGATCCTCTCTAGCTACTCGGATTGATATCTGCTTCTCTGAACACTCTGAGGAGTATACCTCGCTTGACTCTGGTTTTTCAAAGTCCGCCTAGACTTAGAGGAACCCATGCAGGTGGATAGAGCTTGGCTGACCTCCCAAGAGTGAACAAGGCTACAACAGGAGAACTTCTGCCTCTATTGTCCCAGTCTGGAACACTTTCTTCAGACTTGTCCAGTCCATCCTCAGCGTCCGGGAAACACACGCACCTATGGTTCTTAGAAAGAGCATCCCTAGGTGAGAATAAAGGTTCTCCATGTCTTAACCTACTGGTCCTACTCAGTTCTGGGAAAGGTAGCCAGGTTCAAGTTTTCGCCTTCCTGGATTACGGCTCAGCAGGGAACTTTGTGGTTGCTGCCCTGGTCTCCCAGTATCATCTTCTTGTGGTCTGTCTTGACAAACCGTTGGTCATCTCGTCTGTCAGTGGACAGATCCTCTGTGATCTAGTCCATTACCGCACCAAGCTTTTGTCTCTGCATGTGGGGGCTATGCACAAGGAAAGACTATCATTTTCTGTGCTTCTCAGATCCACTTCTTCCATGTTTTTGGGTTTCCTGTGGTTGCAGCAACATGCCGCAGTGCTCGACTGACAGACAGGGGAAATTCTTCACTGGGGTCCAGAGTGCCAGTCTCGTTGTCTCATGGCTCTTCGACCGGTGGCAGCTATGTCTGCTCTGGTGTCCTCCAAGCCCCTGTTGGGTCTTCCCACTGTCTATACAGACTATGTTGATGTCTTCTCAGAGAAACAAGTGGAGGCTCTGCCACCACATCGTCCCTACGACTGTCCTATTGAATTGCTGCCGTACATGTCTAGACCACGAGGTCAGGTACACCAACTGTCTGTACCTAAAGCCGTGGCTATGTCAGCCTATATCAAGAAGAATTTGCTTTGGCTTTTTTTTTCGGTATTTTTTTGTGGCCATGAAAGATGGTTCTCTCCACCCTTGCATTGACTATCATGGTCTGAATAAAGTTACAGTACAGATTTACTACCCACTACCCATGATCACGGAACTGTTTGAATGCCTCCGTGGAGCAAAGATCTTCCCCAAATTGGACCTTAGGGGAGCATAAAATCTTATCCCATCCGTGAGGGCGATGAGGGGAAGACTGCCTTCAACAATCGGAATGGTCACTTTGAGTATCTGGTTATGCCCTTTGGACTGTGAAATGCGCCAGCAGTGTTCCAGGAATTTGTCAACAACATTTTCAGAGACCTGCTGTATACCTGTGTCATGGTTTATCTTGACGACATCCTGGTGTTCTCCACGGACTATACGCCAAGCTCGAGAATTGACAATTTCATCAGAACAGTCTTCTGCTCCTAGGATACATTATCTCTGATCCTGCCGAATTGTCTGCAGTACTTCAGTGGCCTTGCCCTGTAGGACTTCGTGCTATACAGAGATTCCTGGGTTTTGCCACTTATTACCGACAATTACCACATATCTCCTCTATGGTCTCTCCCATAGTGGCGTTGACTAAAAAAAATGCCAACCCTAAGCTCTGACCTCCTGCGGCGGAAGGTCCATTTTCAAAGCTGAAGTCTTCCTTTGCCTCTGTACCTGTTCTCACACGGCCTGACAACGAGAAGCCATTCCAGCTGGAGGTTCAAGCCTCCTCAATGGGAGCTGGAGTGGAGCCGAAGTCTCACCTGTGGGTTCTTTTCTAAGACTTTCTTCACTGCAGGGAGAAATGACTCCATAGGAGCTTACTATCCAGTCTGCATATATACAGATCACAAGAACCTCCTATATCTCCAGACTGCTCATCTCCTCAACCCACGACAAGCTCACTGGTCACTCTTCTTTTCCCATTTCAATTTCTTGATCCACTTCCATCCTTCAGAAAAGAACATCAAGGCTAACCCCCTCTCTCATGCCTCTGATGTTATTGGGGAAGAACCGGCTCCTCGGCATGTCATTCCTCCTGAGTGATTGGCCATTGCCACTCCAGTGGACCTTCGGCAGCTTCCTCCTAGCAAGACCTATACCCGACCTGGTCTTCGAAAAATTATATTGATTTGGAGACTTTGTTTTCGTGTGGCTGGGCACCCTGGGATGCAATGCTGTCGCCCACATTTCCCATTTCTACTGGTGGCCAGATCTGGCCAAGAGTAAAAGCAGACAAGAGACAGCAACCAAAAAATTACCAGTTATTAAATTGGGTGATGCAAGCAGCTCAGGGTCCTGGTGTGTAGGATCCAAAGTCCAATATAGAAAGGAAAAGGCCACAGCATCCAATATGATGAAAAAGGTGCTAAACCTTTATTCACACAGGCATGAAAAAACTGCAATGTTTCGATTCGCCATGAATCTTTGTCAAGCATGTTTGCTTGCTTGACAAAGATTCATGGCGAATCGAAACGTTGCAGTTTTTTCATGCCTGTGTGAATAAAGGTTTATCACCTTTTTCATCATTTTGGATTCTGTGACATTTTCCTTTCCAGATCTGGTCAAGGATGTACCGGATTTTGTGGGCTCCTTCATTTCCTGTGCCCAAACAAGCTGGTCGTCTTCTGCTGTTACCAATATCCAGCCATCTTCCTTGGTTAATACCGTGATCTGGGTGGTAACCGACCGGTTATCCAAGATGTTTCACTTTGTTTTTCTGCCAGGTCTGCTGTCTTCCCCACGTCTTGCCAGCCTGTTTTTTCATGGCCTTTCTCAGCACATCATCTCAGAGTGTGGGGTTCAGTTTGTTTTCAAGTTCTGGCAATCCCTGTGAAGCTGGATTTCTCCTCCGCATACCATCCACAGTCCAATGGACAAGGAAAGAGAGTTAACCAGACCCTAGGCTGTAATCTCTGTCATTTTGTCTCTGCCCATCAGGACGACTGGTCTACTCTGCTGTGGTGGGCGGAGTTTTCCAATAAATCCTTGGGCTCAGAATCTGCCAACTGCACTCTATTCTTCATCGTCTATGGGTAGCACCCATGCCTCCTCTTCCTCTTCCTGTGTCTTTGGACGTTCCTGCCATGGAAGAGTTGGTCCAGGATCTGAAGTCTTTCTGGGAGAAGACTCAACTCTCCTTACTCCAGGTGTCTGCTCAAACCAAGACCCAGGCCAACAAGAGATGCAGGCCTCATCCAACCGTCGCACCAGGTAACAAAGTGTGGCTGTCCTCCAGGTATATTTGGCTGAAGATCCCCAGCTAAAAGCTTGGTCTGTGTTTCCTGGGTCCATTTAAGGTGCTGAAGCGCATCAACCCTGTGGCCTATAAGCTCTGTCTCCCTCCATGCGTGAACTCCTTCCATGTCTCCCTTCTGAAGCCTGTCATCCTGAACCACCTCTCACAGCAGCTACCACCTCCTGCTCCTGAGGCGGATTCCTTTGACATCTATGAAGTAAAAGAGGTCCTGGATATGAAGTTGGTTAAAAGGAAGCGCAGAGGTCTTGGGAGCCATTAGGACAACATCCTCCAATGTGGTCTTTTGAAGAGGTTCTTCCAGATAACGTAGTGGTGGAGGCTGACCCATGTTCTTGGTCACAGACACACCCATGTGCCTCCCTATGCCCCCAGAGCTCAGGAGCTTCTCTTACATTGTCACGCTCCAGTGACAGTCTCCAAGCTCCAGCGTGTGCATCCCCGCTGCCTAGGGTGCTCGCGCCAGCTGTCTAAGATTTAAAGGGCCAGCGCACCAATGATTGGTGATGGCTGACTGCCTTCCCAGTTAAATTCTCGGCCCCTTTCTGTGTCCCCTTCCAGATATTTTTGCCTCATTCATTTGAGAAGAGCATTCCCGTTGTTATTCCTGTGATTATTGTGATTTCCCTGTTTTGACCTCGATTCCTGTTTCTGACTCCAATTCTCTGCTGCCTGTCATGACCTTCCGGCTACGTCCCTAACTCTGATCCTGTACTGCCTTTCTTGACCTCCTGCCTGACCATGGCTCTGCCTCCACCTCACGATTCTGTACCTCGCTTTGGCCACCACTGTGGACAAAGTCACACCTGTGGAGTGACCTGGTGGTACCACCCAACAACAAGTCCAACCCACTTTGCAGGGGGCTCTGGTGAAAACCGGGTGCCACTTGGGCTCCGCTCCCAGGTGTCGTCTTACATCATCGTCCGAGGTGGTACATTGGGTCCACAACCCCTGATCCTGACAGTGAGATCGCCTCTTAGGGGCTGTTGCATCTATTTTCTCTATTTGAGTTAATTTGAGGTAATTGCCTACAGTTGAGGACAGTTACACCACTCTTATTTGATTTTGTTTTATTATCAAATAAACGTCCGCTTACATTTTATAACTGAAGAAATGAAATGTTACACTTTACTAATTTCATGGTTTGGACTTTTTATGTGTATGTGCTTACATTTGAGAAGTCTATAGTCAAATACCCTGAATTACAAAACGGTAATACAAATGTAAGGTCATTGAAGGGACAAAAAAGCTCTGTTATAAAAATAATCTGAGAATGAAAACTTGGGTTTGCATTTGTTTTATTATGAGTTACACTATGAATAAACAGGAATAAAGATGTCTTTCTAATCTAACGTAAACAATGGAAGAAAGAAATAAGTATGATGTACTTCTTATATTTGATAATAGGATACAGAGAAAAATATAGATATTTCCTACAACTTAACAGTTGCCCTCATGTATAAGACGACATTTTACAAGCTTCAAGTAGTTATCAATTTTATGTGAATCCCTACGGAGACAATGAAGGAGGTGGTAAAAATTGAAGAGCCGTGAATTTTCATCTCCTGGAACTGCATCAGCTGGACCTGGCCATGGCGAATAGATTTCATTTTCCAGATCTCCTGGATGTATCTAAAAGAAGACAATTGATCCATCAGTTCTTACTTATATCAAATATTTAACTGGATTTACCCAAGATATTATAATTTTCATTATGATTGGTTAGGTTTACCCTTCCAATAATCCTTTCCATTCCTTCAAGGAGGCGTTTGGTTTGTTCTTCTATCTCTACTGCTTTCCAGAGAATGGTATCTGGTGCTTCTCGTATATCTTGAACTTCAGAAACCATGTGGAGCAGGGGATCATTCCATGATCTTAGAACTTTCAGCACTAAACTCAGCAGATCTTCATGCTTTATTGTAAAAATACACAAAACTTACTTTTCATAATCACTATACACCAATACAGGCTCACCTCTATTTAGACATATACAGACATGGTTTATGGCTTGGATCCACAGACAATAGACATAACTACTTGGATACAGGTGCAAAAGGTGATATGTTGCTAAAGTCTACAAGACTAAAAGCCTTATAGCTAAAAGGTACTAAATCATAAAATAAGAACAGAATGCAGACTTTTAAAGCTAGGTTATTTCTCATGTGTGTGCAAAGTTTCAGATCTGCTAGTTTCTTGAAGTCTATGAATATAGATAAAACACACTCTTAGCTCTTAGCTGTGCCAACTATTTACATGTTCTTACATATATTAATTGCCATTAGAAGCCTAAAATAAAAATTAAGAGGCTTCCATGACACCATGAAGGTAGTCGTTCATTCCCCCTACACAGTGATAGATCTTACTTGTATTTGCTGTGCTTGCTCTTTGTCTTCAGGGGTGTTTAGTGAAGAAGTATGGCAACTCATCCTTGATTTTGCTAGAAACCTGCGACCTGGGGTAAATCTTTCATCCTGACAAAAATAGTAATAATATTAATAATAATACTTAATATTATAAAACTAATAATTTACTAAGATAATAAGACATATGTTAAAATGTACATACATTTATTTGTTTTATCATCTCCAGGTTTACGCTTCATCTCCATAACAACCTAGAGTCAATGTGAGTCTCCAGGGACAGTCTTTTATACAGAACTGTAAAGATTTGTGTACGGCAGATAGATACAGATCCGCAGCATTCTTTACCATATACTACACTACAGCTGTGAGTGATGATCTATGAGCGATCAGACCCTCTTGTAAAAATAGAAGATAAAAAAGCTATCTAAGTATCATCGCAACCCTCAATCTATCAAAATATAAAAACAATTGTAAACTGTAAACGGAAAAAAACATTCAATCTTCAAATCGCTTTATCCTTGTGATAATTAAACAAAAAGTTATCAAAAGGTGGTACAGTCTCCAAAATGATACTTTGTGCAGTTAATATGACACTGTACACGGGTCCATAAAGGGAACTATGAAAAAGTTATAAGCATGTGCTGTGTATCTCCATGGAGAGGCACGGGCGTAATTACCCCCTCCTCCACTTCCGTGCACTGACATGTGATCGTAGCACATGTGTGTGAATGTAGCCTTAAGGAGGACTGCGACATAATTTTTCCAGTCGGCCCCAAAAATTAATGTTTGCAGCTTGTCTATAGACGTATAGAAAGGGGTGAGTTTAATAAAACAGATATTCTATTTAAAAGCGATTTATGTAACTTATCTGAGAGGTAAAAAAAAAAAGAATACAATTACCTGCTGCACTAAAGCCAATGCTTTGGTGATCCTTACCAGCATCCATGTGAATAGAACCTCTGGAGTACTAGTACTAGAGCTGCAATGATTTCATGGATAATATACACAGTGTAATGTTTCCATTTAACCATTTTCTATGCTTACCAGTGTATTATAATATAATATATGTGGTTTGGGTGCCCACATAAATTCTAGGGGGCCCATGGCCACCCAAACCACTGTCCAAATTTTATACTATATGTATGCAAGAGTCATTTTGGGAACTTTGTAGGACCTCCAAACGTCCTGAAATCACAGATTGAAAGAGGGCAGAAGGACACATCCTTCATTTCCCAAGAAGCATGCTTATGTAAGAAATTCCAGATGTGTAGGGGCTATAATATGCGTACAGCACAGGTCCCATGGCAGTGTTAACCCCTTCCCGATGCGCGCCGTACTAGTACGGCGTCCCGGTGCATGGAGAGTGCTCACGGGCCGAGCCCTCTCCATAGCCGGTAAGTTTTTGCTGCATATTGCAGCAAAGGCTTACTGGTAACACCCGCGATCGGGTGTTTTCATCTCGATCGGGTGTTTTCACCTCGATCGCCTCTAGCAATGCTGCCGGCGGCTTCAAAAAGATGACGGCGCATGGGCGCCGCCATCTTGCCGCAGATCGCCGCTCCCTGATGACGTCACGGGGAGCGGCGATCTGTCGCCATGATAGCCTCGGGTGTTCCGAATACCCAAGGCTACTTCGTTTTAACCCATGCATTACAATGTGCTAATTGCACATTGTAATGAATGGGGAGTAAAATCCACATATACTGCCATACAGCAGTATGGCAGTATATGATAGGATGAATCAGACTACCTAGGGTTAGAGTACCCAGGGAGTCTGAAAAATAGTAAAAGTAAAAAAAAAAATAAAAAAAAAAATTATAATAAAAAAAACCTAAAAATTCAAATCACCCCATTTCCCTAGAAGTGATATAAATAAATACAATAGGTATCGCCGCGGTTAAAAAAGTACGATCTATCAAAATATAATAATGGCTTTTCCCTGCGTTTAACCCCGTAACGGAAAATAGCGTCCAAAGTGGAAAATGCCATTTTTATGCCATTTTGAAAAATATGAAAAAATTTATAAAAAGTGATCAAAAGGTCACACAGTCCCAAAAATTAATACCATCAAAATTCGCAAAAAATGACACTACCCACAGCTCCGTACACCAACGTATGAAATTTGTTATGCAGAAAATAAGCCATCACACAGCTCTTTATGTGGAAAAATAAAAAAGTTATAGATTTTTTAAGTTGGTGAGTGAAAAATGGAAGTGAAAAAACTAAAAAAGGCCAAGTCATTAAGGGGTTAATTCACCCCTGTCTTTGGTTACATTTGTACCTTAAGCACTCAGATAATCTATTTAACCATAAAATGTTATCTTGTACACTTGTACATTGGTGAACACAACTAGAATGTCTGCATTACAATAACCACCAATAATGAACAACTATCAAAATATATGTGATATGTACTAATTCTCTCAAGTACTACATAAGATATAACATAATGCCTTACATGATATCAGGGTTCTGAATTAGCACTGTAGTATGCAGCTGCATTCTGTAATATACAGCTAAAGTGTTCTTACAGGAGTTTCCAAGAATTACTGATGGCCAACTATTACACAGTAACTACAGTAAACACTACAAATGATTCATATTTTTGTTCCAAATTTTAACTTCTATAATAAACTTTGTATAATGAATGTTTCCATTTGGAAGATCATTGGTCCAGGTGGTCATCTCAAAAAGTTTTTATATTATTATGATGCTGACATTGGCAAAATTGCTTGCATATATGAAACCATTGGAGATTACTACTGAAAGATCCAATGCATGTACTACACAATTCTAGGCAAATACATTAAATGTGTATTCAACTACTATACTTACAAATTCATTGAACATCTCAGACGAAAGGGAATGTATATAATGTGAAAGTTTCACGGCACGGTCAAAGAGTGCTCCAGTAGAGATCTGGCAGTTCGCTCCTCCATTAGGACATATTGGTTGTGAGATGACCCTATTTCTTTCTAGTATTATACTGGACCCTGCTAATAGAATTAGCACTATACCTTAAAAACAAAAACAGAATGTAATTGCATGAATAAATGAACAAAAGATGAGACTAAAAGAAGTGGAAAACTTTGAAGTAGCAAAAGAAATGAATTTTCCTTACAGTGAACTTGACATGCTGCTATTTTTTTTCTAACATGAAACATTTTTATGAATTCGTCTTAAAATATTTATTTTTTAAATAATGCCCCAGAAATTTACATACATATGTTTTATGTACAAAGCTCAGTGACAGCTGCCATTATTGATAAAATGTATTCTATAAATATGTCTTAAAATGAAATGAAAAAACATGTTAAAGCTCCAGTTTGAAAAGCGTATATGTTGAATATAGATCAAATAGAATTCTAGCTTATGATCAGGATAGCCTTATTTTAAGAATTTTCAAAGTAAATAAAAACTGTCAAGTATGGAATTATGTATTGTAGTGCAAGCTGTTGTTTTAGACAATTACTATAAAAATGTCTTGAAAATAGAAATATAAAAAAACAAATAAAAATTACCTTTAAGTGATGTGTCCATTAGATAAATCATAGTTGTGAAAATCTTGCACTGTTGCCCAGATGATCTCTTGTCTTGATGTTTAACATTTGCTGCTTTTATACTCTTAGACACCAATAATGAATGAATGCATCTTTTTAACTCATAATCACAAACATCGAATGCCCTTATCTCTTCATTCATATTCACAAATGTTTTATGAAAAATAACAAAATACATTTATTTAGCTAGGGTAACATATGTGCTGGATACCAGAAAAGGGACTTGTTGTACCAATGTGAAATTGTCTTTAAAATAGTAATTATTTTTCACTTGTACATTATATATAGTCAATACCCAATAAAACACCCAATAAAACTGTAAGATGTAGGTAGAATTTTTAGGAATTGCTGAATAAAATATATTAGTTTGGTTTATTGCCATAGGTTGCTGGGTACTAAGGTGAGAAACTACACTAAATATGTCCCCTGTCATTCACTGCACAACCCTGATAATAAAAGACCATTTGCAAGGGTGTAACATAATAATTCCTTTATTTAATAATTCCTTTATTTAAATAGCACACACACAGAGCTTCCCAAAATAGTCCCTGTCCCCTTGGGGCTCACAATCTAATCAACCTACCAATATGTTTTGGAGTGTGGGAGGAAACCGGAGGACCCAAAGGAAATCCATGCAAACACTGAGAGAAACAATGAGAGAACATACAAACTCTTTGAAGATGTTGACCCTGGGACTTGAACCCAGGACGCCAGTGCTGCAAAGTGAACCACTAAGCTACCATGCTGCCCCTTCCGGAGCTATGGGGCCTGCAGTGTTAGGGGCCCCGTCACATGACCTGCAAGCTAAACAATGGAGAATTATATACATATTATGCTGTGCATTGTACAGCATTTATGTACTGTATACAAGAGTACACATCATCCATAGTACACAGCTGAGCCAGCAGCTCAGATAAGAAATGTTGTGGGAAGGAACAGCAGAATGATAGTACTAGCGATCTTTCATCTCTAGCTTCCTGCACTTTACTTCCCCCATGTGGTCAGCAGCTACTTGGCTGCATGAAGCCAGATCTGTGGCCTCTGACCATTTGGGATAAGAAGACTGCCTGAAAGTGAGCATGTACATATGTGTGTATTGGTGTATTAATGCATTAATGTGTATATGTGATTTGTATATATGCTATATGTATATGTTTATGCTTTATGGGTGAATGATGTGTATATAGTGTATGATGTGTATATATGCTGTATGCCTTTATATGGTACTGTATGTATGTATGTATATGCTTTATGTGTCTGCATATATGATGTGTATATGCTGTATGTGTGTATATGGTGTGCACACTGTGCATATGGTATATGGTATGTTTGTTTATATTCTGTTTCTGTATATGGTAATGTGTGTATGTATGTGTGCATATGCTGCATATCTAATGTAGGAGTGTATAGGGTTCTAATTCTGTATACATGTGTATATATGGTGTAATAATATGATGCATATATACTATATGTGTGTATTTGATGTGCATATACTGTATGTGTATAAAGATGTGTATATTCTGTAATATATATATTATGTATAAGTTAATTAATGTATATATGAGTGAATAAATGTGTGCACATGATTGTATAAATGTGTGTATGTGTGTAAGAGTGTATAAACGTGTGCATATGAGTATATAAATAAATGTGTGTGACTGTATAAAAATTGCCATTCCCCAATAATTTTACCTGAATTTCAGCATTGTGATCCTGACTTGCTCTAAGAATTCAATACTGACTCTACACTTTATTGATTATGTTGGCTTAACCTGATACTGATCCGCATTTGCTTGCTGCAGCTTTAGAATTATACTTTGGATTTTTTTATACCCTCCCTACAGTGCTGTATATTCTACATTTTTGTCTGTTTTCTGAACCAAACTTGCTTATATCTACCTTCTACTATCAGGTCCTCTGATCCTATTGAGCCAGCTGTGTCTTACACTTGGACTATTCCAAAAGGTAGTAATTTTGTGTTCCAGATCCCAATACAGACTTTAAAAGGTTAAAAAATAATAGGTTTACTGGGATTAGCCCAAAACAAAAATGGCTAGGTGGCACATATGGTCCATTAACTGCAGTTGGTAATAGATGAAGCTAAGATTGTGTAGAAGTTTATGACTTAGAAGTTGTTATATCAGCACAATAAAGCCATATGTAGATGGCCTTAATCTTGGTCCCTGTACAATGGATTACATCAAGACAGCACACAGGCTCAAAGCTGTGCTAGCTCCAATGTACATGACTGCCTTTTCACTTTGACCCATTGTGGTGCAATGTAACTATATGCTCATTAATTTGTTGTACTAATTCTCTCTATGTATCCAGCCTTATTTGGAAGACTCTGAATAAGAAAAATATTTAGCCAATGCAGTGTTTGGGGCATGAAGGTAACTAAACAGTCTCCTCGCCTGTTTTGTTTTATGGATTTTTTTAATTATTATTATAATAATATTCATGACCGATCCTAAATATAGGTTGTCAATATCAGATTGGTGGGAGTCCAATACCCAGCAGTAAGCAGAAAGCTAAGTTCTCTATATATCTGTCATGGCGCTATTGTCACCCTAACTGTTAGATAGCTTAACTTAGAATAGTCCATAATCATAACCGACAGTCTCCATTTTCAGTCATTGATAACTAGCCTTAGCTCTAATAAGTCTCATCTGTCCAGCAGTGTAAGGTCTGCCCACACTTTCCATGCAGGAATTAGGTCCAGAGCTATAATGTAATGATTAACACAGGGTTAATAATGTGTTAAGGAACAGGATACTCCTCCTTCTATGATGATATACATAACTACACACGGATATATGTTGTTGTCACTGCTGAAAGAAAGAATATGTGGGCGGATGCAGTTTTTTCATTTACTTTCTAATATTTTCAACTTTTTAAGCACTTCTTAAATTGTCATTTAAAAATGTGGAAATATATATCTAATATATATGAAATGCTCATAAAAGTAAATCCACGCTTAAAATTATTGTTCTTAAATCTCCAGAAACATGATGATGTTTTAAAGAAACACCACGCACAAACCTAAAGTGCTTTATAATGGTATTCTATGTCAGTCTCTGACCTTTCTATTTTGTTACTGTTCCACATTCAAATGGGTGGATCAGGCTCCAGTGATGTACTTCCTATGCTAGTCTATGAGTTCTATGTGTCACCTATCTATAGGGGAATGGGGGGTTTCTACTGGAGAAGGGGTCAGAAACTCCCATAACAGTTACTTCTAATAATTTAATTGTTTCCTGTTACTTATATATGAATAAAATGCAACATTTATAGTGTAGTGTTTATAAAAATTTAGGATCACATGATGTGCAGGAGGAATGCTTAGTTTAGTTTCTTCTTCGTCTCCTTTAATTGAAAAAAAATCTACTATTTAGTGTATGCCAAATATACACAAAAATGAGTAGGATGGTAAGTTTGTTCAGTTTTATTTCACAAGTGTCCTTTAAAAAATACCTACAGTAATGACAGTGTGGGTGGCCATATCAATCGCAATGTTTTCCCTTCTATTTTATTGTGGTAATGGCAATAAGAAACATTTCTGTATGTTCTAAACCTTATGCTTATTGTTCCTGTATTCTTTATTTTTTTCTTTGTGCTCTATTCAAAGAGTTAAAAAAGCATTAACGTCACCCACTGTTAATCATCTCTAGCATACCAGCATCAGAAAATGTAATTAAATAGGGAAATAAATCATTTCCAAATGATGTGGTCTATGTGGTTATGATGCTTGAAACATTACCACTTACTGTGAAATGGGCTTGAGTCAAAAAGCCAATCACTCCTCAATTAGTAGAACTTACATTGTGTTCTTGGGTCAGGTTTTCGAAATGATGGGCCTAATAGTTCATGTCATACAGTAAACCATCTGTGAGAATATATTCCATTAGGATAGATTAATCCATCATCTCCCCAACCTGTTTAATCATCATGTACTTAATGAATGTTTTACCTAGGAATAACATACCGACGGATTGGAAAGGAGTTCAATTAGATACTGTAGGCAGGTTCTTATTCTGCAACATTTAAACCACTGGAAGCCAAATTGGTTGAATGTATAGATCCCTCTATGTACACCTGTTCTGTACAAACAGAATTTTCTCTTCGCTAACTGCTATTTGGAATTTGGATGCAGACTTGAAGGTAGCATGGTTTCCATGATATTTATTAGAGAATGGAATTATAGAACACATTGCGTTTTGTATTTAATCAAGATGTTCTTGAATTTCTAAAGGCAGCTATTTCTACTATGGTCCTTTATTTAATTGGGAATTATTTTTATAGTTATTGTCAAACACTGTTCTAATTGGTATATATGATAATAAATGGAATACTAAGAAAAACTGTTCTTCTATCATTGAATTGCACAGCTCTCATGTACAAGAGTAGCTATTATTCTATTTAGATAATATGATCACTTCTTGGATATATCATAATTGGTGTGTAGTTGTTGAATAACATCATGCTGGCTACATACAAACTATTGCTTTGTTATGAAAGTCTTTAAGCATTTTCCTGGAAAATTGATTCTACCATTTTCAATTACTATGAATGGAAACAAGGTAACTATTCAGTTAATTGAAGAGGACCTGTTACCTCTCCTTTCATTCTATTTTAGTAAATACATTTATGACCCATAATGTCACAATTCTGGAACATTTTTCGCATGCAGTGGCTCTACATTTTATAATTTCTCTGTTATATCAGCTAGAAATTAAAATGACTATGGTAGTTAACAGATAGGGAAAACCCCTGCATACAGCCAATGTTAGACTAGGAATGGGCACACCCCTATTACAAGAGGAATGGAGGAACAACGGATGAATTATACAATGCAGTCATAATTCAAAAAGTTCCATTTAAATCAACAAGTCATTAGAAATGTCAAATTTCCCCCAATAATTGTAATTTTCAAAACCTATATTGAACCATACAATTTTACCTGGTTTCACTTCTTTGTATCCATCACAGTATAGATACTATATGGTATGGTTTTCTAGTAACTATTTTGTTTGACTTCAATGTTCATATTTAGGTTCTCCAACAACATTGCTCCTGTAATACAAAAACACAGGGGTGATGGGGAGTTAGCTGGACAAACAGGAGAAGCTAGAAAGTCTACACATGACATCTGTCATTACTATCTGTGGTACATTCCATTGTAATGTTCTCTTTGAAGAGGGTATTGGATTTTGATGAGCATTTTGGCATCTGCTATATTTCTATGAAATCATTGACTCAAAAACTGAAGAATTTGAGCTAGTCTAAAATGTAGGCTAGTTTCACAGAAATTTTTAAACAACTTCACTTACAAATTCCTTTGTAAACTGTGTGCAAGTATACCTGGAAGATTTGAAGGCAAATGGTTGTCACTAGGGATGAGCAGGTCCAAGTGGTTCAGTTTGGTTGAGTACAGCTGAACCTTGAAAAAAGGGGCCTGCTGGCACTGAATGCGGGTATTAACCTGTTAAATAGGGTCTGCAAATTCATATCAATGGGATCTGCCAGCGGTATTTAAAGGGTTAATACCTGTCCTTGGTGTTACTGGCGAAGTAAAAAAACACTAAACCCAAACTTCTGACTAAAGTCCGTGTTCGGGGACCCAAACCATCAATCTTCAACATGTTGTGGTTGGGGTCTGCTCATCACTTGTCAACACTGAAAACTGATATATTTACTATATTTTTCATTTTATTCATTCACTTTTCATTTTGTTAATTTGTAAAAATAAACTTTTTCTCCTTCTATCATAATTTGGAGCATATTTTAATTTAAGCAGTGATTGTGTATTGTGTTGTGAATATACCTGTGCGCTTAGTAATGATTAGTACTAGTATGCAGTATATTACACTGTGGTAGCTTATGGAACCATGCATCTCTGCATCATGAGAATTTTCAATCGTACATGTAATTAAAAGCTGAAAAGAGGGTAATCAGTATCAGCAATTCAATATGCTGTTTACTGGCATTTCCACTTTTCAATTCCATATAACGTAAAATCACATATTGGAAAAGGTCAAACACACGAGAAAGTACAGCTAAGAAGCATTAGTTGTCTCAAATATTCATTAAAAATAGATGACTCTTGCAGCTCAAAAGCATTCCCAATGAATTAATTTGCATTCAATCAGAAAAGAGTTTAATATTTTCTATTAACACGTCTACCTGTTGAAAAGGTTACATGTCTATATAATAGAATTGACTGTCGTAGATAAGACTTAACATATATGATGGCAATAAGCACACAAATTATCTTCTGACTCAATGGTAGTTAATGCACAATCCCAGGGAATTTGTGAAATAGTCCTTGATTTGTGCAGCTGTCATATGAGGCTGGTAAAGTAATCTGTTCCTTAACCGTAACAGTAATTTTAGATAGCTGGAGCGTGATACTTGAGGATGGAAGGCTGATCATCACTCAGGATGTCATGGTAATTGACTGTAACTGGACCACCTCCATTACTTTATCTAAGCCCAATACCACCACTGGATCATTAACACCACTAATTGTACGAAGCATAACCATAAATCAAATGTATCTTTATTTGCAATATTAATAGTATGATTTAATGTAAAAATGTTTTTTAAGGTGGCTGCCAAAATTACTGTCATGTGTATTTCTCATATTTACACTTTCACAAACAGCAGAATTAAAATAGCAAATACTTTTTTGAGATTGATAAATTTTCAGACTGAATAAGCTCATGAACTCCCTATGAAGTCCATTAACCTCATAAGGTCACCTAATAAGGTATGTTTGGTATGTACTTAGGAAAGGGACCCTCTAATTTGGAAGTTAAAGGGGTATTCCAGGAATTTGGATAATTTATATACAAATGGGTCCTTTAAATAAAAGTTTATATGTAAAATTTTGCTTCTATTAGCATAAAAATGTTGCTGATATACACTGTAATGAAGAATTAAAATACTACTGACCCTTTAATCAGTCTGTTAATTTCCTGTGCGCGGATAAGACACAGGACAGAAGACGGCCGCTGGTCTCATGACCACATCACATGTCCTGCACCTGCCTGGGCCGGTCATGTGATCACCACTATGTTTGGCTGTAGTTGGTTGGTTGCAGTGCATCCAATATGGCTAGTGTTTTGGTGATGGCAGTTACACATCATTACTATGGTAACAGAGCAAGAAAACCTGTTAGATCATAACTGGGAGCAAAGCCTGAGAGGTAGGAGGAGTTACTGTGAACTAAAGGATCTTGGGACTTGTAGTTTCCAGTGGTGGCCATCTTGGTGATAACCCTGCATACTTTAGAGAGGCCATAACATCTTGTGAATCAGAAAAAATCTAACTATTTGAGCTCCGTTTTGTGATGGTTCACGGGATAGGGGAAGTTGAATGCTGCATAAACCCTGTACCTATTAAAACCAGATGAAACATTTCACTTTTGTCTAATCTATAAATAATCTAATTATTGATTCTTCTATTTTGTGCTGAGGATTATGGTGGAGGGTAGACATGTGGGCTGTGGTGTGTGCCTGTGGTTTGCTGCCAGCAACCTCATAGCCTTGGGGATCAATTCTTTGGAGCTAACTCATTGTTGTCCATGGAGAGCTTCCAATGCCTGTTTTGTGCAGATACAATAGGAAGTGTAGATAAGCTGTGGCAATATTGGCATTGCTGCATCAGTTATAAACTTGGCTAAGTGGATGTTAACTTATTATATCTGTACGGTTATAGATATAAAAGTAAATGTATAAAATGATTAATATAGGGTATAGAGGACAAGGTGGGGATGCTTAATACTTCACTTTTATTGATATCATATCACTTGAACTTAGAAACTTATGTGGTAAAATGCACGTTGAGTGTTTTGTAATGGAGGGTAGTTTTAGAAGGAGTAGTTTGAATGAGGGATAGAACAGCGAGGTACTATCTCGATACGTTCCACCCCACCAGTGGTACTTACATGTGTAATATTGCCTCTATGATCCACTGCAACTGGCCATTCTTAGTAAGATTCGCTATGTGAGATAGTGTGTGTCATCCAGTTTTTATATGCATAACACACTGACTAATTGTAAGTTTAGCCTTGAACCATTGATTACCTCAAGCAGCATAGCAGAGTAGAGGGGACACTGTCACTCGCATTTGTGAAGGGTCTCGCTGTAGTGAATCAGTGGTGTATAATCCACTCCTCTGAATTCAAATGCCCCAATCTAGGAGTGATCTGCACAGGACCTCTCCTTTAGATTTAGACCTGAGGAACAAATTGAACAAGAAGGGGGCGGTCTTCTTGTTAACCCTATCCCTGACCAGGGATCCACTCTGCATTATATTTGGTATACATAATAAATACCAAATAACTTTATAGGTTAAAGTGATATACCCAGTAAGATTGCTCTACACAATTTTTAATAATATGAATAAAAGTTTTAAGCACCGACGCCTTCATACCCTATCCTAATCCTTTTATACATCAACTAATTGGTGGTGCACACCAGCAAGTGCTAATCATTAGATTAACCAATTCTAAGCCCTATTTAAAAAAAAAAAATATATATATATATTCTCACTTTCTCCTGAGCAACGTTTGGTCAGTTCATTTTTTTAAACCTTTCCAAGGCACTGCCTACTGAGTTGCTCTATATAGGCCTCTCTTTGGCATTGTCTATTGACCCATGGGTCACAATGCCTGCTTACCGTAGTCAATAGTTACCGGCTTTGGCTTCACAGTCATTTCTGCACCTCAATGAAATCTACACCAGGTCCCTTCTTTTGTAGACTTAAGCTATAACCTGCAAAAATCCAACCCGCCCTATGTCCTAGTCAGTCATGCCCACTGCAGTGAGGGTGGTTAGATAGGGAAAAAGCCTAAGTTTCCTGGCTTAGTGCAAGAAATTGTGACTTTTTTATGCCTTGTGTACCAGTATTTTTAGTGTGCTTAAAGGGTTTTGTCCATGAAAGAAAGTTTTCACATTTTAAAACCCTAGTGATGTTTACACAATAAAGATAATTTTTAACCCCTTACTTTACAATTGTATTCAGTTTTATTGCTGTTTTAGCTCCTATAACTCAGTGCAATAGTCAGTGTAAGATTCCAGAGTGTGGACGGGGACTCTAAGCAGATACTTCATAATCCCTCTGTGTGCTGTGTGCTGACAATGTGCTTACAATATCAGGATACAGGGTTTATCTACACTTTCATTTAGCCTTGGGACAGCCTACTAGTATCTGAAAAGAGAGATGAGACAGAGTCACAATGAAAGATTCAGCTCTGCTATCTCACCTCTGACATGCACAGTCAGCTCTGCTATGCCTCCCTCCCCTTGGATAAATACCTTATCTTGTCTGTAGCTTGTAAAGTAAGTCTTTGCACTCTGTTTGCTGGCAGGACGTGCCTGTGTCTGTAATGTGTCTGAGCTGGTCTTGTAATGCAGGGTGGAAGGGCAGGACGCAGAGAGCTCTAAAGCATGCAGGCAAGAGAAACTATTCATGAGAAGAATCCGACCACAGTCAGAAGATTTACAGTCAAAAACCAGGACTGATAGAGACTGGTTGGAATTATATCTGTATTGTTGTTAATAACAGTCAATTAGAGAATATATTATTTTGTTATCCGAAGTATATTTAAGAATATTGTCTTCAGGGGAATATCCCTTTAATTATTGGATGAGTTAGTTTTTTTGTGATAAATTTTTTATTTCAAAAAGCATGAAATACTATTCACAGCATTCACCATTTATTCTAAATTCTTAAGATCTTAATATCTAAATTCTAAATTCATAATATCAACAATATGAAAGTCAGATACTTTTGTGATTCATCTTTTACTGCATATTTTAAAAAATGTATGTCATTTTCAGTGGCTCAACTCAACTCTATGGCTTTGAGTGACATACAGATCCATGGCCACTATTTAATGTAGTAGGTAAATCCACATTAAAGGTGCATGGAAACTGTTGAATTATTATTATAAATTGGATAATGTGTGAAATATTTTGGAAGCTCCATAAAATCAGAATGAAGATGGCCTTATGTCTGCATTAGTTCTCTGTAGCGGCTTTACCAAGAGGGTTGGGGAACTTGGGGCATATCTCAGTAGTAGTAGACATTTTTCAAATACCTGTTTAAAATGGGAAAATACCTTTAAATACTTCTTGATCAGTAATCTTTCAGGTTTTTGGAAATTAATTTTTAGTGCAAAGTATTTGGAATTTGCTTCTAAAATCTGTAATTTAGTTAGAAGGATATACAGATATTAGTTCTATTGGAAAATGACAAAGCTGAAGCACTTTACCGAATATTCCCAACAAATATTAGAAGGCGTCTACACAACTTGATTTTTTTTTAGGTAATACAATGCTTTGATAAAACATGTTACCTAAAAGATATATTACAAAATATAAAAAAGTCTCAAAATGTGATCATTTGTATGTGGTCTTCTTGTGTATGCAGTACCTGATTATAGTTCCTGCTACTACTGAATGCTTCAAATCATCCTCAATGTAACATGTTCTCTCTGCAAGATGAGACAAATTGTTTTATTATAAGATGGGAATGACAGGTCATTAGTTGGTAATCCTGACAAAGAGATGAAGTCATGCTTCTCTTATGTGCTAATTTACTGTCCTCTAAAATGCACACTGAGCAAAAAAATCTATGTTGAGCAGACAGTACTTGTCCCTACCATACAAAAATCTAACAGAGAATGAAACAATTATTTTTTATTAAATCAAATTATGAATTATATTTATAAAATACTATTTTAAAAGGTGTGTAAACTGCTTAAAATGAACATTAAATATGTCTAAAATTTAAATAATGTTCATTATACCTGTAGAAAGATGTACATTGGGTTACAAAGAGGTATATGGGTTGTCTGACTTATTTGAAAACTGGAATAATGGCAGATAGTGGTGTGGTCACCTTTTAAGAGAACTCTGATAATGCAGTGAAGCCCTTTCAAAGCCTCAGCAGATCATAAGTGATAATGTCCGATCAATTGATGAAATGAAACACAACGGTAGAAAATCTTCAGGCTTTTTAAATTACACATTTATTATCAGTGGAAGGGGAAGTATGGGGAGACTCTAAGGCCTATCAGTACAATGGTTTCCATACAGTGTGTGACAGAACAGCTGTATACTCCTATAAAGAATAAATCACTTATAAAATGTACAATTCTGTGATAAAGAAGAATTGCAGTATATTGTGTAAGTGAGAAAATCATAGCATGTTCAATGCTGCAATTACAATCTATATCTCCTATAGATAATTATAGATAAACGTTTTAAACATTTTTGTTTTACTATTTTTTAGAGCCCTAGGGTATTTTAACCCTTGATGGTCTGATTGTTCCTACCATATACTGCATTTTTGCATAGTACTCATTACAATGAGCCGCTGGCTCATTGTAACAAATATTCAGAAGCCATGCAGCCTCAGGTATGACGAAGACCCAAGGCTGTCATGACAACTGATCCCCACTCCCCAATGATATCCCTGGGACACTGTCTTTTAAATGCTGTGTGAGCCCTCTTCATACAGCCTCAGCAACTCTCTACATGTACGGTGCAGAGCGTGAAGGTCTTTTATGCAGACAAATCCTTAACAATCTATAACAATCTATGCCTTATGTATGAGCAGGCACCTGCAAAGTAAACATGATCTGCAGTTGATGAGACAACAAAAAAGCTTGCAGACTCCTGAGGCTCCTTCTGCTGCTTTGGTATGCTCAGCCTGTACACACAGCTCCTGAGTGACAAAGCCACCTGCCTCCTCACAAAGGGAGGATGTGACACCACCAATATAACAAAACCAGCATCACCACCATCACAATGCCTGTCCACACCATCCATTCAGCTTTCAATCCCCCAAATAATGGAGAGAAAGAGGAAGTTTGGGCCATATCACTCCTGAACTTTTGCGTTGAATAAGAGCATTTTGAAATTAATGGCCTTCGATATGCTCCCATTGTGGATGGTGGAGATAGACAGCTTTAAAGATCTGATGGTGTTGGTCATCTCACAGTATGCATTTCCCAGCCATCACTGTGCTTCTATGTTTCTACGTTACTATGCAATGCCATTAGTTCTGATGTGCATCTTACAAGTGGTGGACAGGTGGACGAATAAGCAAGGGCAGGATCAGTGCATCTCCTTAACTGCCCACTATGTTAATGTAGTAGTGGCTGGGCCTGAGGCAGGAAGCAATTTGCCTCACATTAGCCACATTGAAACTCTGTATGGGCAGAAGACCACAAGACCCCAGGAGCTGTGGACTGGAGTCCAGTGGTTGCTGCCGCTGAACCTCAATCCCAACCACAAGACCCTTGTTGCAGCTTTGGGCATGTTCATGTTGCAGCGTTGTTGTTGTGCTGAACCTTGTAGTGGAAAAGTTCCTGGCCAACAACACGGACATGCTGCAGCTGCTGCTTAAAGTGCATGGCATATGTTCACATTTTCAGCATGCAAAGCTGCGGAGGCATTTAAATTCTGTTGGTGCCATCCTGTGAAGGGGAACCGATTGGTTGCTATGATTGCCAGGCCTGTCATTAAAGGGGTATTCTCGTCTGGGCATTCACATTCAGTTTCATTAATCTGCCATATATAAACATTTCATCAATTGGATGTTATTTTAAAAAATGTTCCTGTGTGAAGATAATTTCTCATAAACATAGTCATATTGTCCCTTAGAAACGAGATAGCTTCCTCGGTTACAACCACCCAACACTCTGGCAGCGGTGGCCAGACATGTGCTATTTAGTCCTGCCTGACCTCTTGGATACAGTGATCATTACCACAGGATGGCTGTGGGTCATACAAGAACTCCCGGACATTTCATATCCAAAAACTTTTTGTTTATTTGTTCAATCCCTCCAGCAGAGGTGGTCGTATGCAGGGACACAGTCTTGTTTCTAAGATACAAAGATACAATATCACTACATTTATGAGAAATTATCTTCACTTAGGAACATTTTTTTAATAACTTCTAATTGAAGAAACCCTGGAACTGACCTAAAAATTTTATCCCCATGTCCCAAAAGTCCCAATCTATTGAAATTTATTCCTGACAGTTAACTCAGTGAACTGAAAAGAGTAAACATAGGTGATAGATCTAGCCCTCGTAATATAAAAAATAAAGTCCTTTATTTCATAGATTTAAAATCCATCCAAGGCAAAAAATCTTTAAAGTGAAAGATACAAGCTTGTATTCATTAAAAAAACTGCCTCAAAAAATGCCTAAAATACATTTATTTACCAATTACACCACATTTGTTGTGTACCACTTCCCAGTACACAACATGGAATATTCAATACTGTTAAAGAAAAGCACAATTTTTTATGCAGAAAACAAGATTCCTACAGCTCCTTACATGGAAAAAAAAATATGTATGAATTTTTGAAGGTGGGTAGCAAAAATTAAAAGGGGAGAAGTTGATTAGAAGAGGTTAATCCAGTATGTGAATAACTGGGTCTGAACACTCAAAGCAGCTGTGACATTAACATTAATTTTTTGTAATAAATTTTTACATTTTTTCTATGTCCATTTTGGACAGGGCAACTGGCCAGTTACTCTCACCATTTTTCAGCACTTTATCCCTTACTACACCATTTTTGGGTGTTAAAATTTAGGTTCCCATTGATTTCAATGAGGTTCCTATTAGGTTTCAAGCTCATGCTGAAGTCCAGGATCAAATCCGCTCCTCACTATTTTTAACCTTCTTTTATTATCACTAGACATTGCTTGGCACAAACCTTTTTATGGGTGTAGAACAATTAGCCATACTTGAAGCATTGTATTCTTTGTTCAGTATACTCCTTAATCGTGTCATGATTGTCCTGTTAAACAAAGGAAACTTGTTGTCTACAATTAATTCATCCAAAGTAAGGCTGTGGTACCAGTTAAAGAACCACAATTTGCATGAGTCGTGTCTTAAAGGGAACCTACAACCACAAATCTACCTATACAGGTCCCGCAAGCTCTCTCCATGCACCGGAACAGCAGGCTCGCGTCTGGGCAGCTACGGCTTTGGCAGGCATGTTTGTTGGACAAGGTATGAGAACCAAAGATTTCAGGTAGGAGGATCGAAGAGGCTACTGGGGCGTGGAGTAGCAGCGCCGTGTAGCCACAGCTCTAGCTACTCCGCGCCCCAGTAGCCTCTTTAGAAAATGTACATATTCGGATAATAAAAGTTATTAAAAAGTGCAAGGACTTGAGGATTAGCCCTTAAAAGGGCTATCCTCACATCCTAAAGATTCACCTACCACCTGATCTACCTTTATAGGTAGATCCATGGTGGTATGCTCCCTTTAACTATTTGTTAAGTTCCGTTCAGCCCTTTTAAAATGGTTAGAGTGATATTTACCTACTGTATCAAACATGTGATATGATGTCTCCTTTTTTCTTTTTATCTAAGTAACCTTTTTCTGAGAATGGGGAATGCCAAATCTAGAATCTATACATCAATACAACTTAATACTAGAATCTTTGTTCATTATTTTCTATTTTTTTCTAATTTTTTTTTTTTGCTTCTTATGTAATTGAGAGAAAAAGTCTTACATGATAAGCAGAGACTTTTCAGAGACACATCATGTATCATTTCTTTGGCTTGTTTAGTAGTTTTTCTATGAATGGTTTCCATGGTTTGTCTAGGTCAAATATAAAAAAATAAAATCTTGCCTTTTATAATATTCATTAGTTTTTTCACATTACAGTTACTTTTTATTTTATATTATTTTCCATGTGACCAGTTGGAACTTTATTTTGAATACTCAGCTATAGTGTGGCTTTTGTATAATGCTGTCAGTTCACAGGACTGATCTATTCAAAATGCAATTTCACTTTTCACTTTTTTCCTTATTCATGGAAATTCTTCAAGTAAAATATTCCAAGAGATAATCATTCTGACAAGTAACTCATTGAAATTTCTCATATTCAGTCCAATGTATCTTATAAGGATTTCATCATGATTAATAAATTGCTGAGTCAAGATTTCTGTTTTACAGCAACACCAATGGATTATGAAAGCTGCAGACAGAATATAATAGACAAGCGGGTGTCAGTTTTGACAGCTGATGGTAACTTCAACTTTCTTTTCAATAATGTCTTAGGAGAAATATTATTTGAATAATCTTGTGACATTTACAGTTTCATCATCTGACTTATTAAATGCAAACACTTACAGTAATATTCAGTAATTATTTTATTAAAAGCTGGGATTATTATTTGTGAAGAGATAGCACTTCATAAAAACTAATGCTGTCTCACTGTTATGGCTCATTCACATAGCCCTGTGTTCGCCTTTTACCAGATCTTGGGCATGGACATAGTCCGGGAGTAGAAGTTTGGAGGTCGTAATGAATGCTCGTAACCCATCCTCCCTCCATAGGTGCCCAGGAGCCATTGAAATCTATGTCGCAAATCATGCAACCAGATCACAGTTCCCATTGCACCCGTATAGAGCTCTGTTCTGGTGTTTATTTTTGCAACTCATCTTTGGACTTTTTTTGTCACTTTTCCCCAACCACGAAATGGTTTTGTGAGTTTTCCATTCTTGTTTATCATTTACTTTTGAAATCCAAATATAGATTTTTTTAAATATTTTTGTATTTGCAGGGGTTGCAAAAAGTTGCAATATTTTACACAAAAAAACTCCTCTTCCCTGCTGAAATAGTAGTTTTCAAGTGGTTGTTTTTTTTAATGGGGGGGGGGATTATCTTGCAGGGTTTACTTTTGTGGCACAATGCACAAATTTCTGGAGTTAGGGTAAATGACCCCCAACGTTCTTTGCCATTGTATTCTAACTGAATTTGAACTAAGGGATAGTGGGTGTACAGTCTAAAGCCCCTTTCACACTGCACATATGGGGTAATATATCCGTCCCCATAGATGGCTATAAGCACCTGGTAATGGTACAGAACCACCCACGTGCACGGGGAACATGCTCTTTCTCGCCCTGTGTTTACGGCCGTGCGGCGCTACCTCCACACATTAGTGTAAGCATACCCTCCTAGACAACTGTGGGAGACATATGATGGGTTAGTATAAAAATAAAAAATAAAACAGCTGCTGGAATGGGTCCTAAGTAGAGATGGGCGAATTTGTTGAAATTCGGTTCGACCTGAAAAATTGGATTCTATCCGAATTGAATCATCACGAATCACGTTAAAAACAGGTATTTCCTGGGTGCAGAGAGCCTGTAGGGTGTTTGAAAACATTGTGCCATGCTCAAATATGCATAGGGAGCGTGGTTTGGTCTTCCAACAATGCTGTGTTTTAGTATGACACGCACATGAGAGCCGCCGCTCTTAGAATCTCTTCACTCTTCAATTCCATGTATACTTACAGAGGCCAACTGCACCAAATAAGTGAAGTGGGAACACAGCCTCACAAGGTAACGTCTGTGTCAGCTCGAAAGATCTGAGCTGAGGGCCAAGATCGCACTATAACATCAAAGAGTGCACTCTTTTTACACTGACATCCGATGATTCCATAGATTATGACAGAACCTGTTCTGTTAAATGCAGATACATGTAGAAACCCCCCAAAAGAGTGCAGAGGCTGTCGGTAGTAATTCTGCATTGACGTCACTGAGCATTTTGCCCTTCATTTCATCCGTCAGTGTCCGCTTTCAAATGGTCAATAATCCATCAGTATTGCTAAAGCCAAAAACAAATCCAAAGCAGCGATGACCAGTAATATTTGCATGTCCTCTGTGTTATGTAACCACTCCTGGTTTTGGCTATCAATCCTGAGGCTTTTCATTCCATCTAACAGATGAAATGAAGGTAAAAATCAAACATAGTGGCAATGTCATAGAGTGGTAAAGGGTGTAAACAGCCTTATGGAAATCACAGGTGTTCCAGGGAGACAGTGGTCAGTTGGCAGCCGCATGAGTAGGCCATAGAGTGGCACAATGACAAATTATGGAGGTGGTGGCAGAAGCAGGAGGCCACAGAGTGGCACAATGACAGAGTGTGGAGGTGGCAACAACATAGTAGGCCACAAAGTGGCAGAATGACAAAATGTGGAGGTGGCAGCAGCAGCATGAGGTCAGAGAGTGGCACGATGACAAATTCTTTAGGTGGCAGCGACATGGTAGGCCACAGAGTAGCAAAATGATAGAGTGCGGAGATGGCGTCAGCAGCAGCAGGAGCCCACAGAGTGGCACAATGATAGAGTGAGGAGGTGGCGGTAGCAGCAGGATCCCACAGAGTGTCACAATGACAGAGTGTGGGGGTGGCAGCAACATGGTAAGCCACAGAGTGACAAAAGGATAGAGTGTGGAGGGGGCATCAGGAGCAGCAGTTGGAGGTCAGAGAGTGGTACAATGAAAAATTCTGGAGGTGGCAGCAACATGGTAGGCCACAGAGTTGCATAATGACAGAGTTTGAAGTTTGAAATTAATTTTAAGTTTGAAATGAATTTGAAGATTGAAATGAATTTGAAGTTTGAAATTTTTAATTTAAATTTGAATTTGAAAATAGAGATGCCACATGCATCATTCATTGTAATTTCCCTTAAAATATTATGTCTTTGCCAAAAAAGAGCTGAAATGTGGGGTATACAGCTCCCCCAAAATGAACACCCTGGACTTGGAGCAAGAATCACTTTAGCAACTATGTGGATTTTACACCGATTTCTTGCTATTAACTTCAGGAACAAAGAAGAGCAGAAATTGGAGCAGAAATCACTACTGAAACTGGATTTTATACAGATTTCTTCCTATTCACTTCAGCAACCCAAAAAAACTGCAATTTGGGGTATACAGATCTCCCAAAACGGACATCCTGGGATTTGTGCAGAATTCTCTACAGAAAGTATGTGGATTTTACACTGATTTCTTCCTATTCACTTCAGCAAAAAAAAAGAACTGCTATTTGGGGTATGGTATTCAGATCCCCCAAAACATCTTCGGGGGGCTCCAATTGTTGCTTTGGCAGGCCTGGGCTCCGATCTGGTCTATGATGTCATCTTAAAGGCACAGTGTCAGTCTTTGCATGTGCATAGCCTGACACAGCTAATACCCTGCAATACATCAGTATTGCTGAGTATTATCATGAACAAGCAATCAGATGATTGCTTGTTCATGTCCCATGGTGGAACTAATTAAAAAGTAAAAAAAAAAGTTATTCAATAAAAAATAAATTAATAAATCAATAAAATGCCCATAAGCACAAAAACATACACTCACCGGCCACTTTATTAGGTACACTATGCTAGAAACAGGTTGGACCCCCTTTTGCCTTCAGAACTGCCTCAATTCTTCGTGGCATAGATTCAACAAGGTGCTGGAAGCATTCCTCAGAGATTTTGGTCCATATTGACATGATGGCATCCCACAGTTGCCGCAGATTTGTCGGCTGCACATCCATGATGCGAATCTCCCGTTCCACCACATCCCAAAGATGCTCTATTGGATTGAGATCTGGTGACTGTGGAGGCCATTTGAGTACAGTGAACTCATTGTCATGTTCAAGAAACCAGTCTGAGATGATTCCAGCTTTATGACATGGCGCATTATCCTGCTGAAAGTAGCCATCAGATGTTGGGTACATTGTGGTCATAAAGGGATGGACATGGTCAGCAACAATACTCAGGTAGGCTGTGGCGTTGCAACAATGCTCAATTGGTACCAAGGGGCCCAAAGAGTGCCAAGAAAATATTCCCCACACCATGACACCACCACCACCAGCCTGAACCGTTGATACAAGGCAGGATGGATCTATGCTTTCATGTTGTTGACGCCAAATTCTGACCCTACCATCCGAATTTTGCAGCAGAAATCGAGACTCATCAGACCAGGCAACGTTTTTCCAATCTTTTACTGTCCAATTTCGATGAGCTTGTGCAAATTGTAGCCTCAGTTTCCTGTTCTTAGCTGAAAGGAGTGGCACCCGGTGTGGTCTTCTGCTGCTGTAGCCCATCTGCCTCAAAGTTCGACGTACTGTGCGTTCAGAGATGCTCTTCTGCCTACCTTGGTTGTAACGGGTGGCGATTTGAGTCAACGTTGCCTTTCTATCAGCTCAAACCAGTCTGCCCATTCTCCTCTGACCTCTGGCATCAACAAGGCATTTCCGCCCACAGAACTGCCGCTCACTGGATGTTTTTTCTTTTTCGGACCATTCTCTGTAAACCCTAGAGATGGTTGTGCGTGAAAATTCCAGTAGATCAGCAGTTTCTGAAATACTCAGACCAGCCCTTCTGGCACCAACAACCATGCCACGTTCAAAGGCACTCAAATCACCTTTCTTCCCCATACTGATGCTCGGTTTTAACTGCAGGAGATTGTCTTGACCATGTCTACATGCCTAAATGCACTGAGTTGCACTGATTAGAAATTAAGTGTTAACGAGCAGTAGGACAGGTGTACCTAAGAAAGTGGCCGGTGAGTGTATAAAGAGACATATTGGGGCTTATTTACTAAGGGTCCTGCAGCCGCATTTTCGTCGGGTTTTCTGACTTTTCGGGCATCGCCCTAGGAATTCTGTCACGCATGATCGGATTTTGGCGTATCGGCGCCAGTTTTCATGCAACAGAAATTGTCCCTTAAGAACAAGATTCCTTCCTCGGATACAACCACCGCACACACTGGCAGCAGTGGCCAGACATGCGCTGATGAGTCCTGTCTGACCACCGGGACTAAGCATTCATTATCACAGGACGACTGTGGGACACTAATCAACTCCCGAACATTTCATATAGAAAAACTTTTTGTTTCTTTGTGCAATTACTCCTGCAGAGGTGGCCGTATCCAAGGACACATCCTTGTTTCTAAGGAACCAAATGACTACATTTATGAGAAATTGTCTTCTGTTTTCTGTCTGAATTTTTAGTGCAAACAGCTTAAACAGGTATTAAAGAAGTGCCTGTATTTGTGTCGCACTTGACCCTTTTGTGGTGCAGCTGCACTATGCGTCATGCGAGACATATTAGAGGGCGTTCGGGTACTAAGTCGGACTGAGCGCCAGATTTAACATGCAGAACCTGACGGAAATGTGTTGCACTCTCCATGTTAAAGGGGCACCAAAAAAAAGTGGTGCACTCTGTCGGAGCAGTGCTGGGGGAGCCAGATTCATGAAGAATGGGACCAGAAATCCTGAATCTGGCAGACCCTGCACACTACACAGGCAAACTGCACATATTAGTTAATTTGCCCCATTATATCCAAAAAGGCATTTCTGTGGCAAAATATGCATATACGGTAAGCCAGCTGTGAAGCAATGAACATGATGATAAATAAATACATTTTCATATAAATAACTATCATTGCACTCAATTAGAGCCTAACTCCATAGGTTAATCAGAAGGACACTGGCTGTGGGAAATGTAATAGAGGTTGTCTGAGTCTGAGTAAATGGTGGCTAAAGTCATAAATAAATATGAATTGGAAGCTTATGTAAGTTACCTCATGTATCTGCACAATGATATGCAGGAAATTATCTGCATAATACTATTAAATTAAATTATGAATCTGTACAGCAAGATGTCACCTCTGCATGTAAGAAATGTATGTTCTCATTACAGTATTTGGTTGGCATAGGCTGGTAAAATATATATGAAATATTGCAATTCATTTGGAGTCTGCTATCCTGGTAAATTAAATATTGGTTTATTTTATAGAGCAACACAGTGGAATTGAAGAATCCTCAGCATCATTTATATCATAATAATTATATTTATTGTTATTTGTATTAACATTATTCTTAGTAAAATCAGTTTCCTTTACCAGAAACAATAATACAATTTTCTGCATTAGACTTGTATGTAAGAAAAGTGAGGAGGAAATAGGTTACAATGCGAGGAGGAGGAGAGGGGCCACAAAAGGAGGAAGAGGAGAAGGGGCACAATGTGAGGAGGAGAGGGGCCACAAAATAAGGAAGAGGAAAAGGGGCATACTGTGAGGAGGAGAGGGGCCACAAAATGAGGAAGAGGAGAAGGGGCACAATGTATGGAGGAGAGGGGCCACATTGTGAGGAGGAGGAGAAGGAGAGACGCCACAAGGTAAGGAGGAAAGGGGTTACAATGTGAGGAGGAGAGGGGCCATAAGGTGAGGAGGAGAGAGTGACCACAATGTAAGGAGGGGAGGGGCCACAAATTGAGGAGTAAGAGAAGAATTGTGAGGAGGAGGAGAGGGGGGAACAATGTTAGGTGGAGGGGGGAGGCCACAATGTGAGGAGTGTAGGGGCCGCAAAGTGAGGAGGAAAGAGTGATCACACTATGAGGACGAGGGGGGCAATAAAGTGAGGAGCACAATGTTAGTAGGAGATGGCCATACTCTAAAGAGGAGAAGGAGAGGGGGCACAATGGGAGGAGAGGCTACACTGTGAAGAGTATAGGAGCCACAAAGTGAGGAGGAAAGGGATTACAAGGGAATCAAAGGGCCATAGTGTGAAGAGGAGAAGAGGGGCCACAATGTAAGGGAGGAGTAGGAGAGGGGGGACAATATGAGGAGAAGAAGAGGGGCCATAATGTGAAAAGAGAATGGCCACAAAATTAAAAAAGGAGCAGATGGTGGGACAGTTTGAGGAGAATAGAGGCCACAATGTGAGGAGGAGAGGGGCCACATTGTTAGGAAGAGCGAGTGACCCCCTTTTGAGGGAAGAGGAGGATGAGAGGGGGCATATTGTGAGGAGAAGAAAAGGAGCCATTATGTGAGGAGGAGAGGGGCCACAAAATGAGGAGGAGGTTCTTCTCCGGGAGATTCTTCACCGAGAATAACCATTTTTATATTTTGAGCAGGAATTTTCAGACATGGAAAAAAAAACCTGTTTATGATTTTGAATATTTACTTTTTATATCAGTTTCAGGGAAAATGATGGATTTGAACTTTTATTGTTTTTTATAGTTTTTTTTAAAATAATTTTTTATTACTATATTTCTAGACCCCCTAGGGTAATTTAACCTTTGGAGGAAGCATCACTTATACAATATACTGCAACCTGTGTTAGGAACACGGCTGTCATAGCAAACTGCCGTCACCTACTGATGACATCAGAGGGGGCACCGGTTGAATCCAAGATGGCAACGACTATGCAGCGTCGTTGTTTAAGTGCTGTCATCGCATTTGATGGTGGCACTCAAGAGGTTAACACCCACGAATCTTGCCAGCACCGATTACAGTGTCAGCTGTTGGTGTTGGCGGTATTATGCAGCTAACATCAGCTTTGTATGGCACAGGCTCAGTCCGTAAGCACTAACCATACATCCTTAACCAACATTTGACATGCAGTCACATGTTGTAAAGGGGTTAATTCAGGTGGTCAGGGGCCTCAATCGCTCATGCACACTCACCGCTTGTGTGGCATATTAATAAAACATTTTTGAAACAAGACTATTTATGGATAATTACCTTACACAGGTACATTTTTTTTAATAACATGCAATGAAGAAATATATATGAATGAAATGAAATGTGTACATTTTATCCAGGAGCAGCACCTTTCAAATATGTGGTCTCATCAGGCCCAAACTATAAAGAACATTGGAAGTTCAGAGCCATTTTGGGCTCAACCTCCTTCCATTAACGGGTACAACATGTGCTGGAACCAATTTCAGTCATTAACTCTTTAAATCTCATTGGGCAAGTGCACCAGCACTAACTTTTTGGCCGATCTTCACCAGAAGTGACGATTTGATGCCACTACATAGGTTATTATTATTATCCTCCCCAAAATGGTGTGCATGGCCCCACCAAAATGTTAGTTCTGGTGTCCGCAGCCACAGTAATTTAAATCCCATAGTGGGGAGGGTTGCTATATAACGGAAGGTTGCGTAGGGGTGTGACCAGTGGAAATATCTCTGATGCGCTGAGAGCAACATCGTTCCATTGATTGAGAATTTTGACAGAGAACCATTGGAGAAACCCCATGTGGGCTTACTATGGAAGTGGGAAATTCAAATGTTAGTACAGAAATCTATCTGCATAGGTGCGAAGAAGGAGAAATTTAAGTAGCAAATAATCAACAATGTTTGGAAGATGTGTAATTTTTATGTAATAGTTGTTCTCTGTTAGTTTTAATTAAATGTCAGAGTACTGTTGGATGTATAAATTAGAGGACAGGACTGACGTTGGTCTTGTCTCGGAAGAAGCTGTGGGGCGAAACCCTGAGTCAGGCAATGACTGCCGTCCTTGTGGGTTTATGATATGCACATTTCTATCTTTTTATGTGAGTAGACTACAATAAAAAAGTTTTATACTTGTTGAAACCATCTACACTATGACCATATGTGTGTCTTCTTTATAGCGAATATGAAGCAAGGATATTTGAAGAAGAATACTTGCAGCGGTTTTGTGTCTGAATGGCATCTTATTGTCACTGAAGATTATAGTCAGGCTGTTTTACCAGCCATAAACTGGTTCAGACCACAAAAAAGTTGGTGAACTCTGTCGGGCCAGTGCCGGAAGTGCCAGATTCAAGATTTCTGGCACAAGATCTTAGTGAATCGCTGCATCCAGCATTATACACGGAAATGGCACTTTTGGTGCATTTTCCGACTTCCCAAGCAAAAGTGCCCCAATGGGGCTCATTTACTAAGGGTCCGAATGCCACACTTTCGACGGGTTTCCCGAATATTTCCGATTTGCCCTGAATTGCCCCGGGTTTTTGGCGCATGCGCAAGCACTCACATGCACCAGGAAGAAGAAGGTGAACTCCGGCGGACCTCGGTGCAGCAGCGACACCTTAAGGAAATCGGGCGCACGATCTTAGTGAATCCCAGCAGACCCGAATCCTCGTCGGACAACGCACCACAGGATCGCGACAGGACTAAGTAAATGACAGGGACAGGGTAAGTAAATCTGCCCCAATGTGTCAATAGGATCCTCATCAATCCCATACACTACAATGCTACTATATTACGCTAATGATTTCCAGTATACAGGCGGTCCCCTACTTAAGGACACCCGACTTACAGACAACCCATAGTTACAGACAGACCCCTCTGACCTCTGGTGAAGCTTTCTGAATGCTTTACTATAATCCTAGATTGCAATAATCAGCTGTAAGGTGTCTGTAATGAAGCTTCATTGATAATCCTTGGTCCCATTACAGCAAAAAATGTTTAATCTCCAATTGTCACTGGGGCCAAATTTTTTTTTTCTGGATCTACAATTATAAAATATACAGTTTCGACTTGCATACAAATTCAACTTAAGAACAAACCTCCAGACCCTATCTTGTACGTAACCCGGGGACTGCCTGTACTAGCAACATACCTGCATTACTGTTTGCTCCTGATGTGTCAAATGATGGCACATTGCCAATAACAATAGGGGGCAATTATTATTTTTGATTCTAGGTGTTGTTTGGCACCTGATTTTAGCAGTGTGTTGCAGTCTGATTTTATATTGTGGAGCACGGACATAGATGAACAAATGAGAATTAAAAATCAAAAACCCCATTCATTTAGGGTTTCGAAGTTGGTAGACTTGGTTGCTTTTAGTTGGTCTGATTATGTGCCAAAAAAGTGTTTGAAAAATAAAAGTGCAGGAAAATTGTCTGGATTCAAAAGCTGTGCAACAGAAATTCACATTGGGGCACATTTACCATGGGCTTTGTGCCACACCTTTGTCAGGCTTTGCACCTTCTTATAGGCTAAAACGGCTTACTTGTGTCTGCACTGTGATCGTGTCCCACGCGACCCCTTTGGGGCGCAGCTGCGCTGGCTTCCATGCAACTCAAATTAAGGGGGTGTGCAGTCGGACAGTTCGACTAATTTGGACCAAGCATCAATTCTGAAAATTGTGTGGCACACCCCATATGTTAAAGGTGCACTACAAAAAAGATAGTGAACTCTGTCAGGCCGGTGCGGGGAAGCAACAGATTAATGACTTCTGATGCACGATTTTAGTGAATCGCCACACGCAGCATAATACATAGAAATAGCACTTTAGTGCATTTTCCGAATTTCTACGTAAATGTGCCCCAATCTGTCAAAAAACCATGGGATTTTCTGATAAAAAAAAACATTAATAAATGTGACTGAATATGTGTAATTTATGTAACTATTACTACAAACATATTCTCTACTTTACCATTTGAATAATATGTGTGAATTTATAAAACTTATAACCATAACTTATAACCATAAAAAACATTATTATTATAAAAACATATTATTGGTGAAATCCTCTCTCTCTTTCTTTCTACACATGCCCAAGGAAAGAATTCCCAATGTTAAAATATCCTCACCGAGGGTTCAGCATTGATGGTACATATTACAAACCTGATTGTTCACCAGATGGAACCCGCAATGCCCTCAGTAATCCATAGATTAATATAGGTTTCAGGGGTGGGGGGAGTAGAATTAAAGCTCGTGGTATTTTTGTGGTTATAGACCAGACAAGTCATTACAGAGTGTCTGGTAGACTTTTACCAGTGAATCTTATCAGTTTCTTACAGACATCCTGATTGCCATCAGCTTGTCTGAAGAATTATTTGCCTCTTAAAATGATTTCTACTGAAGCTTTGCAGAGGTTTAATTTCAGGATGTGATAATAGAGGAGCTTTGAACATTTTCAATGACACAGAGTACTTCTACATGATGTTGCTGTTTCTGGTGGCAGTTGCAATAATAACATTTTGGAAATAGCAAATTCAGTATTTATTATCATAGTAACTCAGCTGAAATATTATTTGAATTGATATAAGTAAAAACTCAGAGAATTAGAATGGAAAGGGGGGATTTGTGCAGTTGAAATACAGGAAAGCATTGGATATAGCTGCAGTATTACTTTTTCCACTGACACATCATGTGACCTTTGAATTGCAAATCTGACCTTTGTCTTTACCTTATCTTCTTCCCAAAGTTACCCCCGTAATGTCAATGCCCTTCTTTCAAAATCCAACTTTTGTACTTTTCAGTTTACAAAGATGTATGAGGGCTTGTTTTTTGTGGTGAAAATGTACTTCCTAATGTCAGTATTTAACTTTCCATGCAAAATGCATGTGCGCCATTTTCTTGTAGGTTCTGTTTTTATAGATTACAGATATGTGCTCCAAACAACGACCCTCCTTTATTCTTTTGTTCAGTACAATTACAAAGAGGCTAAATTTATATATGTTTTAATGTATTTTAAAACAAAATTAAATATTTTGTACAAATAAAAAAAAATCTTTGTTTATTAACATTCTGAGGCCAATAACCTTTTCAAACCTCATTGTGCAGAAGGTGTCATTTTTTGCAGTATGAGCTGCTTTTTGGTGATCCTGACATTATTTCCGGTAACAAGGTTCACTACGAGGAGATTGGAGGATTTGTTAGCAGATTAGCAGTACTTTCTCCGTCAGGCTGCCTCCTAAATAAATATTTCTACTATCTTCTGCCTCACTCATCCTGCATGAACTAAAAGGAGTTGCAGTCATGTTAGTGAGTAGAACAAAAAGACAACAAGCGAGGACAGCGCCTCGGGTGACAACGCTTGGATAATGGGTTAGGTGAGTAGCAGAAAATTGCTCACCTGGTGGTCTCTTGTCTGAAAGCGATATACAGCGGGATAATATCCCCTTAGTGGCATAACGTGGGTGGACACAGCAGCTCCCAAGCACTCCAAACCGGTATCTAATGGAACCGTAGGAACATGAGAGTAGAGGCAATATGAGGCTTATCGGGTGCGCTCGTGAACCACTGGTTAGACCAAGGAATGATGCGATAGGATTAAATCAACTGATATTTATTTTCAGATAAAAATATCCAAATGGTAACGTGATTCGGGTATGGTACCCTTCATCAGACCAACTTTTCTCCTCAGCCGCCTCTCTCTGGTACCTCCAGGCTTTCAGTGTAGGCATAGTAGGCTAAAAATGCAGTTACATATTATGGGGGTCTGTTCCCCTAAGAAATGGTAGTCCTAGATACACCTATTTGGAGCTATATGGGGCCCATTTTCAAGTTTGCTATGAGGCCCAGACTATCCTAGTTATGCCCCTGATGGCTGAAGCTGTGGGAACACAATATTAGAGCTATTAAATGGGGCTATTCCATGCCTACCCAATAAATGAGCAAGCGAACTGCAGAATAAATCTGAGCTTCAACTTTAGGTTTATAATAAGGAAGCCAGGACAAGAATACCGTAATATTAAAATATATAGACCAACAAAATACAAAGTATTCCAGAAGTACACAGCCTGCTACAGTTCACTATGTCTCATAATTTGGAGAATTTACTACAACAAAAATAGATTACAGATGTTGAGATATTAACTAGTATAGCTAATTATGCCAGGTAAAATATCTCGAGGAGTTTGAATTAGCTCATGTAGTAAGAGCAGATTTTTAAAGAATTTAAAAAAAATACAATTTTCATGTAAACACTTATTTTATATGAACATAACCTAGTGAAGACAGACAATAGAAATTGCTTGCTTTTGTACATTTTTGTATATTTTGCTGCATACTATGTGCAGAAAAAACTAAGAACCCCAGAGTCCTTGTCAGCCAACATCAAAAATCTACAACAGTGGTCCCTCAAGTTACAATATTAATTGGTTCTGGGACGACCATTGTGAGAGAAAAATGCTGTAACTGGAGACTTAATGGTAAACTAGTAATTGGTTTCAAGGCCCCAAAATGTCATCTTTAATATAAAAAAAATGATGATTAAAGGAAAATAAGTAATAACTTATACATATACGGAAAGAATTTACATATAATAGGAATTGCTGCTGGAAGCTGCAAACTACTTTATATAAAGAGAACAGAAATTTCTTGAGGGCTCGCTATTGTTAAAATCATGTACCAGCAAAATAAACTGGAGACAATCTCACCTAGTATCAAAAAGAGCAGCTTAAAATGACTCAGAGGAATCCAGAACATGTAGTACTGTACTTTAACCCCTTAACGACTTGGCCTTTTTTAGTTTTTTCACTTCCATTTTTCACACCCCACCTTCAAAAATCTATAACTTTTTTATTTTTCCACATAAAGAGCTCTGTGATGGCTTATTTTCTGCGTAACAAATTGCACTTCGTAGTGACGGTATTTAATATTCCATGGCGCATACTGGGAAGCGGGAAAAAAATTCCAAATGCAGTGAAAATGGTGAAAAAACACATTTGCAACGTTTTCTTGTGGGCTTGGATTTTACAGCTTTCACTGTGTGCCCCAAATGACAGGTCTACTTTATTCTTTGGGTTGCTACGATCACATGGATACCACATTTGTACAGGTTTTATAATGTTTTCATACATTTAAAAAAATTAAAACCTCCTGTACAAAATTTTTTTTTTTGATTTTGCCATCTTCTGGCGCTAATAACTTTTTCATACTTTGGTGTACGGAGCTGTGGGTGGTGTCATTTTCCAAAATGGCCAAAAAATTTCATTTTTGACTTTGGACGCTATTTTCCGTTACGGGTTTAAACGCAGTGAAAAACCGCTATTATATTTTGATAGATCGGACATTTGTGTTTATGGTTTTTACTGTTTATTAATATTAATATCAGTTCTAGGGAAAGGGGGGTGATTTGAATTTTTAGGTTTTTTTAATATGATTTTTTTTTTTAAACTTTTTTTACTTTTACTTTAACTATTTTTCAGACTCCCTAGGGTACTTTAACCCTAGGTTGTCTGATCGATCCTACCATGTACTGCCATACTGCAATATGGCAGTATATGGGGATTTTACTCCTCATTCATTACAATGTGATGATAGCACATTGTAATGAATGGGTTAAAATGAGACACCTTCGGGCCTTCGTGAGGCCCGATGCTGTCATGGCAATGGATCACCGCTCCCCGTGACTTCATCGGGGAGCGAAGATCCGCGCCAATCTGCGGCGGTCGGTGAGAGCACCCGCGGTCGGTGCTAGCACCGATCGCGGGTGTTACCGGTAAGCCTTTGCTGCAATATGCAGCAAAGACTTACCGGCTATGGAGAGGGCTCGGCCCGCGAGCCCTCTCCATGCACCGGGAGCCGGCGCGCGCCGTACCAGTACGGCGCGCGTCGGGAAGGGGTTAAGAGGCTTTACCAGATCTTCCTACAGTGTATTTACTCTCTAATACATGTGTTTGGCACTGAAATATTCACTTAGATTGGTTGCCACCGATAACTTTTTTCCCAGTACAGGCGGTCCCCTACTTAAGGACACCCGACTTACAGACAACCCATAACTACAGACAGACCCCTCTGACCTCTGCTGAAGCTTTCTGAATGCTTTACTATAGTTCCAGATTGCAATAATTAGCTGTAAGGTGTCTGTAATGAAGCTTTTCTTCTTAATCCTTGGTCCCATTACAGCAAAAAATGTTTAAACTCCAAATGTCACTGGGGCCAAAATTTTTTTTGTCTGGATCTACAATTATAAAATATACAGTTTTGACTTACATACAAATTCAACTTAAGAACAAACCTCCGGACCCTATCTTGTACGTAACCCGGGGACTGCCTGTAGTGTCATTGGCAGTGGGCCGGCCTAATAGCATCCTGTATCTTCCATTCCTCAAGACCCCATGGTTCTCTGGGATCATGTTGTTGGGAGCGGTGATGGCGACTACAGAACCCCCTTCCCTCTGTCTGTCTCCATAGCCGCAAGATAGCACAGGAGGAATAATGTTCCTTTTCCCAACCAGCAAGAGTATTAGCATATTTCTAACACGGAATCTCCAGCTGGAGCATCCATGGCCTACAAAGGGACTCTCTACAAGGATAATTAATGCCCTCCTGCATTTCCTTCATATTTAAAGGGGTAAGTATATATAGCCATATATATGGCTTTTAAATCAATTCATCCATAGTTAAAGGGGTTGTTTCAACAAATAACTTATACAGTTTGTTTAAGTAAAAGTTATTCCATTTTCCTATATACTTCTGTATAGATTACTCACAGTTTTCTAGAACTCTGCTTGCTGTCCTGTTATACTGTAGAAAGCTTCTATGTTTACTTCTAGTGGATAGAAATCTCACCATGGTTATGCGATGGACATGCAGGTGCACAATTCATTCTTGTGGGGTACAGCAAGGGTGCAGGGTACCCCTGTACTCATGAGGATTGGGGTCCAACCATTAGAACCCATTGATCAGCAAGGTAGGGGGATAACATGTTGCAATATGCAGCAAACACCTACCATTAGCCCACTGATTGCCTCTTTGTAAGACCCAAGGCTGCTTGGGTTCTGCAGATGGGTTGCAATTAGAGATGAGCGAGCACTAAAATGCTCGGGTACTCGTTATTCGAGACGAACTTTTCCCGATGCTCGAGTGCTCGTTTCGAGTAACGAGCCCCATTGAAGTCAATGGGAGACTTGAGCATTTTTCAAGGGGACCAAGGCTCTGCACAGGGAAGCTTGGCCAAACACCTGGGAACCTCAGAAAAGGATGGAAACACCACGGAAATGGACAGGAAACAGCAGGGGCAGCATGCATGGATGCCTCTGAGGCTGCTTAATCGCACCATTATGCCAAAATTATGGGCAACAGCATGGCCATGACAGAGTGACAGAATGAAGCTAGATAGCATCTAAAACATCCAATAATTGACCCTGACACTATAGGGGACGGCATGCAGAGGCAGCGGCAGCAGCGGCAGGCTAGAGAGTGGCATGGCGACATACCCTAAATGGACTCAGGCTTCCAACCAATGGGTGGCAGAGAGGAACCAAAGGAGGTGAGCAAGAAGCGCTCAAATAATATCGGTACATGATAAAAGTTTGCCAGTATATTTTGTGGATTACACAGCAGGGTGGCGACAAAGTTAACAAGTTTGATGTGGAAGCCATGAAAACAACCCAAAATTCTGCCTGACACAGCGCGTTTGATAAGGGGACCATGTATGGAGGCAGTGAACTAGTAGTAGATTAAAGGTGCTGCAGTTAAAACTATGTTAGTTGGATCTTGGCATGGAGTTGGCGCTCCGCTGACAGGCGAGCTTTCGCCAATCCAAGCCCCTGTCTCTAGGCTACTCCCCAAACAGCACTTCTAAGAACCTTTTGTATAAGATCAAGTGTAGTAGCGTTCTTATAAGTTTGGGATATGGCGGGTGAGGGGAATGTAAACAGATGCGCAAGAAGCGCTGAAATAATATCCGTAAATGAAAAAAGTTTGCCAGTATATTTTGTGGCTTACACAGCACGGTGGCGACAAAGTTAACAAGTTTGATGTGGAATGCCCTGTAATAGCTCTTGGGCGGTGTGCCTTTTATCACCTAGGCTCAGCAGTTTGAGCACCGCCTGCTGTCGCTTAGCGACGGCATTGCTGCTGTGCTTAGAGCTACCGACTGATGGCGCCATGCCCACGGATGGTAATTCGGAGGAGGAGGAGGTGGAGGAGGGGTGGGAGGAGGAGGAGGCATAGTAGGCCTGAAACACCTGGACCGAGGTAGGCCCCGCAATCCTCTGCGTCGGCAGTATATGACCAGCCCCAGGGTCAGACTCGGTCCCAGCCTGCACCAAGTTAAGTGTAGTAGCGTTCTTATAAGTTGGGAATATGGCGGGTGAGGGGAATGTAAACAGATGCGCAAGAAGCGCTGAAATAATATCCGTAAATGGTAAAAGTTTGCCAGTATATTTTGAGGATTACACAGCAGGGTGGCGACAAAGTTAACATGGAAGCCATGAAAACAATCCAAAATTCTGCCTGACACAGCTCGTTTGATAAGGGGACCATGTATGGAGGCAGTGAACTAGTAGTAGATTAAAGGTGCTGCAGTTAAAACTATGTTAGTTGGATCTTGGCATGGAGCTGGCGCTCCGCTGCCAGGCGAGCTTTCGCCAATCCAAGCCCCTGTCTCTAGGCTACTCCCCAAACAGCACTTCTAAGAACCTTTTGTATAAGATCAAGTGTAGTAGCGTTCTTATAAGTTTAGGATATGGCGGGTGAGGGGAATGTAAACAGATGCGCAAGAAGCGCTGAAATAATATCCGTAAATGGTAAAAGTTTGCCAGTGTATTTTGTGGATAACACAGCAGGGTGGCGACAAAGTTAACAACTTTGATGTGGAATCCATGAAAACAACCCAAATTTCGGCCTGACACACCTCGTTTGATAAAGGGACGATGTATGGAGGCAGCTATATGGACGACTTTTGGAGGTAGCAATGGAGACAACGTGTGGAGGCAGCTATGGAGACAATTCAATTTGGATAGTGCCTGTATGTGGCAGTCCAAAAAAGTTTTCAAACCAGAGGAGGAGGTAGGTGGCCCTCCATAAAAATGGAATAGATTGAGTGCCTGTATGTGGCAGTCCAAAAAAGTTTTCAAACCAGAGGAGCAGGTAGGTGGCCCTCCATAAAAATGGAATAGATTGAGTGCCTGTATGTGGCAGTCCAAAAAAGTTTTCAAACCAGAGGAGGAGGTAGGTGGCCCTCCATAAAAATGGAATAGATTGAGTGCCTGTATGTGGCAGTCCAAAAAAGTTTTCAAACCAGAGGAGCAGGTAGGTGGCCCTCCATAAAAATGGAATAGATTGAGTGCCTGTATGTGGCAGTCCAAAAAAGTTTTCAAACCAGAGGAGGAGGTAGGTGGCCCTCCATAAAAATGGAATAGATTGAGTGCCTGTATGTGGCAGTCCAAAAAAGTTTTCAAACCAGAGGAGCAGGTAGGTGGCCCTCCATAAAAATGGAATAGATTGAGTGCCTGTATGTGGCAGTCCAAAAAAGTTTTCAAACCAGAGGAGCAGGTAGGTGGCCCTCCAGAAAAATGGAATAGATTGAGTGCCTGTATGTGGCACTCCCAAAAATTGTTTAAAACAGAGGACCGGGTCGGTGGCCCTCCATAAAAATTAAATGCATAAAGTACTATAGCTAGAGCCAGTGGGCCCTGTCAAAAAATAGCCAGTTTCCTCTGCTTTACTGTACAAAGAGGAGGAGAAGGAGGAAAATGAGGAGGAGGAGGAGTGGATAAATTATTCAGGTTGAGCTTCCTTCACCTGGTGGAGATTGGAAATTAGGAGAAATCCAGGCTTTATTCATCTTGATAAGCGTCAGCCTGTCAGCGCTGTCAGTCGACAGGCGTGTACGCTTATCGGTGATGATGCCACCAGCTGCACTGAAAACCCGCTCGGACAAGACGCTAGCGGCAGGGCAGGCAAGAACCTCCAAGGCGTACAGCGCCAGTTCGTGCCACATGTCCAGCTTTGAAACCCAGTAGTTGTAGGGAGCTGTGTGATCATTTAGGACGATGGTATGGTCAGCTACGTACTCCCTCACCATCTTTCTGTAAAGATCAGCCCTACTCTGCCGAGACTGGGGACAGGTGACAGTGTCTTGCTGGGGTGACATAAAGCTGGCAAAAGCCTTGTAAAGCGTACCCTTGCCAGTGCTGGACAAGCTGCCTGCTCGCCTACTCTCCCTCGCTACTTGTCCCGCAGAACTACGCACTCTGCCGCTAGCGCTGTCAGAAGGGAAATACTGTTTCAGCTTGTGCACCAGGGCCTGCTGGTATTCATGCATTCTCACACTCCTTTCCTCTCCATGAGAGTGGAAAGATTTTGCTTGTACCGTGGGTCCAGGAGAGTGAACACCCAGTAATCGGTGCTGGAATAAATTCTTTGAACGCGAGGGTCACGGGATAGGCAGCCTAGCATGAAATCTGCCATATGCGCCAGAGTACCAACGCGTAAGAATTCACTCCCCTCACTGGCCTGACTGTCCATTTCCTCCTCCTCCAACTCCTCTTCTTCTGCCCATACACGCTCAACAGTGAAGGACTCAACAATGGTCCCCTCTTGTGTCTCGCCAACATTCTCCTCCTCTTCCTCCTCATCCTCCTCCACCTCCTCCGATATGCGCTGAGAAACAGACCTAAGGGTGCTTTGGCTATCAACAAGGGAATCTTCTTCCCCCGTCTCTTGTGACGAGCGCAAAGCTTCCGACTTCATGCTGACCAGAGAGTTTTTCAACAGGCCAAGCAGCGGGATGGTGAGGCTGATGATGGCGGCATCGCCACTGACCATCTGTGTTGACTCCTCAAAGTTACTCAGCACCTGACAGATATCAGACATCCACGTCCACTCCTCATTGTAGACTTGAGGAAGCTGACTGACCTGACTACCAGTTCTGGTGGAAGTTGACATCTGGCAGTCTACAATCGCTCGGCGCTGCTGGTAAACTCTGGATAACATGGTCAGTGTTGAATTCCACCTCGTGGGCACGTCGCACAACAGTCGGTGAGCGGGCAGTTGGAGGCGGCGCTGCGCTGCCCTGAGAGTGGCAGCATCTGTGCTGGACTTCCTGAAATGCGCACAGATGCGGCGCACCTTCGTGAGCAAATCAGACAGATTGGGGTATGTCTTGAGGAAACGCTGAACTATCAGATTTAACACATGGGCCAGGCATGGCACATGTGTCAGTCTGCCGAGTTGCAGAGCCGCCACCAGGTTACGGCCGTTGTCACACACAACCATGCCTGGCTTCAGGTTCAGCGGTGCCAGCCACAGATCAGTCTGCGCCGTGATGCCCTGTAATAGTTCTTGGGCGGTGTGCCTTTTATCGCCTAGGCTCAGCAGTTTCAGCACCGCCTGCTGTCGCTTAGCGACGGCACTGCTGCTGTGCCTAGAGCTACCAACTGATGGCGCCATGCCCACGGATGGTCGTTCGGAGGAGGAGGTGGAGGAGGGGTGGGAGGAGGCATAGTAGGCCTGAAACACCTGGACCGAGGTAGGCCCCGCAATCCTCGGCGTCGGCAGTATATGACCAGCCGCAGGGTCAGACTCGGTCCCAGCCTCCACCAAGTTAACCCAATGTGCCGTCAGCGATATATAGTGGCCCTGCCCGGCAGCACTCGTCCACGTGTCCGTGGTCAGGAGGACCTTGTCAGAAACTGCGCTGGTCAGGGCACGGATTATGTTGTCTGACACGTGCTGGTGCAGGGCTGGGACGGCACATCGGGAAAAGTAGTGGCGGCTGGGGACCGAATACCGAGGGGCGGCCGCCGCCATGAGGCTGCGAAAGGCCTCGGTCTCTACTAGCCTATAGGGCAGCATCTCCAGGCTTAGCAATCTGGAGATGTGCACATTAAGGGCTTGGGCGTGCGGGTGGGTTGCACTATATTTGCGTTTCCGCTCCAGCGTCTGGGGTATGGAGAGCTGAACGCTGGTGGATGCTGTGGAGGATCGTGGAGGCGACGATGGGGTTTTTGTGGCAGGGTCCTGGGCAGGGGGCTGACTATCAGCTGACACAGGGGAAGGAGCAGTGGTGTGCATGGCCGGAGGTGAACGCGCTTGTTGCCACTGAGTGGGGTGTTTAGCATTCATATGCCTGCGCATACTGGTGGTAGTTAAGCTAGTAGTGGTGGAACCCCTGCTGATCCTGGTTTGGCAAATGTGGCACACCACAGTCCGTCGGTCATCCGGTGTTTCCTTAAAGAACCTCCAGACTTCTGAAAATCTAGCCCTCGCCGCAGGAGCCCTCGCCACAGGAGCTTCACTAGTTGACACATTTGGCGCTGATGCACCAGCTCTGGCCCTGCCTCTCCGTCTGGCCCCACCACTGCCTCTTCCAACCTGTTCTGGTCGAGGACTCTCCTCCGTCTCAGAAGCACTGTGTTCACCCGGCCTCTCAACCCAGCTTGGGTCTGTCACCTCATCATCCTCCGATCCCTCAGTCTGCTCCCCCCTCGGACTTCCTGCCCTGACAACAACTTCCCAACTGTCTGACAACCGTGTCTCCTCATCGTCGGACACCTCTTTACACACTTCTTCCAGTATGTCAACAAGGTCATCATCACCCACAGACTGCGACTGGTGGAAAACCTGGGCATCGGAAAATTGCTCATCAGCAACCGGACAAGTGGTTTGTGACTGTGGGAAGGGTCCAGAAAACAGTTCCTCAGAGTATGCCGGTTCAAATGGCAAATTTTGCTGGGAGGGGGCAGACTGGGGGGGAGGAGGCTGAGGTGCAGGAGCTGGAGGAGTGCCGATTTTGGTGACATGGGTGGACTGCGTGGAAGACTGACTGGTGGACAAATTGCTCGAAGCATTGTCGGCAATCCACGACATCACCTGTTCGCACTGTTCTGGCCTCAACAGTGCTCTACCACGAGTCCCAGTAACTTCAGACATGAACCTAGGGAGTGTAGCTCTGCGGCGTTCCCCTGCTCCCTCATAAGCAGGTGGTGTCTCACCCCGCCCAGGACCACGGCCTCTGACCCCTGCAGTAGTTGTACGCCCACGTCCCCGCCCTCATCCTCTACCCCTAGCCCTCGGGTTAAACATTTTGAAAATGAGAGTTATAACTTTAATTTTTTTTTAAACTTTTTTTTGTGTTTTTTTTTTTGTGTGTGTTTTTTAGTTTTTAAAACCAAACGATGCTATCCTATTGCTATGGCTATTTTCTAGCCAAGTATGAAAGCACACTACTATGCCAGATGAGATGACGCTGAGTTATGAAAAAAATAAACGTAAAATACAAAAGGAAATGGCAGACTGTGCCTAATTGAAATACAACCCTGGGCCCTAATAAATTTTCCCACTTCGGTCTTTGCGATGGATATGTGCGTCACTAAGCGCAAAACACAGTGGTCGCAAGTCTCACTACAAATTGCTCACAATTTGCTAGTAGATGCACTGCAGCAACTACAGCCACCAGCAGATCAACCAGAAATCAAATATATATAACGCTACTGTAGGCGTAAGTAAGACGTTTGGATTCTCCTATGGCTATTTTCTAGCCAAGTATTAAAGCACACTGCTATGCCAGATGAGATGACGCTGAGTTATGAAAAAAATAAACGTAAAATAAAAAAGGAAATGGCAGACTGTGCCTAATTGAAATACAACCCCGGGCCCTAATAAATTTTCCCACTTCGGTCTTTGCGATGGATATGTACGTCACTAAGCGCAAAACACAGTGGTCGCAAGTCTCACTACAAATTGCTCACAATTTCCTAGTAGATGCACTGCAGCAACTACAGCCACCAGCAGATCAACCAGAAATCAAATATATATAACGCTACTGTAGGCGTAAGTAAGACGTTTGGATTCTCCTATGGCTATTTTCTAGCCAAGTATTAAAGCACACTAATATGCAAGATGAGATGACGCTGAGTTATGAAAAAAATAAACGTAAAATAAAAAAGGAAATGGCAGACTGTGCCTAACTGAAATACAACCCCGGGCCCTAATAAATTTTCCCACTTCGGTCTTTGCGATGGATATGTGCGTCACTAAGCGCAAAACACAGTGGTCGCAAGTCTCACTACAAATTGCTCACAATTTGCTAGTAGATGCACTGCAGCAACTACAGCCACCAGCAGATCAACCAGAAATCAAATATATATAACGCTACTGTAGGCGTAAGTAAGACGTTTGGATTCTCCTATGGCTATTTTCTAGCCAAGTATTAAAGCACACTACTATGCAAGATGAGATGACGCTGAGTTATGAAAAAAATAAACGTAAAATAAAAAAGGAAATGGCAGACTGTGCCTAATTGAAATACAACCCCGGGCCCTAATAAATTTTCCCACTTCGGTCTTTGCGATGGATATGTGCGTCACTAAGCGCAAAACACAGTGGTCGCAAGTCTCACTACAAATTGCTCACAATTTGCTAGTAGATGCACTGCAGCAACTACAGCCACCAGCAGATCAACCAGAAATCAAATATATATAACGCTACTGTAGGCGTAAGTAAGACGTTTGGATTCTCCTATGGCTATTTTCTAGCCAAGTATTAAAGCACACTGCTATGCCAGATGAGATGACGCTGAGTTATGAAAAAAATAAACGTAAAATAAAAAAGGAAATGGCAGACTGTGCCTAATTGAAATACAACCCCGGGCCCTAATAAATTTTCCCACTTCGGTCTTTGCGATGGATATGTGCGTCACTAAGCGCAAAACACAGTGGTCGCAAGTCTCACTACAAATTGCTCACAATTTGCTAGTAGATGCACTGCAGCAACTACAGCCACCAGCAGATCAACCAGAAATCAAATATATATAACGCTACTGTAGGCGTAAGTAAGACGTTTGGATTCTCCTATGGCTATTTTCTAGCCAAGTATTAAAGCACACTGCTATGCCAGATGAGATGACGCTGAGTTATGAAAAAAATAAACGTAAAATAAAAAAGGAAATGGCAGACTGTGCCTAATTGAAATACAACCCCGGGCCCTAATAAATTTTCCCACTTCGGTCTTTGCGATGGATATGTGCGTCACTAAGCGCAAAACACAGTGGTCGCAAGTCTCACTACAAATTGCTCACAATTTCCTAGTAGATGCACTGCAGCAAATACAGCCACCAGCAGATCAACCAGAAATCAAATATATATAACGCTACTGTAGGCGTAAGTAAGACGTTTGGATTCTCCTATGGCTATTTTCTAGCCAAGTATTAAAGCACACTACTATGCAAGATGAGATGACGCTGAGTTATGAAAAAAATAAACGTAAAATAAAAAAGGAAATGGCAGACTGTGCCTAATTGAAATACAACCCCGGGCCCTAATAAATTTTCCCACTTCGGTCTTTGCGATGGATATGTGCGTCACTAAGCGCAAAACACAGTGGTCGCAAGTCTCACTACAAATTACTCACAATTTCCTAGTAGATGCACTGCAGCAACTACAGCAACCAGCAGATCAACCAGAAATCAAATATATATAACGCTACTGTAGGCGTAAGTAAGACGTTTGGATTCTCCTATGGCTATTTTCTAGCCAAGTATGAAAGCACACTACTATGCCAGATGAGATGACGCTGAGTTATGAAAAAAATAAACGTAAAATACAAAAGGAAATGGCAGACTGTGCCTAATTGAAATACAACCCTGGGCCCTAATAAATTTTCCCACTTCGGTCTTTGCGATGGATATGTGCGTCACTAAGCGCAAAACACAGTGGTCGCAAGTCTCACTACAAATTGCTCACAATTTGCTAGTAGATGCACTGCAGCAACTACAGCCACCAGCAGATCAACCAGAAATCAAATATATATAACGCTACTGTAGGCGTAAGTAAGACGTTTGGATTCTCCTATGGCTATTTTCTAGCCAAGTATTAAAGCACACTGCTATGCCAGATGAGATGACGCTGAGTTATGAAAAAAATAAACGTAAAATAAAAAAGGAAATGGCAGACTGTGCCTAATTGAAATACAACCCCGGGCCCTAATAAATTTTCCCACTTCGGTCTTTGCGATGGATATGTGCGTCACTAAGCGCAAAACACAGTGGTCGCAAGTCTCACTACAAATTGCTCACAATTTCCTAGTAGATGCACTGCAGCAACTACAGCCACCAGCAGATCAACCAGAAATCAAATATATATAACGCTACTGTAGGCGTAAGTAAGACGTTTGGATTCTCCTATGGCTATTTTCTAGCCAAGTATTAAAGCACACTACTATGCAAGATGAGATGACGCTGAGTTATGAAAAAAATAAACGTAAAATAAAAAAGGAAATGGCAGACTGTGCCTAATTGAAATACAACCCCGGGCCCTAATAAATTTTCCCACTTCGGTCTTTGCGATGGATATGTGCGTCACTAAGCGCAAAACACAGTGGTCGCAAGTCTCACTACAAATTGCTCACAATTTGCTAGTAGATGCACTGCAGCAACTACAGCCACCAGCAGATCAACCAGAAATCAAATATATATAACGCTACTGTAGGCGTAAGTAAGACGTTTGGATTCTCCTATGGCTATTTTCTAGCCAAGTATTAAAGCACACTACTATGCAAGATGAGATGACGCTGAGTTATGAAAAAAATAAACGTAAAATAAAAAAGGAAATGGCAGACTGTGCCTAATTGAAATACAACCCCGGGCCCTAATAAATTTTCCCACTTCGGTCTTTGCGATGGATATGTGCGTCACTAAGCGCAAAACACAGTGGTCGCAAGTCTCACTACAAATTGCTCACAATTTCCTAGTAGATGCACTGCAGCAACTACAGCCACCAGCAGATCAACCAGAAATCAAATATATATAACGCTACTGTAGGCGTAAGTAAGACGTTTGGATTCTCCTATGGCTATTTTCTAGCCAAGTATTAAAGCACACTGCTATGCCAGATGAGATGACGCTGAGTTATGAAAAAAATAAACGTAAAATAAAAAAGGAAATGGCAGACTGTGCCTAATTGAAATACAACCCCGGGCCCTAATAAATTTTCCCACTTCGGTCTTTGCGATGGATATGTGCGTCACTAAGCGCAAAACACAGTGGTCGCAAGTCTCACTACAAATTGCTCACAATTTCCTAGTAGATGCACTGCAGCAACTACAGCCACCAGCAGATCAACCAGAAATCAAATATATATAACGCTACTGTAGGCGTAAGTAAGACGTTTGGATTCTCCTATGGCTATTTTCTAGCCAAGTATAAAAGCACACTACTATGCAAGATGAGATGACGCTGAGTTATGAAAAAAATAAACGTAAAATAAAAAAGGAAATGGCAGACTGTGCCTAATTGAAATACAACCCTGGGCCCTAATAAATTTTCCCACTTCGGTCTTTGCGATGGATATGTGCGTCACTAAGCGCAAAACACAGTGGTCGCAAGTCTCACTACAAATTGCTCACAATTTCCTAGTAGATGCACTGCAGCAACTACAGCCCCCAGCAGATCAACCAGAAATCAAATATATATAACGCTACTGTAGGCGTAAGTAAGACGTTTGGATTCTCCTATGGCTATTTTCTAGCCAAGTATTAAAGCACACTACTATGCAAGATGAGATGACGCTGAGTTATGAAAAAAATAAACGTAAAATAAAAAAGGAAATGGCAGACTGTGCCTAATTGAAATACAACCCTGGGCCCTAATAAATTTTCCCACTTCGGTCTTTGCGATGGATATGTGCGTCACTAAGCGCAAAACACAGTGGTCGCAAGTCTCACTACAAATTGCTCACAATTTCCTAGTAGATGCACTGCAGCAACTACAGCCACCAGCAGATCAACCAGAAATCAAATATATATAACGCTACTGTAGGCGTAAGTAAGACGTTTGGATTCTCCTATGGCTATTTTCTAGCCAAGTATTAAAGCACACTACTATGCCAGATGAGATGACGCTGAGTTATGAAAAAAATAAACGTAAAATAAAAAAGGAAATGGCAGACTGTGCCTAATTGAAATACAACCCCGGGCCCTAATAAATTTTCCCACTTCGGTCTTTGCGATGGATATGTGCGTCACTAAGCGCAAAACACAGTGGTCGCAAGTCTCACTACAAATTGCTCACAATTTGCTAGTAGATGCACTGCAGCAACTACAGCCACCAGCAGATCAACCAGAAATCAAATATATATAATGCTACTGTAGGCGTAAGTAAGACGTTTGGATTCTCCTATGGCTATTTTCTAGCCAAGTATGAAAGCACACTACTATGCAAGATGAGATGACACTGAGTTATTAAAAAAATAAACGTAAAATAAAAAGAAACTGGCAGACTGTGCCTAATTGAAATCAAACCCCTAATAAATTGTCCCACTTTGGTGTTTGAGGTGGATATGTGTGTCACTAAAAGCTAAACACAACGGTAGCAAGTCCCCCTGCTAATTCCTCACAATATGGTACTAGCTGCACTACTAGTGCCAGCAAGCCCAGCCACAAGCAAATAAAAAAAAAAAGTATAACGTTATTGTAGCCCTAAGAAGGGCTGTTGGGTTGTTGTAGAATCACTCCTGCCTAACAGTAAGCTAATAGAACACCCTAACACTTTCCCTGACCAGCAGCAGCTCTCTCCCTAGCGGCATCCAGACAGAGAATGATCCGAGCAGCGCGGGCAGCGGCTAGTCTATCCCAGGGTCACCTGATCTGGCCAGCCAACCACTGCTATCTACGTGTAAGGGTACCACGTCATGCTGGGTGGAGTGCAGAGTCTCCTGGCTTGTGATTGGCTCTGTTTCTGGCCGCCAAAAAGCAAAACGGCGGGAGCTGCCATTTTCTCGAGCGGGCGAAATACTCGTCCGAGCAACGAGCAGTTACGAGTACGCTAATGCTCGATCGAGCATCAAGCTCGGACGAGTATGTTCGCTCATCTCTAGTTGCAATGTGTCAGTGGCACAGTACAGTAGTATTGCAGTATATGGTAGGAACAATCAGACTGTCTAGGATTAAAGTACCCTAGAGGGTCTAAAAGAAAAGCTTTAAAAAGAGGACTGATATATAAATAAATAAACCATAAAAATCACAAACATGTTAGGTATGCCCGATCTATTAAAAATTGTTATTCCTGGCTGTGAACCCCATTTCACAAAATAGTGCCCGAATGTCCAAAATGCCACTTTTATGCAACTTTATATCGTATTAAAAATAAAATAAAAAGTGATCAAAAGTTTGCGCAGTCCTCAAAATGGTAGCAATGAAAATCAGCATATATCACAAAAATTACATCTTATACAGCTTCACACACTGAAGAATGATAAAGTGATTAGCATCAGAAGATGGCAAAAAGAATTTTTTTCGTGCACAATATTTTAATTTTTTAAAATGTAAAATAAAATAATAACACCTACATAAATTTGGTATCATCGTGATCAGACCAAATCTAAGAGTAAAGGGGCGTTCCGGTGCTCAGTCGGACCATGCACCAGCTTTAAGATGAAGTCTGACAGAAGTGTGTCACACGCCTCATGTTAATGGAAACCTACCACTTCCAATTGTGCTTCTAAGCTGCAAATGCCGTGCACCAGCTCAGGGTGTGCCGGCGCTTATTTTCATTATTTTTTTAAACAGATGTAAAGCGTTTAAACGCTTTAGTAATCTTTATATACAAAGTAGATTCACCGCATGGTGGTACGCACTCGGCGCACAATGTGCGGGACTGTGCATGCTCCTGAATAGGAAGTGGTCACGCTCATGGTGCGCCAAGCGTGTAGAAACCGTTCGGGGAGTCTACTTCGTATATAAAGATTACTACAGCTTTAAAACTCTTTACATCTGTTTAAAAACATAACGAAAATAAGTGCACCTGAGCTGGTGAACAGCATTTGCAGCTTAGAAGCACGATTGGAAGTGGTAGGTTTCCTTTAGAGGTGGACCAAAAAAGTGGTGCACTCTATAGGAGCTGTGCAGGGGGCACCCGATTCATGAAGAATGTGCGCCAGAAATCCCGAATCTGGATCACCCTGCACTATACACAGGCAAACTGAACATAGTACAGACTGCACTGTTCTTGGTTAATGTTCCCCAATGTGATTAAGTAGTCCTTAAAGTCTACTTGTGTGGGTTGATCAAGCAATATACTAGGAAAAAGACCAGGCCTCTACTTTCTGCTCTTTGGTCTTTGCTGCAGCTTTTCATTCAAATTCAAGTATAAGGGTGTGCAGATGCCATAAAGAGGGGTCGGGGGAGGGGGGGGGGGTTAACTAAGAGAGGAAGGATCCCATAGCAGACTTCTGAATTGGGCCTCCCTTAAAAAAATTTACATTTTGAGTACTCACACATTGTGAGTTACAATTGCACACAGTATATACACACACACCATGTATACATACAGACATACATATATACAGCATATACACAAATACACCCTTGCATAATATACACAGACATACTGCATATACACACATACATCAAATAAACACATATATACAATACCACATACGACATACAGCATATACACACATGCCATCTATAAAAACCACAGATGTAAAACATATACACACCCAATACCCCAGATAGCGGGGCCCCCTGACATTGTGGGTCCTTTGGAGTGGGGAAAGGGCCTTCATAAGGAGGATGATATTCTACTCTGTCTGAGAAATATAGAATACTTGCCAAAAGTGATGCAGTCAGTTTCTGGTTTTTATCTGGTTTTTAGACAGATTTGTCTAAAACCACATTTCTCCCACTGCATTAAGTCACTGTAGGTACAGATTGCAAATTGAAGATGCTGGATAAATCCAAAGACTTTGAGTACATGGGTCTTCAAAAAGAAGTGGAGATACAATTAAATAATACAATTATGAATATAATTAATTAAAAATTAGGGAGAAACCATTTGACAATATAACAAAATATCTTTAAAAATATATTTCAAATTGTTGGTTTCATCCAAAGCTAAATCGTGAATCTCTTCAATGAAGTTGTTCTTTTGTGTAGACTTAGGCCTCTTTCACACTTGCGTTTTTCACAAGCATGTTCTGTGTGTGCATTTGATGTTACAAACTCGCACTGCACTCTGTCCCATGGTTTTCAATGGGTTTGTTCTTCTTTGCATTTTTTTTCATACACGTGCATGCGTTTTTTTTTTCAAATGCGTCAAAATCACAGCATGCTCTACTTTTGTATTTTACATACTTTTTTCCCATTCAAGTCTATGGAGATGCATAAAAAACTTATTGCACTTGCGAGCATTGCAAGTGCAATGCGTTTTAAATGGATGGGTTACTTGGTGATGTGAAAAAAAGTAGGAAGCAGACAGGAAGTGCTGGATTAGTGCTGCTGTGATTTTCTTATTATTCAAGATGCCCAGAACACTGGATGTTGAGAAATTAATTTGTTTAGTCTGTGACCATCCTGCAGTGTTGGATAATAGGCAGATTGACTGCCATGACCGCTATAAGAAGGAGTCAACATGGGTGGAGATGAGCAAGGAGCTAAAGGGCCAAAAGTGGAAATGTCCACTGATGAGCGAGAGCTAGCATGTAAGTTTTCACATACTTTTGTGTTCTTAAGGTATACTTAAAGTGTATTTTTTACAGTATGTTACTAGTTTGAGTTATACTGACTTTGCCTCCTTTTTGTCTAGGCAAGGATATGCAGCAGAGGTGGTGGAGCTGCCGCGACCAGTTTAAAAAAGACCTTCGACTCCATAAAGGCTGCAGTGGGTCTTCACATTCAAAGAATGTGCTACTGCTATAGGGATCAAATGATGTTTCTTAAAGACATTTTCTACTTGGGCCTGTAAGTTTGCACAGATGTTTACTCTTAAAGGGATCTTGTCTGTCTACATGTGCCTAATTAGGCACTTCAGTACAAATTGTTTTGAGCACTCGCACATGTATGATTATTATTTTTGTCCACAAAACATGCGTGCTATCACATCTCCAACATAATTTATGCATTTGAGTGTATGTTTATGTTTCCCTGCGTAAAGTATTTTTTCAGATCATTCTCTTTTTTTATTGTTTGCAAATGTAGACCCTGTCTAATTTCTTAATAATGTTTGATTACTCCAATATTTAGGACTGATGACAATTTGGACACAGAGGCTGAGGATGCTGGAAATCCACCCCTGCAAATGTGGCTGCTCCAGCTGTTTTGGCTGGTGTGAAGAGGGAAAGGCCAGCTGCTGATGAAGGACTCCTGGACCATCTTTGCCTGTTTTCGAACCTCTGCAGTTGTAGGAGCTTGTTGAAGGCATAAGTACATCACTGCCCCCCAGGGATGTCGCTCAAGAATGGGTGACCCTGGGCGAGTGGTTGACGAGACGGTTCTGAATTATTTGGGGCGCAGGGCAGACCAGATTCGCCGGGTGCCTCAAGAACATCTCCTCTTGTGTCAGGGTGCATTTATGATCATTTAAGATGCCCGTTGTCCACCACATGATCCTACTGAGGTGTTTAAGGCCCTGGAGCAGTGGTGTCTTTGTGGTCATATTGCCCATGGCTCCAAACTCTGCCACCACCTCCTCCACCTCAGGCCCACCCTGGTTATTATTCAGGCCCCTATCCTCACCCAGAATATACCCATACCCGCAGCCACATTTATTATGGTTCTGGGGCTCCCATGCAACAACTTTAACAACACTATGCTGTTGGCACACCCATGCTTCCAGCACGGCCAGCCTCTGAGTTTGTTCCCCCACCTTCACCAGCATGTCGTGCACCTCAATATCCTGGTGCAAAATTTTATAGTTTTGATTTGTCTGTTTTAAGCCAGTTTATGTACTTTTGTTTTACTTTGTTTGGTTGCTGGGCATTTGCTGTGTTTAATTTTGTAAAAAATTTAACTTTAAAAAGTTTTATTTGAGTATTGGTCTCTTCAACGTTCTTTAATCATACACATATGTAGATTTTTATAGTGTATTGATCAGATTATTTATAAGGAATCATTTTTCATGTACGTACTCACGATAACAGGAAAGTACAAACTTAACTGGTTTTCACAAAGAACATAGATATATTACCCATCCAAACCACCCACAGTAGACATAAAGTAATCTGCAAAATGATTACGAATACGTATTCCAGCTAAACCAGATCGAGCATGGCGAGTGGGTTCAGGAGTAGCAACATACGGAGATATATCTGGATGTGACTTCTCAAGCAGGTCAAAAATATGACAATAATTATGTACAATTACACATGCTTTGATCACACAAATGACATTTTGGGAAGACAGTTGAATTGATGATTGTAAAACCCCTCCATCTGCTTGCTAAGTTCTGCGTCGAGAATCCAAACCACAGCGTGGGAAAGTTCCTATAACATGATATAAGAGTGTGAATCCCTCATCTCCCACAATAACAAATGGTAAAGGGGGCCCAGTAGAACCAGGCAAAACACGGGGTTTAGGGATGTCAAGGTGACAATCTAATAACTTCTTTCCCATTCAAGATGCACGGAAAATACCAGCATCAGCAGTGGAATCATGAGCCCCAATATCAACAATTATAAAACAGTGGTTACTTTCAGCCAGTGGCAACATAACCACTGCAAAATACCGTTTATCATTAAAGTATCGGGAACCAGAGTTTTGTGGCTTTTGCACACGTAGATGTTTGCCATCGAAGGCGCCAAGGCATGAAAACCCTGAGCAATATCCAGCCATTGTTAAGCATTTGGCTGCAGCATCATGGTACATCTCAAATGGGACCAAATAACACCACATGTGTGAATCACAATCCCTGCTATGGTTGAATTCCCCATAAGGAAAGAGAAATGGAGGGATGAAAAGGAATTCCCGGTAGCAAGAAATCTAAAAAACAGAAATACTAATTAGAATGATAAAAAAAATATATATATACTGGAGGTTAACCAGAATACGCTCCTCCACAGAAATACATTGCCGCAGCCTGGTATCCTGGAATGTCAGTGCAGGACGAAGCTCCACCACCAACTGATCAAACAAGGTGATGGATAAGACACCTTTGCTCAATCGCTGTGCTACAATTGGATGAACCCATCACCTTTGCTTATGCAGGTGGGTTGGGCAAGTCCATAGATCACTTCATTCACCATATTTATGGGATATGTATCAGCGAACAACAACATCCTCCAAAGTATCTGAATCAGACATGGTTCAACAAACAGCAGCAACAAGCAAAAAGTGCACAAGGTAATAAATATAGACCATGTGCAACAACACACGCAAAAACGCTTATGACTCCTAGCAAAAAAGGACCAAAAATGCAGGCAAAAGCGTCAGTTTTTCACGCATTGCACCTTGATGTCTTACAGCTACAGTTAAAAGGGCAATTAATGAGAAAAAGAGGGCATTTAAAAAATATAAATCTGACGGGTCACCTGAGGCTTTCAATACTTACAAAAAACTTACCAAAATCTGTAAAAAGGAAATCAAATCAGCCAAAATACAAAATGAAAGACAGGTGGCTAAAGATAGCAAAACAAATCCCAAGAAATTTTTTAAGTATATCAATGCAAAAAAAAATGGGTCACAACAGGTTGGACCCCTTTATTCTGAAAATGGGGCATCGGTGACTGGAGACCAAGAGAAGGCAGAGATACTTAATAGGTTTTTTAGCTCCGTTTATACAATAGAAGAGAGAACTTCTGACTTGGGTGGTGCTAGTGCAGGTCATGCACCCTGTAATATAGTAGACTGGCTGAATGTAGGCATTATCCAATCTAAGCTCAATAAAATCAATGTGTACAAAGCTCCTGGACCAGATGGGTTAAACCCCAGAGTTCTTAAAGAACTCAGTTCTGTTATTGCTGTACCGCTGTCTAAAATCTTCAGGGATTCCGTAATGTCTGGTGTGGTGCCAAGTGACTGGCGCTAGGCAAATGTGGTGCAAATATATAAAAAGGGCTCTAGAACTTCGCCAGGCAATTACAGGCCAATATATAAAAAGGGCTCTAGAACTTCGCCAGGCAATTACAGGCCTGTAAGCTTAACTTCCATTGTGGGGAAAGTATTGGAAGGGTTAGTAAAAGACTATATACTGGAGTATGTGACATCAAATAGAATAATAAGTGATAACCAGCATGGGTTTACTAAGAATAGAAGTTGTCAAACTAACCTTATCTGCTTCTATGAAGAGGTGAGCAGGTGCCTTGATGGAGGAGCAGCTGTGGATATTGTGTTCTTGGACTTTGCAAAGGCATTTGACACTGTCCCTCATAGATGCCTGATGGGTAAAATTAGGGCTATTGGTTTGGCAGAAATCATTTGCAATTGGATTGAAAACTGGCTGAAGGATCGTATCCAGAGAGTTGTGGTCAATGATTCCTACTCGGAATGGTCACCAGTTATGAGTGGTGTACCTCAGGGTTCTGTGCTTGGCCCACTACTATTTAATATATTTATTAATGATATAGAGGTAGGAATTAATAGCACTGTGTCTATTTTTGCAGATGACACCAAACTGTGTAGTGTAATACAGTCTATGGAGGATGTTCATAGGCTGCAGGGTGACTTGGACAAACTGAATGTTTGGTCATCCACTTGGCAAATGAGGTTTAATGTGGATAAATGTAATGTTATGCACCTGGGGGCCAATAATCCAAAGGCAAAATATGTCCTTGGGGGAGTAAATCTGGGAGAGTCCCTTGTTGAGAAGGACCTGGGGGTACTAGTAGATCATAAATTGAATAACAGCATGCAATGTCAATCAGCTGCCTCTAAAGCTAGTAGGATCATGTCATGTATCAAAGTGGAATGGACTCTCGTGATAGGGATGTAATATTACCACTATACAAGGCACTGGTTCGGCCACACCTGGAATATGCTGTCCAGTTCTGGGCACCGGTCCATAAAAAGGATGCCCTGGAGCTGGAGAGGGTTCAACGTAGAGCCACAAAACTGATAAGGGGTATGGAGGGTCTTAGTTATGAGGAAAGATTAAAACAACTAGATTTATTTAGTCTGGAAAAGAGACGACTACGAGGGGACATGATTAATTTATATAAATATATGAATGGTCCATACAAAAAATATGGTGGTAAGTTGTTCCAGATTAAATCAAATCAAAAGACGAGGGGGCACTGACTCTGTTTGGAGAAACCAAGGTTTAATCACCGGAGGTGACAGGGCTTTTTTACTATGAGAACTGTCAATCTGTGGAATAGCCTTCCTCAGGCGCTGGTCACAGCAGGGACAGCGGAGAGCTTCAAGAAGGGTCTAGATGCCTTTTTACACCTAAATAACATTGATTGTTATGCTATATAGGATTGTTTCCCCTAAATCCCTTCCTCATCCAATCCCTACCCTTCCTTGGTTGAACTTGATGGACAAGTGTCTTTTTTCAACCGTATAAACTATGAAACTATGAAACTATGTGCTAGCAAGTGTGAAAGAGGCCAAGGAAGGTATGGAAATACATTTTGCAGTGGTTTCCTTGTAACTATGCAGTTCATTTTTATTTGCAGGTATGCAGAATGTGTTCTACTGATACAATTTATCATATACTGGCATTTATTGTTACGGTTTGGTTTTTAAGATGGTCGATCTACAAATGGTCCTTGCTGGCAGTTTTACCTTAAGAATAGATCAAGATTTTACTTTGAGCATAACAGCACAATGGTTTAATTTGTAGTTCTGGATAAGGTAACCTGTTGAACTCATCACTTCTTATTCTTTTCTATCTCAGTGGCTCACAAATAGTCAAACATTTTACTGCTTGTGCTATTTTTCTAAAAATGAGCCCAGAGTAACTTTCCCATTTCTACTCATTAGCTCCATACTCGAGTCCTCTAACACTGAGAAAATGTCTGGCAAACAAGAACTAAACTAACCACTTTACCTCAGAGAATGTCCCTCTGCAACCAAATTACATCAACTCTATTACAAATATATATAGATGGAATGAAGCCAGGAAAAGGGAGTTTACGTTAATACATTGATTTTGCCATAACGCAGAGCACTCCACTAAAGCAGTTCTTGTTACTTTTAACATTTAGATAATTTCTTCCATATTCTACAGACGTGTACCTGACATGTGCTCTCATAGCCGCTCAGAGGTTGTTTGAGGAAACCTGGAACTCACAATGTAGATGTATTAACCCTATACCGCCCTAATGCACTGTATGTATAAAACTATAAAGAAGCAGAAGTTGGAACTTTGTTTCTTTTTTTGGTAGAGGGAGAGGCGTTCAAATGTGAATACTCTTTGTGGTGTATTTACAGTGTACATCAGAGATATGCATATAAAAATATTATGGACCATAAATCTATGTGTAATTCACAAACTTGTTGTGGAATGCTATGTCCTCTTATCAATGTTCAGTGTAAGTGTAAATCAGTGTAAGTAGAACACCTGGAAGTGGCTAAGGGCGGTTATTTCCTGGGTAAAATAATATTTCCGTAGGTCCACTAGATTACAGGGACTACCAAAAGTGTAAGCACACCATCAACAGGAGAATGGTGACCACTGCTACAAGGTTTGTCCACCAACATCAGAAACTGACTGGGAAGACTGTCTTAAGGAAGGCCGGAAGATACCTGAGTATGGGATGAAATTGTGGGTGTTTAAAGAGGACCTGTCACCCATTAAAAGGCACTAGGAGCAGCAGCTCCCCATTTTTAGCAGTAATAAACTCCTAGCTTTATCAGAACCCACCTATAAAGGTAGCAGACACTGCTACGTAGTACAATAGAAACGCGGACTGCGCTCAAAGCGGTCCGACGTATTCATAAGGGGGTGGGAATAGGAGGCATGACAGGCGCATTAAGCCTGGCAGTTACTGGAGTGGGAGAGGTGGTCCTGGGTAGAAGAAGCGAATGATTAAGCAGGACTTCTTTGAGCGTGGTCCGGTGTTCCTATTGTACTGCACGGCAGTGTCTGCTAGCTTTATTGGAGGGTTCCGATAAAGGTAGCAGTTTATTACTGCTAAAAATAGGGAAATGCTAGGAGCTGTGGAGGGTCATGTGATCTCTATCTGTCCATGAACAATCGCCAGTTAGAGATCACATGACCCTCCATTTGGGACCATTTTATGGACAGGAATGTCTGGCTGATGAGGTAAATAACAGGAGGCTTCACGATACCTATCAAGAAAGCAGAGCAGATTTTAATAGATGTATATTGGTAAATGACTCAATATCCTGTCCCCACTCTTGCACACACATTACAAAAAAACATAAGGTAAAGTGGCCAATCCCTTTAAGAATCTTGTGTGTCTAACAGTGACTTTACTTAGTTGCTGATCTACCTCTGTCTTTATATCTGCCAGCTCCTTCATGACTGGTAACTTAGTTTGCAGGATTTTATCTTAAGGGAAGAACAGAGAGGAGCTTCAGTAGCACTCAAGAGACTATCCAGATTTGAGTCTTCTACTGTGTAAGGGTTGGGTAAGGTAGCCAATATCATCTTGCATAGTGCAGCTAGACAGGTGACTAGCTTCTTCGGCTGGAATTTATAAAAATCCTTGGTGCTCCTTAAATCTTGGGGTGTAAAAGCAGTCCTTGGTCTCACTCAGATTTTACTAACTGGAGCTAGATGGAAAGCAAATTCTTGCCACAGAAGTTCACACAAGTGTGTCCATCGCCTTCTGTGGTCAGCCACTGCCCTCCTAGTAAACTAAAAGACTTGTGTTAGGGATGGGTAACACAGAAGACAGGGGATAGTGTGCCCTGAGCTTGCCCCAACCTCTGTCCCTTCCTATAGCCCCCCCACGCTAAACCGTGGGGCGACTACTTGAAGACTCGCAATACACTGAATAAGTGTGGGAAGGGAAACACAAACAGACTGACAAACATGGTAAACTAACCGGGTCACAAGGAGAGGGTACGTCAAGAGAAAAATCAGTAAGCAAAGAGTCAATGTCAAAAACGAGCCGAGGTCACAACAATTCCGATACAGATACAGAGCAAGACAACCTAATGCAGCAAGCGAGTGATGAAGGGATTTCAAACACTGGCACAGGTGACTAGTGAGGCTGCAATTTATGCAGCCAGAACCCCACCTCCAGAACCTGATAGGAGCTGGACAGCTTCTGGGAATTAACCCCTCATGGTGCAGAACAACCAGGCAGCATGCAGAGGTACCACAAGTCCCAGCAGTTCCGAACACAACTCCTAGACAGCGCAAGATCTGCCAGGCAGAATAATCAATTACTGCACCAACCCCCAGCTGCTGTGTATGAGTGATCCTGTCTTGGCTGTTCAGAAAGCTTGTGTGTAATGTGGACACAGCTTTTTTTTAAGCAAAACCACGCAACTCAGGGATTAAACAAGATATGATTCTGCATCAGTGTAGCTACAGCATTCTCAAGTTATGTTTGGTTCATAATGCAAGAAATCAAATGACGGATTTTCTTTAATTGTACAATTAATATAAATAATATGATGTAAGATGTAGCTGTGATGTAAATTATTTTGATACATTTATGCTCAAGGAAAGACTATGTGAATAAACTTATTACAATTTTTTTAGTTGGAATGAGGTCAAATATGAATAAAAAGATCAGTTCAAATCTGCCTTTAGTTACTGGCAAGAAATCAGAGGAAATACACAACTTGTATGTCTGCTTTTTCACCTTGAATCTTTTTTGTTTACATTGGTCCCTAGTGGAAAGTGCTTGCCAAAGGCTTATTTTTAACTGAAAGCCTGAAGTCCTTACCCTGTGCAGCCCACACTGTGCTACATGACACCCCAGGTGGTCTTAATAGGTTTTCCAACTGTTTTCAAAATGTATGTAATCCTTCATTCATGTTTGAGATTATACTACTGTATACTATGTTACATTGCAAAGAATAAAGCATGCATTTCCCATATACACTTATTTACACTATGCAGTACAGATGTATCATGGGGCTCATTATGTTTTAGCATCTAAAGAGAAAACTAATGTTAGATGTGTGTCACGTATGAAACTTTGACTGTCATTCAAGTTTTTAGATAATTACTTAAAATGTCACAGTTTCACAATCTGTGCTGTTCTTTTTCAACCTGAATGATTGTAATAATGGATTTTACTTAAAAAAATGTCACTTAATATTGTTGGGAAGATTGCAGTTCACTCTTGAACACTGAGGGGTCATACAGAATTGCAGCTATTTCAAGAAAGTGAAGATTGTCCTGAAGAAGCATATTGTTCATTATAATTACTTGGGAAAAGGGTATGCAATGCAATTAATCTTACCTATAAATAGGTATTTTGCACAATAAACAGGCTAGTTGCCCTCTTTATTTTACATAATAAATTTAACAGATCTGAATGAGGACTTTGCAACTAAATTTTACTTAAAGGGGTATTTACAGCATTAAGGGGTATTTACAGCAAATTAAGGTTATTGGTTGTATTATAAAATGTTATAACATTTTGTAAAATACTTTTTGTATCAATTCATCACGCTTTTCTAGATTTCTGCTTCTTTAGAAAGCTTTTATGTTTACTTCCAGTGGACAGAAATCTGAACATGGTCACACAGGTGCACGGCTCGTTATATCCCACAGCTCTGATTACTCTCTATGATACTAACGAGCTGTGCACCTGTGTGACCATAGTCAGATTTCTGTCCACTGGAAGTAAACATAGAAGTTTTCCATAGCAGGACAGCAAGCAGAGATCTAGAAAAGCGTTAGGAATTAGGAACCTTAATTTGCTGTAATGGGAATACCCCTTTAAAGGGAACCTTTCACTGGTAATCTTCTCAATTAACCATAAATAGTACCTTATAAATGTCTGTAATGGTTTCTTAATAGTTTTTTCTGAGTGTCTTTTGCATTGCTTCATTTGTCCAAAAATGATTTTTATACCTTCTAGGAAGTAAAAGAGCTCCTGGATCCGCCTCCTTGCGGTCGCTCTGGCTGATAAAGTTGCCACTCCGCACGGCCCACTGCTCCAGAGCACCAGCCTCCGCACCCCCAAGACATCTACATTGGTGCACAATGTGCATGCATCAGTACCTTGCCCCTGTTCTGTACCTGCCGGCCTTCACTCCCCAGCTGACTCCACAAATGGATGCCACACATGCGCCTGGTGCATGCACTACAGTTTCAAACAGATGAGCAGTGACATGGAGCAGTGGGCCGTGTGGAGGAGTGTATTTATCATCAAGAGCTAACGTGAGTAGGAAGGGGAGCTTGACAGGACCAAGAGCTCTCCTGCCTCCTTAACTGGAAATTTATAAGAAATAAAGTTACTAAATAGGGTTAATTGAGTAGGTTATTGATGATAGGTACCCTTTAACTCTGTTAACTTATCTCAGCAATGGAAGTCAATGAAAAAATTCAAGTTAAAATTTGATGCTATTGTTTAACTCGCAAAGTGTAAAGTGAAACTGTGCTGCATCCATATGTAGGATATATAGAATTTTCATAGAAAGGAATTTCAGCAGAGCTTTGATTCTAAAATGAATAGAGTGCCTAGTTGCAGAGTGCCTTTAAATTTCTCTTTATGACTCTGAAACATCATGTCATAAAACAAGGCAATTTGATCTTTCTTTGGGTTCTCAATTTCTTTCTGATCCACAGTTAGAACCAACATATATTTAATCTGTTCTTTCTCAAGTTTCTGCTTAAGCTACCATGAAAAGGTAGGCTCCCATATTATAATATCCACTTTCTTTATGATCCGCCAGCAGGGGAGGGTCATATACAGGGCAAACAGTTCCATATTCTTAGGAACTGGTAGATCTGCATTTTTATAGATACAGTATACAATTGCAGGCTGAATGGTGAAGCTTAACATTAACTTCAGAGCTAAATTTGCAATTGAATGTTAAAAGTGTATTGCCCGTAATATGATTAAGACGTGGACAAAATTAGAGCAGTCAGCAAAAAAAATTAAGAAATAAAGGTCACTCGACTAGTAACTGGGAAAATGTAGTCTTATAAAACCTTTACAGCTTGATCACTACTCCCCAGCACAACCAATGAAAAGATTTGATCTCTAGATCATAATAGGTGTTATTGGAGATGAAGGCAGTAACTATATAATATCCATTCAACTAAAAAATGATACATTTTCTTTGCTGTTACAATTTAAATTTAATGAATTACTTAATTATTTTATGCTGTGAATTGCAGAATATTCACCATTACTTTAACTGGAACATGATAATATTTGACTATAATTGATACACTTTAAGTTTAAACAGAATTGTTGAACTGTGTTAAGTTTTAGTGTAAAGGTTATAATTATTTATAGTACTATTAGTACAATTTAGAGAATTCAAAAATATGCATGTACTATTTTTGGCAATAATTTCAGTATTTTTAAATGAAAATTTTAAAATAAAAAAAAAATTGCAATAAAACATTATCTCTTTTTTAGATCAGTTAAAGTTGTTGCTTAGGACATATAAGAGTTGGATAAGTACCTAATGCCATTGAAGACCAGACATGTACAGCTATGAAAGTGTCAGTAGCACTGAATTGCTTCTATTGTGCAAAATATTATTCTAAAATAATTATACAATGGAGCCATGAAAGATAGCTGTCCATGCCCATAATTGTTTCTCCTTATGTCAAAGTGAGTTGGTTAGTAGATGGTGGAAAGACAAAAAGTTCAGTCTTAGAATGACTAAATTTTAAGAAGTGAGAGGACATAAAGTTATAGACGGCAGAGAGACAATCACAAGTGTGTACATGCGGAAGTATATTGATGGGTCTCATCGACATAGAGATGCTGGAAACCAAATCCACTGATGATTTGTCCGATGGACACTGAAAGTGCGCTCAGGGAGATAGGAAGAAAAACCAAGAGAGCACAGTATCAAACGCTGCCAAAAAATCCAGAAGAATGAGGAGAGAATAGTCACTGAGGAGATCATTGGAGACATTAAAAAAGCAGTTTCAGGGGAGTGCATAGTACGAAAAAAAGATTGTAGGTCGAAAATAGGCAAGGCGTTCCAGGAGTTTGGAGAAGAAAGGGAGATTGGAAACTGGTCTGTACTTAGTAGCACTGGATGGGTCCAGGGAAGGTTTTTTTTTTTAGTAATGGCGTAAGATCCACGTGCTTGAAAGAAGAGGGAACAACACTGAAAGAGAGAGGTTAAAAGTTTTAGGGAGGTGAGAAGTGACTTCTGGGGAGAGGGGCTGCACAAGATGTGAGGGGATGGGGTCAATGATGCAGATATGAATACCACTCCTCCCTGCATAATCGCAGTTCAGGAGCAGTGAGAAAAGTATAAGCCATAAGACAAAACAACTAGGGAGGCAGAGTCATCCTGTTGCATCCATGGTTCATTGATGGCCAGCAGGTCGAAGGACTTTAACAGATTCTAGCTTACACACAGAGCAGGCGTTCCATAGGGCACATTCAGAAGGGGTTATGGGTGGAGAAGGAGAAGAGGGGATACACTGAATCTTGATAAGGTTAGTAGAGTTTCTTTGTGAATTGTTAAAATGAACACAAGGTGGGACTGGGTTAGGAGAGATTTCCCCTAAGCAAGCAGGGGGAGAAATAAGAGAGACAAAAGATGCTTCAGAAAGTGGTATACAAAGTGTGGCATTGAAGTGGATAGTTGGTACCGGTGGAATAAATGGACTGTAGGCAAGTAAAACTAGCATAGCAAATATTAGAGAGAGAACAGAAAAGATTTTTATAGTTAGTTTTCTGCCTTCTTACATTTCCCCTGCCCTGTCTAAATGCAATGTGTAACTGTAGGAAAGAACTGGACCGCACATCCACACATTATACAATGATCTATGGTTCATGGGCTTATACAATTTAATCAAAATGTAACTAAGAACCTCAAGTTTGTTTTGAAAATGTTGCCTGTGTCACACATGGTGGGCATTTAAGTCCTGTATACATGGTGCAGTGTTGCATGGCATCTGCTGTTTCTGTAGTGTGGTGCTGGTGGGAAGCCGGAGCCATGGGGGCTATGTCTGCCAGTATAGGTGCTGGGGGGCAACTCGGTCTTGGTCCCTGCTGGTGCTGTGCTGCAACCGCGGTGGATGCCATGTGATGCTGCACACAATAGCATACTTGTCAGAATAACTGCAATGTGTAACTGCAGCATACTTGTCAGAATATCTGCAATGTGTAACTGCAGCATACTTGTCAGAATATCTTCAATGTGTAACTGCAGCATACTTGCCAGAATATCTGCAATGTGTAACTGCAGCATACTTGTCAGAATATCTGCAATGTGTAACTGCAGCATACTTGTCAGAATAACTGCAATGTGTAACTGCAGCATACTTGTCAGAATAACTGCAATGTGTAACTGCAGCATATTTGTCAGAATAACTGCAATGTGTAACTGCAGCATATTTGTCAGAATAACTGCAATGTGTAACTGCAGCATACTTGTCAGAATAACTGCAATGTGTAACTGCAGCATATTTGTCAGAATAACTGCAATGTGCAATATATACACTCACTGGCCACTTTATTAGGTACACCATGCTAGTAACGGTTTAGACCCCCTTTTGCCTTCAGAACTGCCTCAATTCTTCATGGCATAGATTCAACAAGGTGCTGGAAGCATTTGCAACACCCTCGCCAATGCAAGGCAGAGCTGTGTTTGCAAATACGTCCCACCATGTAGCTTGCAGCCTGTGTAGGGTCTGATTAGCCTCACAGCATGTCACTACATAACACTAGATAACACAGAAGAACTCTGCAGTGGTAGATCCTGCCTGGTAAGGCAGGAGTTAATTGCTTTATGTGATGTAAAATGTGTCATCCAATCACATGTATTATCCTAATGTATTGTAAGCTGGGATGTAATTGGAGGAGTAACCACCACATGACCAAGAGCTGAGAAAAAGTGACGGTTGGAGATTTCCAACAGTCAGTTCAGTCAGAGAAGTGAGTCTGAAAGACTAGCAAGTCAGACCAAGTAGTGAGTTAGACAGAGAGAGAGGAAAGGGGTATCATCCTACCTTCAAGGGTGATACCTGAAGCACTCCAGGACAAGCTGAAGCTTCCTATTAGGACACAGCTACCTCCCAGCCTGCCCTCTGCATCTAGGCTGGCGATCTACCTCCTGTGGCTCCCTCCAAGTACATCTCAGCACTCCACTACTCTGTTAAGGCACGTTGCTGCGGTTCCTGTCGGTTCCAATAAAGAACTGTAAGTTGTTTTTGTTCAACCTCTGCCTCCGTCTGGTCCCTGCTACTACAACTACCATCATCACAGGCACCCTGTCCACCACACAGAGACTTATACTCTAGACACCAAAGGGTTGCACCAGGGAGATCCGCTATAGCAGCCTCTCCCTCATCATTTCTTGCACACACCACCTGCTGGAGACCTGCCAGGCTGTAGGACAGCCCTCCGGTCCCCATACCAAGCACCGTGACACTAGCGTGCCTAGGCCGCAACCGCCAGCCACTCAGGTACTGCGGGCCCTGGCTGACTCCAGGCCCCGAGAAAAGGCTAAGCCCCGGTGGGGGATGTTTCAAGTGGCGTCACGAACCACAGGATATATACTTCTGTGCCTTATTCTGGCACTATAGACTGTACTTTATTACAAAGACTGTGCTGCCTAACCCTGCTACCATTCGGGTATAGGCCCAAGTGATTTTGTGCTATATTTCACATTGACTTTATTACTGCTGCCAAGCGCTGTCAAGCATCGCTCCAGCAATCAGGGGGTTAATCCCTGCCAACGGACTCTGTTAGCTCAACTACAGTTGGTGCAGAGCGGTTGAAGCATTTACCTCACAAGGCTGTGGCGCAGCAAGTATTTCCAGCCCGCCAAATCCTCACTGGCGGGAACTCCAGAGGCGTCACTAGGCTCCGCCCCCTGCGCGAGTGGCGCGAAGCACCGTGGAGGAGGAGCTGGAGCGTGTGCGGCCGGCAACGAAGAGGGTTAATCGTCCATCTTGGATTTCGGCGCAGGCCGCGCCTGAAGCCTGCCAGCAGCGTGCGCCTCATCCGGAGTTCCGCCGCACGTGTCCTGCGACTGGAGGAGAACACCACTGAGCATCACCGAGCCCCTGCTGCCTGCCGGGAACGGAGTCCTTCATGCACCGGAGCTGTCCTGTCACCGCTAGGTTATTGGCTCACCTCCCAGGGAATAGTGACTGTGTCTTAAAGTGCCCACGTCCCATTCTAGCCATCGCCCATAGCAACGGACATTGTGTAACCCTATAGACTTCCCTCAGCTAGGCTAGTCATGTCCGCCCAGGACGAAGATACGGGACTGGAGCAGGTCCCGTCCCCTGGTCCCTCCTCAGGGTACCGGAGCATGTTAAGCCCTCCAGAGAGTCCTTTCACCCCTGCTACAGGCAGGGTCCCTGGGACCACCACCATGATGCCTCTGACTATGCCATACTATCCAGGGGCCCCCTTGTTACCCCACTACGAGGGAGAATCACACACTCTCCCTGAATTCAGGGACAAGTTGTTAGACACCTTCGCCCTGTACCCGTTCACAGAGGAACAGAAAGTGGGCATCCTAACCGGGCAGTTGAAAGGACCCGCTCTCCGGGAAGTCATGTCTTGGCCCCAAGAACAGTGTCAGAATGTGGTCCAAATTCTTGATAGGCTGCGCAACACCTTTGACAAGTGTACTGCCTCAGAGTTGAAGCAGCAATTCTTCGGGAAAAGACAGAAGCCCCGAGAGTCCCTCCGAGACTTTGCCCACTCCCTACAGGAGACATGGAAGGCCATAACCCGTCTTGATCCCAAAGACGCTGAAACCTCTGATCAAACCCTGAGGGAACAATTCATTAATGGACTTGTTGATAGAAATCAAAGGTGTCAACTAAAGATCATCTCTTCTCAACATGCCCAGGCCTCCTTTCTTGAGTTTAAGGAAATTGCCATTGACATATTAGGGGACCGACCGCCTACTGGACCGCAGAAAGAGCCTGAATCCGTGGAAATGGAGGACTCGGCTCTAGCTTGCCATCCAACGCAGTCGACATCACCTACTCCTGCGGCTACAGAAGTTGCTGGCTTAGCAGGACAGATCCCTAATCTGGCGGACACCCTGCATAAAATACTCGATCGGTTGACCCAGTTGGAAGTGACTGTCTCCGCTATGAGGAAGAAACCTCCAGAGAACTCTGTACGGTCAGCTACCCCTCGTGACTCTCTGGCCAAACAGCGCCCAAGAGAAGCGAAGTTGTTAAGCACCTGGAGTCAGAAGAAACCCCGCCAGCGGTGCAGCTACTGCCATAAATATGGGCATGAAGAGGATGGATGTCGTCAGTTAAACGACAAACCCTTGGAGCTAAGGGACGACCTCCAAGGGAAGAACCTGTAAGTCCCCGAGATGCTAACTGGATGCCCAGGTTCGTGGGGACTCGCCCCATGGTTTATGTAACCATCAACGGAGTTACCCTACCGGCCTTAATTGATACCGGCTCTCAAGTGACCACCCTCCGGAGTGCTGCCTTTGAGAAATGCCGAGGAGGAGCATCCTTAGTCCAGCCTCCCAAGGCTTACTTGAACATTATTGCTATGAACGGAAAACCCGTACCCATCCGTGGCTACTGGGAGCCCACGCTAACCATTGGAGACACTGAGTTAACCAGACAGGGCGTAGTGGTGACACGAGTGCCAGAAAACGGTAACTTCTCCCTGGTACTGGGTACCAATGTCCTCCGCAACTGCTACCCTGAAGTGCCGAAGGCTCTCCACGACTCCCTGCCAACAGTGCCCAACGGTTCCCGGAAGGTAATTCAGGAGACTATGCAGGTTCTAGCGGCGCAACAGAAGTTTGCTGGCCCTAATGGTGAAATCTGCAGAGCCCGGATCAAGGATCCCCAACCTGTCCGCCTTCAACCTGGGACTGAGACGTTATTATGGTGTCAAGCCTGCATGGGCGTCCAAGGTCAAGACTATCAGGCGATAGTAGAACCTCTACCAGCTGATGAAGACCTGCCCATTCTAGCCGCCCGGAGCCTAGTCACTGTATCCCGAGGACAAGTACCCATTCGACTACTAAATGTGGGAGACTCCCCAGTGGATCTGAGAAAGTACCAGGCCGTAGCCACTCTCTTCAGCGTCCATCCTGAAGACTTGGTGGAAACCTCTCTGTCTGCCTCCCAACAGTTGGAACTGAAGCAAAGTGCTGAAGGTGAGCCTGCCGAGCAATCCTGGTGGCTTGAGCTCAATATTGGAGACAACGATTTTACTCCTGCAGACCAAGTACAAGGTGTCCTGGATGTCGTTATGAAGCACCACCAGGCCTTCAGCAAACACCCACTGGATTTTGGGCAGACTACCCTGATCCAACATACCATCCCTACTGGCTCTCATCCTCCTATCAAGGAACGATACCGGCCCATACCTCCAGTCCGCTACCAAGAGGTGAAAAAGCTGGTACAAGAGATGAAGACAGCCAACGTTATCCGGGAGAGTCACAGCCCATGGGCTGCCCCTTGTGGTCCTTGTGAAAAAGAAGGATGGAACCCTTCGATTCTGTGTTGACTATAGGAAGATCAACAATATCACCCACAAGGATGCCTATCCTCTGCCTCGAATCGAAGAATCCCTCGCAGCCCTAGGGTCAGCTGCCTACTTCTCTACCCTGGACCTGACCAGTGGCTACTGGCAAGTGGCCATGGCACCGGAAGACAGAGAGAAGACAGCTTTCACCACCCCAATGGGCCTGTTCGAGTTCAACAACATGCCGTTCGGGCTATGCAACGCCCCAGGCACATTTCAACGGCTAATGGAGAGATGTTTGGGTCATCGAAACTTCGAGACCGTCCTGCTATACTTCGACGACATCATCATCTACTCCAAGACTCATGAAGACCACCTCCACCATCTGGCTGAAGTCTTCCAAATCCTGACCCAACATGGGTTGAAGGTCAAGCCATCCAAGTGCCACCTGCTAAAACCTAGCGTCAAGTACCTGGGACATGTGGTGAGCGCTCATGGAATTGAGCCAGATCCAGAGAAGATTGCAGCTGTCCACGACTGGCCTACCCCATCAACCATACGGGACATCAAAAGCTTCCTGGGATTTGCCAGTTATTACAGGCGTTTCATCCCGAAGTTTGCCCAGCTGGCGGCTCCCCTGCAAGAACTTGTAAGGGGCCTGCCAAAAGAGAGCCAACGTTCCCGAGTATCCATTGAGTGGACAGCCGAACGAGAAGCTGCCTTCCAGATGCTCAAGCAACGGTTGACTGAGCCTCCGGTGTTGGGATATCCAGACTACAGTCTTCCTTTCACCCTATACACTGATGCCAGCAAGCAAGGCCTAGGGGCTGTACTATCCCAGCTCCAAAACGGAACTGAAAGGGTCATAGCCTACGCCAGCCGTTCCCTACGAGAACCGGAGCAAAACGACCAGAACTACAGTTCCTTCAAGTTGGAGTTTCTGGCGTTAGTCTGGGCTGTGACCGAAAAGTTCAAGGACTACCTGGCTGCATCCTTCTTCACTGTCTTCACAGACAATAATCCCTTGGCGCATCTGAACACCGCTCGTCTTGGAGCACTGGAACAACGGTGGGCCTCCAGACTTGCCAACTTCAACTTTACCATCAAGTACCGGGCTGGTAAGACCAATGACAACGCCGACGCTCTGTCCCGTCTCCCTGACCAGTGGGAGGGACCCTCCACGGATGCTCAGTGGGAAGATGTCGAGATGCCAGCGTTCTATGCCCGGTTTGTGCGTCAAGATGCCCAGAGAGTTTACTCCTTACCGTCAGAGGCAGCGCCAGCTACTCCTCAAGAAGAGTCAGAGCCCCCTGCGGAAAAGGACCTCTGGATAAGTCTTCAGGCTGATAGCCGCGCCATAGGAGAAGTAATGGACTATCTCTCTAGTGGGCGAGTGCTTGAAAGAATCCGCCGCAGAAGAGCTGATGGAGAACTGTCTCAATTGTGGCGCCAGAGAAAGACTCTGAACATGCACCAGGGTGTGCTACAGAGAAGAACTCTGGACCCTATCACTTATGACCGGCTGTACCAGATTGTGATTCCCAGGAGGGACGCCAAGATAGTATTGAATATGTACCATGACCAGTCCGGACACTTTGGCGCTCAGAAGACTGAAGCCACCCTCCGAAGGCGCTTCTACTGGGTCAACATGAAGCCCGACATCGAAGCCTGGTGTCGGGAATGCCCAGCCTGCGCCATCGCTCAAGGAGAGTGACACAATCAAAGGGCCCCTCTACATCCCATTGTGAGCCAACGGCCCTTAGAGATCCTAGCATTGGATCATGTGAAGTTGGAGCCCAGCAGATCTGGTCACAGTTATGCTCTCACGATCATCGACCACTATACCAAATTTGTGGTTGCAGTACCTGTCAGAGATCTATCTGCAAGGACCACCGCAGCGGCCCTGTGGAAGAGCTTCATCCTTCCCTATGGCTGTCCGGACCAGATCCTTACGGACCAAGGAACAGCATTTGAGTCCCAAGTCTTCCAGGAGCTGTGCACTCTATATGGCTGCAAAAAGCTGAGGACCACAGCCTATCATCCCCAAGGCAACGGGCTTTGTGAAAAGATGAATCAGACTCTAATCAACATGCTGAGGACTCTGACCCCTGCAAAAAGGGCTGACTGGCCAAAACTGTTGCCCGAATTAGTGTACCTGTACAACAATACCACTCATTGCTCCACAGGATACACCCCGTATTATCTGATGTTCGGGAGACACGGCCATCTCCCTGCTGATATGACCTGGGACATGGAGTCCCCTGATTCCCAGTCTTTACTCCCCCAGACTGACTGTGTTCACGAACACCAGAGGCGCCTGGCGGATGCCAGAGAAGTTGTGGATCTGCTGTTGGAAGAGGCCCGTGAGAAACAAAAAAGGGACTTCGATCGTAATGCCTGTGCTGAGCCTCTTGCCCCAGGAGATCGAGTGTGGCTGCGCAACAACCATCCCACCAGTAAGCTAGATGGGCGTTGGGAGCGTGAGCCATACCTAGTTAGGGACAGTCTCTCCCCTGAAGTCTACGAGATTTCAAGAGGAGACCGTCCACTACTCCGGGTACATAGGAACCGGCTGAAGAGATGTCTTCGTCTTTTTGCCCCTATGTCCACACCTCTCACCTCGACCCCCAACTTACAGACCTCCTTGTGTTCACCTACCCCCAGTTTCTTAGAACTTGTGACTGTGCCTCAACTCTGTTTTGTTGTTTCCACTCCAGTAAGAGGTACCCCAGAGAGACCATCATCCCCACCGCAGTCTCCAATACTGCTGCCTGTGGAGGATGATCCGGCTCCAGTGTCTGCAACCCCTGAAGCATCAGAGGCAGCTGAGACTCCGACTCCAGCGCCTGACTCAGAGGAGGACGATGAGGAGGTTGTTATCTTCTTCCAGCCGGAACTTCGGAGGTCTCAAAGGGAGACAAAAGGTAAAGCTCCTGCGTACCTGCAGGAGTACCAACTGGTGTCACACAGAAGGAGGAGGCAGGTACGCTTTTCTGACACCGAAGTACTTACCACTGAAGAAGATACTGAGTAACCCCTGATGGGCTGTAGCCCACTTCAGGTACTGTGAATACTGTGTACATATGTAAATATTATTACTGCTATCCCATTTGGGCTGAGCGCCCGCTATTCCACAAGAGCCAGAGACTTTCCTGGGACTCTCACCCCTATTTATTTATTTCAGTCAGAGACATACCTTGAACTGCCCACTGTCATGTGCTATGATAGCACCCCTACAAAGGACTCTGTCCCTCTACACATAGAGGAGACCCTTTGCATCTTTATTGCACTTTTCCCACTTCAAAGGCTGTACCCAGAAGATGGACTTTGCTATTAAAGACCTTCTGAGAGACTTTTGCCAACCTCAAGGAAAAGTTGCTACTTTATTTATTTTTATATTGCACTTAATGCCTTCCTTTTAGGTACGGACATTCTACATGCACTTTTATGCCTTTCCTTTTCATTCTATGCTGCTACCCTGAGTAGCCTAACCATCTGTAACGTTTGTAATGTTATAAGATGTGTACCCATTGGGCTCCTAAGCCAAAATGTTTGCACATTGTCAATTTATGCCAGTAGTTTGCACTAACCTTTTTATAGGGTTTTCAGATTGTAGTGTGACTGTGTCGGACCGTCTAATCTGTAAACCTTGACCGCTATCTTATGCCTCAAATCAAAGCTTTGCAAGTGGGGGTAGTCCGTAAACTGCGGGTCCTTAGGGGACCGGGGGTGTTAAAGATATAGCACCTGGATGCCACTCACACAAGGGTAAGAATGTCAGTCGGCAGGTACGTGTACATTGTACAATGTTTTATTGTGTCACATATGCCAATGTAATGCATATATTCACTATATATTTGTCGCCAGGGAAGAAGTGTTTATATAACAAATATACAGGCCCCGGTGCAAGGAGTGGTTTACAGTACATGACACCACACCTTTCCTACTATACAGTTTGGTTTAATGGCGTCAGCAACCAACTGTCACACATGTCCTTGTCTTAGTCCGACACCAACCCAGGTGCCTGTCTCCAGGACCATGGGCGGTTTGTCCCTACAAATCATGTAGCCTGCACTTCACAGAAGTGCCCCTATCTACCTCTGCGCCCCAATCAGTCTGTAGTCGAGCCGTTGGCGGCTCTTTCAATTGCCCCGGGGGTATGCAACACCCTCGCGGATGCAAGGCAGAGCTGTGTTTGCAAATACGTCCCACCATGTAGCTTGCAGCCTGTGTAGGGTCTGATTAGCCTCACAGCATGTCACTACATAACACTAGATAACACAGATGAACTCTGCAGTGGTAGATCCTGCCTGGTAAGGCAGGAGTTAATTGCTTTATGTGATGTAAAATGTGTCATCCAATCACATGTATTATCCTAATGTATTGTAAGCTGGGATGTAATTGGAGGAGTAACCAACACATGACCAAGAGCTGAGAAAAAGTGACGGTTGGAGATTTCCAACAGTCAGTTCAGTCAGAGAAGTGAGTCTGAAAGACTAGCAAGTCAGACCAAGTAGTGAGTTAGACAGAGAGAGAGGAAAGGGGTATCATCCTACCTTCAAGGGTGATACCTGAAGCACTCCAGGACAAGCTGAAGCTTCCTATTAGGACACAGCTACCTCCCAGCCTGCACTCTGCATCCAGGCTGGCGATCTACCTCCTGTGGCTCCCTCCAAGTACATCTCAGCACTCCACTACTCTGTTAAGGCACGTTGCTGCGGTTCCTGTCGGTTCCAATAAAGAACTGTAAGTTGTTTTTGTTCAACCTCTGCCTCCGTCTGGTCCCTGCTACTACAGCTACCATCATCACAGGCACCCTGTCCACCACACAGAGACTTATACTCTAGACACCAAAGGGTTGCCCCAGGGAGATCCACTATAGCAGCCTCTCCCTCATCATTTCTTGCACACACCACCTGCTGGAGACCTGCCAGGCTGTAGGACAGCCCTCCGGTCCGCATACCAAGCACTGTGACACTAGCGTGCCTAGGCCGCAACCGCCAGCCACTCAGGTACTGCGGGCCCCGGCTGACTCCAGGCCCCGAGAAAAGGCTAGGCCCCGGTGGGGGATGTTGCACATTCCTCAGAGATTTTGGTCCATATTGACATGATGGCATCACACAGTTGCCGCAGATTTGTCGGCTGCACATCCATGATGCGAATCTCCCATTCCACCACATCCCAAAGGTGCTCTATTGGTTTGAAATCTGGTGACTGTGGAGGCCATTTGAGTACAGTGAACTCATTGTCATGTTCAAGAAACCAGTCTGAGATGATTCCAGCTTTATGACATGGCGCATTATCCTGCTGAAAGTAGCCATCAGATGTTGGGTACATTGTGGTCATAAAGGGATGGACATGGTCAGCAACAATACTCAGGTAGGCTGTGGCGTTGCAACGATGCTCAATTGGTACCAAGGGGTCCAAAGAGTGCCAAGAAAATATTCCCCACACCATGACACCAACACGACCAGCCTGAACCGTTGATACAAGGCAGGATTGATCCATGCTTTCATGTTGTTGACGCCAAATTCTGACCCTACCATCCGAATGTAGCAGCAGAAATCGAGACTCCTCAGGCCAGGCAACGTTTTTCCAATCTTCTACTGTCCAATTTCGATGAGCTTGTGCAAATTGTAGCCTCAGTTTCCTGTTCTTAGCTGAAAGGAGTGGCACCCGGTGTGGTCTTCTGCTGCTGTAGCCCATCTGCCTCAAAGTTCGACGTACTGTGCGTTCAGAGATGCTCTTCTGCCTACCTTGGTTGTAATGGGTGGCGATTTGAGTCACTGTTGCCTTTCTATCAGCTCAAACCAGTCTGCCCATTCTCCTCTGACCTCTGGCATCAACAAGGCATTTCCGCCCACAGAACTGCCGCTCACTGGATGTTTTTTCTTTTTCGGACCATTCTCTGTAAACCCTAGATGGTTGTGCATGAAAATCCCAGTAGATCAGCAGTTTCTGAAATACTCAGACCAGCCCTTCTGGCACCAACAACCATGCCACGTTCAAAGGCACTCAAATCACCTTTCTTCCCCATACTGATGCTCGGTTTGAACTGCAGGAGATTGTCTTGACCATGTCTACATACCTAAATGCACTGAGGTGCCGCCATGTGATTGGCTGATTAGAAATTAAGTGTTAACGAGCAGTTGGACAGGTGTACCTAATAAAGTGGCCGGTGAGTGTATATATTTATTTATACATATATAACACCCCCCCCCCCCATGAGTAAGCATCCTCAAACTTTGTATTGCGGGGGTGCACCACCAGCCTATTGTCCACCACCACGTCTAAATACTTTCAAGATATTTCATGTATTGTTCACTTATATTCAAAATTGTTACCTGGGTCATTCTGGTGTGTTGTGACAATACTGCATGTGTCTTTCGGTATAGACTCTGTAATGCCACAATTACTGGTGTGGCGTTTATTTATAACTATATAAACTATTACCGTTAATAAATGCCTTTATATCTCTTGTTTTGTTATCCTGTTTGGAGAAAAAAAATTTTACAACTGGGCAGAAAACAGCAGACATTACATCAATTTCTGCATATGGTGTTCCAGTGCTATTAGTGCTTTGTCATGGGGTATATTAGTGTATAGCGCTGATATGTCGCATGCTATCCAAGTACAATCTTGGTACCACGATAATTTGAACATAGCACTAAGAACGTGTTTTGTGTCCTGAGGAAACCCTGGTATTTGCTTTGCTGTTGGTTGTAGACATTGGTCTAACCAATTACTAAGATGTTAAGATGTTAAATGTACCCTAGAGAGCCTAAGAAATAACATGAAACAAAAAAAATATGAAAAATATTTGAAAAATATAAAAAATTCAATAAAAAGTGTTCAACAGGCCAAAAGGCCATACAGTGCTAAAAATGGTAGCATTGGAAACATCATTAAAAGTCGCAAAAAATGACACCACTCACAGCTCCGTACACTTAGGTATGAAAAACTTATTAGCCCCAGAAGATGGCAAAATGAAGATTTTTTTTTGTAATGGTTTTAATTTTTGTAAATGATGAAAACATTATAAAACCTGTGCAAATTTGGTATCCCCATGATTGCACCAACCCAAAGAATAAAGTAGACATGTCATTTGGGGCGCTCAGTGAAAGCCGTAAAATCTAAGCCCACAAGAATACGACGCAAATGCTTTTTTTCACCATTTTGACTACATTTGCTTCACAGTACACAGCAAGGAATATTAAATACTATCCCTATGAAGTGCGATTTGTTATCCAGAAAACAAGCCGTCACACAGCTCTTTACATGGAATAAACAAGTTATTGATTTTTGAAGTTGCGGGGTGAAAAACGAAAAAAGTCTTGGCAGGAAGAGGTTAATACAAATGTTATATTGCAGAATTTGGAAACTGAAAATAGCGCTATCAAAGTAGCATACAAATATACACACACTGAGCTTACAGATAAGATGTGATAATGTGCACAGGAATGTTACAGCAGAAGAATATTACATAAGGTCATGTCTCAGTAGGGATCATAATGAAGACAATCATGAGTACAGGACTAATTTATTGTACAAGTAAATATTACTCTACCACAAAAAAGTTCTCAATGATCTCACAATGATAGGGTAATTTGCATAGTAATGTCACAGGAACAATACATACCATGTTAGTATAGCACAGGAGTAATTCACATATACAAAAAAAACCACCCTTCATGGGTGTTTTTTTTTCACCTTTTCAACCTACATATGATGTCATAACATGGTCAATGACTTCCAAATAAATAATACCAAGAATAAAGAACTAGATACTTTAGATTCTTAACAACCAGGTACAATATCAATTCTAAACATAGTGGGGGAGATTTATCATAAAGGAGAACTGTTCTAGTTGCCCATGGCAACCAATCAGCGCTCAGTTTTGATTTTGCCACAGATATTTATAAAATTAAAGCGGAGCTCTGATTGGTTTCCATGGCAAACTAGAATAGTTTTACATCAGAAACTTGATGATAAATCTCCCCCAGTAGGTCTCTACATCCCACATGAAGACCAAACAAGATCATCTTCCATCACTTACATTTCAAAGGAATTAATGGTTCTAAGAGCAGAACTGGAAGGAAACACAATGGGGCACATTTACTAAGAGTGGTGCAAACTACAACTAAATGCGGTTTGTCTGTGTATAGTGCAGCTTACGCCAAATTCATGAAGAACAGGTGCCATAAATCATGAATCTGAAGCTTCCCTGCACTGGCCCGACAGAGTTCACCAACATTTTTGCAGTGTGCCTTTAACATAGGGTCGTGAGACAGACTTTGCATGTTAAATCAGGTGCATGGTCCGATTGAGCGCTGGAACGCCCCATTATTTGTGTTGCATAATGCCTAGTTCAGCTGCGCCACAAAAGGGTTACATGCGACACATCTGTGGTGCAGACACTTCTTAAACACCTGTGCAAGCAGTTTACACCTAAAAGAATGTGCAAAGTCCGCCACAAAACTGGTGCAAAGTCCTAATGAAATGTGCCCCAATGTGAAGAAATGAAGCGAGACCATTGCTAATATGAACCAATACAACCTTTCAGCCTACGAAAGATAGTAGCTAGCATTTGATTGGTCCCTATCTACAATTCTTTTACTTTTCCTTCAACAAGTTTCAATAAATGCCCCCCCCCCCATGTTGGTAGTGAAGGATTTAGATTGTAAATATTGATATCAAACTTTTAACATTACAGTTTCTAAGATTTGTTCAATACATTTTTAATTCAAACAACAGGAGATTTAGTTTTTTTATTAGATTTGTCTAGACTATTCATCTTAACAATGCACAAATTATTTTCTATTGCCTTATCATGCTGAAAGCTTTCCATCAATATCTGTCAATAGGATAAGGTCACAGAGCTGGGAACTCTTGATAACATTACTAATTTAATAAACTATATTATTTTAATTTCATCACTTAGAAAGTATTTCAATAAAGCAATTCGGTGCGCCTGAAAGTAGCAGCTTTTAACATTTCTATTAAAAGATATAACGAGAAATACAAATGATCCAATATTTCAATATGTTTGATAAATGTAGACATTGTAGAGACTGTATAAAAAGATGTGGTGGCCATACATTTGGCTCGAATAGAGGGTTTACAGTTACCAAAAATGTCAAGTTTGTTTTGTATTTTAGAAATTATTTTATCTGACCAGGGAGAATCTTAGAAAAGTATTGGTCTATTTTGTGATGTAAAACCAACACACATCGCTTGATTTCACTTGCTAATTATATAAACAAATTAACATTTCTTAGAGGGATTTTCTACACCCAATGCCCTCACTGATCTTATACTCACAGCAATCACCAATTGTGCAACTAACACACAGAACAAAGGAACTATTGGCTCCCTTATCTGTTCAAGTTTAGGATCTAAAATTGGCTGTGAATGATAGATATTCTATTGGACGTCCAAAAAAGCTAAGATTTTTTTTTTTATTCCCCACCTTTCAAAAGCCGTCCCTTTTGCCATTAAAAGAACTTTTTAGGGAGGGGGGATGTTATCATATGACAAATTGTTCTTTGCAAATTCATGATTTAAAAAAAATCATAATTCAGAACATTTGACAACTTAAATGTATTTACACACTTATAGGCTTTGTTTTTCCTCTGTTGCTTTACAGTGTAAATGGCACCTCCCCTCTATCCCTCTATTCTTTGTGTCATGAATGATGGCGATATTAAGTTTATATAGTTTAAACAGTTATATAGTTTTTACATTATAGCATACATTGGATTGGATGTTTACTTTTGGTTTATTTATTCATATGTGAGCTCTAGGGTTTTCTTTTACTTTTTAAAATGTTTTTTTTTTCCTATTTTTAGAATACAACCAGTGATTAAGAAATTTAAATTACTTCTTTATTGCCAATTATATACAAAGGAAAGAAGAGGTCTTTGTGGAGTTTTTGTGGATGAGTTTGTAGTCACTGCACTGATGGTCAGTCTGTAGGTAAAAAGAGGATGATTGAGCATATAGAAATCTGCTAAAGGTGACCTCAGATATAGTTTATATAGTATATAATGAGGACTCACCTTAAGTGTTGCTCGTGTTTATCAAGAATCCTCAACAAAAAGAATCTGTGTAGCTTGGGCAATAGCCAAAGTTAATTCACCTTGGCCTAGATGACTGTCAAGCAGAGTCAATAATGGTCTTAGGTGAGGGAGATACAGATCCCACAAGGGTACACAGAGTGCAGAAAAGAAACGGAAGGGGTGAATCATAGACGATAGTCCAATTGGGCTTTGGTTTGGTTAACCAGATAGTCATGTAAAGTCCCTAGATAGGCCCTATTTAGAACGAAGTCTATCACTCCCTAGATGCCTAGCCTCGGAACTCTGGTCCTGTGTGACCAGAGTGCCGACTGGAACCTGACCCTGCGATAACTGGCCCTATTGTAGACCTATTCAGCAGGTATAGTCAGGTTTGAAAAGTCCTTTGACATCGAATGCTGTCACAACTCAGTGAAAGAACTATGTCATGTGGTGTAAATCACGATGAGGGTGTAGAACCCGAGTCCCGACAAGGCTTGTTTCGCCCTATTGGGCTCATCAGGGGAACGCTGGGTTCTTCAAGGAACGCCCTATTAACAGACATTGCATATGTGCCATGTTAGTCCCCACGGGATAAAGGTGGCAGACAAGAAATTATGCATTGTATATGTAAACAAGTGTGTTTAAGTTAGGTCTTACCTTAGCACCGTAGGGGACAGCAAGGGAGTAAAGGAGGAAGCCAGGCCGTATGTGGCTGTTCAGAGTGGCGGTGCAGCTCCTGATATCAGCCGTGCTCACCAGTGGGTCGTCCTGACTGAATATAGTGCAGGGATTTTAAAGTGACGCGCCATGACAGGGGGCACGCCTCCTTCCGCCCCGGATCGCCCACCCACCAATCATGGAGGTACTGTGAAATAGGAGGGGCGGGCAAACCGGGCGCACGGGAGGTGTGCGCCGGAAAAATCTTTTCCGGCGCAGAGTCGATGCAGGGATGCGACTCGCGCATGCGCACAGGTTTAGGTTGGCGAACTAGATACTACCATCTTTAGGAAACCTACCTCCACAAATTCATTACTCAGATGGGAATCAAATCACCCTCCTACCCTTAAACGGGGCATCCCTTTTGGCCAATACCTGAGGGCTCGAAGGAACTGTTCCACTCTAAAGGAATTCACCACAGAAGCCAAGGAACTCCGCTCTAGATTCCTGGCACGGGGATATCCAGACTCCATCCTTAAAACTGCATATAACAGAGCACTGGCGTTAGACCGAACTCAATTACTGACTACCCAACCTAAACTGCCCATGCCACAGACCATTCGACTTATAGGTACTTATGATGGAGGTGCAGACACCATACGCAGAATACTGACCAAACACTGGCATATCTTGCGTATGGACCCTGACTTAACCTCTGTCACCACTGAACAACCCTCCATCACCTACAGAAGAGGTCGCAGCATTAGGGACAGGGTAGTACACAGCCACTTCGTAAAACCAAAGGCAGCACAAACTTGGCTCAGACACGACATAAAAGGCTGCTATCATTGCAGCGGATGTATTGCATGCCCAGTGATAAGAAGTTGCAAGAACTTCAAGAGTAATACCACAGGACGCACGTACGACATAAACCAATTTATCAATTGCAAGTCCCTCGGTGTGATCTACCTAGCTACCTGCAAATGCGGGAAACAGTATATTGGTAAAACATTCCCCGAATTCCGCCGCAGGATAGGTGAACACCTGGGTGACATAAGACACAATAGGGACAAACCATTGGACAGACATATTCACGACCAACACCAGGGTGACACAGCAGGCCTCCTCTTTATTGGTATAGATCTGGTCAGACCCCCTGACAGGGGAGGCGACTGGGACCGACTTTTGAGACAAAAAGAGACCAGATGGATTTTCCGCATGCAAACGGAATCTCCACTGGGCCTAAATGAACAGTTAAGTTTCTCATGCTTCCTGTAACTAACATCAAGATGTTCACTATCCAATGACAGGGTCCCCTGTCACACGAACTATTTTTGAAGATCAACCAAAAAATTCATTTCTATCGATTACTCCTGTGTCCGACACTATTACCTCGCTCCTACACACAGTTACTGGGATCAACATGCCTTCAAATCCCTATTACTGTATCAGGACCCTTTCTGTGCCAATGGCACATTGTGGTCCAATTTTAATATGGCACGTGCTGTTCTTATTATCCTAACCTACACATGCCGACTGCGCTTGACTTCATCTACTACCTCCCCGTCTCCTCCCCTTTGCTGCCTATGGTCCGCCCACCTCTGGGAATTAGCCCATGGGTGCAGGATCGTACAGGCGACAATGCGCACGCGCAGTGGCGTGTGCGCACGCCCGGCGGGTCTCCGTCACCTGTGCGCATGCGCGAGTCGCACTTTAAAATCCCTGCACTATATTCAGTCAGGACGACCAACTGGTGAGCACGGCTGATATCAGGAGCTGCACCGCCACTCTGAACAGCCACATACGGCCTGGCTTCCTCCTTTACTCCCTTGCTATCCCCTACGGTGCTAAGGTAAGACCTAACTTAAACACACTTGTTTACATATACAATGCATAATTTCTTGTCTGCCACCTTTAACCCGTGGGGACTAACATGGCACATATGCAATGTCTGTTAATAGGGCGTTCCCTGAAGAACCCAGCGTTCCCCTGATGAGCCCAATAGGGCGAAACAAGCCTTGTCAGGACTCGGGTTCTACACCCTCATCGTGATTTACACCACATGACACAGGTTTAGGTTGGGTAGTCAGTAATTGAGTTCGGTCGATGAGCCCAATAGGGCGAAATAAGCCTTGTCGGGACTCGGGTTCTACACCCTCATCGTGATTTACACCACATGACATAGTTCTTTCACTGAGTTGTGACAGCACTCGATGTCAAAGGACTTTTCAAACCTGACTATACCTGCTGAATAGGTCTACAATAGGGCCAGTTATCGCAGGGTCAGGTTCCAGTCGGCACTCTGGTCACATAGGACCAGAGTTCCGAGGCTAGGCATCTAGGGAGTGATAGACTTTTGTCCTGAATAGGGCCTATCTAGGGACTTTACATGACTATCTGGTTAACCAAACCAAAGCCCAATTGGACTATCGTCTATGATTCACCCCTTCCGTTTCTTTTCTGCACTCTGTGTACCCTTGTGGGATCTGTATCTCCCTCACCTAAGACCATTATTGACTCTGCTTGACAGTCATCTAGGCCAAGGTGAATTAACTTTGGCTATTGCCCAAGCTACACAGATTCTTTTTGTTGAGGATTCTTGATAAACACGAGCAACACTTAAGGTGAGTCCTCATTATATACTATATAAACTATATCTGAGGTCACCTTTAGCAGATTTCTATATGCTCAATCATCCTCTTTTTACCTACAGACTGACCATCAGTGCAGTGACTACAAACTCATCCACAAAAACTCCACAAAGACCTCTTCTTTCCTTTGTATATAATTGGCAATAAAGAAGTAATTTAAATTTCTTAATCACTGGTTGTATTCTGTTTATACCTAATAAGTGATTTCATAGGGTCCCCCATCACTGGGAGTAAGACCCTTCCCTCCCTTTCTTCTTTTCCTATTTTTAGCAGCATTCTGCTCTTGGTTCAGTGTAAGCTACAAAGAGGACAGATTTATTAAGTGTCTGAAAGTCAGAATATTTCTAGTTGCCCATGGCAACCAATCAGACACTTGGTAAATCTGCCCCAGAGTCTTCCAGCTGTCATTGAAACAGATTAAAGCCACCCCTATTGAAGTTAAGGGGTGCAATAACCTTATCCTATACAGAACCATTTCTGTCTCTTGCTCGCCTTTGTATTTTTTACAGATACTCCTGTCCCACATGTAATCATGAAATGGCAGTGCTAAAGTTGAGACAATCAATTTGTGACATGTACACATTTTATACATTTTGTTGAGGTAAGTAAGGCTCTTGTCTAGACTACGGTAACTCCTTACTAATTGGTATCCATCCTATGTGCTTCTCCCATTTGTTATATGGTAAACTCCTACTACCAAGCTACAAGCTTCACTGCAGTCCCACTGACCTTGGACTGTATATAAGATGGTGGCTGACAACTGGTTTAAGCAACATAATTTTTATTTATTTATAAAATTATTTAATTTTTTTCCTTATAAAGAATGCTGGAAGAATACCTCTTGTGTCATCCCTTCATCATCATAGACTATAAGCTCTTGTGAACAGGGACCTTCCTCCTATTGTTCCATATGACCATGATTTATTTTATTTGCATATGTCTCACATGATTTGTAAAGTGATAGATTTATACCCAATAGAATCTTCTACTGCAGTGACAATAACTGTGTGTGTAATCCTATAGTTAGAGTAACAGTATTTTTATACCCATACCATATTTAATCAGCTGTTATGCTGGATGAATAAAACCAACTTTTCATCTCACCATCCCATAGTGCTGCTGCTTTTCTCTTCTTTGATTGTTACCATATGGATCAGTGGAACCAGGATAAACAAGGTTGCATGCACCCACCTTAATATATGGATTATGTTGCTGTATTTCAGTGTTGCCTATCACTTGAATTCCACTACTGGATTGTGATAAATGAGAGAATATAAGGACACTCTAGTGAGGCCACCAGTGGCAGTGTTCCAATCTTACAATGAAGGCTCAGTGACAGCACAAGGCCAAGGAGGAAGTCACCAACACAGCAGGGGGACCAGCACCACCTCAGAAGAAAGGGTTAGCATCAGCACAACATGAAAAACCTTTCTCAATTAGCCACCACCATCGGATACAGCATATGCTATCAATAAGCAGACTGTTTGGTTTTGCCGATTTTCATAAAAAGGAAAAAAATTGCACCCACAATTCTGGACCTTCTTATAACCTAAGAAAGAAAAAGGATGCATAAAAAGCCAATGCTGATATAAAGGAAAAGTTAGTTATGAAGTTATTTGGGTGCTATGACTATCTGCCTGAAAAGCCGAAAATTTTGAACTTTGAAAATGAAGAATTTTTAGGAATTTTTGCCAATTTTCCATTGTTGTTTCAAAACAAGACACAAAAGATATCATACAAATTTACAACTAATTTAAAGTACAATGTGTGACAAGAAAACAATCTCAAAATCCCCGGGATATGTTTAAGCGTTACAAAGTTATAACCTCTTATAATAACACATATTCTCACATGTCCACCCATCCAGAAAGTGAAGGAAGGACACATACATTTATGTACATGATGCTGCTCTTGAATTTGATGTAGCTCGATATGAACAACAAGAATAGAAGTTTTATGTGCCATTTAAAGTGAATGATCTAATCCAGCCCTCCGCTGACAAAGGAGCAGATATCCTCTAAGAATGATCCTTTATAGATATTTGAATTGTTATTCTACCAGAGGCATGCTGAGCAAGACAATAAGACAAGCATGTCAAGAGACTCACAGTGTAAATAGACTCAGGAAGGGAAGGGATACTAAATGAAAGAAGGACAATCGGCTGACCTTTCACTCAACCTTTATTACTATTTTTTGCTAAAAAAAGCAGAAAGTTAGAGATACTATACCAAAATGTCATTTGTGCCATAATTAATTATCGAGTGGACATTTTTTGGATGCAATTGTTATTATTCAAATTTAGCATTAAAGCTAAAATGAGTTCGTTAATTGAGAGTATGTTCACATTGAGCTGCTTCACACACTCCAACGCCAACAGCCTGTTGAGATCAGCATGAAGAAATTCCCTCTGGGGGACATGTATCTTTATATCTCCTAGTTTAATTGTCTCATTTCTTTATGCGACTTTTCCCATTTTTGAGACTTTTCACAGCGACTTTTGCTGTCATTTTTTTAAGTACACCTTTGTCTGCACCTTGTGCAGTGCGCCATAAGCATCTGTATTTTCTCTAACTTTTCTCTTATGTGTCACTTTTTTTTCTTATTTTTGCGTTCTTTTATGAGCAACTCTGCACCTGATCCAGGACAGGAAGGAAGGATTTATTTTAATGGACTGTTTTAACGGGTAAATTATAATTATTTCACATGCTTTAAATGTTGAGCATAGAAAGTTTGGGCTGTTTTTTTTTTTAATTCATACATTTTTTCATTCACATTCTATTGAAATTTATTGGTTACTTCTAAGGGTGAGGTCACACATGATGTAAACGCATGTATTTTCAAATGCATCACAACAGTTGAGAAAAGCAAATTTGCCTAATTACATTACTATTAACATGGCATTTACAAAGCACATGTGTCAACATGTTAACACTATGGAAACACTATTTTAACAAATAAATTTGTGTGTTAGCGTGTATGCTAACATCTTGTTAACACACGTATTTTGCAAACGTAATGTTGACAACAATGTAATTAGGCAAATTTCCTCTTCTCAACTGTTGTGATGTGTTTGAGAATGCAAGCATTAACACCATGTGTGACCACAGCCTCATATGTTGTCATAGCCCTTACAGTAGTGTCCACTCCTGCATATAACCCTACTGACATGTCTTGTGTCCATGTGGATTTGAGACATTTGCACAAAAAGTCAAACTAAACGTTTATCACATGAAAACAGACATGATTATACACAAGGCACAAAAAAGACCTTCCAAATGTCTCAATTATACACCAAATAAAAAAAAACTCTGAGATACATGTCCTCCTTTGACTCCTACTCCTACTGATTTTTTGTCTTCAATAGGATTTCCATTGATTGGAGCTGCCTATTAGATGCACTCTTCTGCATCAAGAGCAGAGTTAAGACCATGGCTGGTGTGACTCATTGGTAAACCCTATATACTGGATTATAAGAAAACTTTTTTTAGCACAATTTTTGCACTGAAAAAGCCCCACTCGGTTTATACCCCAATCTGGCATACTCTTCTCCCCACAGTAAATCTTTGGGTTCTTGGCAGCGTGAGCAGAGGCACATCTGTACATTATGTCTATGAACACACTTTGACACTGCAATGTCTCTGCCTGCTGACGTCATAGTGTGTGCACCTCTGGACACTTCATTAATTACAGGTGCCTCTCATGGACATTATATTAATTGGGGGACCTCTGCTATAGACATTTAATTAATTATGTGGACCTCTGCTGGACATTTAATTAATTAGGGGGGGGCTTCTTCTGGACATCTTATTAAGGGGGGGCTCTGTTGCAAATGCTAATAATGGGAGGCTCTGCTAGACATTGTATTAACCCCTGACCGACATTTGAAGTAATAGTACTGCGTAACGTGAGGTGCGTTCCCGCATTATACAGCACTATTACGTCACAGAGCATCGCTTTGTTCAAGCCGACCTGTAAGGAAAAAACTGTTTAAAACATTTAATAAAAACACTTTTTAATAAAAAGAATTAATTAAATTAAGTAAAAGTCCCCTAAACACAAACATTTTCTACACATCTAATAAATTTAAAAAATAAAATAAAATCAACAAAAAAACCCACTACATATTTGGCATCACCGCATCCATAACAATCTGTACAATAACTCAGTAACATTATTGGAACCGCTCGGTGAACGCCGCAAAAACAAAACCTGAAAAACTTGCCAATGTACATTTTTCATAAAATCCCTTCACAAAAATGTTCTAAAAAGTGATCAAAAAAAGGTAAGGCACTAAAATGGTACCACTGAAAAGGACAACGCAACACGTAAAAAATAAGTCCTAAACCAGCTCTGTCAAGCAAAAAATTTTTAAGATATGTCTCTGAAAAGATGGCAATATGAATGCAAAGAAAAGATTTCTTCAGTAAAACTGTAAAAATATATAAAAAACTATATAAATGAGGTATCACTGAGGTAAAGCTGTAAAATCAGATTCCACAAGAAATGGCGCAAATATGTTTTCTCGTCAATTTCATAGCATTTGGAATTTTTTCCTGATTCCCAGTACTGGGCGTGGGATATTAAATGTTGACAATAGGAACTACAATTTGCTAGACAAAAAACAAATCCTCATACAGAAGTGTTAAAAAAAATACTGCTTTCACACAGAACAGGCACATAATCAAAATTTGGGTGGAAACAAGGGAAGATAATTAATGATGATAATAACTCTCATGCGGTACATTTTAACAGCCATGAGGGGACATTGTGGGCTTTTTCTATTTCTCTGTGGGTCTTTTTAGCCTCACAGGGCATTTTCTGAGCTGCTTCTATCTGCTGTAGACTTAGAGGTTCATTTGTGGTCCCTGCACTATGGATGTTTACTGAATGCATTCAACCCCTCCTCCTCCATGCTATTTGCATGTTATTGTTTTTTTTTTCTGAACTCTGACATCAATCATATAACATTTTATTACTAATAAATGGAGAAACCCAATCACTTTTAGTATTTTTATGGCTGAATTGAAAGACAGGTCAAACACAAAGGTTGAACTGCCCAGTTACAGTTATAAAAAGTTAAAGTTACATCTTTGTTTCCACTGCTATTTTAGATCTTCTTTTAAATTGTTTGATCTATATCCTGGGTGCAGTTATATAGATAACGTCTCCTGCATAATGAATGTAATGATTTTAAGAGTTTGAAAAGCAAAAGAACGATTTTCATAAATATTTTTTCTCAGTGAATTATTTCACTGATAGAAATCTAATCTGATGTGGGAAACAGTAAATCAAACAAATTAAATATATAAATTGCAGAATTTTTATTATATTTCTCTATCAGACATTCTGTGCGCAGCTTTCAGCCACATCCTCAGTCAATGTTTTATACATCTTTCAGGCATGGCAGCTATAGTGCCAATCAATCAACATTTTATAATTCATACATTTCTCTTCTCCTCTCCAATAGCACTGACCTTTTCCACAATTCATATATCCTTAACATCACATGTAGCCCCACTTGCGTCTTTCTAAAATAATTGGTCTGTCTGGGACATAACCTCACTAACAAGAAAAGTGACATCTGTACAGAAAAATATAGTTTATATGGAATTTGAGGGAGAGAAATTTTGAATAAAATGTTCTCAAAAGTAACTGCTTAAAGGCAATGAATAAAATGTAAATGTCTAATATCATTCTAGTTATTAGAGACAAATAATAGTTAAAACACTTGCAGGTACTTGACCTTTTAATGCTGTAGACCTTTCCCATGTTTGCATTTCCCTTTTTTACACCCCACCTTCCGAAATGCATAACTTTTTTATTTTCTAGTTTACAGAGATCCCAAATGACACTGTGTAATATTCTATACCAGAAACATGGTAAACATCAAAAATGGAGATATTGGTAATTTTCTTATGGGCCTAATTTTTATATCATTTACTGTACGGTCTGATGACATCCACTCTGCATTCTTTGGGTCGATATGGTCATGAAGATAAAAAATGAAGATACCAAATTAACATAGTTGTATTATGTATAAAGGGGTTATCCACTTCATGTTATTTTAATGTATGTGTAATGTGTTTGGGGTATCCGTTAATTTACCAAAATGTATATATTGAAAGTTCTGGTTTTCTTGTAATGTAAAGTAAGAACGTTCATAGATGTCTTTTACCTTATCAGCTGCCATTCCTGCCCATAGAATGGCGAGAGATGGAGGGTTATATGATCCTTACTGTCCATGACCATTTATATCCCAGGACCTAATACAAGGTCCTGGAAGGTAGATTGGTCATAGACAGCTAAAGATCATGTGACCCTCAATCTGTAGCCATTTCATGGACAGGAATGACTGTATAATGAGGTAAAAGACATTTCCTAAGCAGGGTTTTACTTATATATACATATATCATATATCAAGAAAGTGGTGAAGAATTTTAATAGGTTTTAATGGTAAATTACCTAATATCCTACACTTCACACTTACACATACATTACAAAAAACATAAGGTACACCTGCTAACACCTTTATTATTACGTCACATGTTGGCTGCCACTGTATGGAGAGGGCATATTGCAGCAACCACCTACCGGTAATGCCTGCGATTAGCGGCAAAGCTGGCGGGGGCATGTTGGCACCGCCATATTGGCTTTGATCGTTGCTTCCCGTGGTGTCATCGGGGAGCAGTGACCTGTTACATGGCAGCCCCGGGTCATACAAAGACCTGAGACTGTCTTGTTTTACCACATCTATTACAATGTGCTCATTGCACATTTCAATTTTCGCCTCATTTTCGGCCCTGGGGTTAGTAATAATGTCTTTGGACACTAAGGGCCTGATTCGCGTTTTCCCGACGTCTTACCCGAATATTTCTGATTTGCGTCGATTTTCCCTGTTTTGCCCCGGGATTTTGGCGCTCGCGATCGGATTGTGGCGCATTGGCACTGGCATGCACACGACGGAAAACGGGAGGCGTGGCCGAATGAAAACCCGATGGATTCGGAAAAACCGCCGCATTTAAAAAAAAAAAAAGTGTCGCTGGACTCGCGCTTACCTTCACCAGGAATAGGCCGGTGAACTTCAGTGCATTCCGGCGGGCCTCGGCGGACTTCAGCGCAGCAGAGACATCTGGTGGACGTCGGAGGAACTACCTTAGTGAATCCCGGACGGACCCGAATCCACCGCTGAGAACGCACCGCTGGATCGCGAATGGATCGGGTAAGTAAATCTGCCCCAATAAATTATTTTCAGATTTAAAATGCTATGAAAAAATAGATATTGGTTGTGAACATGATCTTAAGAATATTAAAAAAATGTAAAAGATCAATATTATAAAGTCAGTATATTGTAAAAATATGTAAAAGATCAAGTCAGTATATTGCAAAAGAAAAACTATCCTTCTTGTTTATTCAATTTCTATCCATACCATACCTTTACTTTTCACCAAAAATTCACGAAAAATGAAATTAAAAAACCCCTACAGGATCTGCTGTAAGCAATCTTTCTCACCTTTTAGATATATCTTCAGCCCTTTATCTGCCCAGTTAGCCCTTTGAGCCCTTTATTACCCAGTTATTTACAGAATTCTGACTACTTGATTCAAGAACTGAGATGTCTAAAATGGTCCTACCTCTTTGTCAGTATGGATGAAACCGTATTATACAAAAATATAAAGCATGAACATGGGATAGGTAGTTTTACAATATTTTTGGATAGTGACACCTTGAAGAACCTTTTACAAAATTCCTTTTGGATCGTTTAAGTTTGAAATTAAACAACAATTGCTTTTCCTATGGGCCAGATTTTTACCACCAACAATGTGGTATGGTCACTAGGGCCAGAACGTTACCCTCATATGCCAATCTATTTATGGGGATTTGTGAAATAACACATACTCACTCAGGTCACCCTTCTTCCAAAAATATCCAAATATACCAAATATATATAGACAACCTTTTCTTCATTTGGTCTGGTTCATTAACAGAAGAAAAAGCTTTTCTAAAACATCTATCTTCTTTCACTATGGAAGTCTGCACTAACCAAATCACTTTTTCGGATATGGAATTCCAACATACACAAGGTCAGAACATTAAGTCCACTTTTTTTAAGTGGACACAAATAGTTATCTAGATTTTACAAGTTCACATTACCCAAAATGGATCAAGCATATTCTGTCAATATAAACGTACACGTAAAAATTGCGCTGAAGATTGTACTCTCCAAAAACAGATGGCAATCTTAAGAAAGCATTTTGAAGAAAAAGGATATCTAAGTACATCTTTTAGATAGCTTACCAGAAGATGAGAGCAACATTACAACATGAATGTATAAGAAAATTACCACCTAAAACAAATGAGAAAAATTTTACATATAATTTTATTACAAATTATATTACAAAGAAATTCATAACATTCTAAAAAATGGTATTTGCTAATAAAAGATCTCATTTTGAAAACTATTTTACCAATGAACCCAAAAGTTAAATTATGTAGAGCTCCAATTCAACAACACAAAATAGCAACTAATCATTATTCCAAAACCTCTCCAAAAGTATCAAAGAAAGTGGTATACATAATAATGGTACAAATATATGAAAACTGGAGCAATCTGCCTAATGCAGTTTGATACTAATGTGCAGTTTGCACCAGATAATTTATTACTGGCGCATGTTCTTAGTAAATCGGTTTGTTTTTAGGATATGCACACAGTTGCACCCTTTTTTGGTGCACTTTGCCTCATGCTGTTGCGACACAATTGTGTCTAGTCGCAAACTCCAACTAAGCACCACCATCCATGCCCCTTTAGGTGCACAGTTTTCTAAAGTGTCGCACTAAGTGCCAGAGCAACACAATTATGGCACAAACACTTCATAAATACATTTATAAGATCCAAAGACCTTCTTTTTAGTGCAATCATAGATAAAAGACTGGCACAGACACAATTATATATGTTGACCAATGACTTTGCTGTATAGCTATTAAACAATACTGTGTCCTTTTCATCAAATGTTACACAGGAAACCTTTCCAACTAAGAGCAATATGACAAGTCAAACAAAATTTGTTATGTACCTTATTGAATGTAAGTGTGGCCTCCAACATGTGGATTGCATGACACAAGCGTTTCAAAACACATTAAATGGGCATAGGCAAAATATATAAAAAACTTTTTTTATTGATACATGGCTTATGAAAACATTGCACTTTTAAACACAATAAAGATATCAATTCAACTACCTTTTCACCTATAGATTCTATACCGGATAATATTCATAACAAATTTGAGACCTTGCGTTGACCGGAGATGATGATTTTTTTTAAATGTATACTTTATAGTCTACATTTATTATATTTTTTGTATTAAGGCACACTCTTATGGTGCTATGCTTAACCTATAGGAGAATATATTAGGTGGCATCTTAATAAGCACCATGGCCAAAGATCTACCACTCACATGGTGAAAGGGGCAAGCCCTAGTCATAGGAGTTGTTTCTACTTCTTTGATTCAATGGCTATAAATACTTACCTGAGTTTACATTATGTTGTGACCTGACAAAATATCTATATAAAAACTTGAAATTTGTTATTTTTTTACCTTTTACTTTTTAATCAATGTTTTGACAATAAAGAATTGTCCACACCTATTTCCAAACTATGTCCAAATCTGTTGATCTGTTGTCCAAATGTTTTTATTGATATCCTATACAGTGATCCACATTTTTGTTGATTGTATTTACACCTACAAAATAGCAATTACCACATCCAGTATGATTTGGGCTGAAGTTAGTCTTTAGATGTATTGATGTTTCTTAGAGTATAGTTTCTAGATGTACATCTAGATGATTTACATATGATTAAAGTTGCTTTCCCTTAAGCAATATTTATCTTATTCAAAGGATTTGGCATGGAGTAAATGTCTAATCACCAGGATTCAGCCTGATCAACAGAACAAGAGACCACAAGACCCCCTTAGCAACCCCGAAATGATGACTTCTGGCATTGGAGCTCCATAGACTGCAATGGATCTTTCAGCATGGCTAACAAGATGTCAGCATTGCAGGGAATCTAAGGGTAAATCGTTCTTATGATCACAGGATTCCTGGCAGTTGGACTCCTCCATTTATCCCCTTTCCAGATTAAGGTATTTTTAATAACATTTCTTTATATTTTACTATTTATATATTTTCAATTTTTAACATTACCATAACTCATATATCTCTGACAGAGCCATTGTGTGCTCTAGATTCTAACACTTATCACATGCATCATGCATGGTTGAGTATATATTAGACCTGGTAGTAAGTGCAGTGTCACGTATGCTCATACTGTTCTGTTAAGTAGAGCACACATCATGATGGAAGTTTAGCGTCATACATAATAATGTCTGCAAATCACTTATATGATGCCTTTAGCTTGATTCAATGCTACATCCTCTTTCATTATTGCATAAGAACCACAAAAAAAAAATTGGCAGATAATTTGACACAAAATCTTTTAATTGGCAGATGATTTGGCTTATTTATTATTAGTCACTGGTTGTTTAAAGGTGATTTCCTCTTTTGTAATTGATTGGTTGCTTTTGTTCACGGCTGGCTTTTAGATTGTTTAGTTATATAGGTAATACACCCGTGTAAAGTCAATGGGTAAGTTCAAAAAATGAACCCCCAAGGATACCAGTTTACTGATGAACCTGATGGAATTAGAGGCAGTATATATTTAAATACATGCATTTAACAAAATATCATTTTTCCTGCTAATTTTTTGTATAATATTTTTTAAAAGTTGTAATATGGTGTCATCACAATTGTAATCAGTGTCTCCATCAAGGAAGTACTGGTGGGCAGATGTGTTGCAAAGAGGTGAAAACATTTGGAAAATTAGCATAGTTAAGTAATGGCTGGGAGAAATCTATCCTGAAGTTCTGCATGAATATTTCACAAAAGAAACAAAATAATATATCTGATAAAGTTAGATGGATAACATACAGCACATTTTAGCATTACAATTTTTCCCCTTCAATGCAACGCCCAACAGGAAGGAGAAAAAAAAAGAAAAAAACTACAAACAAACAGAACAATTTAACAAAAAACATAGTCTTGAAAGAAAGATAAATAAAATAGATCTTATTTTATATCTTATTCCATATATTATTTAAATAATGCAGTTGCCCATTTTAATAGCTCTGTGCATACCATGTTATTTGTTATTATTGTTCATGAGAGCACTCCATTTTTGTACATAGTAGCTACAGAATCACCTCACTTCTGTGAAATCAGCAATCTTGCCAAAAACAACAACCTGTTCATGAAGTATCTTATTTCCCGGGAGATGTTATCCAGATCTACAGGACCAAATAAAGCCACCTTCAAGTTAATATATGGGGTGGACCTAAGATTCAGTTTGTTTTATTACTCTATACCCAAATTCTCCCAGGATAGAACAGGACAAGATACAATGCAAGAAGTCTGCAATCAGCCTATAACATTACTTACCTGTACCAGGAATTAAATAAAAAAGTAAATATTGCTTCCTAAACAGTACATTATACTTTGGCCATGACCAATTCCACAAAATAGACCCCAAACCACTATGTTGACAACAAAAATAAGATAATTGGGGAAGATTTATGAAATAATTCTGCCTTAAAGGGAACCTCTTTCATGGCCCAGTGTGGTGGCATCATCCAGAAAATCAACTTTGAAGTGAGATGTTATGAAGTCAAGGAGATGGAGACTTTAAAATTGAAGTCAAGCTTTTGCTGCATTTAAATGCCCCTTCCAGCAATTAATGGGACATTACTGACCAGATCTCCTGAAGTCCGGCACATAATGTCAATCACATTGGAAGAGGTGTCCAGAGGCAGGGAGAGCTTGACTTCAGTCTTAAACTCTTCGCCTGTATGACTTCAAACAGCTAACTTCAAAGTTGACTTTCCAGATGATGTCACCACACTAGGTCATGAAAGAAATAAAATATAATCTAGAAGCTGTTGAACTGCTTGACAACATACTAGTAGTGGTTCTCTTTAATTTTTAACAAAAAATATGTTACATATTACATGTCACAATATTACATATTACATGTTTCAATATGAGAAATGCACAACATTTATGAAAGACCTTGCAAGATAAATAGATGAGGATTGATTTAAAAGTCATAACTTTTCAATCAAAGAGTAATGAACCAAAACTATGCAATGGTGCAACCTTTTTGCCTTTAGACTACAGTTAGACTACAGATTTATCATCCAGTAATCTAGTGCATCTTAAGACAGAAAGAAAGAAAAAAAAGGCAGCACTCCACTAGTATTTCAAGGTGGAAAATCAGATGGTCTTTTTTCTGGCTATGGCTATGGCTATGTTTCAGCTTCCCAAGACTGAAGCCTTGGTCAAGGCTTGACCAACGCTTCAATGTTGGGAAGCCGAAATGTAGCCATGGAATAAAACTACCAGATTTTTCACCTTGAAACACAAGTGGAGTGCTGCCTTTTCTTAGTTTTTTGTATGTATATGAAGTTTATCACACTTTGTTGGCTGGAACCCATTTCTAACAAAGGATTATATTTAGTTGCAGTGCTGCTCTGGACTCTATTTTTATATTTGCAGTTTAGGACAGTCAGTCTAACTTTACACCAGCCTTTAGACACTTTCTTTTGCTCTCCCCCACTGTGTGTCACAGAAAGTGACATCAAACATTTTTTATCCATAGACAATGATTTTATTTGGTTAATGTATTTATATGTGCACATAACTATACAATCGTATTGTTTATACAACAGGAAGTGTGTATTAAACATTCAGGGTGATATAGAGGCCTTTACATTTGTGGATATTATACTGAAAACCTACATACTAAAAGATCATTTAATTTCTCTATATCTGATTCATTATTACATTATAGAAAAGTAGTAGGGGTTGCTTTTTATTTTCATAAAAGTAAAAGGGAAGTTTATTACAAGGAAAGTATATTTTGCATGTAGCACAGTACTGAACACTTATCACATTCAGCTACTTACCTGTGGCTTCAGCCTCTGTCATTATTTCTTCATACATTCTACATTTTCATCTACAATATTATTAAGCAATCACAATCAAATTTATTTGTAATTATATGATTTTCCTTTTTTCCAATAGACTCTACTTTGCAACTGACTCTCATTCCTGAAAGTAATGACATAGTAATACTTACAGATATACAAGCTGTATACTAAACAATGACAAGCCTAATAACCGCAGAGGGAACAATGTCAATTACTTTAATGGTTTTCAAAGGAGTTGGATTTTAAGTCTGATCCAAAGAGTTTTTGTTTAAAAATGCTTTTAAAGAACTGTTGCCAATAGCTCTGACAATAGAACATTATAACAAAGATCCTGTTTGTCTATAAAATTACATCTTTCAAACTGTCTGTGTCATGTGTCATGTGAACATAAAGGAGCATTTAGGGGGGAAATCAGTAGCTATACAATGGGTGTCAGGCTTGTTGTTAGGAGAAAAATTGATTAGGTGTCCTTTACCTATTACAATTAATTAGATAGCATAGTATTATCCAAATGAAAAAGTGCTTGTTTTCATTTTTCATAGAAAGAGACCCCACATATTTTCTTCCGTCATTACTAATCATATTTTCAATGTCTAACAATTATTTTGAAATCTCACTAATAAAATTTGACACATCTGAAATGAGCTCATAATATCATATCAAAGTAATAACTTAATTACAATGAAATTAATCTTTTAATGTTCACTTGATTGAGACATGAAAGGAAATTTACAGTAAAGCAAAGGAGCTTTACTGTTATATTCATATGCAGTTACATGTCAGCTAGCTTTCTACATTCTTAACTGCGTTTTCTCCATGATATATCATAGATGATAGATATGGGTCCCACCTCTAAGACCTGCATCCATCTTGGAAACAATGCATCACTCACCCCTTTCCAGCAACTAGACTGAACGGAAATTGTTTGTATGTTTCATGAAATTATTTGGCACTATGGGTGCACTGAGCATATCGACTTGGTATCGATAGAGTTGAATGGAGAGAGGCTGCACATTTGTGAATGGGAAATGTGGGGTAGTTTTGCTTCGGTAGAGCCATGGGTTTCTAATATAGGATCTCAGAGTTTCTCAAAATTGGTAGTGCTATTTTATTGGTAAAACCTATGTAACCCAGTGACTTCCGATAAATGGGAGAATAATAAGTCTTTCTTGGTATTATGTACGGGGGAGATATGCTTATGTGGTCGCTCTATGTATCACAATAGATGAGGGAACTCAATATTGCTCCACATAATATGTCCTAGCAGTGATGGTAAAACCTTGCCATATTTATTCATATTATTATACTATCCTTATGAATTCTTTTGAGGAGCAGATGTCCCTAGAGGTAAAATAGTAAATGTAATGGTTCCCTAGAATAATGTATCCTACTAAGAATTATTGTTAGTAGCATAGACTGGTCCACCAAGGTATTACAGGTCCTCCAAGGATTTTAGACTCTTCCCCCATAATAAACTCTAAACACACCAGATACCTACTGGTACAGTAATAAAAAAACAACAAATTCCTTATTTGGGTCTAACTGCCACCAATTGGTTCACTACGACAGGTACCAATCAATAAACAGTTGATTCACTGTTAGAGATATTCATGTTATGTACGCTGTATAACAGGCACCTACAATATGCAAATGTTATATATATGGAGTTCTATGGCATGCTCTTTTGCCTCTTATCACAGGAGGTGAGTGGTGGGTCTAAAAAGGATGAGTATAAGCAGCCTTGTTGTGAAACTGCATAAGAATTGTGCACACCCATGTATTAAAATAAAACATTTCACTACATTCAGACCAAAAGCACACAGTACTTTTCACCTTAATGGCCATACTGTACATCTACTTATGTGAATGTTCCCTTTAAACCTATCCAATGCATGAATAGGTTTTCTAAATATTGTTCTAGTTTTTGTATCCACACATCTTCATTAAAAATTCCTTTTACATGAAATTGAAGACAAATCCATTCACATTTTAATCTTGGTAAACAATGGGCCCCTCAAAATAATTAGAGGTCCACCCAATTCTAATTGTTCTCTGCTCACCCAAATAACCTATGAATTAAAAAAAAATTGAGGTTGTAGGCAGTTATTGTGCACTTATGTTATGTCACCCTCTTACAGCAATACTTATTCAGCCATAGACCATTGGCTTGTTTTACAAGGTAGCCTCAATAGAATATAATTGTTCAGTTTTTACATTGTTATATTTATCATAGGACAAGGTTGAATGGTCCTGAACATAAATGTTTATAATAGACAGTAAACAATACTACCCACAACCTCCCTCTATTCCATCATCCACATGTGACGTAGGGTTATTTTTGACATGCGTCGTAAGCATCTAGGTGGCTCCCGCATCTTGCTGCTCATTGCGTGTGCATCCCTTTGCTTTAAACGAAAAGTTCAAAATTCTGTATGATAAACCAGGGTCACTTACTCAAAGATCCAGGTACAGTGACTGTAGTAACCTTCTTATATTTATTATTCATGACCTCCTTCAATCTAACGTTTAAACTCATGCTAAAGAGCCTGATGAGCTACCATAGCCCCCTGTGATCTGGCTTTACAGACGGTTACAGTCTCACCCTCTCCCTACTTCCCTTATGCAGTGAGTACTTCCTACTGTATTCTCAGTGCTGAGGGAGCAGGGAGTTGTATACTGTACCTAAACATAAAAAGAGGGTACTAAATGAAACGCCACAATATAAAATAACATTGAACGAAAGCCAAATTATACAATAACATTGAACAAAATAGAAAAAAAACGGCTAGCCCAAATAACTACAGGCCAATTTCTCTGACATCACATAAAATTAAGTAAAGAATCAAGGACCGCCAAAGATGAGGGGAGGCCAACATGACGCAGCCTGGTGGGAGGGATCAGTAGTCAAGGGGAGTAACAGAGCTAGAGCGGGAGTTGTTAGGGGTGTTCCATAAGGGACCGTTACATGAGAGTCCAGTCAGCCATTTTTAGACACAGGAAAGGTCCCACCCACTTGCCCTATTTTATCAGGGGGAGGGGATTTGGGATGTCATGGCAGCTGAGGGAGGGCAGTGAGGGAGGAGCAAAGTCCTTGGAGTTGGTGGAGTGGGGGGTAAAAAGATACCTGGAGGATAGGGCTCATCTATTTAATTTGTGGGGGGGGCGCATGGAGGATGGCAGTTTTGGCTCCCACTGGGTGGGAGTGGAGATGGCCATTGGTGCCCTTGAACCGGAAGTGGCAGTTTTGGGCCGGGGGAAAGGGGGGAGGTCAAAAGGGACATGGCCTCACATGATATAGCCTGTGCACCAAAAAATTCGGTCCATGAACCAAAAAAATGTATAATTGTGTCACAGCGAACCAGTCCAACTAATATTAGGACTGACCAGTCTTATACGCCACCAGATTTATCATCCAGCACCAGACACAATGATAAATCTGGCACAGAATATTTTGTCTTGTTCCCCTATGCACTGGTCTAAAGACCGACACATTAATATGTCTCCTCCATTCTGTGTACATGGGCATCATATATTACCATAACTGTATATATAGGCTACAAACAGATACAAGTGTTAATATATTTAGCACATCTTGGTTCTGTTTTTAAAAAACATACTTTTGGGTGGGAGGGCTGTAATTTTAAAACAATACTTGCCATTGTTGCCTATGATTCTATAATAAACTGTTATGCCAGTAAAGTCAAAATTTCTATTAACCAAAAACTTGAACTTGAGGGCCCCTTACCTTCTTAATTGTAGGGATTCCATAATGTAAGACTTCCCACCTTAATACTTTCTAAACTTGTCACACTGACATTTCATATATCTGAAAGAAGGCTGTTACCTGCCGCTGTATGTTTCATCTTTTTATTTGTGATTTATATTTTTTACATAAAAATAAATCCAGAACAGAATGAGCCTTTAGTATGACAGTACAGTTAATCGTCTTCACCTATGATACAGTAGATTGCACCTTTTACTTTCAAAAGGCCTGAATATCAGATTTTTAAACAGGGAAAGAAGCACCAGATGCCAAAATACAATGAAACAATTAGGATGTGAAAATAAGAAGACTTGCAGAGTTATGGATAAAATAGCCATTTAATGGCTGCAGGTGCTGATTTTCTACCCTTTACAATATCTTCCATTTTTCTGACTGATTGAACTGGTTATTGTAATTTGAAGTGAATGCAACCTGAATTTACTGTTGCCTTTCAATCACTTTATGCCGGTCCAATATTATTATGCAAATGAAATTTAAACCAGGGAAGGAATCTGAAAAAAATACAATCCATTACAGGATATCTATACCATAGAGTTCAATTTTCTATTCTTGCTTCCCTTTATTCCTCTCTAGTGATGCCTTAAAGAAAGTTGACAGACATGCTGCAAATTTACATTTAAAATGATCAGATGTGTCACGTCCATCAGATAGGGAAGATGCTATGCAAGAAAGACAACCATGTCCTTAAGCTCATGTTTTAAATCCCTCTTGTTACCATCCACATCTAGTGAAGAATGCAGAGGCAAATATTCAGGCGTCTGACAGAGCTGGATGGAAAAAAGAACACATTGGCACGAGTTCATTAATATAGATCTACTTAAATTGATAAGCTGACTATTGCAAGAAAATGTAACAAACAAATCAGCCGAGTAAATGTCAGTCCTCATTAATATTTTATAGCTTTGAGTCAGTTTTTGGAGGTTAAAAATTTAGATCCCTGGTGTGAACTGAAAATGTTTTACATTTTATTGCGGTTTCGTTTTGTTAGAAAGTTGGATTTTCTTACAGTCTTCATGGCTTACAGGAATTATTGTGTTGTCTTTTGTGAAGTGTAATGTTTCAAAACAAATTCAGAAAATAGATTTTAATAAGTAAGGAAAATATTTGAAGCTTGTATGGGTAATACTTATGCAGTTTACAGTTTGGGGGACTCATGCATAAATCATGCACAGTACTAAATGGAGATTTTACTATATCATATGAAGGAGAAGTAATAACAAATCCATGTTTATGCATTTTTACTATATTATAGGGAGGGACTGTCCTTAATGTGGAGAGTAAACAATTGCTATGGTGCTTATTATGTCAATCCACTGCCTGCTGAGCATTACCCTGCCGTATTATTATAACATGGAGAGGCTCTGCAGGAGGTTTGTAATGCACATAGGTGACATTTAAGTTGTGACTTACATGCTCTCATATTGAATTTGTCACAACAAGGAAGACTAAGGCATATAGAATATTTTGGTACAGCATTGCAGGCTTGATATTACAAAAAAATATGTGAATAAGAAGAAACTACACATTTTACATTATTAACAAGACTAGTTCCACTGCAAAATCCATTTTTTTTGTTCCTAGACATTTATAATAACATAATAATATAATAACAATAACATTTATAAAAAGTCAATTTTGAGCATATAGCTCCTTTGCAGATGTGTCTTTGGGAATTCCTGCTGACCACCCCAAGCACACAAAAACACACACAACTTACTTAAAGGGGTTTGCCCATAAAAGAAAATCCTCACATCTTAATCCTTTAGCAATGTTAACATAATAATAATATTAATAATAATAATAATAACGATAACTAGCCTAGCAAACACTTCCTGATTCCTCTGTGCTATGCTACTACACACCCTCCTATACACTCTTCACAGTGTGCAGACAATGTACTTAGATCATCATGGTGAAGGGTGACGATACACTTTCATTTAGCTTCTGAATATTCTACTAATATCGGACACATAGAAAAAGAGTGATGAGGCAAATCAGAGTCATGTGATGGATGTAAGATCCCTAATAACAAACTTAGCACTGCTGCCTCACCTAATCAATCAAGCACACAATCAGCACTGCCATGTCTTGTTTGTATTGCTGCTCTGCTCTTCATGCTGCTGGACCGGAAGTGCCTCTGGCTCTAGGGACCTCTGCCTCCTATTGCAGTACAGGATCATGTGAGAGGAATCTGCTCAGACAGGAAGATCTTCCTGACCATAGTCAGGGCTGAGTTTATGTAGTTTGTAAAGTAAGTTTCTGCATGATGTTGCTTGCCCACATGAAGCATCTGAGCTGGTCTTGTAATGCAGGGAGAAGCGGTAGGAGGCATAGAGCACTGCATTGTGCAGACATGAGAAGCTATTCATGAGAAGAATCTGCACTTCCCGGCCATAGTCAGAAGATTTACGGTCAGATCCTGGGGCAACCAAAATTGTATACATCAGGATTTATAAAAACAGGTTGTATATTTAAGAGTATGGTAAAAGTTCCACATTAGAAGCTCTACACCCAAATTGGATAGTACAAAATATTTAATATCTTTACAGGTGAAGATGTAAAATATTAATTATTGCAGAGGTGGACAACACCTTAAAATGTACAATGGACCTGCACAGTCATTTAGGGTGATCAGAGGAAACAAGCCATTACTTTAAATGCAAACCTGAACCACAATGTTTAGGGTCCATACCGAACTTTGCAGGTTCAGATCCCCCAAGCCCAGACCTTAGTCAGAAGTTCGGGTTCAGGATTGGTTGTGCTCAACCACTCTGCTGTTAATAACAGGTGCTGGCTCGAATCGTGGGTGTTAACTGTGTAAATGCCACCAGTAAAACCACTCTTAAATCAATATGAGACAATGACACATGCACACTGGCACATATATGCTGCATACCTCCACTTGGGTGGTATTTCTGCTCCCCAAAATGGCATATTAGTGCCGGCAAGCACGCACTATATTTAAATGCCGCAGACAGTTACATTTAAACAGTTAACCCCCAAGATTGGTACCAGCATGGATATTGGGAGTTGAACTACAGAGACCATCCTCTTAATGGATAAAGACGTTAAGAAATGGGTCGGTCCTAATCCACTCATCACCGACCATATAACAAGATCCATCAGAGATTTATTAGCAACAGCCACTATGTGGCCCTAAAACCTGTAGGCACACAAGACTGCATCAACTGTAAAAGTGTTTGTGTAATCTATAAGGTCACATGCAGATGTGGTCTGGCGTATGTGGGCAAGACCTACAGAGATCTTTGGAGACAGGTTGGAAACCATTAGGTGATGTAACACACAGGAGAAACAAACCCATATCCACTTGTCACAATGGGGATGCCTTAGTAATACGCTTCATGGGGATTGATATTGTCCCATGCAGAACATGGCGGTAATTGGGATAAGATGATCCCACAGAAAGAAGAAAGATGGATCTATACATTAGATATCATCTCCCCAATGGTATCAATTACCAACTTGTGTTTGTGTTGTTTCGGTAGGTCCTGTAAATGCCACCTAGTGTTCCTTTTTTGTCGCATACATGGTATGGTAAAATTTATGAACTCAACCTATTATCATAGCATTTATTCCTACAGTCATTAGTACCTGCACAAAATCTATTGGGGATCATTTAGGGACAATACATTATCCTTGTATCCCCATCTCCTGTGAAGTTTTTTCCACTGCACACTTGAATCACGGTAAGAGATATCAGTACAACATTATACATTCTCTGTTATCAGTCAGTGGCGAATGATTATTTTACTTCTGTTTTGCACTGTCATTTATACATATACTGGACTGGTATCCCTAAGTATATTTTCACATTTGTTCTTTCTGCAGTTTTAAGACACTACTACCACTCTTAGAGAAGTTCTTTGACTTGTTTGTATGTAGTAAGGATTTATGGTGTATATATATTGTGGTTTTTGGCAACAGAGGGTGAACAAAACTGAACCCATACCCAAACTTCTGACTGTAGTCAAGGTTTGTGTGTGTTACAGGAGTGTTTGGGTCGGGTTTGGGGCCCAAACATATTTTTCACATAAGGCCAAGCCTGAACTTTAACAGATCGACTCATCTCTCTTAACTGGGTATTCTCATTTCAACAAGTGATTGATATTGTTTGAATGATGAAAAGTTATATAAATTTCCAATATACTTTCTGTATCAATTCTTTATGTTGATTTGGATATCTGCTTGTTGTCATTCTATAGAAGGCTTCTATAGAAATCTGACCGTGATCACAAATGTGCACGCCTCGTTATATCCCACAGCTCTGATTACTCTCTATGATACTAACGAGGCACGCACCTGTGGGACCATGGTCAGATTTCTGTCCATTGGAAGTAAACATAGAAGCTTTCTATAGGAGGACAGCAAGCATAGATCTAGAAAACCATGAGGAATTGATACAGAAAATATATTGGAAGTGGGAATACCCCTTTAACTTTTTGTCTGTTGTTGCTATGCTACCAATGACCAAGAAAAAATACATTTGGCTGCAATATGATGCATTCCCCATGTTAGGAGAGAAGCTGTTCTTTCTTTTAGTTTTTAAACCTCTGGACTACCCCTTTAATTCAAAAGAAAACATATGGATTGAAATTGCAGCTGGTCCATAACTTTTCATATTTTTAAATTTATACAGCTGTATGAGGGATTATTTTCTGTCTACAAAGTGGTGGTATTTTGCCTCTGGCTCTAGGGACCTCTGCCTCCTATTGCAGTACAGGATCATGTGAGAGGAATCTGCTCAGACAGGAAGATCTTCCTGACCATAGTCAGGGCTGAGTTTATGTAGTTTGTAAAGTAAGTTTCTGCATGATGTTGCTTGCCCACATGAAGCATCTGAGCTGGTCTTGTAATGCAGGGAGAAGCGGTAGGAGGCATAGAGCACTGCATTGTGCAGACATGAGAAGCTATTCATGAGAAGAATCTGCACTTCCCGGCCATAGTCAGAAGATTTACGGTCAGATCCTGGGGCAACCAAAATTGTATACATCAGGATTTATAAAAACAGGTTGTATATTTAAGAGTATGGTAAAAGTTCCACATTAGAAGCTCTACACCCAAATTGGATAGTACAAAATATTTAATATCTTTACAGGTGAAGATGTAAAATATTAATTATTGCAGAGGTGGACAACACCTTAAAATGTACAATGGACCTGCACAGTCATTTAGGGTGATCAGAGGAAACAAGCCATTACTTTAAATGCAAACCTGAACCACAATGTTTAGGGTCCATACCGAACTTTGCAGGTTCAGATCCCCCAAGCCCAGACCTTAGTCAGAAGTTCGGGTTCAGGATTGGTTGTGCTCAACCACTCTGCTGTTAATAACAGGTGCTGGCTCGAATCGTGGGTGTTAACTGTGTAAATGCCACCAGTAAAACCACTCTTAAATCAATATGAGACAATGACACATGCACACTGGCATATATATGCTGCATACCTCCACTTGGGTGGTATTTCTGCTCCCCAAAATGGCATATTAGTGCCGGCAAGCACGCACTATATTTAAATGCCGCAGACAGTTACATTTAAACAGTTAACCCCCAAGATTGGTACCAGCATGGATATTGGGAGTTGAACTACAGAGACCATCCTCTTAATGGATAAAGACGTTAAGAAATGGGTCGGTCCTAATCCACTCATCACCTACCATATAACAAGATCCATCAGAGATTTATTAGCAACAGCCACTATGTGGCCCTAAAACCTGTAGGCACACAAGACTGCATCAACTGTAAAAGTGTTTGTGTAATCTATAAGGTCACATGCAGATGTGGTCTGGAGTATGTGGGCAAGACCTACAGAGATCTTTGGAGACAGGTTGGAAACCATTAGGTGATGTAACACACAGGAGAAACAAACCCATATCCACTTGTCACAATGGGGATGCCTTAGTAATACGCTTCATGGGGATTGATATTGTCCCATGCAGAACATGGCGGTAATTGGGATAAGATGATCCCACAGAAAGAAGAAAGATGGATCTATACATTAGATATCATCTCCCCAATGGTATCAATTACCAACTTGTGTTTGTGTTGTTTTGGTAGGTCCTGTAAATGCCACCTAGTGTTCCTTTTTTGTCGCATACATGGTATGGTAAAATTTATGAACTCAACCTATTATCATAGCATTTATTCCCACAGTCATTAGTACCTGCACAAAATCTATTGGGGATCATTTAGGGACAATACATTATCCTTGTATCCCCATCTCCTGTGAAGTTTTTTCCACTGCACACTTGAATCACGGTAAGAGATATCAATACAACATTATACATTCTCTGTTATCAGTCAGTGGCGAATGATTATTTTACTTCTGTTTTGCACTGTCATTTATACATATACTGGACTGGTATCCCTAAGTATATTTTCACATTTGTTCTTTCTGCAGTTTTAAGACACTACTACCACTCTTAGAGAAGTTCTTTGACTTGTTTGTATGTAGTAAGGATTTATGGTGTATATATATTGTGGTTTTTGGCAACAGAGGGTGAACAAAACTGAACCCATACCCAAACTTATGACTGTAGTCAAGGTTTGTGTGTGTTACAGGAGTGTTTGGGTCGGGTTTGGGGCCCAAACATATTTTTCACATAAGGCCAAGCCTGAACTTTAACAGATCGACTCATCTCTCTTAACTGGGTATTCTCATTTCAACAAGTGATTGATATTGTTTGAATGATGAAAAGTTATATAAATTTCCAATATACTTTCTGTATCAATTCTTTATGTTGATTTGGATATCTGCTTGTTGTCATTCTATAGAAGGCTTCTATAGAAATCTGACCGTGATCACAAATGTGCACGCCTCGTTATATCCCACAGCTCTGATTACTCTCTATGATACTAACGAGGCACGCACCTGTGGGACCATGGTCAGATTTCTGTCCATTGGAAGTAAACATAGAAGCTTTCTATAGGAGGACAGCAAGCATAGATCTAGAAAACCATGAGGAATTGATACAGAAAATATATTGGAAGTGGGAATACCCCTTTAACTTTTTGTCTGTTGTTGCTATGCTACCAATGACCAAGAAAAAATACATTTGGGTGCAATATGATGCATTCCCCATGTTAGGAGAGAAGCTGTTCTTTCTTTTAGTTTTTAAACCTCTGGACTACCCCTTTAATTCAAAAGAAAACATATGGATTGACATTGCAGCTGGTCCATAACTTTTCATATTTTTAAATTTATACAGCTGTATGAGGGATTATTTTCTGTCTACAAAGTGGTGGTATTTTGCCTCTGGCTCTAGGGACCTCTGCCTCCTATTGCAGTACAGGATCATGTGAGAGGAATCTGCTCAGACAGGAAGATCTTCCTGACCATAGTCAGGGCTGAGTTTATGTAGTTTGTAAAGTAAGTTTCTGCATGATGTTGCTTGCCCACATGAAGCATCTGAGCTGGTCTTGTAATGCAGGGAGAAGCGGTAGGAGGCATAGAGCACTGCATTGTGCAGACATGAGAAGCTATTCATGAGAAGAATCTGCACTTCCCGGCCATAGTCAGAAGATTTACGGTCAGATCCTGGGGCAACCAAAATTGTATACATCAGGATTTATAAAAACAGGTTGTATATTTAAGAGTATGGTAAAAGTTCCACATTAGAAGCTCTACACCCAAATTGGATAGTACAAAATATTTAATATCTTTACAGGTGAAGATGTAAAATATTAATTATTGCAGAGGTGGACAACACCTTAAAATGTACAATGGACCTGCACAGTCATTTAGGGTGATCAGAGGAAACAAGCCATTACTTTAAATGCAAACCTGAACCACAATGTTTAGGGTCCATACCGAACTTTGCAGGTTCAGATCCCCCAAGCCCAGACCTTAGTCAGAAGTTCGGGTTCAGGATTGGTTGTGCTCAACCACTCTGCTGTTAATAACAGGTGCTGGCTCGAATCGTGGGTGTTAACTGTGTAAATGCCACCAGTAAAACCACTCTTAAATCAATATGAGACAATGACACATGCACACTGGCACATATATGCTGCATACCTCCACTTGGGTGGTATTTCTGCTCCCCAAAATGGCATATTAGTGCCGGCAAGCACGCACTATATTTAAATGCCGCAGACAGTTACATTTAAACAGTTAACCCCCAAGATTGGTACCAGCATGGATATTGGGAGTTGAACTACAGAGACCATCCTCTTAATGGATAAAGACGTTAAGAAATGGGTCGGTCCTAATCCACTCATCACCTACCATATAACAAGATCCATCAGAGATTTATTAGCAACAGCCACTATGTGGCCCTAAAACCTGTAGGCACACAAGACTGCATCAACTGTAAAAGTGTTTGTGTAATCTATAAGGTCACATGCAGATGTGGTCTGGAGTATGTGGGCAAGACCTACAGAGATCTTTGGAGACAGGTTGGAAACCATTAGGTGATGTAACACACAGGAGAAACAAACCCATATCCACTTGTCACAATGGGGATGCCTTAGTAATACGCTTCATGGGGATTGATATTGTCCCATGCAGAACATGGCGGTAATTGGGATAAGATGATCCCACAGAAAGAAGAAAGATGGATCTATACATTAGATATCATCTCCCCAATGGTATCAATTACCAACTTGTGTTTGTGTTGTTTTGGTAGGTCCTGTAAATGCCACCTAGTGTTCCTTTTTTGTCGCATACATGGTATGGTAAAATTTATGAACTCAACCTATTATCATAGCATTTATTCCCACAGTCATTAGTACCTGCACAAAATCTATTGGGGATCATTTAGGGACAATACATTATCCTTGTATCCCCATCTCCTGTGAAGTTTTTTCCACTGCACACTTGAATCACGGTAAGAGATATCAATACAACATTATACATTCTCTGTTATCAGTCAGTGGCGAATGATTATTTTACTTCTGTTTTGCACTGTCATTTATACATATACTGGACTGGTATCCCTAAGTATATTTTCACATTTGTTCTTTCTGCAGTTTTAAGACACTACTACCACTCTTAGAGAAGTTCTTTGACTTGTTTGTATGTAGTAAGGATTTATGGTGTATATATATTGTGGTTTTTGGCAACAGAGGGTGAACAAAACTGAACCCATACCCAAACTTCTGACTGTAGTCAAGGTTTGTGTGTGTTACAGGAGTGTTTGGGTCGGGTTTGGGGCCCAAACATATTTTTCACATAAGGCCAAGCCTGAACTTTAACAGATCGACTCATCTCTCTTAACTGGGTATTCTCATTTCAACAAGTGATTGATATTGTTTGAATGATGAAAAGTTATATAAATTTCCAATATACTTTCTGTATCAATTCTTTATGTTGATTTGGATATCTGCTTGTTGTCATTCTATAGAAGGCTTCTATAGAAATCTGACCGTGATCACAAATGTGCACGCCTCGTTATATCCCACAGCTCTGATTACTCTCTATGATACTAACGAGGCACGCACCTGTGGGACCATGGTCAGATTTCTGTCCATTGGAAGTAAACATAGAAGCTTTCTATAGGAGGACAGCAAGCATAGATCTAGAAAACCATGAGGAATTGATACAGAAAATATATTGGAAGTGGGAATACCCCTTTAACTTTTTGTCTGTTGTTGCTATGCTACCAATGACCAAGAAAAAATACATTTGGGTGCAATATGATGCATTCCCCATGTTAGGAGAGAAGCTGTTCTTTCTTTTAGTTTTTAAACCTCTGGACTACCCCTTTAATTCAAAAGAAAACATATGGATTGACATTGCAGCTGGTCCATAACTTTTCATATTTTTAAATTTATACAGCTGTATGAGGGATTATTTTCTGTCTACAAAGTGGTGGTATTTTGCCTCTGGCTCTAGGGACCTCTGCCTCCTATTGCAGTACAGGATCATGTGAGAGGAATCTGCTCAGACAGGAAGATCTTCCTGACCATAGTCAGGGCTGAGTTTATGTAGTTTGTAAAGTAAGTTTCTGCATGATGTTGCTTGCCCACATGAAGCATCTGAGCTGGTCTTGTAATGCAGGGAGAAGCGGTAGGAGGCATAGAGCACTGCATTGTGCAGACATGAGAAGCTATTCATGAGAAGAATCTGCACTTCCCGGCCATAGTCAGAAGATTTACGGTCAGATCCTGGGGCAACCAAAATTGTATACATCAGGATTTATAAAAACAGGTTGTATATTTAAGAGTATGGTAAAAGTTCCACATTAGAAGCTCTACACCCAAATTGGATAGTACAAAATATTTAATATCTTTACAGGTGAAGATGTAAAATATTAATTATTGCAGAGGTGGACAACACCTTAAAATGTACAATGGACCTGCACAGTCATTTAGGGTGATCAGAGGAAACAAGCCATTACTTTAAATGCAAACCTGAACCACAATGTTTAGGGTCCATACCGAACTTTGCAGGTTCAGATCCCCCAAGCCCAGACCTTAGTCAGAAGTTCGGGTTCAGGATTGGTTGTGCTCAACCACTCTGCTGTTAATAACAGGTGCTGGCTCGAATCGTGGGTGTTAACTGTGTAAATGCCACCAGTAAAACCACTCTTAAATCAATATGAGACAATGACACATGCACACTGGCACATATATGCTGCATACCTCCACTTGGGTGGTATTTCTGCTCCCCAAAATGGCATATTAGTGCCGGCAAGCACGCACTATATTTAAATGCCGCAGACAGTTACATTTAAACAGTTAACCCCCAAGATTGGTACCAGCATGGATATTGGGAGTTGAACTACAGAGACCATCCTCTTAATGGATAAAGACGTTAAGAAATGGGTCGGTCCTAATCCACTCATCACCTACCATATAACAAGATCCATCAGAGATTTATTAGCAACAGCCACTATGTGGCCCTAAAACCTGTAGGCACACAAGACTGCATCAACTGTAAAAGTGTTTGTGTAATCTATAAGGTCACATGCAGATGTGGTCTGGAGTATGTGGGCAAGACCTACAGAGATCTTTGGAGACAGGTTGGAAACCATTAGGTGATGTAACACACAGGAGAAACAAAACCATATCCACTTGTCACAATGGGGATGCCTTAGTAATACGCTTCATGGGGATTGATATTGTCCCATGCAGAACATGGCGGTAATTGGGATAAGATGATCCCACAGAAAGAAGAAAGATGGATCTATACATTAGATATCATCTCCCCAATGGTATCAATTACCAACTTGTGTTTGTGTTGTTTTGGTAGGTCCTGTAAATGCCACCTAGTGTTCCTTTTTTGTCGCATACATGGTATGGTAAAATTTATGAACTCAACCTATTATCATAGCATTTATTCCCACAGTCATTAGTACCTGCACAAAATCTATTGGGGATCATTTAGGGACAATACATTATCCTTGTATCCCCATCTCCTGTGAAGTTTTTTCCACTGCACACTTGAATCACGGTAAGAGATATCAGTACAACATTATACATTCTCTGTTATCAGTCAGTGGCGAATGATTATTTTACTTCTGTTTTGCACTGTCATTTATACATATACTGGACTGGTATCCCTAAGTATCTTTTCACATTTGTTCTTTCTGCAGTTTTAAGACACTACTACCACTCTTAGAGAAGTTCTTTGACTTGTTTGTATGTAGTAAGGATTTATGGTGTATATATATTGTGGTTTTTGGCAACAGAGGGTGAACAAAACTGAACCCATACCCAAACTTCTGACTGTAGTCAAGGTTTGTGTGTGTTACAGGAGTGTTTGGGTCGGGTTTGGGGCCCAAACATATTTTTCACATAAGGCCAAGCCTGAACTTTAACAGATCGACTCATCTCTCTTAACTGGGTATTCTCATTTCAACAAGTGATTGATATTGTTTGAATGATGAAAAGTTATATAAATTTCCAATATACTTTCTGTATCAATTCTTTATGTTGATTTGGATATCTGCTTGTTGTCATTCTATAGAAGGCTTCTATAGAAATCTGACCGTGATCACAAATGTGCACGCCTCGTTATATCCCACAGCTCTGATTACTCTCTATGATACTAACGAGGCACGCACCTGTGGGACCATGGTCAGATTTCTGTCCATTGGAAGTAAACATAGAAGCTTTCTATAGGAGGACAGCAAGCATAGATCTAGAAAACCATGAGGAATTGATACAGAAAATATATTGGAAGTGGGAATACCCCTTTAACTTTTTGTCTGTTGTTGCTATGCTACCAATGACCAAGAAAAAATACATTTGGGTGCAATATGATGCATTCCCCATGTTAGGAGAGAAGCTGTTCTTTCTTTTAGTTTTTAAACCTCTGGACTACCCCTTTAATTCAAAAGAAAACATATGGATTGACATTGCAGCTGGTCCATAACTTTTCATATTTTTAAATTTATACAGCTGTATGAGGGATTATTTTCTGTGTACAAAGTGGTGGTATTTTGTCTTCCATGCTGTGCACTAAGAAGGTGGAAGAATCCAAATTGACAAAAACCATATAAATTTTAATTAAAATGGATTAAAAAGTATTACAGTCGCTCAAAATTAAAGTGTCCACTCTACAAGCAAAAAATGACATCTTACACATGTCCATACACACAGGGCCGGCTCCAGGTTTCAGTGGGCCCCTGGGCGACAGAGCCTCAGTGGGCCCCTTAGCAGTGAAATGTGGTGGCATTATAAACGCAGAATCTTAAGATACAAATATTAATATACAACTACCCCCCCCCACAGCTCCATTAATTAAGTATATATAGCACCCAGGCTCCATTATGTATATAAAGCCCCCAAGTGTCCATTAGTATAAAGCACCCCAGGCTCCATTAATTAATATACACCCCCTAGGCTCCATTAATTAATATACATCCCCTAGGCTCCATTTATTAATATACACCCCCCGGGCTCCATTCATTAATATATCCCCCCCCCCCCAGGCTCCATTCATTAATATATACCCCTGGGCTCCATTCATTAATATAACCCCCCTCCCCCGGGGCTCCATTGATTAATATATACCCCCCAGGCTCCATTGATTAATATATACCCCCTGGGCTCCATTAATTAATATACACCCCCCCCAGGCTCCATTAATTAACATAACCCACCCCCCCAGGCTCCATTCAGTAATATATACCCCCTTGAGCCTACATTAATTAATATATACTCCCTTCCCAGCCTCCATTAATTAATTAAATATACATTATTAGTGGCCAGAAAAAAAATAAATGCTAACTTACCTCAAGGGCTGCATGCGATTTCTTTCTCATCTCTTCTGGGGCTCACCGCTCTTCTGCTACATCTTCACCACAGCGTCTACTGTGCAGCAGCAGGGACGCTAGCGTGAGGTCATGGCGTCGTCGGCTTGCGTCCTGCACAGTGATAGACGCTCCGCTCCAGAAATACTTCTGCTACGCCGATGCAATTATGTTCTGTGACGCTCCCCTTGCGGTGCCGCCCCCGCTGTCAGCCGCGCCAGCAGTGTGAGTGAGACCCTTCTCTCAATTACATCGGCAATGTAATGCAAATGTTATTGAGTATGCTTATCTTGCCAGTGTGTGCTGTGGGCCCCTCTGAGGCCTCTGGGGCCCCGGCACTTGCCCGGGTAAGCCGGGTGCTGGCGCCGGCCATGCGTTCACAAATTATAATTTTAAAAATCAATTAAAACCTTATAAAACTTATATACATTTGGTACCCTAATGATCGTACAAATCCATAAAATTAAGTAGAGGTATCATTTGGAGTGCACAGTGAAAGCCATACAAACAAAGCCCACAAGAAAAGAAGAAGGATCAGATCCACATAGAGGATCACAATTCATGGAGGCAACACCTTATAAGAGAATTCTATTCTATTCCTAAAGGAATTTACCATCTGGAATCTACTTTTCCTCCTGATGTTTTCCTCATTCCTATACTGATTTACTATTTATTGGAATTCTGCCTTCTGCCCGAGTTAGGGTATGCAGATTTCCCCCCCTAATCCTGCTCATCCATGCTGCTTGAATCCATGTGAATGTAAAAAAAAAAAAACTAGGAAATCTCAGCCTCTGAGAGTTGACATTAGAATTCCAATTATAGGATTAATACTTTCTTCAGCCAGTAAAATTCTTTTTGTGGTATATAAACTTGTCTACACAATAATCTTGCCTGACAGAAAGTTGGGAATAGAGATGAGAAAATCTACTTGTTGATTCACAGTTTAAACTTTGCTTTTTTTTAGACACTAAACTACGGCCCCATTAATATAATCATTGGGCCAACATATATATACATCCCCCAAAGATGGCTATTTCACCCTGGCTCGGTATGGTGCGCACAACAAGTGCTCACCATTCTGAGCCATGGTCACAACAAAGATAAAGCATGCTCTACCTTTGGCCAAAAGAACAAGATGTGCAGCTCTATGGCCCGGTGGACATACGTTAGTCTAATTGTAGCCTAAGCTAAGTTTCGAGCTTAGCTGAAAGCAGCATAGGTGAAGCCCAATTCTGCTCACATGATCAAAACAGGAACTGGGTCGGGGGCTTCTCCATATCTGCAATCTGCAATTTACTAGTTCTAGGGAAAGGGATGGGGAGACATTAAAAATAGTAAAGAGAAGAATTGTGTACTTTAATACAGTGCATAGACAGTTGTTTAGAATTACAAACTTAGAAACAAGAGCTGCCATCTATACAGTGAGGAGCTGAATGTGGCTTACCCCTGCAAGCAAGAATATACCCTGTTTACCATCTTAGAAAAGCTAGGTCTGACCCTTCTGTATAACACAAGAGAGCAGTGAAGGATTCTGGCCTTGGCTCTGTTGGTGGCTTTTGGAGGATTCTGCTTGTTCAGATAACTTAAGCCACCAGGTCTTCCTTCTGACATATAGCACTCGGGGCTCCTGAAGACTTTCTTTTCTTAAAAAGCCATCCTTTTTTCTGACAATTATAACTGTGTGCATGCAGGCCAAATTAAGATCTAAGTTTCTTGTTAAAAGGACTAATATATCATCATGTATTGTCATCATGTATTAATTTTATTAAATAACACAGTGGGTAGGGAATGTATGATGTAAACCTGACCTTCCTCATTTGCCACATACATTGAGAGGCTCCTGCCTCCTCATATATCTAGCAGTCAGCCATACAGTTTGACATTTCTAAATCAAGCCCTGGTTTTCGTAGAATTGAGATGTGACCTGCGCCTAAATGGCAGTCATAGCCGCCTTCATGCATCTCCACACCCATTTGCAGTGAACAAGGCATTGATATTATTTCGAGGCTTGTACAACAGAAAGCTAGTGTACAAGCCTTGATAAATCTCCCCCAGTGTGTTCATAAACTCCATCTGACTCCAACAAGGGACAATTTTTAGAAGCTTTGAAATTGATTTGCTCATTGCTATTTGAGAAGTATTTCTTTCATGGTCCTAAAGGTTATGCCTGCAATAGCCACTTTTATTGCTAGTTACCCTTATAGTTTGTCTACATAAATTTTCTATTTGGGATTGCTAACTAGAAGTTAGTTATTTAACACGGGTAATGTAATGTAAGATGTAAAACAAACTAATAATGACATGACATGTTACCTGTTGTATCTTATAATTCCATTTTGTGCATAATAATAGAAGTAAAACGAATAAACAATCAAACGTTGCTATTTAGTTGGAGCATCTTGAATTAAGCAGATTTGGTGACAATAACAAAGTAACCTTCAAAACTGTATTACCGTTTCTCAATAAGTAATGTCTTACAGTATATCATTATATTCAAGCTATTTGCCACAAAAATAATTTATTAAGATGGTGCTTGTATACTTGAAAGACCATTTACGTCCAATAGATGGTCCAGCCTTTATAAATCTCTCAAGAAATTTATGGACCATATATATTTTTAACTGAACTATTAGTAGCAGGGGTCACATTGAGGAAAGGACTTCTGTGCTGCTTGTGTAAGAATTTACTTTCTTATCACATCTGATCAGTTGAATGGTTAAATCAGTAACATTGAGGCGCAAAGGCATTTCTTCATATATGTTCTTTTGACAGTCTCATCAATCAATTAGATCATATCATCAATCAATTATCAGTACATTGTATAATTATGGCGGTGAAAGGTATAACCTATTGAAATTCATGTCTCATTTCATGAGAAATTTAGAGGGAATTTATAAAATTACATTGCCCCATGGGAACTGTGACTATATATATATAGTATATTTTGCTATATATTTTGTTTTATATTGATGTATGTATTTCAGAAATGGCAATTTTATTTTAGGTTCTCATATAAATGCCTTAGTTAAAAAGAGTTGTTTTATGTTACCCTTTAGTATGATAAGCTGGGTTCACAACCTGTTTAACCATGGCTCTGACTTTACGTAAAGGGGTTTATATGACTTTATGAAGATTCATGAAGAACGGGTGCCAGAAATCCTGAATCTGGCGCTCTTTGCACTATACATAGGCAAACTGCATATAGTGCAGTTTTTACACTGTTCTAAGTAAATGTACCACAATATGTATTAATAAAATCTTTTATTTATTTATGTTTAGTGTTCTATTGCAAAACAACTGACCCAACCATCCAGGTAATGTGAAATAAAGTTCTGAAAAGTAAACTACTGAAATGATTCAGAATGCTGAAAAGATATTATCAAATCAGCATAGCATAGGCTATTGGAACCTGTCACCAGCTAAAAGTAACATTCCCGTGACAGGTGGACTTTAAATAAGAAATAATAAGTAGCCATTGAAATGTGTTCAGTCTCAAGCTTAAGTCAATAAAATGTAATGTAAAAAAAATGTGCTGTGGGCATTTTCTGTGTCAAGTTAAAAAGAAAAAAGAGAGCTCTCTTCCTCCTCTGTTAGCAATGATATGATCCGGTGTTTTTACCTGTCTTACTGTGTTATGTACTTGACTAAATAATGAACATAAATAATATTTCCTCATATAACGTTTGCTCATTTAATAGTCATTGTTCTGTAAATGTATAACTATCCTAAAATCCTTTTTTAATGACAGATATACTTTATCGACCATACAGTATTCTACTTTGGATCGTTCCTTAGATGGGGAAGATGAGACTTATATTGTAGCTGTGACCATTTCTGCAGTCTGAAAGCAATAATCCTTCATATCAGGGCAGCTGAGTTCACGTCTTGTGCTTTTGTGAAAAGAACCCTACTATTTATCCATTGTAACCTTCTAGATCGTGAGCTTTGGCAAATGGATGGGAGCAAAAGACTATTCTTCCTTTGTGAGATATGGATTTGACCTTGTTCTGTCCTTAAGTTTTATTTTACAGCAGGATTAAAGGAGTTCCTACCAGTGTAAAGAAGCGGTGGTGAAAGTATTTTCTTTGTAAGGGGTGGTTGACAAATGAAGTGTTCTCAGCAATTAATGACCAGCTTCAAAACAACTTTAAGATGAGGTGGTCCTGGGGCATTCACAAAACCTGCTGACGACAGCAATCTGGTAATTAGATATAACCTGGTCATAGATCAGAACAAGCCAGTAGACAACTGAAAAAAAAGAGATCTTTAGCAAACTGACATCCCAGTGTTTGATCAGTCTGTTTGTTGCCCATAGTGTTATTTCCATGTTGCTGCCTTTTCAACCGTAATACTTAGATCAATAAATATACGCATATTTCTTGTCAGCATTGGTTTCAAAGGAGCGTTACTCCCTGCTGGCTTGCTTAGGTTTCGTAGGGTGCATCAAATACTATCTGCATTTTTCACTTTCCTCTCAGCAGGTTTTATCTCTCAGAGAACTTGTTTACCTGGAGCAGGATAACGTTTCCAATTTATTTATAGTGCAATGGTAATTGCAAAGAAGAAGGTGTTTATTATTGGCGTGAATACAAATGAAACAAAAACCTACCAATTATTCTTTTCCAATCATTGCTTAAATTTATTGTTCACACTCCTGTATATCTACTAAACAAACACATACAAAAGAAGGTGTGAGTGAAGAATGCATCTATCATGACATAAGTGTGTTTTGATGAATGAAATACAGTACATGGATTAATAGATCAGTTCATAGATAACAGATAACATAGACAGTTTCATAAATCGATAGTCCAGAATAGTGAAAACAAATCAGGGGGTCTTTTTTCACTATTTTGGAGTGCTGCCTGTTCCTGAAAGTATGCATTAATATCCTCTGGCCACTAGATTTACAGATTTGCACCCAGGTAATTGCAGTGCTGCTCCGAACTTTCCTTTTTGTAGATAGATAGATAGATAAACAAAAGAGATTGAGCAGCACACTAAGATAAGTGGTAAAATAGTGTTCTTCTTCCTTATTCCATATTCAATAACAACAGCGACGTTTCAGCCCTGTGAGAGCCTTTTTCAAGCCATTTAACAAGCGTGAATGGTGGACATATATACATATACATGTGATCACATGATCCCCTGAGTTCCGCCCTTCATATTAACATATTTGTGTTAAAATACATTGAAATTATACAATATAATAGTATACAAAGTTAATGGGTGTATAAAAGTAGATTTAGACGTATAACAAAGGGAAATGTGCCAATTTATGGGGATCAGATTTGTGTGCCATATCCTTCCGAACAGCTGATCTCCTACATTCAAAGTGATATATTGCAAAAGTGCGTTAAGTGCAGCCTCCTACTGTAAATCCTCTATGTGTTCCCGGTTGAGCTGTGGATTCCAATCATCTATGCAATAGCTGGAACTATTGTGGCTCTCCTGGAACGCACCAGTGGAACGCATGCCATTAAGGTATCAATGCGCAGGTGTAGCAGTTGCTGTCGAGCGAAGAAGGCATCATAGCAACCACTTTGAAGCCATGACAACCTGGCAACACTATTCCCGTGACAGATCGCTAGCTGTGGAGCCTCAGGTAAATGCATATAAATAATTAAAGGCTCTAAACAAGTGGTGTAAAGAAGTACTAACGGCCCTCTATGGAGCCTTGGAAAATATTTATATATGGGACCCCAGTCATTATATAGGACATTTGCCTAGATTAAAAGGTATGACCAGGAAAAGGTGAAATAGGTTAACCCCTCCTGGGGAAACCATCACCCAAAGAGGTGACATAATCACGGGGGCAACCTTAATATCACGGTGCAAACCTATGTGTCACCTTCTTCCTATTTACAGTCATACGTATAATAATACTTGAGTTGTCCCTGACTGAAGGTACCACAGAAAATAGGTGTGTTACCGCATGTTGACATATGCTGACAAAAAGAAGTATGTGTGTCTGGTGCTGTTCCGGCCACTAAAAAGATATTTTTAGAGAAAATATGAAATGTCGGACAGCTTCCTCGGGGAGACATCCGGGGCTTGGCTGTAATATCTAGAATAATAGAAAGATGAATAAAAAATAGTATTTTGACAAATATGTTCACACTAGATGTTATTGTGTACCATAAATTAAATAACAACAAAAGGTCCTAACAATATGAGTCTCTCCAATTATTCAAATAGTCCATAACTTAAAATCCACATTGAGACCTTTTAGTCTCAATGTATCCAATGTATAAATTCATTGTAACTCTTTCTTTTTCAGGATTTTTTTCCCTGTCGCCACCGCGTCTGAGTGGAGGCACATGATCAATTAAACGGAATCTAAGGTGTCTCTCCATGAGTCCTAACTCCTTAAAATGCTTCAGAACGGGAAGGTCTTTGTGATGAGATCTTATGGTATAACGATGTTGGTTGAAACGCGTTTTAAATTCAAGTGTTGTTACCCCTACGTATAACAGACCACATCGACAACTTAAAAGATATATTAAATAGGTGCTATCGCATGTTAAATAATGCATTATGTCATATCTTTTGTCTTTATGAGTAAAGAAAGATCCTTTATCCATATGTTTACAATCAATGCATTTACAGCAAGGGTAACATCCCTTTCTCAATTGGCCCAGTATCCCTAACTGTCGGCTCGTTTTCATTGGAGCTACATGGGCCCTTACAAGTCTGTCACCAATTTTCTGTGAGTTCCTGTATGATAATAATGGGGGATTCTGGAATTCTGGAGCTACGGTGTCACTACTAGTGTCACTAGTTTTGACCAATGTCGACGGATGATATTGGCGACATTATGGCTCTGTGAGTTAAAATTTGTAACAAAGGGAATTCTATCAAAATGTTTAGTTTCTCTCACTCTGGACAGTAATTATGATCTTTGAATGTCATTTACTTTCTGCATGTTAACGTCAATAATTTTTTGAGGATAACCACGTTGTCGAAATTTATGTGCCATAGTTGACAAGTTTTTTTGTATGTTGTGTGGTTCACTGGTGATTCTTTTCACCCTAAGGTATTGACTATAGGGTAATGATTTAATAGTCATACGTGGATGGCTACTTTCGTAGCGCACCAATGTATTCCTGTCAGTTGGTTTTGTAAACAAATCTGTCTCAAAGTGGCCACTAGACAATTTGACTGTAACATCCAAAAATTGTAACTCAGTATCAGAAGCAATCACTGTAAACTTAGTAATGTCATCTATTGTGTTGAGGAAGACACAAGTGCTGTCCCCGCCTTCCCCCACTCTTCCTTCTTTGCTCCTGAAAGCCAATGACGTCACCCAGCCCTCAGGAGCATTAGAGCATGTGCATCGCGATCTAAGATGGCGGCTGCACCTACTATCGCCGAAGTCTCGTGACGACGGCAGTGAGACTTCGGCGGTCTCCTTGCGATAGCATGTGCAGCCGCCAAGTGAGCTGACGATGCAATCTAATGCTCCTGAGGGCTCGGTGACGTCACCGGCTCTCAGGAGCGAAGAAGGGAGGGTGGGGGGAGGTGGGGACGGCACTCTGCATGCCTCCACTAGTATGCTAATGCCCAAGCTCTGTGACGAGTGGGTTGTTAGCAAAGCACATAATCTAGAGTTATAATCCTTACAATATTTGATTAACGAAAATATGGCTGCCTGCACCAGCTCATCTCGCTTTATGTGCAGGTTAGTGTGAGTCATAATGACTATTTTAAAGTGGTAGGTTTCCTTTAAGGGGCTACACATCTGGGAATAAAGTATCTCTCCTTAAAGCCTCTTGTTCAGCAAACCTTATTTTTACTTTTATTTTCCATCAAAGCCTTTCTAATAGCATTGATACATTCCACAAATCCACTCCATTACATCACCCAAGTGGAAACTTCAGTCTATAAAGCATTCCATTCCACTGGAGTCATTGTTAAAATATAGTCAATTGCCTTCTGCAAAATCCAAAGGTAATTGTGTCCCCCCTAATACTTTCAGGACTCTCTTATACTTTCACACAATAGATCATTCACTCTTTTGTCCTTTTTTTCATTTTCTCAGTTTTCATCAGCCACAGTGTCACATTGTAATTTCACAAAGAGCATTACTGTGTAGGATCAGAATCTATTGCAGGAATAAATTGATTTTGTTGCAGTTACTTGTAAAATTAGGATTATAGATAAATAATATCAATACTGTATGGGCAGAAGTCTTGTGCATCAATGCGACAGCATCGCTACAACTTTCACAATGGTATTTCCACCAATATTATCAATATTATAGTGAAACGTGATTAAAATGTGACCGTAACCACTGTAATTCCTGTGTGAGAATTTTCACATGATAGTATGCTTGTGCAAATAAACATAGCAAACAGTACAAATCATTAAGTATCCCTATGGCTTTCAAGGATAGCCTAACTCATCATTCAGAGAAATATTGTAGAACAATACTTTTGAATGCTATTTCATAGGTATTCGTTATTGATAAAATAGGGAATAGATTTCTGAAAGGTAGAGGTATGACTAATGATACCCTTACTGATCAAAAAATTGTTAATTATGCATGTCAAGCAGCTTCCATCATCCAGTGTTACAAGGCTGCACCATTCTCATTAAGAAAGGTCCAATTGCTTGGATGCCACCAAATAATTTGTTGTTTAGAATAATCCTTCAACCTCTTGGAAAAAGCACATGTATGTTGCCAAGAGGTAAAGCCTGTATGTAGGGGGCATAATGCTGTATAATAATAACAGCTAGCACCTTCTGTTGCACCTAACAGGTTAACTGGTCAAAGCCAACAACTACTAAACAGTATCATTAAATGGGCGCTGCCATATTATGCCTCTTATGGCTGTCATTTCTCATCATATATCACAGCCTGCCTGAAACAGGTTTTGGTAGATGAGTATTATGTTCACAATGTATTGCAAGACCATATTTCCTTGACTTACTGTATATAAAACATGCAGAATTACTTATTATTATTGCTAAATGAATACTGATGAATCTCATGGTCTTGAAGAGGCTGCAGGCTCTTCTTTTAATACTACAGTAGCTAAGCTTCAATAGCAAAACAGAATGAATTGTCCTTCCAAGTTTAGCCAGATCTTTTATAATCTTTGGCTTGATTTTCATCAGATACTTTAGGTTGCACAGTTAGTGTAGAGTAGACTTGCTAAGCTGCCTCCGATGCCAAATGTGAATTTTGTATAATTATAACTTGAGAAGCTTTATGGTCATTGACTACTCAACTGAGATATATCGTCTGTGTTTGTTTCATGCTTATTCTCATTGAGACCTACTTCCTTTATGGAGTAAACTTGAGTTTATTAGCATGAAAATAGTTAATTGAGAATTTTGCTTATCGGCTTTTTAATCGTAGCCTCATGCATGTTTTATTACACATGACCAGTAACACCATGACATTGAATGCCTTATGTTATTTAAAGTTGCATTTTACATTAATTTAACATAAAGATAATGCAGTCATTTAAATGAAATTAACCAAACATAGCTGAATATATTGAAACAATTTGATTACAATGTGACAGTTGTTTAGATACTACTTATGCTTTAATACATACTGACATGACAAAATTATACATTACAAATCCGCATCTAGATCGCTCATGCAATTGCGATGCAGAGTTGACTACTTAAAGTGCACGCTGGATAATAATTTGCATACTTTAATATGAAGGTTGATGACCTCTGTCAGAATAACAGTTTGGTCCAGGTCACTAAGGAGAATAGGAAAGAAAGAAAATAATTGAAAAGGCAGTTCACAACTAAATGAGATTTGTCTCTTTGTCACTTAAGGTTGTCGACTTGTCTGTCATTGGAAGTGAGGTCATACTTTGAAGTAATGCAAATGAGTTAAGGGGCAAATAACCAAAGGGCAAAAGATAATATTCTTACTTTTAAAAAGTCCAGTTCTTGTAATATATACTGTATGTTTAATAGGCACACGAACATACCCTAAAGGGGACAGGCAGCCTCCTTTGGCTATAGAAATTGAGAATGTAACCGAAGGGCAAAAGACACTATTCTCTCTCAAAGAAACTACAGATATTCTAATACATATTATATGCCTAATACACAAGAGCATACTGTTCATGACAACCTTTAAAAGGACAACAAATCTCTTCTGGTTATAAAAGCCAAAACGTGTCTTACTTAGTTTATCAGTTGCTAGATGTTTGAATGTTTAGGGATTTCTTCATTTATTTGTCACTACTTAGGAGGTGACCTTTAATATTGGAGGTTATTTAAGGCCATGAAACACTAAATTATTTATAGTTATAACAAATGGGGGCAGATTTATCAGGTATCTGAAAGTCAGAATATTTCCAGTTGCCCATGGCAACCAATCACAGCTCCCCTTTAAAATATTCATGAGCACTGGTGAAATGAAAGCTGAGCTGTGATTGGTTGCCATGGGCAACTGGAAATATTCTGACTTTCAGACAATTGATAAATCTGCCCCATGGTGTTTTATCTTTTATGCTTCATATTTTTATTAATTATAAATAAAGCATTAACCATTTTAAATATGTATTATTTTTATCCATAAAGATAAATTTATCATGAAGATAAATAAGCTTGATGTTTAATAAACGAAAGTCTACTTACTCTGTTCTAAAATGTTACACCACTCCTATGGAAGTGAAATTGCGCCAATTTTTAAAACTGTTAATAAACAACTAAACACATCAGCTTTCCCATCCAAAAGCAAAAGTTGGGAAAAACCTTTTTCATTTTGTAAGTTGTAGTTGCTAGTACTAGCAGTGTTGGATTACCTGTGGTATGAGCTCCAGCCCTTCATCAGTTACCAAAATGAAGGGGCGCCCACAATTTCTCCTTTTCCTGATCCCTGCTTTATAATCCTATGCTGTACAGGGAGTCAAACACTCTTTACACAATCTATGCTCCTGGTCTCTATCTACTACTGTGTAAAGGAGGTTAAGCTATAATGGCGAAGGGATGGATTATCACTAGTGATGCAGGACAGAGGACATAAGTGCTAGAGATAAAGCTCTCAACATGTGTATGAAGGTAAGAGCATCATGGCTAAAAACTAGAAATGTGGAGATGCCTTACTCAACCTTTGCATTGCAAATATTTATTTCTCCTTCAGATAAATCACATGCTGCAGATCATAAATCCATAGTGGAAAAAAGCTTCCGATGTGGATATTTTCAGCAATGTGTGTATGGGCTTTGGATAAATCCCATACACTACGCTACTATTGCATTATGCCACAAATTTTTAACACATAAATTCTGCGTTACCACGTAAATTGGACTTTTTATATATTTAAATATGTTTTATAGTTTTTATTGATTGATGGATATGCCTTCCACCATCAATATAAATTTATAATAAATTTGATGTGCTTTTCATGACAGAGTTGAATCAGTTAATCAGCTTTTCTGGTTTAAATACTCTACACTGATAGGTTTATAGCGCCACAAGGGAGCTTGTTTTTTACCCTACTGCTTTCTGCTTCTACAGAATGGATGTACAGTAGAGATGAGCGAACATACATCGCCAGCTCGAGAAAATGGCATCTCCCGCCGTTTTGCTTTTTGGCGGCCAGAAACAGAGCCAATCACAAGCCAGGAGACTCTGCACTCCACCCAGCATGACGTGGTACCCTTACACGTCGATAGCAGTGGTTGGCTGGCCAGATCAGGTGACCCTGGAATAGACTAGCCCCTGCCCGCGCTGCTTGCGTCATTCTCTGTCTGGATGCCGCTAGGGAGAGAGCTGCTGCTGCAGGGATAGCGTTAGGGTGTTCTATTAGAATAGTGTTAGGCAGGAGTGATTCAACAAGAACCCAACAGTCCTTCTTAGGGCTACAATAATGTTTTATTTTCCTTTTTTTTTGGTTTGCTTGTGGCTGGGCTTGCTGCTATTAGTAGTGCAGCTAGTACCATATTGTGAGTAATTTGCAGGGAGACTTGTGTTTAGCTCTTAATGACACACATATCCACCTCAAACACCGAAGAGGGACAATTTATTAGGGGTTTGATTTGAATTACACTGAGTCTGCTGATTTATTTTTTTTTACGTTTATTTCTTTTTAGAACTCACAGTAATCTGCCAAAGCAGTGTGCTTTGAGTGTGGGCTAGAAAATAGCCATAGGAGAACCCCAACGGCTTATTTAGGCCTACAATAGCGTTATATTTTCCTTTTTTTTGGTTTGCTTGTGGCTGGGCTTGCTGGCATTAGTAGTGCAGCTAGTACCATATTGTGAGTAATTTGCAGGGAGACTTGTGTTTAGCTCTTAGTGACACACATATCCACCTCAAACACCGAAGTGGGACAATTTATTAGGGGTTTGATTTGAATTACGCCGAGTCTACTGATTTATTTTTTTTACGTTTATTTCTTTTTAGAACTCACAGTAATCTGCCAAAGCAGTGTGCTTTGAGTGTGGGCTAGAAAATAGCCATAGGAGAACCCCAACAGCTTATTTAGGCCTACAATAGCGTTATATTTTCCTTTTTTTTGGTTTGCTTGTGGCTGGGCTTGCTGGCATTAGTAGTGCAGCTAGTACCATATTGTGAGGAATTTGCAGGGAGACTTGCGACCGTTGTGTTTAGCTCTTAGTGACACACATATCCACCTCAAACACCGAAGTGGGACAATTTATTAGGGGTTTGATTTGAATTAGGCACAGTCTGCTGATTTATTTATTTTTTACGTTTATTTCTCTTATAACTCAAAGTCATCTGGCACAGCACAAAATCCAGTTGTGTGCTGTCAGTGTAGGTTAGAAACTAGCCATAGCAATGGGATAGCATCATTTTGTTAAAAAAAATTAAAAACTAAAAAAAAATAAACACAAAAATTTTTTTTTTTCAAATTTACATTTTAATTTGGAAAATGTTTAACCCGAGGGCTAGGGGTAGAGGACGAGGGCGTTTACGTGGGCGTCCAACTACTGCAGGGGTCAGAGGCCGTGATCCTGGGCGGGGTGAGACACCACCTGCTGATGAGGGAGCAGGGGAACGCCGCAGAGCTACATCATGTCTCAAGTTACTGGGACTCGTGGTAGAGCACTGTTGAGGCCAGAACAGTGTGAAGAGGTGATGTCGTGGATTGCGGACAATGCTTCTAGCCATTTGTCCACCAGTCAGTCTTCCACGCAGTCCACCCATGTCACCGAAATCAGCACTCCTCCAGCTCCTCCACCTCAGCCTCCTTCCCCCCAGTCTGCCCCCTCCCAGCAAAATTTGGCATTTGAACCGGCATACTCTGAGGAACTGTTTTCTGGACCCTTCCCACAGTCACAAACCACTTGTCCGGTTGCTGCTGAGCTATTTTCCGATGCCCAGGTTTTCCACCGGTCGCAGTCTGTGGGTGATGATGACATTATTGACGTAGTGGAAGAAGTGTGTAAAGTGTGGGACGATGAGGAGACACGGTTGTCAGACAGTGGTGAAGTTGTTGTCAGGGCAGGAAGTCCGAGAGGGGAGCAGACTGAGGGATCGGAGGATGATGAGGTGACAGACCCAAGCTGGGTTGATAGGCCGGGTGAACACAGTACTTCTGAGACGGAGGCGAGTCCTATAGCAGAACAGGTTGGAAGAGGCAGTGGTGGGACCAGACGGAGAGGCAGGGCCAGAGCTGGTGCATCAGCGCCAAATGTTGCCCGTAGTCAAGCTCCTGTGGCGAGGGCTAGATTTTCAGAAGTCTGGAGGTTCTTTAAAGAAACACCGGATGACCGACGGACTGTGGTGTGCAACCTTTGCCAAACCAGGATCAGCAGGGGTTCCACCACTACTAGCTCAACTACCACCAGTATGCGCAGGCATATGAATGCTAAACACCCCACTCAATGGCACCAAGCCCGTTCACCTCCGGCCGGGCACACCACTGCTCCTTCCCCTGTGTCATCTGCTAGTCAGCCCCCTGCCCAGGACCACGGCCAAAACACCTCCCGTGCGAAAACCCCATCTTCGCCTCCACGATCCTCCACAGCATCCACCAGCGTTCACCTCTCCATGCCCCAGACGCCGGAGCGCAAAAGGAAGTATATCGCAACACACCCACACGCCCAAGCCCTCAACGTCCACATCTTCAAGTTGCTTAGCCTGGAGATGCTGCCCTATAGGCTGGTAGAGACCGAGGCCTTTCGACGGCGGCCGCCCCTCGGTATTCGGTCCCCAGCCACCACTACTTTTCCCGATGTGCCGTCCCAGCCCTGCACAAGCACGTGTCAGAGAACATCATCTGTGCCCTGACCAACGCCGTTTCTGACAAGGTCCACCTGACCACGGACACGTGGACGAGTGCTGCCGGGCAGGGCCACTATATATCGCTGACGGCACATTGGGTTAACTTGGTGGAGGCTGGGACCGAGTCTGACCCTGGGGCTTGTCATATACTGCCGACGCCGAGGATTGCGGGGCCTACCTCGGTCCAGGTCTCAAAGGCCTACTATGCCTCCTTCTCCTCCCACCCCTCCTACACCTCCTCCTCCTCCGAATCACCATCCGTGGGCATGGCGCCATCAGTCTGTAACTCTAGGCACAGCAGCAGTGCCGTCGCTAAGCGACAGCAGGCGGTGCTCAAATTGCTGAGCCTAGGCGATAAAAGGCACACCGCCCAAGAGCTATTACAGGGCATCACGGCGCAGACCAATCTGTGGCTGGCACCGCTGAACCTGAAGCCAGGCATGGTTTTGTGTGACAACGGCCATAACCTGCTGGCGGCTCTGCAACTCGGCAGACTGACACATGTGCCATGCCTGGCCCATGTGTTAAATCTCATAGTTCAGCGTTTCCTCAAGACATACCCCAATCTGTCTGATTTGCTCACGAAGGTGCGCCGCATCTGTGCGCATTTCAGGAAGTCCAGCACAGATGCTGCCACTCTCAGGGCAGCGCAGCGCCGCCTCCAAATGCCCACTCACCGACTGTTGTGCGACATGCCCACTAGGTGGAATTTAACATTAACCATGTTATCCAGAGTTTACCAGCAGCGCAGTGCGATTGTAGACTGCCAGATGTCAACTTCCACCAGAACTGGTAGTCAGGTCAGTCAGCTTACTCAAGTCTACAATGAGGAGTCGACACGGATGTCTGATATCTGTCAGGTGCTGAGTAACTTTGAAGAGTCAACACAGATGGTCAGTGGCGATGCCGCCATCATCAGCCTCACCATCCCGCTGCTTGGCCTGTTGAAAAACTCTCTGGTCAGCATGAAGTCGGAAGCTTTGCGCTCCTCACAAGAGACGGGGGAAGAAGATTCCCTTGTTGATAGCCAAAGCACCCTTAGGTCTGTTTCTCAGCGCATATCGGAGGAGGTGGAGGAGGATGAGGAGGAAGAGGAGGAGAATGTTGGCGAGACAGAAGAGGGGACCATTGTTCAGTCCTTCACTGTTCAGTGTGTATGGGCAGAAGAAGAGGAGTTGGAGGAGTTGGAGGAGGAGGAAATGGGCAGTCAGGCCAGTGAGGGGAGTGAATTCTTGCGCGTTGGGACTCTGGCGCATATGGCAGATTTCATGCTAGGCTGCCTATCCCGTGACCCTCGCGTTCAAAGAATTTATTCCAGCACCGATTACTGGGTATTCACTCTCCTGGACCCACGGTACAAGCAAAATCTTTCCACTCTCATCCCTGGAGAGGAAAGGAGTGTGAGAATGCATGAATACCAGCAGGCCCTGGTGCACAAGCTGAAACAGTATTTCCCTTCTGACAGCGCTATCGGCAGAGGGCGTACTTCTGCGGGACAAGTAGCGAGGGAGAGTAGGCGAGCAGGCAACTTTTCCAGCACTGGCAGGGGTACGCTGTACAAGGCCTCTGCCAGTTTTATGTCACCCCAGCAAGACACTGTCACCTGTCCCCAGTCTCGGCAGAGTAGGGCTGATCTTTACAGAAAGATGGTGAGGGAGTACGTAGCTGACCATACCATCGTCCTAAATGATCACACAGCTCCCTACAACTACTGGGTTTCAAAGCTAGACATGTGGCACGAACTGGCGATGTACGCCTTGGAGGTTCTTGCCTGCCCTGCCGCTAGTGTGTTAGCCGAGCGGGGTTTTCAGTGCAGCTGGTGGCATCATCACCGATAAGCGTACACACCTGTCGACTGACAGCGCTGACAGGCTGACGCTTATCAAGATGAATAAAGCCTGGATTTCTCCGGATTTTCATTCTCCACCAGGTGAAAGAAGCTCAACCTGAATAATGCATGCACTCCTCCTCCTCATTGTCCTCCTTCTCCTCCTCTTTGTACACTAAAGCAGAGGAAACTGGCTATTTTTTGCCAGGGCCAACTGGCTCTAGTTATAGTACTCTATGCCACCTACCCGGTCTTCTGTTTTAAGCAATTTTTGGGAGTGCCACATACAGGCACTCAATCTATTTAATTTTTCTGGAGGACCACCTACCTGCTCCTCTGGTTTGAAAACTTTTTTGGACTGCCACATACAGGCACTATCCAAATTAAATTGTCTCCATAGCAGCCTCCACATGTCGTCTTTTTAGCTGGCTCCACACGTTGTCTCCATTGTTACCTCCACACGTCATCGCCATAGCTGCCTCCAAAAGTCGTCCATATAGCTGCCTCCATACGTGGTCTCCTTATCAAACGAACTGTGTCAGGCAGAATTTTGGGTTGTTTTCATGGATTCCACATCTAACTTGTTAACTTGTCGCCACCCTGCTGTGTAATCCACAAAATATACTGGCAAACTTTTATCATTTACCGATATTATTTCAGCGCTTCTTGCGCATCTGTTTACATTCCCCTCACCTGCCATAACCCAAACTTATAAGAACGCTACTACACTTGATCTTATACAAAAGGTTCTTAGAAGTGCTGTTTGGGGAGTAGCCTAGAGACAGGGGCTTGGATTGGCGAAATCTCGCCTGGCAACGGTGCGCCAGCTCCATCTCAAGATCTAACTAACATAGTTTTAACTGCAGTACCTTTAATCTACTACTAGTTCACTGCCTCCATACATGGTCCCCTTATCAAACGAGCTGTGTCAGGCAGAATTTTGGGTTGTTTTCATGGATTCCACATCAATCTTGTTAACTTTGTCGCCACCCTGCTGTGTAATCCACAAAATGTACTGGCAAACTTTTATCATTTACCGATATTATTTCAGCGCTTCTTGCGCATCTGTTTACATTCCCTTTACCCACCATATCCCAAACTTATAAGAACGCTACTACACTTGATCTTATACAAAAGGTTCTTAGAAGTGCTGTTTGGGGAGTAGTCGAGAGATAGGGGCTTGGATAGGCGAAAGCTCGCCTGGCAGCGGAGCGCCAGCTCCATCCCAAGATCCAACTAATAAAGTTTTAACTGCAGCACCTTTAATCTACTACTAGTTCACTGCCTCCATACATGGTCCCCTTATCAAACGAGCTGTGTCAGGCAGAATTTTCAGGTGTTTCACCAGATACATAGTGGAACTCGGCCCATCTGTCGCCGCCATGCTGGAGACCTGAAGTTGCAATCATAACAGCGCAATATGGATGCCCCACACTGTCGCTCTTAATCATGGAACCATTTCCGTAAAAACAATTAAAAATAGAACCAATATGCTATTCCATTATTCCTAGGTGAAATATTCAATCGACCCGGCCTGCTTTGAAAATGATAATTTTTTCAAAGTAAACGCTTCTGGCCCCCAGGCCCATTTTGGGTGGGGAGGAGCCGAGAGACAGGGGCTTGGACAGGCGAAATCTCGCCTGGCAGTGGACCGCCAGCTCCATCCCAAGATTAGGCAGCCTCAGAGGCATCCATGCATGCTGCCCCTGCTGTTTCCTGTCCATTTTGCCTCCACGATCCTCCACAGCGTCCACCAATGTCTCATTTCAACTCTCTATACCCCAGACGCTGGAGCACGAGAGGATATGCAGCACATCATCCCCTTATCAAACGAGCTATGTCAGGCAGAATTTTCAGGTGTTTCACCAGATACATAGTGGAACTCGGCCCATCTGTCGCCGCCATGCTGGAGACCTGAAGTTGCAATCATAGCAGCGCAATATGAATGCCCCATACTGTCGCTCTTAATCATGGATGTCGTCTCCATGGCTGCCTCCACATGTCGTCCCCTTATCAAAAGAGCTGTGTCAGGCTCATTTTTCGGGTGTTTCACCAGATACGTTATGGAACTTGGTCACTATGTCGCCACCATGCTGTGTTATCGACTAAATATACTGTCAACCTTTTGTTCACATAGGAAATCATTTCAGCGCTTCTTGCTCACCTCCTTTGGTGAAGCCTGAGTCCATTTAGGGTATGTCGCCATGACACTCTCTAGCCTGCCGCTGCTGCCGCTGCCTCTGCATGCTGTCCCCTATAGTGTCAGGGTCAATTATTGCATGCTTTAGATGCTATCTAGTCTCATTCGGTCACTCTGTCATGGCCATGCTGTCTCCCATAATTTTGGCATAATGGTGCGATTAAGCAGCCTCAGAGGCATCCATGCATGCTGCCCCTGCTGTTTCCTGTCCATTTCCGTGGTGTTTCCATCCTTTTCTGAGGTTCCCAGGTGTTTGGCCAAGCTTCCCTGTGCAGAGCCTTGGTCCCCTTGAAAAATGCTCGAGTCTCTCATTGACTTCACTGGGGCTCGTTATTCGAGACGAGCACTCGAGCATCGGGAAAAGTTCGTCTCGAATAACGAGTACCCGAGCATTTTAGTGCTCGCTCATCTCTAATGTACAGTCTTCAACTTCTGAGGGGTGCATTATGAGGTTCTGCAGCAACTAAGGTGCGCAGTATGAAGTTCTGCTGCAGAGGTTTGCATTATGATGTTATACAGAAGCTGAGATGTCTAAAGTATTATAACATTTTTGAGCAGCTAAGATGTGCATTATAAGGTTCTACAGCAGCTAAGATGTGCATTATGAGGTTATGCAGGAGCTGAGGTTGTGTATTATGAGGTTCTGCAGATGAGGTGTATAATATGAGTTTGCGCAGCAGCTGAAATTTGTTTTCAGGCAATACTGTTATTGGGGATCTCTGGAGAAAGCCTTAGTACTATTTTTCTAGAGCAGAATACTTTCTTGATATAAGAAAAGTAAACTATCTAGGACTCCACCACCCTCAATCTGGCTCTGAGTACTAGGACAGTAATAGATAATAGATAGGCTCTATACAAACCAATTAAACTGCTATGAACGCCACCCTGCGATCACCACCGGCAAAGTTGCTGACACCATTAAAAAGCCGATGGCCTCACTCAAGAAGCATACTCAACTCTCCCGTCCCATCTGACGCCTCTCCCACAATCAACAAGTGGTTTGTGGAATAGCCCTGACCCAGAGAATGGAAAAACTCATAGCACAGTCCCCAAGGGACCGCACATGATTTTCCAAAACTTGGTTTCACTGACAATGGTTTGTGAGTTCCTCAGCATACCGCACACTACAAGATTGATTACCCATGTAACTTCTGTAGCCTCCACACTTCTAGATCAGAAAGTTTGTTTGTTATGTATGTATGCCCTAAAGGCAGTTACTACATAATTCTAGATTACTATGTTTATGTTTCATTTTACTCGTGGGCCCTGCGGTGGTGCCCTGGATCGTCGCTCCCTGTGCCGCTGTAAGGGAACGGCGATCCATTGCTATGACAGCCTTGGATCACACAAAGACCCAAGGCTGCCTCGTTTCATGCCATTTATTACAATGTGCGATTTGCACATTGTAATAGATGATGTGGAAAATCCCCATATACTGCCATAATAAAGTATGGTAGGATCAATCAGACAACCTAGGGTTATCTGAGGGGGTATGAAAAGTAGTAAAAAAAACATTTTAAAAGTAAAAATAATAAAATTTAAAATCCTAAAATTTAAAATCACTCTAATAATAATAATAATAATAATTCCTTTATTTATATTGTCTTTCACTAGAACTGATATAAATATAAATAAACAGTATAAGTCCAAAACAGGTTAGGCATTGCTGCCTCCCAAAATGTCCGATCTATATAAATATAATAACTTAAAAATTATGGATTTTTGGAGGTGGGGAGTGAAAAATGGAAACACAAAAGAAAAAAGGGCCTGGACGTTAAGGGGTTAATCGTGTATGTAGATTCATGTAGTTTCTACATATAAAATATGTTTCCTATTGCCTATTGTTTCTATGAAAAATGTAGCTGTAATATCACATCAGATGAAGGCTAGATGAATTGTATCTGTGTTCTTTGGTTATTATTCTAAGAATCTACCATATTCTGCAATATAGGAATGCAATCATACAGAGCTAAGTGTGGCCACAGCGACTTCTAGTAGTTCCATCTTATTGTTCTATATGACTCAGAGGATCCCAGATTCTTATAAAATGCTAACAAAACCCTCGATGGAAAATAATATTTTATGTGAAAATTGTTAATGTATTAACACAGAAATCAGGAGACAAGGAAGACACATCTGTAGAATACAATGACATGAGTCAAGCTTAAAATGGAACCTGTGAGGGTCATTTGGGACACTAAACCAAAAACAGGACCTTATAGGCTGATTGTTTAGTGTTCCCAATCAACCCAAGGAATTTTTACGTGGACACATTGGAAAAAAAATTATACTCAAGTTCTCCCTCATTCCACTTGGCACCTGAACAGTCCATCAAGTGAAGCCGAGTAGTACACCCAGGCCTTACCCAGTACGGCGCATGTGCAGTCAAGCTGGATTATTATTCCAGCTTTACTTGACAGACCATAAGAGGAGGCGCTGCCGTGGGAGCTGGATATATGAGTCCGACGTTCCTCATCGGACTAATACCAATAGGAATACAAAAGTTTGTTATTAAAATTTTTGCCCACCCACAGTCCTCATAGAGGTTTATTTTGGGACCCTAAACCACAGGTCTTTGAGGACCTGCAGTTGGTGTAGGATTCCAAATCGACTTTTTAGGTCCTCTTTAAAGTGCAACTAAACATTAACTAAAATGCATAAATCAACATTACAGATGATGAAAAAATTGTTTGTATTTTACTTTATGAATAATATATTTTCCTATCTCCTTTTTTCCCTAATTTTCTTGATTATTTCAATAGTTTCTGACAGATAAGAGTTAATGGAATCTTGTACAGGCAATACCCAGGTTACGTACAAAATAGGAACTGTAGGTTTGTACTTAAGTAGATTTTTTATGTAAAATAATCTATTACTAAACTATTAAAGTCTGCATGCACTTACTTACAGCCTCTGATACCAGCAGCCTGTACTTCTGCCTGCACATCTGTGCGAAGTACTAGCCACTGTGTCGGAGGGCCATGAGAGAATGCTGCCATCGGACCTGCTATTCAAATGTGCTTTCATGCTTGTAAAGAACTGCAGAACACTGTTTGCAGGAAAGTAAGGTTGCATTAGCTAATGGTTTGAATTACATGCAAGGTACTAAGGACACGTGTGTACGATATCAGAGATATTTTTTCCTCTTCTAGGAAGTTCAGACACAAGTAGAAGCCAGTGGTAGTGGAGAGCGCAGGTAACTAAGAATGCACCATACAAGCGACGCGTACCTCTTCATCTAGGGGGCTCATCTGTAACTCAGATCGCCATGAGTCAGGGATTGCCAATAGTGTTCCTAATGGCTACTTTTTAAGACTGTCTCTAAATAAATGATTTGACATTTTTGCTTTTACATCTAAACGAAATAACTCATCTGGGGAGATTTAACAAAGTGTTGGTGAATAGACCAGTGCAAAGTTGACCTCCACAGTCAGATATATTATGCTGCATGATTTGTCTGGAGTAGTTTAGAGCTGTGAAATTGTACAATAGACCAACTATTAACTAGTTTAATTAAGGACTGAATTTTCCAGAGCACAGACTGAATTTTCCTGAAATGTGGTGCTAATAACTTCAGAATTCTGACACTGATAAATCGCCACCATCAGTTGGCTGCTGCTGGGGACATGGTTTAGAGTTGGATAGATCCACCTGGATGCCATATGAATTAGGAAAGGAAGAAGCAAGATGGCCAGATATTACCTGTTAGATACCTGTTATATTAATTTATCTGGCAATAACATCAATAGTATAATTGGCTCCAATGGAACATAAACTGAGATGGAGTTCAAAGGAGCCTTCGTTCTATAGCCATATTCTATTGATCCATTTTATTACTGTTATTATTATACATGCATACATGTTGATAAACAATATGTTGGCTTTTATCATTGCCTTTGCATTCTGCATCATATGCTTTTACAGCTAAAATTCACGGATACATTTATTTTAGTTCTGTAACAATGGTGCACTTATCTAGTAGTTTTGAGTACAGAGCACTTATTCTGCTTTGTAAGTGGGAACTTCACAATGTCTCTATGTTTTCTCCCTCTTCCCATTATGTTTAAAAGATAATGTTTTCCCCGTCTCATATATTGTAAATGTCAGGAAGAACACAATAAAAAGCTATTTATGATAAATGAATTTCCATTAACTTTACAACCTCTGCATAAAACTGGGTGATACAATGAAAGACTATGAGTCGTTTAATCAGAAGATGCCTTATATATTATATCAACATTTTTCTTATTTTGCTATTGTTTGAGGAGCCAGTACATCATCTAGATGTAAACGGCGTATAATTATACTGAAGATAAAATAACTACTCGTAAGTAAAGTTAATATATATATATATATATATATATATATATATATATATATATATATATATATAATATATATTTTTTACAATTGTAACTCCAGAAAAAAATTTCCCTGTGACAATTGGATTTTCAAAATTTTGTGCTGTCTTGGGAACATTGATTTTCAATATAGCTTCATTACAGAATCTTTACAGTTGATCATTGCAGCCTGGGACTAAAGTAAAGCAACCAGAGAGCTTCACCAGTGGTCACAGGGGGCAGAGAGGTCCATCTCTAAGTCATTTGTAAGTCTGGTGTCCTTGAGTCGGGGACTGCTTGTATGTACTGTATATCATATATATATATATATATATATATATATATATATATATATATATATATATATATATATATATACATACATACATATATATTATACATCATAGACTAGGCTTCTAAAACCTGAAATTTATCTCATGCAAATGTAAATTATGCATTAATACTCAAAATAGTAGTAATATAAACAGGAAAATAATATTACATTAGAAGTGAAATTGAAACATGGGCTTAACAATTATTGGTATTGTGATCAATATACTATCTCATGTGTCCCCGCAGTGAGAACCCCAAGGTACATTTTCAAACTTATGGACAATAAAATTAACATGGGAGCCCTGGGCTCCCTGGGAGTTTTCCATTTTTGTGGAAAAGCCCTTTAACCAACCCAGAAGTCATAAAACCAAAAACATTTGCAACATGATCTTGTATGATTATTTTAGAGTTATGACTAAGTCATTTGGCTAAGTCAGATGTGACTCTAGGTTGAAATATGCAATTGAACCCCACTGATAAATAGAGGCAATGTTCTGATGTGACCTTGTGATTTTTTGGTATGTAGTTGGAGCCTAATGATGATTGATCATGTGCTTTAATTTAAGAAAATTTACAAATAGTTTTAACTAATGTAGTACATCCGATTTACTGTGATACAAAAATATCACTATGGTTAAAAAAAATAGAATATTGCTACACAACTTTTGCAGTTATAAGGAAAATATGTGATTAATGTCCATTGATCGTTCAAGCCAACAAGAGGCAGTCTAATTATCAAGGGAGATATCCTAAACATTGTTTTGGATGTGTGAGCCCACGCAAATGTGTAGAATATATTTCATGCAGCTCAATGTATTTTATATGCTGTAGTCTGCAGTACCACTAATAATAATTAATGATGGAATGGAAATGTGCAATAGACAACAGCTGTGAGGAAAGCACATTTGCCTTGCTTGACAGTTCCTATCCTTTGAATTTATGAAATCAGCTTTTCTTAAAAAGGGGACAGGAATAAAGTTTATTTAATTGCAATTATAAAAAAAACACCTGGTTTCCCAGTAGCTTTTTAAATGTCATAGCCAATCCTTGTGATGAGCTCATTTAGCTCTAACCTTTGGTCCCTCTAGAATATTTACAAGGATGGAAGAAATCCCCTGCTGTATAAGAGACACAATACAACATCATCTGTAAAGTTTGCATAGTTTTATGGTATCAGCAGACAATGCAATTAGAAAGCTAACTGCTTACTCTATAACTTGTAATGCTAATACTAGTGACCTGCACTATACTGCAAACTAGACATGATACATATAGATATACACTCACCGGCCACTTTATTAGGTACACATGTCCAACTGCTCGTTAACACTTCATTTCTAATCAGCCAATCACATGGCGGCAACTTAGTGCATTTAGGCATGTAGACATGGTCAAGACAATCTCCTGCAGTTCAAACCGAGCATCAGTATGGGGAAGAAAGGTGATTTGAGTGCCTTTGAACGTGGCATGGTTGTTGGTGCCAGAAGGGCTGGTCTGAGTATTTCAGAAACTGCTGATCTACTGAGATTTTCACGCACAACCATCTCTAGGGTTTACAGAGAATGGTCCGAAAAAGAAAAAACATCCAGTGAGTGGCAGTTCTGTGGGTGGAAATGCCTTGTTGATGCCAGAGGTCAGAGGAGAATGGGCAGACTGGTTCGAGCTGATAGAAAGGCAACAGTGACTCAAATCACCACCTGTTACAACCAAGGTAGGCAGAAGAGCATCTCTGAATGCACAGTACATCGAACTTTGAGGCAGATGGGCTACAGCAGCAGAAGACCACACTCCTTTCAGCTAAGAACAGGAAACTGAGGCTACAATTTGCACAAGCTCATCAAAATTGGACAGTAGAAGATTGGAAAAACGTTGCCTGGTCTGATGAGTCTCGATTTCATTCGGATGGTAGGGTCAGAATTTGGCGTCAACAACATGAAAGCATGGATCCATCCTGCCTTGTATCAACGGTTCAGGCTGGTGGTGGTGGTGTCATGGTGTGGAGAATATTTTCTTGGCACTCTTTGGGCCCCTTGGTACCAATTGAGCATCGTTGCAACGCCACAGCCTACCTGAGTATTGTTGCTGACCATGTCCATCCCTTTCTGACCACAATGTACCCAACATCTGATGGCTACTTTCAGCAGGATAATGTGCCATGTCATAAAGCTGGAATCATCGCAGACTGGTTTCTTGAACATGACAATGAGTTCACTGTACTCAAATGGCCTCCACAGTCACCAGATCTTAATCCAATAGAGCATCTTTGGGATGTGGTGGAACGGGAGATTCGCATCATGGATGTGCAGCCGACAAATCTGCGGCAACTGTGTGATGCCATCATGTCAATATGGACCAAAATCTCTGAGGAATGCTTCCAGCACCTTGTTGAATCTATGCCACGAAGAATTGAGGCAGTTCTGAAGGCAAAAGGGGGTCCAACCCGTTACTAGCATGGTGTACCTAATAAAGTGGCCGGTGAGTGTACATAAATTGCAATCCATCCCAGTTTTTTACCTTAAATTTATTTAATGTGACCACAACTTTTTACTGATAATTGAAATAGTTTTTAATTGTTTATGCTCATTGTTTTCCACCCATATAATATATTATATTCCCCCTACTATAATATTTATACAATTATATGGTGCAACTTAGACATTTTGTTTAACTTCCTTACTATATTATCATGTTGTAGTTCCCTATACAGTGCAGGAACCCAACTGAAGGAATTTGCAAATTGTTCTAAATGGGTTCAGGATTCTTTGTTTGAAAATCACACCAGGAGCTGCCTGTGATTGACAGCCTCCTTTCAGGATCATTCCTTAGGGAAAGCTGGGTGTTTTTTGTACGTCTGTCGCATGAGTGAAGGACAGCTGAACCAGTAATTGCTGGTTATAGGACTATCTCTGACCTCTTGTAACCTGCCCACTGTCACCTTGTAGGGTTACCATAATTTAGGTATCAGATAACAAGTTCACCTTATCAGGGCGGTCTTATCTGCTGTGGGCAGGGCTGTAGCCCACAGGGATGTCGCAGGGTTTGATCTTTGTGGTTATTCTTAACACTAATATGCATAGTTAGTTTATTTATTAGAAAGGTGATTTGTACTTTGCAATTTTCACACCTAACAAAAGTGAACAAAATTAATTTACTGTATGGACAAGAAATGCATAAATTCATTGGTATAAAATGCTTTAAATCATGAAAAGATTTTGTAGACTAAGCACTTCTGTATCTTCATTGAATAGCATATTTTTGGATTCCATTTGTACTTAGCTTAGTGGTATAGATCAAGAAAGAATAAAAGCTTACCTTCATACAGAGAATAGCAAGAGGCAGGTTAATCAATCCTTAATGAGGCTGACAGGGTAAAGGCAAGTTAGGTGAATACAAGGATTGTGCTAATGTATCCCCACCCAGTTGTCCCTACATACATCTTGGCCCTGTCCTAGATAAAAGGTAACAACTGGACAGCATTCCCCTCCTGCTCCAAAGTGAAGCACAAAAAAAAACAGGACAGAACAAATAAAGGAGGAAGGTCGAATAAATATGGGTGCTTACTAAATATTACTATATACAAATATTACAAATATTACTATATAGAACAGAACAAGAAGATGCTAAGGAGATGAGCAGAGAAAATAAAACAATATAGAATTGCTCAAATAAAGCAATATAGAATATGGTAGGAAGCTCTAGGAAAGACTTGTTGCAATCACTGGGAGAAGGTGTCTATCACAACTAGCTTAACCATCTGCATCCCAGAACAAAATCAGCAGGAGACAGACATGTGTAGTTACACAATAATTATCATTTTAATTTTCTAAAAGGTTTGCTTCTTCTAAGTGTCTCTTTATGGCTTGTCTATGCTCTATATACAACTGATAGCAAATGTGGAAAGTGATGTGCAGCCTTCTCAATCGGTGCTTATATACTGTGTATATATTTTTGTATCATTGGTAGATCAGGTTGTGGATCAGTCACATTCTATGAGCATTTGAGTGCATTACTTTTGTCTTTGCAAATAATATTGGTATATCATTTTAAAACCTCCTTTTATTTATTTGAGAAATTACTTGTTGTCCATGTCTTTAAGAATACTGCAGGTTAGGTTCACACTGAAAGAGCTCACTCTAGGGCAGTGATGGCGAACCTTTTAGAGCCTGAGTGCCCAAACTTCAACCAAAAGCCACTTATTTATTGCAAAGTGCCAGCGCAGCAATTTAAGCAGTAATTTATTTCTCCTTGTTCATTGACAACTTTCAATACTTCAGCCTCCCAAGGACACCAACACAGTTAAAAGGAGGAGAGCAAATTCATCTATCATTGTAGAAAGATTCTGCAGGCAGATTCTTTGGGTTCTGTCTGGTGAACTTCCTTCTGGGGTGATGTCCTGGGTGCCCACAGAGAGGGCTAAGAATGCCGCCTCTGGCACCAGTGCCATAGGTTCGCCACCACTGCTCTAGGGTATTACTCTACTTTCAGAAAATGAAGTATAACCTTTCTAAAATGAAATCAAATTTCAGCCCAATAATTGAAGTGATTTTTTTGTGTTCCATAATGTAGATCAGTAAAACATTGATTCTGAGTTTAAAATGATTATTTGTTTTTATTTTTTTTTTTCATTGACTACAGATGACAGTGGGGTAACATTAACGCTATTTGTAGGATGTTTGACTGCATGTTTCTAATATTGTCTAATATTCTGTGAAACATCCTTAGCAAAATACTGAAAATAATACAAACTACATACAATACAAACTAATCCCCCCAAATCCAACCAGTTACAAAGTAAACTTAGGAGAAAAAAAATGAAGGGAAAAAAACATAGATACTCTTTTCACTCTTGAGTGACTCAATCCATAAATTTTATTTAGCAAAGCATATAACCCCTTCCATGCTCTTTGTGGCCTTGAGTTATAGACAATATCACAAAAGATTATCAACAGTAGTAAAATATTGAATGTCCATCCCCAAGAGGTTGTTAGGGCTCTTTCACATTGGCGTTGGTGCTCAGCTTCAGTTGTGGAACCGTTGCATTTTTTTTCTGTTGTCTTGAGAGTTCTAAACAAATTGTCATGAAATGATGTGACGTTAATGGTTAGACTTTCATTTAGCATATACATTGAGAAATATTACATGTATGCATTGTATTTGTAAATCGGTTTACTAGTGTTCTTGTTTTCTAAATAAAAAGATGTGAATGAATCATGTGTGACTGCAGGAGCAAATTACTTATTAACCTGCCTTTTAAGGGTCCTCTAATAACCCTGTAATTTCCCCTTGTACATATTATAAAAGGGGTCTATACATCATTCCTGTCCAAGGCTCCTAATTAAAAATCAGGATACTTGTATATGTCAGGATATTTTTACATTTAACATAATAAGGTTAACATCTTTTATCTGAGCAAATTGCATACACAGATGAATTAGCTTTATAATAAATAAAATTCTTTTGTGCATGACTAATTGGCAGAATTTGAGTGACCTTCTTTAAGACCATATCATTATATCATACATGCTACAAGGGTTACGTCTAATGACATGTGGTAAGCTTACTAACCAAAATTGTAGATATCACATTGACATGAACAGCCCTACTACTTACAGCCTATGATAGGTTTACTTCAGCCCGGTGGACATTTGCATTGAAAGGTAATGGTGTGATTGGGAATCACTGTTTGTCAACGATCAGGTCTCATATAAACTAAACATATGGCGTGGCAGATGAAGTGTGTTGCAGAAAATCTGTGGTCTAAAAGCAAACAAATTTCTATATGTATTTGCATGCAAATGAGCATTTTAGTACACCATGGGCATGGGCACAAGGTTCCCCAGGGCTTGATTGACATTTTCATGCTCGCGCTGTGAAACTGGACATAGTGCTATAAACCTTTTGGTCATTTTTACAGCTACTCAAATGTTTATTTGCATATAATTAAAAATAAAGATTTCTCTGCATTAAAGCTGCATATTTCTTTTCAGTCATATTTAACCAGCAAGCTGGCAGTTTCTTTAATTGTCCTTTAACCCTTTACTGCCGGTTCCACTTTTCACCTTCCTGACACAACCCTATTTTTCAAATCTGACATGTATCACTTCATACGGAGATAACGGTGGATCACTTTAAGGCCCCTTTCACACTTGCGTTGCAGATCGCGTCAGAGTCTGATCAGGAAGCGATCAGGGTCTGGTCAGTGAAAAACTGACATTTTGCATGAGAGTGCAATCAGTTTTCAGTCAGAGTTTGTTCAGTGTCTCAGTCTTTCACATGCATTTTCAATGCAATTTCAATGCGTTATTCACGCACAGATAACGCGTGTGAAAAGGACTAAGGACTGAGCTCTATCTTTTCAATGACACTTGATGCGTGAAAAACGCATTGCACTTGCATGTGTCTCAGAGTGCAATGCGTTTTTGATGCGTCTTCATAGTGCTTCAAGTCTTGTATAGTGCATTTTTCACACACGTGACTTACACGTTAGAAAAACGCGCGTGTGTGCATGAAAAAAAGAGCAAGTCTGAAAAAGCCCATTGACTACAATGGGTCAGAGTGCAATGCAGGTTTTGCATGTCAAAAGCACACGCAGAACACACACGTCAAAAAAGCAAGTGTAGAAGGAGACTTAACACACCCTGCTGATTTTAAAACAGTTTTTTCACATTGTACTTTGTATGTTGAAAAATTTGGATGATATCTTATGAGAAAATCTAAATTTAGTTAAAATTTATAAATAATTGCTGTTTCAAACTTTGAAGTAATTTTTCTGATTTTCGTGAAAATCGTCTAAATGTATGTTTTGGGAGACCAGAGAAGTTTGATGTGCCTTTGAGAGGCCAACATGAGGAAAACTTTACCTCTCAAAGAATGTTGAAGCTAGCTATCCCTTATCCCTAATTGTTTCACAGGGGTAAAACAAAATCAGGTGTAATTTTTATTTTTTGGGCTGAATGAATTGTATGTTTCAAAAAATGTACACATTCTCAGTGGATAAAATACCAAAGCGCTCCACAAAGTTTGATACAACAATACCCCATATGTTGTGGTAAACTGCTGTATGGGCACATGCCATGGCATTAAAGGAAAGGTGTGCCATTCAGAGCAGTTTTACATTGTCACATTTTAAAGGTTATACAAACTTATTTTTTTGGCAATTTAGACATATAAGGCTTAATTTTTGCAAGATTAGATTTCTGCACTTTACAAATACTTCATTCTTATTGATGAGAATACATTAATTTATGAATGTATAGAGGCAAAGAAAATCATCAATTCTAGTTTTGGATATTTGGCATTTTTGGGAGGCTGTTCACCTTACCATAAAAATAATATAATAATGGGGGTCATTAACTAAGCGCCGATTCGCGTTTTCCCGACGTGTTATCCAAATATTTCCGATTTGCGCCGATTTTCCCTCAATTGCCCACGGATTTGGAAAAACCGCCGTATTTTTTAAAAAAAAAGTGTCGCTTGACACGTGCTTACCTGTACCCAGCGGAGGACGGTGAACTTCAGTGCAATACGATTAACTTCAGCGCAGCAGCGACACCTAGTGGACATTGGGGGAAGTGCTTTAGTGAATCCCGACCGGACCTGAATCCTCCGCAGAGAACGCGCCGCTGGATCGCAAATGGACCGGGTAAGTAAATCTGCCCCAATATGTTATCTTTATTCTATGTTTCACTATGATTAATGTGATACTTTATTAATATAGTTTATAATATATTTTTACAATTTTACTGAAGAAAAACTAATGTATCACTTGTTTTAGTATTGTTGCCATCTTTTTTAAGACATAACTTTATTATTTTTCGATTGACAGAGCTGGTTGAGGGCTTATTTCTTGCTTGATGGGTTAATTTCAGTGGTACCGTTTTAACGAAACTTTTTAGTGAAGGGATTTGATGAAAAATGTTCATTTTTTTGCGACTCACAGAGGTGGGTCAAATGATGTTTTTAACCCCTTAACGACCTGGTCTTTTTTTGTTTTTTCACTTTAATTTTTTACACCCCACCTTCAAAAATCTATAACTTTTTTATTTTTACACGTAAAGAGCTCTTTGACAGCTTGTTTTCTGTGTAACAAATGGCAGTTCATAGTGACGGTATTTAACATTCCATGCTGTAATTTTTTTATTTTTATTTTGCCATCTTCTGGTGCTTATAACTTTTTCATACTTCGCTGTTCAGAGTTGTGGGTGATGGCATTTTTTGTGACTTTTTATGACGTTTTCATTGCTATCATTTGTAGGACTGTACAACCTTTTGATCACTTTTTATTGACTTAAAGTGCCATCTTATGCCATTTTATTGACTTAAAGTGCACAGGTCCGTGCGATGTCAGCGCTGTGTGCGGCACGGACCTGTCGTGGACCGACGGATAGCAAAGAAGACCCGAGAGGCCGCCGGAAAGGCGTGTTTTGATTCATTCTTTTTTTAAATCAATGGGGTGGGGTTCCGGCTCTATAATGGGGCACAGGGGCTGGCAGGCTATATACCGGGACACGGGCTGAAAGGCTATATACCGGGGCACAGGGGCTGGCAGTCTATAAACCAGGGCACAGGGGCTGGCAGGCTATATACCGGGGCACAGGGGCTGGCAGGCTGTATACTGGGGCACAGGGGCTGGCAGACTGTATACCAGGGCACAGGGGCTAACAGGCTGTATACTGGGGCACAGAGGCTAGCAGGCTGTATATTGGAGCATAGGGGCTAGCAGGCTGTATACTGAGGCACAGGGGCTGGCAGGCTGAATATTGGGGAACAGGGACTGGCAGGCTATATACTGGGGTACAGGGGCTGGCACGCTATATACCAGGGCAAAGGGAATGGCGGACTATATAATGGGGCACAGGGGCTGGCAGACTATATACTGGGGCAAAGGGGCTGGAAGGCTGTATACTGGGGCAGAGCGGCTGGCTGGCTATGTACTGGGGCAGGGGCTGGCAGTCTATATACTGGGGGCAGGGGCTGGCTGGCTATATACTGGGGGGGGCTGTGACCAATGCATTTCCCACCCTCGGCTTATACTCGAGTCAATAGGTTTTACCATGTTTTTATGGTAAAATTAGGGGTCTCGGCTTATACTCAGGTCGGCTTATACTCGAGTACATATGGTATTTGTTTTTATTTTAAAGATAACAAGTAATCCTAGCGTGTTTAAGCTCAAATTGAGCTGACAAAGTGCAATACAAATGTATTGCACAAATGTAGTGCACAAATGTATTGCACTGTGTTGTGTAACACACTGAGCATCTTTTGTACACCACTTTTCCTTAGCTTCATACAATCTTTCAAGAACTAATATGTACATTTACTTATTGGATTCTTATTGGATCAGTTGTTTCTACAGTAATCTACAATTGTAATTGTGTAAAAATGTTGTTTTAAAGGCTTGTTTTGGGATTCCTTTTGGGATCCTTTAATTTTAGATCATACATATTACTTTATTCTTAATATACTGAATCAGTATAAAAAATCAAAACTATATAAAATAAACATATATAGCATATATATTCATTAACTTGAAATCAACAATTTTTTAGCACAATTTTAATTCTGAAAGCCTCTAAAAGCGGAAAAGACACATTTGTTTTATATATAATTGTTTTTACTTTATTGCTTTGTTTAAAAAAATTATAACATTTTAAGTTTCAATATGTGCACCATTTGGAGCATAAATCATAAACCAGTTTTCCCCTGGAGGTTATTTAATATTAAAACCTGTATTATTGAAGATGACTTATGTTTAATTTCTTTTCATGAATTTTCAGTAGCTTTTCACAGGTAACTTTTTCTATGCATTTGTCTTTTTGTATTTTTGCAGATTATCATCTCTAGACCTTGTATTACATTTGTACAAGAAAGTATATCATCCAATGGAGTAATATTTTGCATATTCCAATATAAAAAGTTAAAGTTTTCGGTTTGTAATGAAAATTTAGTCTCAGTTTCATGGAGGAGATATCTCCAGGCTGTTCTTTCTAATAAACCCTTAATATTTTCATTCTAGTAGGGTAAAGAAGCTGAGGTAGGGTATGTTAATAGACTGAAGTTATTCTAAGGGAACATGATGATAAGCTATAAGCAGTTAAATAGACATTCTACTTTGAATCTAAATTCCCATTTTACAATTAGATTGCATCAGTAGTTTAACAGTTGCTGCACAGGTCCTTCTCGTAAAAACTCTTTACTAAAAATCCGGAAACCTTTCACATTAGCGTTGTTTTTCATGTCCGTGGTTCAGTGATTTCCATGGATGCCTCACAAATTCATTGATTCCTATAGGTGTTTTCACATTAGTTTGTTTCACTTATGCGATGTATGTGGAAAAATTTATGAAACACGTCATATTTTTTTAACTGATGCTGGTCACAGAAGGCAATAGAAATTAATGGGTCTGCAAAAAAATGGATTACCGTAAACAGTTTTTTGTGAACACGAAGTCAAAACGGATACATCAAGGAGATAAAAATGGAAAGAAAATGGAGACACAATGGAGACAAACCCAACTGAAGCTGTGCACCAATGCCAATGTCAAAGAGCCCTAAATTGTGGAATCCAATAAATTTGTTTCCCCAGAGCTCCTCACTGTTGTTCCATAGAATTCATTCTTATAAGAGTAAATACTTTTGATTTTATATTTTTTTCAATTTAAATATTTATAAAATGTATAAATCGCATTTTCCTGCCTCCTTGTTCCCGATTGACAGGTTGTACTGCAAGGACATGTTTTACACGGTGCCTTGCTGGAACGTTGAGAAAAGCTGTGTAACCTCATTGAACACTTTATCTTATGTAACAGGGTGATGCCATGTAAGGTCCATTACCCATTTATACTTGCTGTAGTCAATAATATTAACATCTACCTCAGCTATGCATCTAATCACATGAAAACCATAGAGGTATGGGGAGTAGTAGAAGTCCATGAGATATGCTATGATATCATGTGATCAGATAAACATATATGATATTAATGTTACTGGGTAAAGGAACTTAAATGACATCACCCCGGTCACATGACATGAAGTGGGACAGGCCGAGTAAGACATCCCCCTATGATGTCAGGTACAATAAAATTAAGTTGATTGATTAGGGATATAAGGCAAATTTTTCAGCTAAAAGAAGGGTGGCTTTTAGTTAATAGTGTTCTATTGGAACCTGTCGCTACCTGTATTTTATGAAACATGTGGTGACAGGTTCCCTTTAATATGACACCAGGAGAACTAGGTGCCAGAAAACTGTAGATATCCATTGTTTGTTTTGCAATAAGAAATTAAATATTTACACTTACCGGCCACTTTATTAGGTACACCATGCTAGTAACGGGTTGGACCCCCTTTTGCCTTCAGAACTGCCTCAATTCTTCGTGGCATAGATTCAACAAGGTCCTGGAAGCATTCCTCAGAGATTTTGGTCCATATTGACATGATGGCAGCACACAGATGCCGCAGATTTGTCAGCTGCACATCCATGATGCGAATCTCCCGTTCCACCACATCCCAAAGATGCTCTATTGGATTGAGATCTGGTGACTGTGGAGGCCATTTGAGTACAGTGAACTCATTGTCATGTTCAAGAAACCAGTCTGAGATGATTCCAGCTTTATGACATGGCGCATTATCCTGCTGAAAGTAGCCATCAGATGTTGGGTACATTGTGGTCATAAAGGGATGGACATGGTCAGCAACAATACTCAGGTAGGCTGTGGCGTTGCAACGATGCTCAATTGGTACCAAGGGGCCCAAAGAGTGCCAAGAAAATATTCCCCACACCATGACACCACCACCACCAGCCTGAACCGCTGATACAAGGCAGGATGGATCCATGCTTTCATGTTGTTGACGCCAAATTCTGACCCTACCATCCAAATGTCGCAGCAGAAATCGAGACTCATCAGACCAGGCAACGTTTTTCCAATCTTCTACTGTTCAATTTCGATGAGCTTGTTCAAATTGTAGCCTCAGTTTCCTGTTCTTAGCTAAAAGGAGTGGCACCCGTTGTGGTCTTCTGCTGCTGTAGCCCATCTGCCTCAAAGTTCGACGTACTGTGCAATCAGAGATGCTCTTCTGCCTTCCTTGGTTGTAACGGGTGGTGATTTGAGTCACTGTTGCCTTTCTATCAGCTCGAACCAGTCTGCCCATTCTCCTCTGACCTCTGACATCACAGAACTGCCGCTCGCTGGATGTTTTTTCTCTTTTGGACCATTCTCTGTAAGCCCTAGAGATGGTTGTGCGTGAAAATCCCAGTAGATCAGCAGTTTCTGAAATACTCAGACCAGCCCTTCTGGCACCAACAACCATGCCATGTTCAAAGGCACTCAAATCACCTTTCTTCCCCATACTGATGCTCGGTTTGAACTGCAGGAGATTGTCTTGACCATGTCTACATGCCTAAAATGCGCTGAGTTGCCGCCATGTGATTGGCTGATTAGAAATTAAGTGTTAACGAGCAGTTGGACAGGTGTACCTAATAAAGTGGCCGGTGAGTGTATATTCAGCTCACCATTACCAATTTTAACTTTAACAGGATATTTCTCCAATTCTGTGACACCTAGAAATACAATCTAGATATATTAACCCCTTAACGATCTGGCCCTTTTTTGTTTTTTCATTTCTATTTTTCATTTCCCCCCTTCGAAAAATCTATAACTTTTTTATTTTTACACATAAAGAGCTCTGTTACAGCTTGTTTGACAAATGACATATAAACTTCATTCTTTGGGTTGGTGCGATCACCGGATAGCTAATTTGTATAGGT